>NC_133401.1:39291569-39943069 GCF_047511655.1 Castor canadensis | reverse complement strand
CTCCTAACAGTGCCATATTGGGGACCAAGCTTCCAACACATGGGTCTTTGGGAAACAAACTCAAACCGGGTCCAAACTCAGATGACAGTGGAAGTGAGGCACCATGTAAAGGAGACATGGCATCTTGATGACTGTCCTCAGACAAGCTGCTAGCACAGCGTAGGAAGCTCAGAGTTCCTCCGAGACCCAGTATACCAGCACCCAGTACACCAGCCGCCAACACTCCTACCTAGTTCCACAACTATGGAAGTCAAGTTTCCCCCCCACCCCCCATTCCCAGATATTCCCTGCCTCCAGCTCCTGAGACCCCACTGCTGCCCGTGACAACACTCCATCAGCACAGAAAAGCTTGCTTCCCAGGGACCCATCAACACTCCACTGAGCATGAGCCCTTACAAGTTCGGCACCTTTTCAAAGGTCTGGAAGGAAGGCCTCATTGCTCCTGCCCTTGCACCTTCCTTCTCTTTTCCCCACATTCTCTCCCTTTCCCCTGAATCACCAGGAAGCTACAGATACTTTTCCTCTAACAAGAAAAACACTTCGGTTCTCCCTGGCTCCTGGTCCTCAATGTGTGTCTCCAAACTCAACTAAGCACCCCAGTCACACCATTAGGCCCAACATTTACAGGGGATGACCCTGCCTCAAAGGTGGTTGGAATGATAAATACTTTTAAAATGTTTACTTTTCAAGGGATTCACACTTAATTCAAAGAGAAGTGCCAAATCCCACTCAAGAGAAACAAAATAGGCAGACACGGTCTTCCTGAGGTTCATCTAGAACTCTCTCTAGATAGATAGATAGATGACTGATAGATAGATGGAGGGATAGATAGATAGACAGCTAGAGATAGGTAGATGAATGGATGGATTAGATAGATATAGATGATAGACAGATAGATATGTACACACACACACACACATACACACAAAAGTCACTGTAACAAGTCACTCCTGAGCTTACTGACTTCATCACTTGTTATACCACTTGTTATCTCTCATTACCTCTGTAGGTCAGGAATTTACAAGTACCTTAGGTGGGCCATTGTGGTGGGATGGGTCTCTCGTGAGGGTGCAGTCAAAGGTTGACCAGGATGACAGTCATTTGAGGGCTTGTTGGGGGCTCAGGGACCCATTTCCAGTCACAGGGATTCAGACAACAGATGAGTCCCTGGCCTCAGTCTCTCTGCATACAGGTGTCCCCACAGAACTGCGTAAGTGAACTCAGAGCATGGCAGCTGGCTCCCTCCAGAGCAAGCAACCCAAGCCATCAATGTGGGACTCACAGGACCTTTCATCATCCAGCCTCACATGTCACACCGCAGCACGTCTGTCGTAGTCTATGGGCCACACACAGAGCTACTCTGATTTAATGTTGAGAGATGTTGTGGACTGATCTCATGCTTGAATTCAATCCCCAAAGTCTTAGGATGATGGTGTTAACAAGGTGGAAAACATACCCAACTATGGTGTTTTTATCATCCCCTTGTGAAGTGATTAGTTTGCATTAGGTCACCAGGTAGAGGCCCCATTATTGAATCCTGGTGACTTTGTAAGGAGAGGAAGCAAGACCACACAGACAGAGACACACATACCTTCCCTCCATGATTTGATGCAATAAGAGGGGGGTGTCATCAGAACCTGCACCATGCTGTTTGGACTTCCAGACTCCAAAACTATATGCAAAATAACCTTCCATTTTTGCCAGGTGTCTGTGGCTCACACCTGTAATCCTACCTACTTGAGAGACTGAGATCAGGACTGTGGTTCAAGACCAACTTAGGCAAATAGTTAGACCCATCTCCAAAACAACCAGAGCAAAATGGGATGGAGGGGTGGTTTAAGCAATATAGTGTCTGCTTTGCAAGTATGAAACACTGAGTTCAAACCCCAGTCCCACCAAAAAAAACAAAAAACAAGAAAACCTCCATTCATTATAACATAGACTATCATCTATCATAGGTATATCATTACAGTAATAAAAGACTGACTAATATAGAAGGAAACTTTAAAAAAAAAATAGGAGACTACAGACGGGCATGATGGAGGAGGGCAAGGACCTGGGGAAGGGAGCAGGCATCATCTGGAAGCTGGTTCCTTCAGCCTGTGTTCTTTTCATGACTGGTTTTGTCCACTGTTGACCCCGGGTGTCACTTTGATCCCTTCCCACTTGAGCATGGGCCATTAGTTCTTACAACCCTTTTACTTCCCTTACTGAAGATTCATCTTCTCCTTCCTCTTACAGTTCAAAATAAATTATGCACTTGGTGATCATAAAATGGGATTTCACACCACCTCCACTTACCTGTTGCTTAATAAATGTGCTTAACATGCCTTGTGCAGCCCCAGCTCATATTAGACATATAATAAATGCAAACGTTGTTTTTATTATTGTTATTACTTCTGATACCATTATAATTATCCATACAAGTATGTCACGATGAGAAGTCTAGCCCAGAACCTCTCTTCTTTGACAGGCTTGCAGGTGGATGGTTGAAATGTGGAAATCCATATTTCCTCTTTCTCCATCTTAATGCCTTTCAAAACACAGCGTGGCTTTCAAACCAAACCATGCCGGCCACCGGTGGCTCACACCTGTAATCCTAACTACTCTGGAAGCCAACCTCAGCAAATTTGTGAGACCCTATCTTGAAAAAACCCTTCACACATACACACATAAAAAGGGCTGGTGGAGTGGCTCAAGGTGTAGCCCTGAGTTCAAACCCCAGTTCTGCAGAAAGAAAGAAAGAAGGAAGGAAGGAAGGAAGGAAGGAAGGAAGGAAGGAAGGAAGGAAGGGAAGGAAAAAGAAAGAGAGAGAGAGGGAGGGAGGGAGGGAAAGAAAGAGAAAGAAAGAAAGGAAGGAAGGAAGGAAGAAAAGAAATCAAACCATTACTAGATCCTGAAAGCCTTGCACAGTAACCCCAGTTTTTACTGAGGCCTTCCTGCAGAGGAGGCAAGGAAGGAGGAACCAGGAAGTTCTCATCTGAGTCCAAAGCCACATCTTCTAGTGCCCCTTCCAGTAGAGTGCTTTTATAGCATGTGCAAGGCCATGAATGCCATCCCCAGCCCTGCAAAAATAACTAAAAAAAATAAATGTCCCCAGACATCCCTGCCACTACTACCTAGCTTTGGTGAAGAAACTTCTCAAAGCCTGGGGTTTGCGGCCCTTCTACAAAGCTTGGGCCAATCTCCCCGTCTTCCCCTGCCTAACCTTCCACCTTCCTGTCTCCTCTTTCCTCCTGAAAGATTTCTAAGGAGACAATTGGGAGGTCTGTTTAAAAACATTTACAGCAATGTCACTGCCACGACATGCAAGCATTTCCTGGAAACCAGGAAACCCATTTTATTCTGTTTTATAGACATATCAGCTGTAAATAGCTTAAAAATGAAAAACCAAGAAGCAGACAAACTGATCCTCCTTCAAAAATGATTTGGGTCTGGGGGTGTAGGCTCATTGACAGAGCACTTGCCTAGCATGTGCAAGGCCCCTAGGTTCACCCCCAGTACTGCAAATAATAATAATAATAATTCTGAGAAACCTTAGCGTTCCCAAGAGACAGCTGAGCTATATGCCAACATCACCTGCCTCTGCCCCCTTGGGGATCTTACCACAATTGTCACCAGAGTACTGGGGACACTAAGCAGCCAGATGAAGAGGGTAGGAAGCCCAGTGTCACCCCCAATAGCTGTGTGGCCTTTACCAAAGCTGTTCTCTTCCAGTCTTGTTTTCCTTATCAATAAATTGCCGGTTGTAATGCCTGCCTCACAGGATCTTCCAAAGACACATTACTAGTGGTCATGAGCACAAACAGCCAGGGCCTGGTGCTGAGGGACTGCTCTGTGCAGGACAGCTATTAATAACCCTAATCATATTTGTCATGGCATATCAGGAAGTGACATGCTGAAAAGGCTTCAGTTCCTTAGACATACAGAGTGGAGCTGACCCATTTACAAATAAAGCCCAGAGAGGGAAAGATATTTACCTGAATCACCCAGCAACACAGCACAGTAGAACCCAGAGCTCCCAACAGGATGGTCTTTTTGGGGTTCTCCCCCCACATGGTGTAAAAAACTATAAACAGGAAATTGCTGACAATCACAAAGCACAATACTCAGGGGAAGAAAAGTACCAAGGAGTACACCGGTGATTGTCAAGCTAGAGGGTCTGGGTTTGTTTGTCACCAACCCTTGTACAGTCATTTCAGTTTTTGGCCCGTTGGTTTCCTAATTTGTGAACCAGTAAAAAATAATATTACTGCTTCATGGAGTGGAGCAGGGAATGCAGCTGGAGTAATGAATGGAAGGAACTTGATCAATTGCAGAATCCTGGGCCATTTTTGAGGTTGTAGGATTGGACCAAATAAAGGTGGGCCAGCTTGTTCTGAACTCCCAGAGTGCCCTGTGGTTCTGCAGGAGTCTCCTCTTTGGCCAAGTTCATTCTCCAAGGTCCTCTCCTGGTACGAGCTTGCAAAGGGGAACACAGCCATTGCAGTATGGGGCTATTCACTCATGAACAGGTCACTCAAACAACCAAGTCCTGCTCACACACGGCTGCCCACGTAACACAGACTCACTCAGTACAGGGGGAAGGGGACTAAATGCTCCTGTCACTTCTGCTCATTGTCACCAGCAACACAACACAGTAAAGGCACAGAGTAGCCTGAAGTTGAAGTGAGTGGTGGTGGCTGACGGTTCAGTCACTCAGCAAGCCTTGACGAGTGGAGAATTAGAAAAGCTTGCCACTGTCAGGAAGATGTTTATAAATGACAACACTTCAAAAGAGAGAGTTGAAATAGCAGCAATAGAAATGAGGGTTAGGAAAAGAGGAGAACTCTGAAGAATTTTACAGAAATGTCCCTCTGCCTGATGCACTATGGGGTCAGAGGTCATCTGAAGGGTGTGTTCATATGACCCACAGCCCAAGGTCAAGATTTTGCACTTGGCAGGCTGGGGGTGCAGTGGTAGAGCACTTGGTTAGCACGCACAAGGCCCTTGATTTAATCTCCAGCACCTCCCAAAAATATTTGCATTTAGCTGTATCTGTAACACACATACTTATCCCTTCTTACCCATAGGGGCTGGTTCTGAAACCCTCCATGGATACCATAACTCAAGGATGTTCAAGTCCCTGATATAAAATGGCATAATATTTACACAAAACTTATGGGCAACCTCATGTGCTTTAAATAACCTCAGGGTGACGTAGAATACCTAATGCAAAGTAAATGATGTGTAGATAGTTGTTACAATGTATTGTGTATGGAATAATGACAAAATCACACAAGTTCAGACACAATTTGCATGACAGACGCTGTTTTCTTCTTACATTTTCTGTGCAGCTCTGAAGAGCCAACTGCATTCTGATGCAACAGTCCACTGGGACGTTCTCATTTCACTTTTCACACTCACACTTGCTGTTTCACTGCATTTGCCACAAAATTCTCTTTCCCTGTTTTACAGCATCTACTTGAGTGGCCTTTTCCTACTGCAACTTGTCCTGGAAAATGAGAAACTCTTCCTTACCCTGGCTTCTGACTTGCTGTTCTCTATCTGGACTGCTTCCCTCCAAGGCCTCCATGTGACTTGTGACCTCACATCCTCAGGGCTTTGTCAAATGTCTCCTGGAGTGTTCTTCTAGACCTCCTGACCCAAAAGACCACCTGTGCACACTCTCATCAAGAAGCATTCATTCTTTTTTTTTATTGTTTTATTATTCATATGTGCATACAAGGCTTGGGTCATTTCTCCCCCCTGACCCCACCCCCTCCCTTACCACACACTCCCTCAATACCCAGCAGAAACTATTTTGCCCTTATTTCTAATTTTGTTGAAGAGAGAGTATGGGCAATAATAGGAAGGAACAAGGGTTTTTGCTGGTTGAGATAAGGATAGCTGTACAGGGCATTGACTCACATTGATTTCCTGTGCGTGGGTGTTGCCTTCTAGGTTAATTCTTTTTGATCTCACCTTTTCTCTAGTTCCTGGTCCCCTTTTCCTATTGGCCTCAGTTGCTTTTAAGGTATCTGCTTTAGTTTCTCTGCGTTAAGGGCAACAAATGCTAGCTAGTTTTTTAGGTGTCTTACCTATCCTCACATCTCCCTTGTGTGCTCTTGCTTTTATCATGTGCTCAAAGTCCAATCCCCTTGTTGTGTTTGCCCTTGATCTAATGTCCACATATGGGAGAGAACATACGATTTTTGGTCTTTTGGACCAGGCTAACCTCATTCAGATGATGTTCTCCAATTCCATCCATTTACCAGTGAATGATAACATTTCATTCTTCTTCATGGCTGCATAAAATTCCATTGTGTATAGATACCACATTTTCTTAATCCATTCGTCAGTGGTGGGGCATCTTGGCTGTTTCCATAACTTGGCTATTGTGAATAGTGCTGCAATAAACATGGGTTTGCAAGTCCCTCTGGAGTAACCTGTGTCACATTCTTTTGGGTATATCCCCAAGAGTGGTATTGCTGGATCAAATGGTAGATCAATGTTTAGTATTTTAAGTAGCCTCCAAATTTTTTTCCAGAGTGGTTGTACTAGTCTACATTCCCACCAACAGTGTAAGAGGGTTCCTTTTTCCCCCAAATCCTCGCCAACACCTGTTGGTGGTGGTGTTGCTGATGATGGCTATTCTAACAAGGGTGAGGTGGAATCTTAGCGTGGTTTTAATTTGCATTTCCTTTATTGCTAGAGATGGTGAGCATTTTTTCATGTGTTTTTTGGCCATTTAAATTTCTTCTTTTGAGAAAGTTCTGTTTAGTTCACTCGCCCATTTCTTTATTGGTTCATTAATTTTGGGAGAATTTAGTTTTTTAAGTTCCCTATATATTCTGATTATCAGTCCTTTGTCTGATGTGTAGCTGGCAAATATTTTCTCCCACTCTGTGGGTGTTCTCTTCAGTTTAGAGACCATTTCTTTTGATGAACAGAAGCTTTTTAGTTTTATGAGGTCCCATTTATGTATGCTATCTCTTAGTTGCTGTGCTGCTGGGGTTTCGTTGAGGAAGTTCTTGCCTATACCTACTAACTCCAGAGTATATCCTACTCTTTCCTGTATCAACTTTAGAGTTTGGGGTCTAATATTAAGATCCTTGATCCATTTTGAGTTAATCTTGGTATAGGGTGATATACATGGATCTAGTTTCAGTTTTTAGGTCCTTTGTCAAAGACAAGTTGGTTATAGTTGTGTGGCTTCATATCTGGGTCCTCTATTCTGTTCCACTGGTCTTCATGTCTGTTTTTGTGCCAGTACCATGCTGTTTTTATTGTTATTGCTTTGTAATATAGTTTGAAGTCAGGTATTGTGATACCTCCAACATTGTTCTTTTGACTGAGTATTGCCTTGGCTATTCGTGGCCTCTTGTGTTTCCATATAAATTTCACGGTAGATTTTTCAATCTCCTTAATGAATGTCATTGGAATTTTGATGGGAATTGCATTAAACATGTAGATTACTTTGGGGAGTATCGACATTTTTACTATGTTGATTCTACCAATCCATGAGCATGGGAGATCTCTCCACTTTCTATAGTCTTCCTCAATCTCTTCCTTCAGAAGTGTATAGCTTTCCTTGTAGAGGTCATTCACATCTTTTGTTAGGTTTACACCTAGGTATTTGATTTTTTTTGAGGCTATTGTAAATGGAATTGTTTTCATACATTCTTTTTCAGTTTGTTCATTATTAGTGTATAGAAATGCTAATGATTTTTCTATGTGGATTTTATATCCTGCTACCTTGCTATAGCTATTGATGATGTCTAGGAGAAGAAGCATTCATTCTTATCAACCTATAGTTCAGACTCACACAAGAGAGCGCATGCTTTCGTGATTTGTAGTGTCTTATCCGAGTCTAGGTTCATTCTTGGAATGAGTCATTTTGGCTGTCTTTTTCATTGTGGTGTCAGAATCGCCTTCAAAATATTAGTATTTCTCTTTGCTTTCATGTGTGCAGCTTTCAGTGGCACATGAGTCTGCTTTCCCACCATTTCCTTTTTCCTGATTGTTCAGAAACTTACCTTATTTGTGACTTTTGAAAATTCCAACAGATTATGTCCAAATATAGTTTTATTGGTATTATTCATGCATATTTATTTGATTTACATATTAAATTCTGAATTTGTCTTTGCCTTTTTTAATTTAGCTGTAATGCACTCCTATATATTGTTATCACTATTGTGAAATTATTGATTTTATTCCTATTATTGGCCTGCATATATTTTATATCATAAAAAAAGAAGCACACACTCACACCTCTGCACACACATCCATACCTACATGTGTGCACACACACCACACGCATCACACACGGACACACATGCACACAGCCCTGCATATAAACCTCTCTCCACACACCCATTCTTCTATGTCCCCTTATCCTTACACTGCTCTGCTCTTTTTCTTTCTTTTTCTTTCTTACTGTTGTATGAGGGTACATTGTGACATTAACAAAAGTTCTTACAATGTATCAGAATTGAATTCACCCCCTCCATCGTTCTCCTTTATTCCTTCTCCTTCTATTCTTAGAATAGTTGCAGCAGGTCTCTTTTTTCATTTTCATACATAATATGTAATATTTCCACCATATTCACCTCCTACACCCTTTCCTTATGTCCTCCCCCTCCCACTGGTGCCAACCCCCAGATAGGACCCATTTTACCTTCCTGTTCTCCATTTTTGAAAAAAGACATTTTTGTTTAAGATAGCTATACAGGGAGTTTCATCATGATATTTTCACATATATATGTACTATAGAGGTTCATCACCTCTATTTTTCTCCTTTTTACCTTAGTCCCCGTTTTATGGTGATTTCAACAGGTTTGAAAATCCTATATTCATTCTTATATAGAAAGTACACCAACTATATTCACCTTCTTTTATTTGCAGTACTGGGACTTGAACTCAGGATCTCATGATTGCTAGGCAGACACTCTACCACTTGAGCCACTCTGCCAGCCCTTTTTTGTGATGGTTTTTTTTCAAAATAGAGTTTCTCAAACTATTTGCCTGGACCTTGAACTGTGATCCTCCTGATCTCTGCCTCCTAAGTAGCTAGGATTACAGGCGTGAGCCACCAGGGCTTGGCCATATTCACCTTCTTAACTTCCTCCTTTTACCCTCCCTCTCTCGTATGTGACCTCCCTTTAGCATGACCTGTTTTTCATAATATTGCTTGTGTTTGTATTGTGTCTATCTCCCACACAGCCTTTGTCCTTCTGAGCCTGGCTTACTTCACTTAACATGATGTCCTTCAATTGCATCCATTTACCATCAAGCCCCATGGTGTCATTCTTCCTTATGGCTGAATAAAACTCCATTTTGTGTGTGTGTGTGTGTGTGTGTGTGTGTGTACACATAGACATTTTCTTAATTCATTCGTCAGTAGTGGGGCATCTTGACTGTTTCTCTAGGCTTGGCTATTGTGAATAGTGCTGCAAAAAACATGGGTGTGCAGGTGTCTTTATTGTAACTTGACTCACATTCCTTCAGGTGTATCCCTAGGAGCGGTATTAATTTACATTCGCACCAGCAGCATACGAGGGTTCCTTTTCCCCACATCCTCACCAACATTTGTTGTTGGTGTTCTTGATGATAGCCATTCTAACAGGGATGAAGAGGAATCTTAACATGGCTTTGACTAGCATTTCCTTTATAACCAGGGATTTGAGCATTTCTTCACGTGTTTTTTAAACATTTGGACTTCTTCCTTCAAAAAAAAGCTGTTTGATTCATTTGTCCATTTCTTCATTGGGTCATCGATGTTTGGGGAGTTTAGTTTTTCAGTTCTCTGTATATTCTGGTTATTAATCCCTTGTCAGAAGTGTAGCTAACAAAGAATTTTTCCCACTCTGTGAGCAGCCTCTTCAATCTCATGACCATTTCCTTTGCCATGTAGAAGCTTTTTAGTTTCATGTAGTCCCATTTGTTAATCCTTTCTCTTAGTTGCTGAGCCATTTGAGTTTTATTTAGGAAGTCATTGCCTATGCCTTTCAGTTCCAGTGTACTCCCTGCTCTTTCCTGCACTAACTTCAAAGTTTTAGGTCTTATATTAAAGTCCTTAATCTGCTTTGAGTTGATATTTGTATAGGGTGAAAGACATGGATCTAGTTTCAGTTTCTTGCATGCAGATACCCAGTTTTCCCAGCCACATTTGTTGAAGAGGCTGTCTTTTCTCTATCGTATGCTTTGGACCCCTTTGTCAAAAATCAGGTGACCATAGCTGCATGGATTTATTTCTGGGTCTTCTATTCTGTTCCACTGGTCTTCATATCTGTTTTTATGCCAAGACCATGCTGTTTTTATTGCTATGGCTCTGTAGTATAGTTTGAAGTCAGATATTTGATACCTCCAGCGTTGTTCATTTTGCTCAGTATTGCCTTGGCTATTCCTGGTCTTTTGGTTTCCAAATAAACTTTAGGGTTGATTGTTTAATCTCTGTGAGGAATGTCATTGGAAATTTGATGGAGATTGCATTGAACATGTAGATTACTTTTGGGAGTATAGCCATTTCACAATATTGATTCTTCCAATCCATGAGCATGGGAGATCTTTCCATCTTCTGTAGTTTTCTTCGATTTCTTTCTTCAGTGATTTATAGTTTTTCTTGCACAGGTCTTTCACATCCTTTGTTAAGTTTATTCCTAGATATTTGGGTTTTTTGAGGCTATTGTAAATGGAATTGTTTTCCTTTATTCTTTCTCAGTGTGTTCATTGCTGGTATATATAAAGGCTATTGATTTTTGTATATGGATTTTGCTTCCAGCTACCTTGCTGGTGGTATTTATAGTGTGTAGGAGTTTTTTGGTATAGGATCATGTCATTTGCAAATAGGCATAGTTTGACTTCTCCCTTTCCTATTTGAATTCCTTTTATTTCTTCTTCCTGTCTTATTGCTCTGGTTAGGAGTTAAGTAAAATTAGCCAGGTTCACGAAGCCTAAGGCCATCCATATGTTTTCTCTCATATGTGGAACATAGGCCCAGTACAAATACAGGTCCTGGACTTTTCTTTTTTGGGAGACAATGTATTTTATTTGACTTAAGGAACTTTTTGTTTCCAACTTTTTATTTCCGTTGATTTTCTTTTTTGAGACTTTCCATATATTTGTGAAAGCTCCTCTTTTACATCTTGTACTGCTTTCTTTATTCCAGTTATCTCCTTTTTAAAATAATTTCCTTGGTATTTGTTGAAATCCTCTTTGAGTTCATTTAGTTGTTTCTGTATGTTCTTGAGGTTTTTTTCTGTTATTCTGGGATTCAGTGAGTTGTTTTTGTATGTCCTCTTTAAGCTCATTGAACATTCTTACCATGATTCTTCTGACCTCAGCCACTGGGGATTCATCCCCTTCACTGTTCACCAAATTGTCCATCGTGTGATTGTTAACCTTGCAAAGGAGTCCTATTCCCCTACCTTCTTTTATTCCCCATGTTTCTATTTTGAGATTTGCCCATGTGTTGTTGATTGGTTACTTGGGGATTTTAACCACCTTTCATCTTTCCCTTGACTTATTTTCTATGCTCTGGCTAGCTTGGTTATTAACTAGATTGTCGTAACTCTTCTGTTCACTGCAATAACAAATTCAATAACAAATTCAGATTCAATGCTGAAACACTTACTTACATAATATATATAAAATATATATATATATACGTAATATATAAACAGCATGTATTGGGGAAATACTAGTTGTTTTCATAGAGATTGACATTTAGGTAATAAAAATTATGGGAATAGAAGAGGAGATGGGAAATAGGGAATGGGGCAAGGGGTAGAGGAGGTATGAGGTGTAGGGAATAAGGCCCTATATAGGTGTGTGTAAAGGTGTAGTTCTGTCATTGTGTGTGTGTGGGGGGGTGCTGTTGTCAGGGATTGCAGAGGGACAGGAAGAATTGAGTAATGTGCAAAGTTGGTATGGACTACTCAGTGAGCAGTTAGGGTGGAGGAGATAGGGCCAGTGTGGGGAAAGGAGGGCTGGAGAGGAAGGTAAGGAGATAGGAGGAAGAAAAGAAAGAAAAAAGACAGAAAGAGAAAAGGAAGTGGAATGAGGGAGAGTTAAGCAAATTAAAATTTCAAAAGAATGGAAAAAGGAGATAAGTAACAATAAAAGTATTTAGATATATCATCCAAATTGGTGCCTTATATGGAGAGGAGTGGGTTTCCTCTGAGCTCAATGAGTGCCCTGGGTGCTTCCTATCTGGGTGCTGCCCCTACTTAGGGTTGACATGCTGGGTGTGTGGCAATTGATGGAGACCCTCTCTACCAGACAGGGTGGAGGGGAGGGGGAGTTCTACTCAGTTTGTTTAAGCCCAAGCTTATTCTGGGAGGGGGGGCTGTCAGGGTTAGCTTGCTTGAGTAAGTGGGTTCTCTGAAGTGGTCCCTCAAGGAGCTGATGTGTGCCATGGCCAGCTCCTCCCACCTGCAGGGTAAGCCTGGGTGCTGGAGTTGAGCTGTTTGGTGGAATGCTCTTCTCTGGGAAGGCTGTTTAACTCACTATCAGTTTCTCCAAGGTGGTCCAATGTGTTATTCTGGAAGGCTCCTCCCCCAGGCAGAGCTGGAATTTTCCCTCCTTTTATTGGGCTACCAGCTTTACCCAGGAGAGGTACATCTGTCCACAAGCTGTGCTGAACTATGTGGTTTCCACAAGTCTTGGTGGGTCCAGAACAATCCACGTGTTTTCAGAACTCACTCTGCAGTTCGCTGTTTTGGGGTTTTGCTCTTCAGAAGGGGGAATAAAAAGAGAGAAAGAGAGAAAGAAACCACTCACTAGCTGCAGCACCCAGGCTTCTGGGGCTGTTATGTTCTGTAAAAAGCTAATTTAAAGGTTAGTCATTCTTTAGTCCTCCTGTATCTTGCGGTATCTTACTTGGTGAAGAAACCGCCTTACTCAACCCGTTACCACGAATCTGAAATTTTCTTTCAGACTCTGAGAGCTCAGAATTCTGCCATCTTGGTCTCTCCCTGCTGCTTTCCTCTCGTTCATAACACTAATAAATGTTATACTATAATATAATAACACATAGTTATAGCAATAATCTAATAACCGTAATAGCTATCTGTCATGTTAAACACATTTTTCAAGTATTTATCTATTAGCTGCCACAGTAGGGACAATCTGTTTTGATCACTATTTTGTCTCTGGTAGTAGACACACAGGAAGTCTTCCCAACACATGTGGAATGGGGCAGAGGTGGGCGGGGACATGGGTGGATGGGGGTGGGTGGGGGTGAATGGATCCCAAAAGCATTTAGGCCATTTTGTTAAATTTTTCTACTTAAGCCCCTAACTTCACTGGAGACTGGAGCTGGCCTGAAGGCAGGGCTCTGCTTTCTTTCTTTTTAAGCCAGTTTTCCAGGAAGTCTGACACAGGATTTCCACACCTGCTAGGCTGGAAGAAAGACTCAGCAGGTCATCCACATTCCCAACTTCTGAGTTTTAAAAGCCCTGTCTCTGAACTCTGACACCAGCAGAGGGTGATGCCCTGGGCTCCAGCCTGGGGCTTTTGGTAGGGGTGTCTCTGTGTCATAGAATAGAGACAGGAACACAAAGCACTGTAGAAACTACCCTGAGGTTAGGAGTGTGGGCAGAAATGAGATGCAGGGGCCTCGAACAAGCAGGGATGCAATGTGACATCAGTAGCCATCCTTCTGGAGCACAAAGTCCTCAAAGTTAGAGCTTCCCCTTCTCCCCCAGATTTATTAAAGCTGCCAATCTAACTAGCCTGGGCATCCAGCCCAGGGAAGGTGGCGTGCTGTGTGTGACCAGCAGGAGTTCCAGGCTTGGGCTCTACATCAATTCAAGATGTGTGGGCAGCTGACGGGCAGTTAGAAGCAACCAAGGAGGAGAAAGTCAGTGTTCTGGGTGTCAACCCGCAGCCGGTCCTTTGAGCTGGTGCTTATCCACGGGGCAGTAGAAAGGAGTGCGGCTGGGCCCAGCTCTGCTTATTCCAACCAAACGTGTGAGCCAGTTTTCTCTGATCCCTTCCCCATGTGGACCATGAAGGGCCCCTGGGAAGCCAGGCTTGACCCTCTCCACTCAGAAAAGCACTTGCTATAAACTTGACCCAGCATAAGTGAGGTTCTGGGGAGGAGGAGGAGGACGGAAAAGAGGTAGATGAGGGGAAGGGGAGGGGTTACCAGTGTTCTGCCATGTAAGAGGTAGGACACTGAGCTGTGGTTGTTCCAAGACTCCGAGGGCTGTGATGGAGAGAACGTGCCCACCTGCTTCGACTCCTGCGAACCTGGGGCTTAACCTTTACAACCCCAGTGTCCTTATCTGCCCCATGGGATGACAAGACCAGCTTTGCCTGTGCTGGGTGAAATGGAGGAACATAAGGCCCAGAGCACAGTAAGCTCTCAAATGCTCACTTGCCAACAATTACCACAAAGAAGTGGTAGTTTATTACAACACTCTGACAGCTCAAGAGAGGTGCAAGGCCAAGCACAGGCGGCTTGTGCCTGTGATCCCAGCCACTCAGGAGGCAGAGATCAGGAGGATCACAGTTCGAAGCCAGCCTGGGCAAATGGTTCAAGAGACCTTATCTCAAAAATACCCATCACAAATAAGGGCTGGTGGAGTGGCTCAAGGTGTAGGCCCTGAGTTCAAACCCCAGCACCACAAAAAAAAAGAAAAAAAAAGCAAAGAAATGAACAGACTCAAAGGGAGTGAGACATCACACAGTCCACTTCATAAGTCCCCAGTGTCTAGGATGAGTCCCCTCTGTCTGTCCTTCAGCCTCTGAGCTCTGTAGTGTTTTCTCTCCTAGCTGGTCATCTGCCACCTTGCTGCCCCTGAAGCACTCTGTACAAACATCTGTGACCAGGCTTAGCCTTCTTTCAAGTCGCCTGCCTATCTCCAGGGAACCACACTTTACCACTTGGAACAGATGGTAGTCACAGGCTGTGACCTCAGCATCATCCCATCTAGCTTTCACATCATCGCTGTGACCTTGTGTTACTGTCAGCTTCATTTTAGGAGGAAGAATCTAAGACCAGAGGTATTAAGTGAATGGCCAGATACTCAAATCCTATTCTGGAAAAATAAAGTGAATGTGCATGGTAGCATACTCCTATAATCCCAGCTCTCTGGAGGCCAGGAGGCAAGAAGATCAAGAGTTTGTGGCCAGCCTGGGCTACATAGTGAAACCTCATCTCAGAAAACAAAAGGGAAGGAAGGGAGGGAAGGGGAAGGGAAGGCGGGGAAGGGAGGGGAGGGGAGGAAGATAGAGGCTGAGAACAGAACTAGCATTTACCAAGAACCTGAATACCTTATCTTCTGCAACCCTCACAACCTTTCTATAGGGTACAGGTTAAGGAAAGGGAAGGGAAAGGAAGGAAAGGGAAGGGGAGGGAAGAGGGGAAGGGGAGAAGAGGCGATAGAAGGGAAGAGAGGAAGGGGGGAGGACAAGGGAGGGGAAGGAAGGGAGGGGAGGGAAGGGCGGGGAAGGGAGGGCTGTACTGGGAGGGGAGGAGCCCAACCTGCTCCCCATGCTCATCTGATTCCTGAGCACACAGTGTTGCCTGCATTTCAGCATAGTCCCTACCTGTGGATGAGAGCCCCAAGGATCAACTTAAGGCCTTAACCTTGGCCTTGAAGCTACTGGGAGCCCTGTGTTGTTAGAAAGTTTGCATCAGAGAGCACTAGGCTTCTTCCTCTGCAGTCACATCCAGCAACTTCCTGATAACTGGAAATCCACCTCTGCCACTGAGTCAGTCTGCGGGGCTGAGGGTGCCACCCTGGAGGCCCCCGTCCTGACTCTGCCCTAGCTCCTGCCCTTCCTGGGATAACTCACCCTGTTCCACCCTATCCCTCATTCCTATCCCCAGGGTCTTCCCCTTTATGACAGGGACCCCACAGCATAAACCTATGTTTTGGGTATTTTTTGCTGTTGTTCATCTTTTTTTTTTCCCCCCTTTTCCCTTTTTGGTAGCACTGGGGCTTGAACTCAGAGCCTCACATTTGCTAGGTTGTGCTCTATGGCTTGAGTTACGCCTCCAGTCCAAACCAAACGGTTCAAACTGTTTTCAAATGCACAGAAATAAAAGCACATCAAATTACAAAGGAAACCAACTAAAAGGCACCTGGGAAAAGGAGGTTTATCACGGGGCGCAAGCAGCCCCAGGAAGTGGCACTTCCGTTCACCTTCAGCCATCTTCAGGGAGCTTCAGGTTTACAGAATACTATTGTTTCGCAGTAATGCACTTGCCACCCATTGTGCAACTCACAGTATTAGGAAAGGTGACTACTGGATCATTTGTAGTTTTAGGAAAAAAAAAAACAGGCAACTTTGTAATCTAGTCATTTGTAAGCTAGTACATTTGTCCTTTGAGCTGTGTCTATAGAGTTTAACCTTTAAAATAAAACTATTTTGCCAGGTGCTAGTGGCTCATGCCTGTAATCATAGCCACTCAGGATGCAGAGATCAGTTCAAAGCCTACCCAGGCAAATTGTTCGAGAAACCCTAACTTGATAAAAGGGCTGGTGAAGTGGCTCAAGGTGTATGCCCTGAGTTCAAACCTCAGCACCACAAAATAAATACATAAATAAATTTAAAAATAAAAAAAATTCATGTTTTACAAAATCCCAATAAACATATATTTCCTTTCTTCAATTCATATTAAAAAAAAAAAACCAAGATTTATTTGCTTAATTTAGCCATCCCAGAATGCATAAGTAGTTAAGAATACACATTTTTAGTTGTCAAAATAAAATGAAGTAAATGCTAAGAAAGAGAGATTTAAATCAGATTTGCTATAGAACAAAGTGTGATGTAGAGGTGAGCATAAGTTATAAAACGTCTGCAAAGTCAATGAGAGGTGAAAGTGTCTGTAGAGACCAGGTAGCTGACATTGGCAATGAAAGGAAGTGCTAGGGGGGGAACGAGGGCAAATGTGGTGGATGTGTTTTTATCCGTATATGAAAATGGAAGAACGAAACCTGTTGAACTTGTTCTAAGCCGGGAAGAGGGAGAGCAATGGCGGGGATGACTCCAACTATGACACATTGTAAGCACATATGTAAATGTCACAAGGTATCTCTCTGTACAACTCTTATGTGCTAATAAAATCATCAAAAAAAAGTTGATTGGAGAAAAAAAGAAATGCTAAATTTCAGTTCGAATTCAGGAAAATTAAATGTTTTACTCTTTCTCCATCTGAGGTCACCAGTGCCTGGGGTGGGGGACAGGTATCGCAGCTTCCTGATTTGAAAGCCTTGCAGGCTAATTTTATACCTGTGGAGCGCATTACTCCTCCCTGGGAAGCAGGACGGGGCAGTGGTTAGAATCCCTCCCCCACCCCCGCCCTACAGATCATGAGTTTACATCCCTTACATCCCTGCCGTGCCCCTTGGTCGTTGTGTGGCTCAGAGAAGTTGCTTACCCTCTGGACATCCATAAAATGGGTGGCAATGATTATTCCTACTGCCCAGTACCTGCTACATAAGTGCTCTACTAAGTAGTTTATTAGATTGATCAGTATTTTCATTCGACCTTTCCAGGAAACCCTATGATGTAGTTTGGTTAGAGTTTTCTGGGTTTTGAAGGATTTTCTTGGTGCTGAGAATGGAACCCAGAGCTTTAGAAAATCTTATCCGTCCTTCTTATGTCTGGGATTTGTAACGGCTTAGGTTTAAATGACCCCCATAAAGAATTTATTTAGGTTTAATGAGCTATCCCAGGTCTGACTTCTCAAGCGATGTCCTTGCCAGGCAGAGAAAGTTTTAAAAACGTGATAGGACAGAGCTGAAAGATTTCCGGTGTGTGACCTGATGAAGCGATTGGCTGGACAAAGGCAGCCCAGATGATGGCCTTGAACCTGTGCTAGTACGAGGGAAGTCTTATTGCCAGTGACTGCAAACATGGCAGTAGGACTGAGCTCAAGGCCTGACATTGTCCTGCTGGGAGAGTCCAGCTGAGAGCCAGAGCAGGACTCCAGAGCCGATGCCTCAAGGGCTTCTCTGGGACCCTCTGAGTACAAATGGGCTGTACCCTGTGGTGGTGGCAGAGGATGAGTGGTGGTGAAGACTTCAAGACAATTTGCTACTGTCAGAAGTACTGGCTCAGAAACTGCTGCAGACCCAGGCCTTCAAGTGTTGGGGACAACAGAGGACTCCGCTGCCACAGTCCCAGCCGCAGGCTTTATTGAGAGGTTTTCAATCAGAGGAAAATTCCAAAAAGGTAACCCAAAAGAAACACAAGTCCAGAGAGTGAGGAGACACTGAGAAGAAAGGCAAAGGTAATAAGTATTCAATTAGTTTCCAAATTCAAAAACACCCTTCCTGGGCTGGGACTGTGGCAGCAGTGGTAGAGCACCTTGCTAGCAAGCACAAGGCCCTGAGTTCAAATCCCAGTACTGCCAAAAAATGCTTAACTAAGTAAATAAGCAAGTAAAGCACATCAGCAGGCAAATTGGCACTGTGGCTGAGTGCTTGTCTACTCCAGGCAACCTGAGTGAAGCCTGAGTCTGTGCTGTCCAAGGTCACACCAGCCAAGGGGAATAGCCCTCCCCAGTGGAAGCCACCTGCCTTCCCATCCCTCGCAGACCAGCAGACATTCGCGGCAGCCCTTTCACTTCCCACCATGACACAGGCCAGCTAGAGTTCAAGGAATGACACAAGAGATCCAGACCAGAATTAGGACCAAATTCAAGACACTAGCTGCAACGGGAGGAAAAGGGTCCTGTCTTTCTCTGAGTTTACTGAGATGGCAGGATGGAAGCCCAAAGCTATTGCTAGATGTTTTTATCACCACATGGGGAAAGCGTGACAAAGAGAACAGAGCAAAAGGAATCAAGGCTGAGAACTGAAGAAATAATGTCTTGGATCAAGCCATGCCTGAAGACAGGACCCTACTCTAAACGTCACTTCTATCTAATACATTTTCTGTTTCTGTGTATTATAAATTGGAATTCTGCTTGCAAACAAAATCATGCCAACTAATAAGTCCCCCCCTCCCCGACAATTCATTTTCTTGCCTCTAACCTCTCTAACTCAGCTCAGCGGAGTCCTCTGTTGTCCCCAACACTTGAAGGCCTGGGTCTGCAGCAGTTTCTGAGCCAGTACTTCTGACAGAAGCAAATTGTCTTGAAGTCTTCACCACCACTCATCCTCTGCCACCACCACAGGGTACAGCCCATTTGTACTCAGAGGGTCCCAGAGAAGCCCTTGAGGCATCGGCTCTGGAGTCCTGCTCTGGCTCTCAGCTGGACTCTCCCAGCAGGACAATGTCAGGCCTTGAGCTCAGTCCTACTGCCATGTTTGCAGTCACTGGCAATAAGACTTCCCTCGTACTAGCACAGGTTCAAGGCCATCATCTGGGCTGCCTTTGTCCAGCCAATCGCTTCATCAGGTCACACACCGGAAATCTTTCAGCTCTGTCCTATCACGTTTTTAAAACTTTCTCTGCCTGGCAAGGACATCGCTTGAGAAGTCAGACCTGGGATAGCTCATTAAACCTAAATAAATTCTTTATGGGGGTCATTTAAACCTAAGCCGTTACAAATCCCAGACATAAGAAGGACGGATAAGATTTTCTAAAGCTCTGATGGTTAAAATTGTCATTAAAATCCAGCCCAAATCACTAAGCTGTGATTTTAAAATCCCGTTGAAACTGTCAAGACAAAGGCAGTGGGACAAGTTAGGGGAATGGTGGAGAAAGGGTGAGTGGGAAGGGGGACCGGGACACTTGCGCATCCTGCAGGAATCTCACATGAGGTCATGCTTGGCTCAAAACAGCCTGAGGATAAAGACAGCAGCTCCCTCCTGGAGCACAGAAAAAGGAACAGAGCTCAAAGGTCAGCAGCAGTAGGACAGCGACAACTGTGTGATCAGTCCTCTGCTGGGGGATTTAGCTATCTCTGTGCCCTGCCCTGGACAAGGCCTCTGGGGAAGTTCACATGGGCTTGGGGACAATGGCCAGCGTTTGTTAGGTGGTAGGTACCATGTGTGGGCACCTGGCTAAGACTTTGTGCACTATACTGCTAAACCATGTGTTCAAAACCATGACTGATGTTTCCTGAGCACTGGCTACACAACACTAAGTCCTGAGGGTTCCCTTCTCACCTAAGCCTCACCCTATACGTAGACATTGCTCTGTTTTACATGGGTGAAACTGAGGCACAGCAAGGTGAAGAAGCCACCCAACAATGGGGAAAATGGCTGGGCACTGGTGGCTCATGTCTGTAATCCTAGGTACTCAGGAGGCAGAGATCAGGAGGATGGATGTTTGAAGTCAGCTGGGGCAAATAGTTTGTGAGACACTGTCTTGAAAAAACTCATCACAAAAAAGGGCTGGTGGAATGGCTCAAGGGGTAGGCTCAAGCCCCAGTACCACAAAATAAATAAATAAATAACAAATGGGGAGAGTGTCCTCAAATTACACATTTGATATAGGCCTTCTGATCGGAATATGTAAAGGAATCTTACAACTCAGACACAGCAACAACTTAAAAATGGGTAAAGAACTTGAATAGCCCTCTCTCCAAAGAAGATATCCACAGGACCAGTACATACACGAGTGATACTCAACCACATGACATGAAACCCATTTCACATCTGAAAGATGGCTGCAATGTTCTTTTTCTAGAAACAGGGTTGGGGATAACAAGCGTTGGTAAGGATGTAGAGACAGGAGACCTGCGCATTGCAGGGGGTCACACAGTAGAGGGGAGGGGGCAGCTGCTGAGGGGAACAGTTCAGCAATTGCTCAAAAAGCTAAAAATAGGCCAGGTACCAGTAGCTCAGTAATCCTAGCTACTCGGGAGGATTGTGGTTCAAAGCCAGCCCGGGGAAATAGTTCATGAGACCCTATCTCAAAAATACCCAACACAAAATAGAGCTGGTGGAATGCCTCAAATAATAGAGCGCCTCCCTGGCAAGGGTGAGGCACTGAGTTCAAACCCCAATACTGTCAAAAAAAAAGTTAAACATCGAACTAACAGCATAGTGAGGACCCAGCAATTTCTCTCCCAGGGGTGTTCCAGCAAGAGTTTGTGCAAGGGTGTCCATGGTCTACTATTCCCAATAACCAAATAGTAGGAAGAACCCAAAAGTCCTTCAACTGATGAATGCAAACACAAAGTGGGGTATATCTTACAGTGGAATATCAGTCAGTCATGAAAAAGGAACAAAGTATTGACAATGCAAGGATATGGAGGAGCCCTAAATTATTACATGAAGTGAAAGATGCCAGACAAAAAATATCACGTGTCTTAGTCCACCTTGTGTTGCTGTAACAGTGCGTTACTGACTGGATAACTTAAAGATGTAGGCATGTGTGGCTCACAGTTCTGGGGTCTGTGAAGTCCGAGATTAAGGGGCTGTGTCTGGTGAGGGCCTTCTTGTTGGATCTAAGCAGAGGAGGGCTAGTGAGTAACCCCAGAGCAAGAGAGGGCTGAACTTGACCGTGTAGCAGAAGCCGCCCTCACAGTCACAAACCCGCTCCTGAGATGGGAACACGAACACCTGATCACCTCTGACACTGCTGCATTGAACTGTTTCCTACACTTGAACTTGACAGACACACTGAGCCACGGAAGCACCTGCCTGTGACCCCATCCATAAAAAGTACCCAGAATAGTGAAACTCACAGAAACAGAGGCATTGGTGGTTATGAGGGGATAGGACTTGGGGTTGTGGCTCAAGTGGTAGAGTGCCTGGCTAGCAAGCATGGGGCCCTGAGTTCAAATCCCAGTGCCACAAAAAAAAAACCAAAAATCACACGAGGGCAGGAGAGGATGGGAGCAATGGAGAATGGTGTACTGTTTCATGGGACAGAGTGTTTTTTTCAGGTGACAAAAATATTTTGGAACTAAGTAGAGGTGAAGGTGACCCAACATCGTGGCTATACTAGCTGTGTTGTGGAATGGCTTATTGTATCATTTTATTTTTTCTGAATTTCACCTTTTTTTTTTTTTTTTTTAGTACTGGAGCTTGAACTCAGGGCCTACACCTTGAGCCACTCCATCAGCCCCTTTTTTGTGAAGGGTTTTTTGAGATAGAGTCTGGGGAACTATTTGCCCCGGCTGACTTGGAACTTTGATCCTTCTGATCTCTGCCACCTGAGAAGCTAGGATTACCAGCAACTCTTAACATTTTAAATACAGTGCAGTGTATTTAAAAAAAAAATTGTTAGCATATATTAATTAAACACGGGGGAATTCATTGTGATTCTTTTTTTCTTTTTGAGAGAGGTTTCCCAGTGTAGCCCAGGCTGGGGTTGAAGTCCCCATCCTTCAGTCCCCATCTCCTTTTCCGCCCCAGCACTGAGGTTTGAATTCAGAGTCTTGCGTATGCTATGCAGTCTCACCAGTTGAGCCCAGCAGCCTCAACCTCCTGAGTGCTGGCTGATACTATAGACGTGCCCCACCGCGCCCTGCGCAGTGTAATGTATTTTTATTTGTCTCTGACATTTCTTCTCTTTTTCAGTTATTGGGGAGCCCTTCCCTGTGGCCTTGGGAAGAGTCCTAACTTGTGCGTAAACCTCGGGGTTTCAGGGGTGCAGAGGGGGACCTGGGCTCTGCACCTGACCTCCACCCACAGCCTCACCAGGCCAAGCCAACAAAAGGCGGTGGAATGCGGCGGGAGGAAGGGCGGGGTGGGGTGGGAACCGCGGCTGCCTCGCCGGTCGCCCCTGTCCCCATGTCCCCTGTTCCCCTGTCCCCGGGGTGAACTCTGGGTCCCGCTCTGCTCCCAGCTGATGGCGGGGCGCGCAGCCGCGGCCCCTCCGCTCCCGGCCTTTGAAGAGAAGGGGGCGATTGTGCGGATTTCACAGTCTGAGTCGCTGAAAAGGACAGAATTAAGTCTCGCTCACGGCTCTTTTCAAGGAGGCCGAGCTGCCATTCGACTTCATTCAGAAAATCCGAGGCCTTTGTGCGCCGGCGGGCAGCCCGGCGGCCCCGCTCCGCGGCGGCTGGCACTTTACAGTGTCGCGTACAGTAATTACCGCGGCCTGGGAACCCGGTGTCACCTGCGCGGCCCGGCGCGGGACTGTGACAAGGCCAAGGACCCCGCAGGGGCTGCTCACCAAAGCCGGGCCCGCTCAGAGCTGACCCGGAGGGGACTTCTGCCCTGGTGACGGGGAAACTGAGGCTGCAAAGGGGAACAAAATACTTAGGGGGAATTGCCACCGTGAAGTTAAATCATGATGTTATTATTTATTTACTTATTTAGTGGAGAAAATAGGACATTTGAAGTCCAGCCCCAGTAGCTGGGGCCTGCCAATATTAGGCTGGGTTTAATTTTTGGTTTTGTTTTTATTTGGCGGCACTGGGGTTTGAACTCAGGGCCTGTTAAACTAGGTGCTCTTACCGTTTGAGCCACTCCACCAGCCTTTTATTATGAAGGGGTTTTTTTTTTTTTCAAGATAAGAGCTTGTAAACTATTTCCCCAGGGCTGGCTTCGAACTGATAGCCTCCTGATCTCTGCCTCCTGAGTAGCGGGATTACAGGCATGAGCCACCAGCATCAGGCTGGCTGGGCTTAATTTTTAACCTTCTTTTGTCCCTGTGGGATGACTGCTGCTGGTGAGCACTGAGTCATCCATGTCCCAATGCATCTAATACTCCCTCCCACCTTCAGCACCTCCTTAAAGAGTCAGAAGAGTAAAGGAGAATGCTGGAGCAGTGAATTCAACTCTTGATGTATTATAAGTACTTTTGTAAATGTCACAGTGTATCCCCAGTACAACAATTAAATAATATACAATAATAATTTTAAAGAGAGTTGAAAGAAAGCATGACAACTTGAGTACATTACCCAAAGCTGTCCCCCCTTCCCCCCAAAAAAACCCAGAGGAATCTGTTCTGCACACATGAACCTGCGTTCCTAATGAAGGCTGGCTGATTGGAGGAACAGGGCTCTGGGGAAAAGGTAAAGGCGAGAGTGTGTCTGACTGCTTGCCAGTGAGACCTCAACTCTGCCCCTTTCCTTTCTTTCCCTCTCTCTTGGCAGTGTTGAAAATACATGGCTGAACAAAGTTTTAAAAGCCATCCTCCCCTTGTCAGCAGGAGAAGGTGTTGTTTTGAGCTCTGTAAAGGAGGAAAAGAATTGGTTAGACCAAGAATTACCGAAGTAAGTCAATGGCCAAGCTTCAGTGGCCCATGGAAACAGGCAGCCGTCCAGGGCTGCCCAGGCTTCCAAAGAGGGCTTCAGCAGGCTCTGGGGGAAGCAAAGCATCTGAATGGACATGAACCTGGCTTTGCCAGCAGGCACCTCCATCTCTGGACCAATCACCACCTTATTTCTGCAAGGTGGGAACAGGTGATGATGTCTAAGACTGAAATGGCAGGCCTTTGCTGGCCAAGCAAGACTTCTTTTTAAGGCAGCAGACCTGGGTTTCAAAGTCCCAGGCCTCTGTCTGGTGTCAAACACAGGAATCCCTCTTGCCCTGCCTGTGTTGCACCTTTCTCCTCTGTAACTGGGATACAGCCTTACATCTCTGTTGCAATGGCCATCAAATGTTGCATACATGTTAGTTATTTGTTTGTTCATTCTAACAAAGCTGTCATTTACTGAGCACTCACCCAGATGTTAAATGTTTACAATGTATCACATCTTTCTATCCTCTCAATGAGTGTCACTAATCCCATTTCACAGATAGGAAGACTAAGGCTTAGAACCTGTTCCATGTCACCAAGTGGTTCTAAAGCTGGGGGACAATTTCAGGTCTTCTAGGGAGCAGGAAACAAGGGAACAAGGTGGTGGGAGTGACAGCAGAGACAGGCTTGAGGCTCCTAGCAGGATGAGAAGTAAGGGATTTTCAGTCCTTTTAAAAGAGACTAGGGAGGACAGGAGAGGGTGAATGGAGGAGATGAAGGTGAGGGAATATGGTTGATGGGCTTCATATACATACATGAAATAGAATGATGAAACCTCTTGTAGGTGCTTTAAGTGGGGCGGGGAGGGGGCTGCAGGGGAAGACAGTGGGGTCAATCTAACCAATGTACAGTGGAAGGCTATTGAGAATTGGCACAACAAATATATGCTAATAAAAATAAAAGAAAATAGGCTTTTAAACATGACCACTAATATTAACATAACACCTGAAGATATCCATGAATAAAGTGGTACTTTCACATTAAAGAGAGAGAGAGAGACTTTAAAACCTGTATGTCAACACATAGCAGAAAAGTCCTGGGGGCTGGTGGGGTAGCTCACATGGTAGAGGGCCTGCCTAGCTAGTATGAGGCCCTTAGTTCAAAACCCCAGTACCCTCCCAAAAAAAAGAAAGGAAGGAAGGAAGGAAGAAAGAAGGAAAGAAAGAAGAAAGGAGAGAACGACAGAGAGAGAGAGAGAGTCCAGACTGAAATGCCCAGCTCCATTATTTACCAGCTGAGTGACCTTCACCAAATTCCTTCGGCTCACAGGAGCCTCAGGCTCCCAGTCTGTGAAATGAGCATAACCTTAGTTCTTGCCTCCCAGGCCTGTTGTGAAGATTAAATCACATAATGCATATCTAATTAGCTACTGTTTTGAGAGAACAAAGTCATTCCACCTTGAATTGAAAGGCGAGAATACTCAGCTACTGGTGACAAACCCTTTCCCACCCGCTGGGCGCTTTGAATTCCAGCACTGGAGGTTTATTATCCAGCTTGTTACATTTCACTTATCAGTTTCACCAGCCTGCCTCCCTTCATCCTCCCTCTGAGGCTAGAAAAAGGAAGCAGTCATCCTTTAGTCCCCATTCCCACCCTGTCCCTGGTCCTCTTTCTCCCCAAGTCTTCCTTAGCCCCTCATTCTGGGCTGGGTCCTCCAACACTGACCAATGCCCTCTGACTTTGCCCTCCTTCTAGCACTGGATACCACTCTAGTTACGTCTTCGGAGTCTGATTTGGGACATCTACCTGGTTCTACATAAACCCAATGCCTAGCAAGGAGGCATCCCAAGAACCAGATTGTGATCTGGAATTCCATTCCCCACTTGAAAGGACCGGCACTCCTTTGGAGAAATGGCTGATTCCCTATCTAAGACAGGGGAATGTGTAAGATGAACCTGGATCATTTTTGACCAGAAAGCAAAGAAACTTTCAAAGATTATTGAAGTTAAAAAGACAGGAGTCAACTTGAAACACCCATTTTGGCCAAAGAGGAGATGAGTTCCCCATAAGCATAGTTGGAACGGATGTGAAATATATACAAACATGTTTAGATCATGAGGAATGGGTTTTTGGGAGAAGATTATACAATCAATTTCTTCTTGTTAAAAATGATTGTTGAAAAGACAGATCAAAACCATCCTCTGCCTTTCACATACCAGCTGTGTGTGCCTCAGGGCAGCCACTTAGCTGAAAGAGAGAAGTTTCTTTCTACAAGTTTTCTAACCAAGGGGAAAGGTGTATAAACCTTCTCTTGCTTCGCTTGCTTATCAAGCTTCTCTTGCTTTTAGTTACCTAATTGACTTTAAAAATCACTAATTTTAGAGGTCACACAGATGAGTGACACATTACCATGTTTCCACAAGCTTTGCTACAGATGCACTTCTGGCAGCATGGGTTTTGATGGTGGCCCAAGTTACTTTTCAGGGACTTAAAGGGCACTTTTGTCAAAAGCACAGACAATCCAGGTGTCTCATGAACATCCAGAACAGGGGCCTCTGCCCTGACATTACTTCTGTCTCCTTTGCCACCTTAACCTTTGGGTCAGATGGCTTCTGTTCAACTCTGCAAGTTACCATGTTAGTCATTTAGGGAATGTTTGTCTGAAACTAGCAGCAATGAGGATTTGTCCAAAACTTCTCCAACCTTTCTGCTCCCCTTCAAGGCTCAAGATGTGAAGATAAGAGTAACCACGATGTTTTCAAGAGTTACAGAGCACCAGGATCCACATGTTACCCCCACCAGGCTTTGCTACATCTCATTCCAGACCACCAGAGACATGCCTAGAAGCCTCCAGTCATCAGTCATTTCCTTACCTAACCCTCAGTTTTCCCCTTTGCTTAAAGATAAAAGAAATTAAAAAGTTGTGCTAAATTCACATGGTATTTGTTAGAACACTAGACCTGCATCTTCTCGGTTTTGCTGGCTTACCACATAATAATCCTCTTGCCCAAAAAGTTGTCCGTGTTTCATTGGGCCCTTTTCCAACAGCGAGAAAACAGTAACAATGGTATTAGGACCAACAAATGAATTAGAGAAAGATACAATTAGGATGTCACTGCAATAGCTTCTCAGCACTGTGACAAAAACACTTGACGTAACTTAAGAAAAGGAACGATTTATTTTGGATCACAGTTTCAGAGGTTCCAGTCCATGGTCAGCTGGTCCACTGCTTTGGGCCTGAGGAGAGGCAGATCATCATGGCGGAGAGGGTGTGGCAGAGTAGATTGCTTATCTCATGGTGGCCAGGGAGCGGAGAAGAAGAAAGAGGAGGCAACCAAGGACAAGGTGTAACCTCCAAAGGCTGACCCCTAGACTTTCTTCAACCAATCTGTACCTACTAATAGTCCAATCAGCTAGGAACTCAGAATTGGCCAATGGCTTGGTTAATCCACTGATGGAGTTAGCACTCTGGTGATCCAATCATCTCTCATTACTGCCACCAGCTGGGGACCAAGTCTTCAACACATAAGCCTTTTGGGGGCAGGAGGTCATTTCCTATACAAACGACCATGGTCACTATTTCACAATCCTAATGAAATAAAGAGTCTGGGAGCCGGGCTCAAGTGGTGAAGCACCTGCCTTTGAGCAAGCATGTTCAAACCCTAGTTCTGTCGAAACTAGAGAAATAAATAATAAAAGAAGAAAAATGGATGGGAATGGTTTAGGTGTAAGAAAGTCGAACATGAATTGCTCACTGGAAAAACAGTGTGACTTTAAATAGGAGTTCTTTATACAACTCTCCTGTACCTGTACGTGCGTTTGTTTGTTTAGGGGGGTTACTGAGGATTGAACTCAAGGACTCACGCTTGCTAAGCAGGCGCTCTACCACCATCCCTCTCATGTGTTCCAGAATAAAAAGGGAAAGAGGAAAAAAAATCATTCCATGTCTTGTTGGTTATAAGAGACGTGTGGGAGTCAGAGAACTTTTACAAAAAGGGATCCCAGGCATTCCATGTAACCTATGGCTGACTTTGCATAGAATGTGTTCATTAATGTTTGTTTATGGTCTGATTTCTCTGCTAAAATTTCTCCACAGGGCAGTACTATAGTGTGAATGTCCCTTGCAAAACTCATGCTGACGTTGAATCATCATTGCTGCAGCATTAAGAGATGACACCTTTGAGGGCAGAGCTCTCCTGAATTCCATTGTCCAGAGGGTGGAGTTGTGATAAAATGAATTTACCCCAGTTTCCTCTTCACGTGTGCCCATTGGCCAGTCTGCCACGGCACAGCACCACATGGTGGTTCTGGTACTGGGCTGCCGGACTCCAGAACCATAAGCCGGATAAACTTCTGCTCTCTATAATTAATCCAGTCTATACTATTCTGTTAAGAGAGAGCAGACCAGCCGGGCTCCCACGGCTCATCTATGATCCTAGTGACTCAGGAGGCAGAGATCAGGAGGATCGAGGTTTGAAGCCAGCCCAGGCAAATAGTTCAAGAGACCACCTCATGTGGAAGCCCAGGACGAATAATACCTGTTTTTTACAGGTGAGAATGCCACGGCAGAGAGTGCTGACTGTCTTGCGCAGGGCCACATGGCTAGTTAGTGGCTGGGCCGGACCTCACATCCCAGTGTCTCTGAAGAGCCCTGTTTACTAGCTTATGTTCAGAACATTGTGGTCTGGTGCAAGAAGCTGAAATGGGCCCTGCAGGTGCTGGCGCTTATAAGCTGAGTATTGAGCTTCTTCTACTGCTTTCTGTGGAAAAGATGGGGGTGGGATAGATGGAAATAATAAGACTAGACACCATCTGAGCACATCAGCAGCCATCTAGCTAACTCATTCAGTGCTCATAACAGCCCTGTAAGAAGAGTGTCTTCTATTACACCAAGGAGCCAAGGCACAGCGAAGGCACACTTCGTGAGCACAGAGCCCAAACCCTAATCCCCACGTTACATCTTAACCCTTATATCATACAGTATTGAAAAATAAAGCAGGCCAGGCATCAGTGGCTCACGCCAGTAATCCTAGCTACTCAGGAGACGAGAACAGGAGGATCATGGTTTAAAGCCAACCTGAGGCAAATAGTTTGTGAGACCCCTATCTCAAAAACACCCAACACAAAAAACAGAGCTGATAGAGTAACTCAAGTGGTAGAGCACCTGCCTAGCAAGCATGAGACCCTGAATTCAAACCTAATATGTCACAGAGAAGAAAAATAAGACTGTTCTGTGGAGTTTGACTGGAGGCCAGTGGACTCTGAGTGCAGGCAGATGGGATATCCCCCTGACTGTCACCATCAGATAACAGATACTACAGAATCACATGGCTCTTAACCATCACTCTACAGAGTTAAAAAGTTTGCAGTTATACCCTCACACGGTCACAGCACACTATATAGTTCTGGGCAGGTCCCTTCCCCCATCTAGGCCTCAGTTTCTCCATTAAAACTAACAGAGTTGGATGGCACAATTGCTCCCAAAGGAAGCTGAAAGCTCTGGCATTCACTTAACGCTGACACCCTATGCTCCCTCCACAGGCTCCATGATGTGCCTGAATGTCTCCACATCCAGCAGCCAAAGTCTCATATTTAACCCACATAGATGTCTCTTACAAATTATCCAGGGTCATGGATTAGTTTCAATACAAAAGCTAAATTTCCTCTGCTTGGCGACTGTTATAAAGCAATGATCAAAAGGACTCAAGGAACAAACACAGAGAGAAGGCCAGGGATAAACTGGGGAACAGTCTCTCTCCCTGGACCCCTCTGGGTTTGGAACTCCCTGGGGCCTGTAATTCCTGCTGCTTTGGCCAATGCTGAAATGAATCAGAACATTTTGAACCCTAAAAGGAAGGGAAAAAGAAAAGGAACAGAAGCCAGGGAGAGTGAAGGCTCAGTGTTTTCTCAGTTAAATACATGTTTTCATTGCCGTGTGATGGGTTGAGAGGAATGAATGCTCGTGATTTAGTTATCTTTTGGATGGATGGTTTTAAATGCTTGTTGGAAGCAGCTTTCTGGAGACCGATTCTTCAAGCCCCGGCACAGAGTGGAAGTCTTTGGTAGGAGAGCACTGCTTGTCTTTCAGGGGTTGTAAAAGCAGGGGGCTCTGAGATTCCTAGAGCAAGCATTCTGTTACTAAGATTCCCACTGGCACACGCTCACTTCCACCCCTTCAGATTGTCATCAGACACCATGTCATAGGCCAAGAGAAGACAGTAAGACAGACATTGAGGGGAAGGAGGGGAGGGTGAGAAAGGGGAGCCTGTGTATTCTTCTAATCCGTGCCATGTTTATTTGGGGCTTGCTATGGTATGAATTGCTTGTTCTCCTCCAAAATTCTTGATGAAACTTAATCCCCAGTACAACAGGATTAAAAGGTGGAGCCTTTTGGAGGTGATTAGGCCATAGGACTCTGCCTTCTCAATGGGATTAGCACCCTTATCAAAGGGCTTCAGAAGGAAGGAGTTTAGCCCCATTTGCCCTTCCCCTCCCTTCTGCCATGTGAGGACACAGCATTCCTCCCCAGCTCTTAGATGCAGCAACAAGATGCCATCTTGGAAGCAGGGAGCTGCCTTCAACAGACAGCTAACCCTGACAAAGCTTTGGCCTTGAATTTCTCAACTGTGAAAAAATATATATTTTTTTTATAATCTAAATTTTTATAATATTTCATTATAGCAGCACAAACTGACTAAGACATGGCCATGTGTGCCCAAAACTGTGGAGGGCACTGGGGATGGGAGGACATGTAGAAAGAATGATGAGTGGTCGATGAGTTACTAGCATTACTATTCTGCTCAACTGTTCCCTACAAAATGAGTCAGCTTTGGAGGTATTGCTCGATCTCACCCATCTACCTCAATGCTCATGGTCTCTCTTCTGTGTTATTTCAAGGGCTCCAGGGGAAAGAGTGAGCTCAGTTCTTGGTCTGCAGCAGTCTTGTCCTGCACAGCAACCCATCAGGTCCTGTCCCCATGGTTTGCAAGTCCACCCAATGCCCTAGGCTAAGGCCCAGTGTCCTTAAGATGAGGTACAAAGTGAACCATGTCATGACAGCTTTTTCTCTGGGTCTTGCCTCATGAGTAGTATCTGATACATATTATCTCATTGCATCCCCACTACAGCCATCAAAGATAAGTGCTGTCACCATCCACATGATGCATATGAAAAAATCAACTTCCAGAGAGGTCAAGTGGTTTGCCCAAGGTCAAGGTCCATGGAGAAAGGATTTGAACCCAGGAGCACAAACCTAGAATCAACACACTTGAACACTGTGCAACAGAATCCCAGTCTGTACTTCCTGATACTCCTCCTAAGCATGCAATCACCTGCACTGTTCCATGTTATCCTGTCACCTTGGTCTCCATGCCCAACCCACTCCCCCCCAATGTCCCTCTACCTAGAAAGGGATTCCTGTCCTTCAACTTGGTGGGAAGTTCACCGCCCTAATCAGCTGTGGGTACTTGCTTTATTCTAAATGCCAGAGCCCTGAAGCTTCCTGACATGACTAGCATGCATCTGTGAGGGGAACCATGCCAAACTGAATCCTCTTCAACACAACACTCCAAGGCCTATAGGACAAGACAGGCAGGAGTGCAAATAAACATACATTTAAAAGAAATTGAAAAGCAGAAACTCAAACAGATATTTGCATATCAATATTCATTGTAGCATTATTTGCAACAGCCAAAAAAAGGAGAACAACTCAAATGTCCTTTGATGGATGAATAGGCAAACAAAATATATATTCCATGGAATATTATTCAACCATAATAAGGAAGGAAATTCAGACAGTTGCTACAACATGGATGATCTTCAGAGACATTGCACTGAGTGAACTATGTCAGGCAAAAAAGGACAAACACTGTATAATTCCACTTATATGAGGGACCTAGAATAATCATATTCACAGAGGAAGAATGTGGGACAATGGTTACCAGGGCCTATAGTGAAGGAGGAACAAGAAGTTATTGTTTAATGGGTGCAGAGTTTAGTTTGGAAGAGCAACAGTGCTGAGGGCTGCAAGACACTGTGAAAGTACGCAATGTCACTGAATTGCACACTTCAAAATGGCTAGAATGATACATGTTACATTATGCATATTTTACCATGTTGGGAAAAAGGAGGGAGGGAGACAAAGAAGGAAGGGAGGGAGGGAAGGAGGGAAGAAGGAAGATGGAGGGAAGGAGGAAGGAGGGAGGGATGAAAGGAAGGGGAGGAAGGGAGAAAAGGAAGGGAAAGAGGGAAGGAAGGGAGGAAAGAAATGCTCAAAGAAAAAGAACTGGGATTTATGACTAGTAGTAAGTAGCTCTCTGAAAAGAAATCACAAAAGAGCAGTTGGCAGCCCATTGTAGAGTACATACTTACTTTGTCTAATCTGCCAGCTTGCTCTGGGGGAGTTTTTAGCCACTCAGGCATATACAAGTGATTTTACTGAAAGAGTTACAACACAGCCTGCACCACTCTCATCCATCCTTCAGAACTACCTCCACAAGGCTGCACAGATACTCCCATGTCATCCTCTTCTACCCCTCTCCCAGCTTGGGTGACTTTCTGAGCCCCTAACTCACTTTAAAAATGAGTCACGTGGGCTGGAGTTGTCACTTAAGCCATAGAGCAAGCTTTGCAAGCCAGAAGCCTGAGTTCAAACTCCAGTCCCACACACAAAAAAAGACCAATATGTTTCCATAGAAGTTCCCACTCTCCTGAATGCTTTGTACCCTCCTCTCACTCCAGGGCCTATTTCCCTCTCAGAAACAAGGCAGGTGACAGAACTTTGCACACTCTAAAGAGGTACCTGAATGTCACTTCTGAAATAGCCCTGGGATAAAAGTTTGCAGTAATAATGTCACATGCTTGCCATCTATTTACAGGAAATGGAGTTACCTGGCTTTCTGAACCGCTCTAAATAAATGAACCAAAACAATCGCACCAGAGCCATCAGCATTACAAAGTGCTCTTTGTCCATTTATTTTACGTGAGTCATTTAATTTTAATTTACGATCATATTTCATAACCTCCCAGCAAATGGCCTGCTGTATGTTGTTGAAAAGTGATGAAGTCCTAGCAATGGAAGACCTCATTCTGGCCCTGGGGTTTGAAATTTGGGCTGATAAGTGTAGGGAGACTGTCAGACCTTTGGGAGAAAGTTTTACAACCTATGAGTTGGTACCGTGTGGAATGGAAACCTGATTTCTGTACCATGATCTTGAAACTCAAGATAAATTTCACAAAGCTCCACTGTAACCCAAAATCTGGCCCTTGTGACCTGTGCTATGATATCCTCCAAAAAGACATGGTCCTGTCATCACTTAGAGTTGAGCATAGTTTAGTCCAGTAGGAGTGACACCTTTTATTTTGACAGTATGCCTCTAATTTACCACCTAATTTGAGAAGTGTTCTTTTGCTTTTCAGCCAGTCTCAAGGGGGCAGAAAGTGTGAACGATGCTGTAAGTATGCTTCTGAACTTGCATCTGAGGATTACAGAAGCAGAGACTGTAGGCCCATATTACAGAAGAGAAAACTGAGGCTGGAAAGACAACCAAGGGAAAATTTCAAGCTGGGGAGGGTGGTATGTGCCTATGGTCCCAACTACTCAAGAGAGGGGTGCAAGAGGGTGAGGCAGGATGATTACTTGAGCCCAGGGGTTCAAGGCCAGTCTGAGTAACATAGTGAGAGCCTGGCCAACAAACTGGCTGCAGGTCAGGTCACAGTCAGAAGTCTATTCCTATATCCCTGTCAGTGAGCACATCAATAAACCACCGGACCACACTGTAAACTGAACTCCTCCGCATCCCCCTAGGCCATTTTATAACTCAGGGGGTTCCGTTTAATATCATGTCTTAAACCTTTTTTGTTTTATATAGTCTGGCTAACCTGCCCATTGGGGTCATGTTCATGTCTTTAAGATTCATCCTGTGACAAGTCATCAGAGATTTGAACTAAACCAAGAATTTTTTTTTTTTATAACAGCCTTGATAGCACTACCTGGTCCTTTTCTTGCCAAGTGCAAATCATTTTTATTGTCTTGTGAACTGAACCAACTTTTTAAAAGTTTGAACTTGTGGCAAACTGACACATTTATCTTTAGAAAAAAATCAGACAAATTCAGAGCCCACAGTTTTCCAGGAACTGTGTTTTCTTTGGTAAAACATCCACCTTCATTCATTCTATAAATACTGGTCCCACTGAGCACCTTCTGTGCACCATGAATTGTTCTCATTGCTGAGAATCTGGTTCACACTGGGACAGAAAACATGGCCCTGGTGAGCTTCCTGTCTCTCCCCTGCCTTAGCTCACAGAGGGGAAAACAAGACTTAGACAGACATTCATGGTTAGTTTAGACTTGAATGCAGTAACTCAGTTACCTCATTTGGTGCTCCAAAGTAAAGGAGAGGTGTAGCCAGAGCAATCCGTTGGAGGGAATAGGATAGGGTTAGAGTTGTCTTGTTGCTTAGCAAGCATACTAAATTTACCACACTGACATGCTGAAGATGAATAAAAATAGCCATATTTTCTAAAATGCTTTCACTCATACTTTTGGAGCTTGAGAAATTAGGATTTAATTAGATCAAGCAATTAGATCAAGTAAGACACATGTATGTTTTTAGCATGGATGGCTATAGGGGTGGGGGCTTATTTATTTATTTGGCAGCATTGGGGTTTGAACTCAGGGACTCATACTTGCTAGGTAGGCATTCTTACTGCTTGAGCCACTACACCAGCCCTTTTTTGTGATAGATTTATTTATTTATTTGCGATACTGGGGTTTGAACTCAGGGCCTATATCTTGAGCCATTCCATCAGCCCTTTTTGGTGATGGTTTTTTTTTTTTTTTTTTCTGTAGATAGGGTCTCACGGAACTATTTGCCCCAGCTGGCTTTGAACCATGATCCTCCTGATCTCTGCCTCTTGAGTAGCTAGGATTGCAGGCCTGAGCCACCAGCATCCGGGTTGCTGGGCTTAATTTTGAGAAATAAAAGCCCTGCTGGTACCCGGTCCTGCTGTCTCTCTCAGTGAGCTATTGACATCAAGATGTAAGAGGCCTGGATTTCATGTTACTCAGGAATCAAATTTCCAAAGCCTATTTGCACTCAGATGAGCTGGATAGAACCAGAAATGTAGCCTTTTTCTTTTTCTCTTGCAGGATTGCATATATACACAGCCACTATGCAACTTTTGAGCCTCTTGCATGATATGAACATAAAATTCCCCTCTACCCTAAGATTCTGTATATTGTACTTCAATGAAAGTGAGCTCCTGATTCGAGATACTGGCCTGAGATGTCATTTTGCCTTAGATGACAACTTCACACTTTAAATCAATTCCTTAAACTGGACTCAAAGACCACCTCTCTCAACCTGACTTCTTCTGTAAGTGTCACAAGCCCAAAACAGTGGATGTTCTGTGATGATGTTTCACATCAAGAAGGTCTTCTTGTTGGTTTTGTTTTTTGGGGATGGAACCCCAGTCCTCTGGCACTTTACACAGATACTCTACTACTGAGCTACGCGCCCAGCCCACAACAGTAGTTTTGAGAATTTTGAAGTCAGACAGCTTAATTTCTGCTCTGCTATTCAGCAGCTGTGAGACTGTGGGAGAATCACGTACTTGCTCAGGGTCTCAGGTTCCTTATCTATGAAATGGGTATGTGGATTAAAATGAAAGTATGAGCTAGGCACTGTGGCTCACACCTGTAATCCTAGCTGTCAGGAAGCAGAGATCAAGAGGAACATGGTTTGAAGCAAGCCCAAGGAAATAGTTCTCAAGACCCATTTCAGAAAAAAAAAAATCACAAAAAAGGGCTGGTGGAGTGGCTCAGGGTGTAGGCCCTGAGTTCAAGCCCTAGAACTGCAAAAAAAAAAAAAAAAAAAGGAAGTGCTCACTTAATTCAGTTATTACTGCAATAGATGAACACCACATATCATTTTTCCTTTTAGTTGTAGGGAATTTCATAATTTCCTGTGGAGAATTTCAGGAAAATCCTAGGGCATCAGGAGGTTAGCATTCAGGATTCATGGTGTGTACTGCCACCCAGAAAACAAGAATTCTGCTGAAGGAGAGGGAAGACAACTGAGTTTGTGTATTGCCAATACTGTCCTTCCACCTGGGACACAGCTCAGGGGCAGAGCGTGCTTAGCGTGTGCGAGCGCCCACCCACTAGAAATTTCAATCCCCATCACCACAAAGAGATACACATAAACATAGTTATATAGTCAGATATAGTCATTTTGTACCCTAAAGTGTCACCACGTATTTGTTAGTCTTCTTCAAATAGTGCAGACTTTGCCCTTTCTTGTCCCACGTGGAACCAGGAATTGCATGTGGAGGAAAATTTGGGTATTACTGCTTCCGAAAAAAAAAGTCTAAGCCTTGCATAGTGGTATATGCCCTAATACTCTGGAGGTTGAGGCAAGAGAGTTTGAGCCCAGCCTTGGCTACATAGTGAGTTCCAAGTCAGTCTCAGCTATACAGCGAGACCCTATCAAACGACAACAAAAAAAGTTTAAGTGTGGCTCAGTTTTCGTTAGCCTCAGGCTCTGAGATCCTCTGCCTTCCCTTTAATTGCACCTTTTCTTTCCCTCTAAGACTTCTATTTGCAAAGAAAAAACAACAAAAACAAAAACACACTTTAACCTCTCATCAAAGAGGGCTGCAGCTCAGATACCCTAACTAGGAATAATTCAGATTGGCTGGCCTAGTGCCAAGGCAGCAGCCTACCCCCACCCCCCACCAGCTCAGTCCTGTGCCAGCACACCCCAGTGCACCCCTGAAGGACCTCCACCCCACATCAATTTGCAATGACTTCACCCAGTTGCCTTTCTGGAATTCTCACAAGTCCAGGATCATACTCCTACACCCTACCCCTGGGACTTTTCTACCTTGTCTTTTTGGCTCCTTTCTGTTCCCATTGTTAAACAAAGAGAAACCCAACTGAAAAGACGAGGAGAACTGGTGATCTCAGGGCCAGGAAGGAAGGGGATGAGCACTTTGCAGCTTGTCCCTCCTCAACTGGCCACTTTCACATTGATAACTGCCTCATCCATCTGTCAGCACAACCTTTCAGGTGAGTTTCTGCGACCAGGTCTGGGGGCACCACTGTTATGTCCTATATACAAGTTTCTTTACAAAGTCAGTTATCCCACCAGCACACATTTTCCACGTTGGAATAAAAACAAGCAGATCTTTGCTATTTTGGCAAGCTCTTTGTATATCAAGTACTGCAACCCAGAAACCCCTTTCAGTGACCCGCATACTTTCCTGGGTCCCCCCTTTACCCCAGAAAAAAAGGCCAGACATATATCTAGTTCATGCAGGACTTAATGTTACTCAGATGGAAGGAACTCCTCACAGCTATTAAGCTCCATAATGCTTCCATGCTGTGTGCCCTTAGGCAAGTCACCCCACCTCTCTGAGCATCCTGTTTTACTTTCTATAAAATAAAGATAAAAAAATAATGCCATGTATTGCCTTGAGGGCCAGATGAGAGCATTTTGGACACTAAAATATATTTATCCAAGTACCTGTATAAGACATGAAGAAAGGGTGTGGAATAAAGTCAAAGGCTGGCTTTAAGTGCCTCCCATTTACCTTTGGTCAGATGTGTAATTATCACCTCCCCATGAACGGTAAGCCACATAAAATACAGACATGATGTGCTCTTTTAGAGCAAAAACTCCAATCAGAAGCCTGATGTCACAATGCAAAAGCTGGAGCTGACAGATTTCTGAGCTCTGAGCTCAGCCACCGTGTGATTTCAGCCTTCCTGAACGAGAAGTGACCTCTCTGGGCAGTTTACTGTCTGCTCTGAGAAAATAAGAGAACCCATAATTCCTGAATTTGGGGGGTTGCTATGGAGTAAAGAGAACATAGGAACGTAGGACAGTGTGCAGGGGAATGGAGGAAGGCGGTCTTGGAATGATTCAGGCAGGAGTCAGCCCAGGGCTCAGACCTGAGTTGAGCTCGTCCCAGCTCACACATCCTGCCTCAGGCTCCATTAGCCTCCTCCGGAAAATGGAGCTAAGAGTGCTTACTTCACAGTATGCTGAGTAAGTAAGAAGTGCCCGGCTTCCGGCGCAGGTCAGCACACCTTGGTGCCCAGGGGCCCCAGGTGAACCTCCGGCCTCTGGGAGGCACTGTTACCTCGTGCTTTCTCCCTTGGCTGTGAAGTCACCAGGTGGCATGGTCTCATTCCCAGTTGGGCCCTTGGCTGTGAAGTCACCAGGTGGCATGGTCTCATTCCCAGTTGGGCCGCTGCCTATCTTTTGCCACGTCTGGCACACTGAGGAACGATCTGAACCCGATTCCCTTAACTCAAAAAGGAGGTCACACGTCTCCCAGACGGTGGTGAGACTCCCACGAGTTAATGGGTGTCAATCTCGGAGCACCAGTGTCTGCCACTGGGAAAGGCTCAATAAATGGGGACTGTTATTATCTGCTTGGCTGGCTTCTCTGGGCGTCGAGGTGTAAGTTTAATGGTGGGGGGCGGGGGCCGGGGGCGCCTGGTCGGCTGCGATCCTCCTGGGCCGGTGGAGCGGGCCGGGCCGGTGTCAGCACGCATTTATTGATGGCAGGTATTTGGGGAGTAATTGAGCGCGGCGGCCGGCCCGGGGCGAGAGTGGGCCTCCACGAGCAATTAAATGTGATTAGGCCGAGACCTTCGGGATCCAGCTGGGTGATTGATAACCCGGCTGCATTCCTGCAGGGCCCGCGACATCAAACGGGCGGCCGGCGGCGGGCGGGGCGGAAGGGGCCGCGCGCCGGGGCGCTGTCCTTGCAGCTCGGGACGCCCACCGGTTCCATAAGGGAAGCCAGGTGACATGCCCCCTTCCTGAGCCAAGGGTGTGTCCTGGATAGTGTGCCAGGTGCAGCCGCGGAGGGTGCGACATGAAGCGGAGCGCAGCCCCAGGCTCGCGGCTCGGGCACCGCGAGGGTGACCCGCCGGGACGCAGCTCCCGATGTCCGGCACGAAATCTCTGGAACCGGGCAAGAAAGACTGGGAAACGGAACGCGAGGGGGGAAATCGGAGGTGGTGGGAGATAGGCTAACTTAGAAAACAGAAGAGTTGAGAGAGAGAACAGAGGAGCAAAGAGACAGGCAGAGGAGCGGAGAAGAGAGAGCAAGAAAGTTCTGAGGATGACAGCACCAAAAGAAATTGTGGACAGAGAAGAAATTAACACGACATAAAACGCGATAGCCCTGAAAAAAAAAATGGAAGGAGGAGAAAGTGTAACAGAGCCGGGACAACAAAAAGAGGGGAAAACTTGCTAGTGTGAAGCTCTGAGTTCAAACCCCAGTCCTCACCAAAAAAAAAAAAAAAGAGGGTAAGAGGATGGGGTGGGGGGGAGAAAAGATGAGGAAAGGAAACAAAAGAGGAAAATGGAGAAGAACTGGAGCAACAGGGTCAGACAGGAAAGGACCTGGCCTGGGGTCCTTTCCTGTGGCTACCTCCACCCCACCCGAAGTCCCTGCCTCAATCCAGCAAATTCTATGCCCAGAGCCACTGGCTTCTCTGTGCCTGGGAGACCAGGCTTTTGCCCTCCAGAGCCTGACTTGGCCCAATTCAAGCATCAGGCCATCTCTTTAACTCCTCCAGGCAGGGCAAGAGGCGACCCCAGCCCTAAGTCTAGAGTGGGCTCCCTACACGCCAAGCTTGGCCCCAAAAGTCTTAAATCACAAGTGGAAGTGCTGGGGGTGGGGTGGTCCCCAGCCCGTTGTCCGGGGATCGCAGAGTCTCTGGAGCCAGGGCACAGTTTCTGTCAAGTACTGACTCTACACACAGGATCAAAACAGCATGAAAGAAATCAGAGAGAACGTGGTCGGCAGGAGCTGGACTTCTAAAACCCCCTTCCGCCCCATAGGCTTCAATATTAAAAACCCCCTAGGAGCCTCAGACACTGTATTAATTAGTGCAACCACCCATGAAAAGTTGGGTTTGGAGCGGCATTCTTTGCCCTGTGTGAAAAACCAAGTCTAATAAACAATTGTTAAGTTGGCCTGTTGCCGCTGGTAAATTATATAGCATTAAAAAAATAATGCTTTTCATATTAGGCACTAATTAAAGGTTGGTAGAGCTTTAAAACAAGAGAGGGAGGGGGGAAATCAAAGAAAATATAAAAATGTTCTTTCAAGAGTTATGGGAGGTTCATAAAGTATGTCTGTTAGACTGAGCCTACTTTGCCCCTAGCTACAGCCAAACTGGAGCCACCACAATTGGGGCTCAATAAGATAATGATATTCCTTTCTCTGCTATTAAAAGCCTCCCAGTGCAAACTTAAAATGATTTATTTAATTTAGGAAATTATGAGGTGTAACTTCAAAGCCCGAGCCGTTAGTAATGGAAAATACCAGGTTGTTTAGAATTATAATAATAATTGTTTGGAGGACCCAGGACATCAAAGTGTTTTCATCAACAAATGCAGAGAGGTCCGGAGGAGGTTGGAAGAGTCAGAGGAGGTGGATGGAGTTTGGATTTCATTATTACGGACCTTATCAGGGCAGGATTCAGGATTCCCGCAGCCTAGTATTCTCGGCTTTGAAGCGGGGCTATTTTGGAAAGTTAATTTTACTGCTTTTTATTTAGCTGTAGGAGGGAGGAGGTGAGAGGGTGGCTGGGGTGGAAGGGGGTAGAGGGGCCTGGGGGTTGACAGGAGGCTTTTCCTCCCTGCTGTGACTACTTTATTTCATTAAAGAGGCCTACTACATCACCAAGTCCAGATTTTTTTTTCCTTACATGGAAGGAGGCAACAGGCACAATCGACTTCACCAACCAGGCCCTGTGATTTTGGGGAGGGTTTGTGTGTGTGACGTGGGTTCTTTTATAAATGGGGTTTATGCTTATTTCCAGCCCAGCAGTGGAAAGGGAGTGGGGGTGGGGAGATGGCCTCTCCAACCCGTGGCAAATGAGAGGCTTTTATAGCAAAGAATGGCCGTGGGAGTTTTCAGTCGGTCAGACAAGGTTCTGCTCAAAGGCAGGGATCCTCTTTTCAGTCGGGTCAGGCAGACGCTTTGCCAGCGCCCGCTCTCAGCCAGGCCTTCGCTGCCCACCTCCTGCCGCCCAGCCCCCGCATCGCCCAGACCCAGCTGAGAGGGGGAGGGGCAGGCTGAGCCCCAGGTCCAGTGCAGCGGGGATCTTCGGCCCAAGCCCCTCGCGGGAACAGGAGCCAGATCAGACCTCAAATCTGGGCCCTCCAGATGGTCCCTGCCTTCTTCCTGACGGGGCCGTATCTCCTGTGCTCATCCTTGGGCCCTGAGTCCCCAGCCACCACCTACCAGCTCTGTGACCTCAGTGATCCACCTCTCTGATCTTGTTTCAAGACATGTGCGAAAGACAGGACTGGTTCCTAACCTAGAAGGCACCATAACTCCTTCAACGTGGCTTGCCCAGTTTTCTTGAGCTCTTTTAAAAGGCAGAGCTGTGTTTTGGGAAAGTTTTGGAGAAAGCGTTTGAAGTGTGGACGGGCAGGTGAATCTTTGTGCCAGGCTTCCGGCAGTCGACACGAGGATTCCCAAAGATGGCACTTGGGCCTCTTGGGCTTGAATTCCCAAATGCGCATCTACAGGTGTCCTGGATGAGTGAGGGTTCTCCGAAAAACCGCCGCAGGTTGTCATTCTAAAGAGCGGGACTAAGCCTGACCAAGGCCTGGACCTTGGTGACAGCTGGCAGGACCTTAGTGACAGCTGAACCCAACTCTAGGCAGAAGCGTGGAAAGGAGCCCCACAGGTGGACGGGTCTCTGGCCGGGTCCAGCGCGTGTTAGCCCTTCTTCCCAGTAACACTGGAGTACTTTATGTAGTCCTCCCCCCACCCCCAGGCCCGTGTCCCTTTCTGAGCCTCAGTTTTTCTTACGGATCTGGGGCGGTGCGGCCGGTGTCCAGCCACCCAGACCGAGTCGGTCTGTCCCATCAGCCACGCAAGACGCAGCCCGGGTTGTTCGAATCGCACTCTGGATCGCTGATCTTTTCTCCCTGGAGCGAGCTGAGCTTGAACCCGGAGCCAGCGTCCGCAGCTTACACCGCCCGGGGCTAGTGGGTCCGCGCGGCGCCGGGAAGGAAGCTGGGTGGACAGGCTAATTAGGGACCCAATTTGGCGGCTGATGACGAAACAGGGAAGGACTTTGGCCCTTGAATGTATATCTGGATTCTGGACTGGGATTCAGACCTGGAGTCCCAGAGGCCCAGAAGGATGACAGGGGCAGGCGCGCTTTTGGATAGATCAGGGACGCGCCAGCGGCTCAGCCTCGACAGCAATAACTGAGCGCCAAGAAATCGGCCTCCAACTTCCCGCAGACCCCTCGGTTTGGATCACACCTGGCCTTGGAGCTGAGAAACACGTGAGACAAGTGGCCCGACCCCCAAGAGCTCCGATCCTACAGAAACAAGTTTCCAGTGCCCACCTCCAAATTGGGTACCGGCAAAGTGGAAACTCCAGACAGGACAAAAGAGCCAGTCCGAGTAAGGGACCAGATGAGTGTCCCCGTGGCGCTGTTACCGCAGCACGGAGTTCTGCTGCGGTACAGGACAGCTTCCCTTCTGTTCCCAAGGTCACGGGAGCTTCCAATTTCTAAAATAGACCTCGGAAAGGTGCTGTCAAAAGCCAGTTCTGATTTATTTGTGCAACACAGAAAACAGTTTTAAGATTCTTTTCAGCCTCCCGGACCCATCGCCCTTTGATTTTTATGGTGATGTGTCAAAACCCAAGCCTGACTCAAGTTCTAGTTTCTACTGGGGTAGGGAGACTGGGTAGCAACGGGGGACTTGAATGAACCACCTTTCCCCTTCAAACGGAAAAGATCTTTTGTTTGGGGTTGTCCTTGGGAAGACATAAATGGTAAATGGAGCTGATTTGATGCACTCCTGAAAGAGCAGAGGTGCTCCAACCTAATGAATACATGGTAACTAGAAAACAGTGATAGGTCCCTTTTCCCTGCTTTGTTTTGGGCAAGATTTCAAGTTCAAGGTTTTCACAAGCTACTCAAATTCTATTGATTCCGTTGTCTCACTTCTTCAAAGCTCATCTGTCACTATAGTTTGAACAACAGCAATTCTACTTTTCCTTGAGCTGCCAGAGAAAACATTTCAAACTATCTCAGTATTTCTAACTGACACCCCCCCCAAATTTGGCCACAACTAGGGGGTGATCAAGACACATTAAAACAATAATTTAAAGTACTTCCCCCCATATGGATGGCACCAGCAAAGAATAGCATCTTTCAAAATAATTGTGAGTTAGGACAAACTTTACTGCAATAAAACAAACGTTTAATTTAATTCAGAATAAGAGATAAGAAATAACTCTTCAATAAAATATATAAAATTGTACAAGATACCCTTTCAAAGGGATAAAAATACACTGGGAGGGGGGAGTGGGGAGCTGGGTAGGAAGGCAAAATACTGGAGAGCTAGTAGGGCTGTTTGACAACACCATTTTCAACAAATCAAAAGATGACTTAGTCCTCTGTCCCCAGCATGTTAAAAGCATATAAATTTCCTAATAAGTTCAGCACATACAATAGGTACACACACGAACAAGGCATGATTTTTCCCCTTCCTGACTCTTTCAGTTGTTTTTTAAGAATATTTAGCATATAGGTAATGGTTACAAAATACTCATTTTTAAGTATAAAATTACATTTTCCCCCAAACATCACCTTTTCAATGTGTGAGGACTGATGTACATAGACATCTTTTCACTTTTTACTCTTCCAATTACGTGAAATTAGCCCTAAAAGAAGTTAGTATGTTTTCCTACTTTCTGCCTTTACCCTGAGGCAGCCTCAGGATTGTTCTCCTCCTTCTTACTGAAATTACAAAAAAAAACCCCAGAATTTTAGTAATATGGAGAGAGGGAGCAAAAGGATGGCCAAACATGGTAGTGTTTTTTCTTTTGCACATAAAATGCAAACATGTTATGCATCCTCCTTTACTTGGAAGACTCTCTCCATATCTACGTCCTCTGTGTACCGTGTCTAATTCTAGTATTTGTTTTCTGCAAGCAAAAGTCAACCGTCCTATCAAAAATCACCAAATGTTAAACAAGTTTTGCAAATAATGTCTCCCCATTTAAGAAAACACAAGAGACTTCTGCAGTCTCTTTTAAGGCAGGTGTTGGTGGCTCATGTAATCCCAACTACTTGGGCAGCAGAGACCAGGAGGATCATGGTTCAAAGCCAACTTGGACAAATAGTTCTCAAGACCCCTATCTGGAAAAAAAAAATCCTTTTCACAAAAAAAGGATGGTGGAGTGGCTCAAGGTATAGGCCCTGAGTTCAAATCCCAGTACCACAAACACAAGAACAGGTGATATATAGAAAAATGCATATAGGAATATAAATTTTGCCTTTCAAAATAATTTGAATTTTTATGTCTGGTATATAAAAATGTCTTATATTTTATTATATATATTTATACATAAAAATTGTCAGAGCCAATCTTTGTGAGGAGGAGGGGGCATTTGAAAGATTAGGCCAAGGAAATGGGGCTTGGTGCCTCCCACTTAAAGAACAAATTCACACTTATGTCACGCAGTGGCCCTCTGGGCCGGGTCGCTTAGGGTGGCACGTGGTTTGCACCGCAGGAGTACAAGGTTGGCACAGCCTTCGTGGAGTCTGTGGGTCTGGCTTTCCTTAGGACAGATGGTACATGCCGTATCCGACAGGCGTGGCATAGAGTCCGACGGGCGGGATGGGAAGTACAGGCCTATGGAAAGGGTAGGAGGCTCCGTAAAGGGAGGCTGCTTGCAGGGGTGAGTTCATGGGGAAGGGAAGGCTGAAGCCGGACGGCAGCATAGGTTTCGCAGCCATTTTCAGCTTTTCCAGTTCTGCCTCCTGTAGTCTTTTGGCCTTGGCCCTTCGGTTCTGGAACCAGATTTTGACCTGGGTCTCTGTGAGGTTCAGAGAGCTGGAGAACTCGGCGCGCTCTGCGATGGACAGGTACTGTTTCTGGCGGAACTTGCGCTCCAGCGCCAGGAGCTGGGACGTGGTGAAGGGGGTGCGGGGCTTCCGATTGGTCTTGTGTTTCCTTAGGGTGCAGGTGGTGGGGCTCATGTGCCCTGCAAGAAGGACAGAGAGGGCCATCAGTTAGCCAAAGTGGTGTTTTCTTCAGGTTTTCTACGCAGGCCCCCCCCTCTTAGCTGAGAGCACTTAGCTTACACACTGGTTCATCTTTCAAAAAGGTACCTCTGTCATAACCATGTGTTTTGTGTGTGGGGAGGGGGGCGATAGAGACAAATCAAATTTAAATGGTTGCATTGCTGCTTTAAAAAAACCAGTTTGGCCCAGTACAAGAATGTAAGAATAAAAAGAATTCAGTTTGAGAGTTCTTTTTCTTTTAATTCTTTTCTTTTAATTCTTTTTCTTTTAATAGGGTCATGGAACTTTCTATATGGAAACCAAACAGCTTTGAAGAAACTAGACTGGGCGCTGGTGGCTCACGCCTGTAATCTTTGTTACTCAGGAGAATCGAGGTTTGAAGCCAGCCTGGGCAAATAATTCCACCTATACAAAAAAACCCTTCACAAAAAAAGGGCTAGTGGAGTGGCTCATGATGTAAGTCCTAAGTTCAAACCCCAGCACTGCAAAGAAAAAGAAACTAGAACTGCAACTCACGAACAAAGCCCTTTATAAATCAAGAGAGCCAGAGGGTTCTCTGAGAAATAGAACTTCCTGACTTACTTTCTCTTGTCTTTAAAGGGGGCTGGGGTGGGATCATACAAGAGAAGGAAAATGCAAAGGGCCTTAGCCACTGGCTTAGCCATTTCCCCTGGTCCCCTCTGAACCAGGAAAAGTTGGCTTGCATCAGCCTATTTATGAAGGCTAATCGTGCAGATGAGGTCTGTGGTAAATTAATAGCATCTCTGGATGTGGGGGCAGACCTGTGTAATAAACAACCACACAGCTGCCATTCCATCCACTCTACAGATTATAAAAGCCCAACATCATCTTTGCAGATCTGGATGTGGATAAGTTTCTTGGCGGGTGCTTCAGTAATATAAACTTACGAAGATGGAGGGAAAAATTAGCTCGCCCATAAATGTACATGTCAGGGGAAATCAGGCCGCCTCCAAGTTGAGAGCACATGATGACATGTAACTCCTTCATCCATTCTAGGGTTTAGGGCCAAATGTGTAAATGATTAGTTTGTCGCTGGAATTCAGAAGTGGGGAATAACAAGCAAAATAAAGGTATGGCCACAGCATCCAGACTCTGCATTTTAAATGGATTCAATTATAGGAAGTCACAGGGGTATGGCATCCTGGTGACCCACAGCATCAAGGAACTCTGGGCTTGTTTTCCTCAAGGGCGGGGGGGAGGAGGGTGTGGGAGTGTAGAGCTGCAGGAATAGAATGCTAAACAATTAATTTTCTGCACTTGGCTTTTATGAGCTATGCTAATTTTCCAAATGTAGCCACAGTAATAACTCCAGTGTACTCATGGGAGAATGTCGCATTTCTTGTTTAGTTACTTTGGTAACTAAAGAAAGAGTTTACACTTCATACTTGAGAGTGTCGTACCATAAGTCCCAATCCAGCCTCCAATTCCAACAAGAGATGGGTTTTCTTAGTATCTTATTATTAACCACCTCTTTACTGGCAAATAAAAATAAAAATGAAAAATATAAAGGTAGGTTCTGTGATCAAAACAGAAATGAGAGCGGGACCTGGGCGAGACTGTCAGTAAAGTCTAGCTTTTGCATATGCTAATTCCTAAATAAACCTGAGAGCACAAGAGCCGACGAGCCCTCTTCTTAATTTGTAAGCTGACACCACTGTGACTCTCCGGAGAACCCTAGGTTTTGAGTTCTGGCACCAAATTCATAGAACAATCTCTGGTTCCTGAGCAGGGCAACTCAGTCTGCTCTGTGGGGCTGTATCAGAATTATGAAATTCAGACCAGGGGAATCCAACATGTGTATGAGAGCCATAAAACTAGGAGGGCCTCCCTCTCAGGGCACCACTCCCCCACCCTCTTCCCCATCCCCAGTTAAACCAGCCTGTGGAAGGATGCGATTATACCAGGCAAAACAACATCTATCCTACTTCCTCTGAATAACAAAAAGGAGGCCCAGGCAGGTCGCTCCCTCCCACTCCAGCTCCAGGCTATGTTCCCCCGGTGCTCCCTGGGCCCACCCCTGCTCAAACAAGATAACTGGGCTCCCACCACCACCTGCAGGCCCCAAGCACCAACAGTGACTTATGTTTTAAGATGAATTTTTTTCTGAGAATCTCCATTGATTTGCTTGGAAAGATATCCATGGCCCAAGACTGCTTTGCCGAGGCGGTTTCAAGGCTAGTGGGAACTGCCCTCCCAGACCCACCAGGCCTAAGGATGCCAGGATTTCTGACCTTGGGGCATCATTCCATTTAAGGACAGAATCCTGGATTTGCTGCAGGTCAGTGCCCCAGGCCTAAGAATACACAAACACTACAAATTTGTTAAACAAGCTAAGACTCTTAATGTTTTGAGCTCTATTTTCACTTTCAATAAAGTGAAAAAAAAATAAGACCCATCTCTCAGGCTGGTTTTGAGTGCGACATGGTGGAGTGCCCAGGGCGCATCTGTCACTTGGTAGGTGACCAGTAAAAAAAGAAAAAAATGTTCCCAAGCTTTGTTCCTCAGGCCCAAAGTGCTGATGTCTCAGAGCTCTGTGGAAATGTCCTTATCTGTTAACAAGAGACCGCTGCTGCCACACAGAGACCAGATCAGATAACGGGTGAAAAGTGCTGTAAAGCGCTGTGCAAACCTTAGTTTAAATTCTTCGAGTCCTTAATCTCTGCGCCCTTTGAGTCTTTCAAAATTTCCAACGGGGTGGAGAGACAGCCAGAGGGGACAGCCACTGACGCCTGGAGCATATATGGCCTTGTTTTGTTCACAAAATACTGTGCATCTCCAGTCTGGAGGGCTGAAAGGAAGAAAGCTGCCCTTTCCAGCTTTGGAGAAAGTCTCTCTGCAGCTCCCTCCCTCCCTTCCCCTTCTTAAAGGGAGGGGAGGGGAGGGAGAGAAGTGAGAGTAGAAAAATGTCCAAAGCTAAGAGATAGCACTAAAAAGAGCTGCAGGGAATGGCTTCTCCAAAACCAGAAAGGAACCCAGGGCCTATGTCAAGTCTGGAGAAGACATCCACATAGCCTCCTTGGAGGAATGTAGGTGGGGACCTGGACCTGACCTAGGGGAAAAAGATGGTCAGCACACTGAGTAAAGGAACAGGGCTCAGATACTAGATCCTGTGCCCAATGCAGCGGCTGTTGGTGACTTGGGACAAGCAAGTCCGCAGTCCTCTTAAAAGCATCAGGTGTCTGAAAGAGAAGGTGGCCACAGGTTGCGTGTGTCCCTACCTACACTGTGGGATTGTAGCGTTGCTCCAGATCTGGTGAGCTAATGAACACCACTTCGTAAATTCTCAAGCCCTATCGGAATGCTGTTAATTATTACTGTGAGCCCAAGCTGAGCCCGCATGCCTGGCCCCAGCCCGCTCTCAGCGAATCTCAGAATCCAGCCAACAAGGTGCCGGCGGCAGCAGGGACAGAAGTTTCCTTTGCACATCAGTGTCTGCCACCATCCCTTCATAGGACCCAGCTTCCACAAATGCTAACGACTTCCACTCAGTATCTGGTTAGACTCCAGTTAGCTCATCTTTAAAATGGGGGCGCACCTCAAAGGGCTGTGTGTGAGTCTTCAAAGGCTAAACGACAACCGCCTTGCTTCTGGCACATACTTCAAGTGTTCATCAAACGTGGATCCCGCCCCCCCCCCAACTCCCCAGGCAGTGAAACAGACAATTTGCCAAGTGACCGGGCCACAGGGCTAAAGGCTCCAGAAACCTACAAGTGCAGGATCCCAAAAAGCCAGTCCGAGTTCCCTCTTTAAAAACCAGCGAGTCGGAACTTGTGTTGAACACGGTAGAGCTCAGGGGACCCTTGGCAAGGGCAGCGCCGACATCACCCAGAGGGTGTCTTGGATGCGGATGGAGCGTTGAACTCCAGACATCAAGAATTGCTAGGCTCACTTTCCGGGGGTCCAGTGCATGCACAGAGGTCTCGGTACCTCCATCCTGGAACACCCGTGCCCAGCTCCCTTCAAGACCCCACGCACCCCTCCCTCCACTACCCCCGATCCCGACGCCGGTGCGCACTCACTTGGCGGCGGCGAGTATCTGCCGGGCTCCTGCATCCATGCTGCTCCGTCTTCTGAATTTTCCGACTTGACCGAGGCGGTCTCAAAAGGCTTGACCAGAGGCCCAGGACTGTGCGCTTCCCGGGCGCCGTGTCCAGGCAGCAGCAGTGGCCGCAGGGTGGCCCCTGCCGAGGCGCTTTCGGCCGGCAATGGGGACGCCTCCTTGGGCGGCTTCTTGTCCGACATGAGCGCTTCCACGCTGAAGGGCAGGCTGGAGACCTTGATGCGGCGCTCCTCGGCACCCCCATCGGCACTCCCAGGCCCTGGGCCGGGCCCGGCCACCATCGCTGGGCCCTCCTCATCGGATGAAAACAAGTCATTGCCTTTGGACGGAGAAGCCATGACTTCTCTGTCCTACGTAGCTCCCGGCGCGCGACTCCGCTTGGCAGCCGGGCAGCAGCGACTCAAACTTTTTGGGGGGGAGACGGGAGGGGCGCGCTGGGAGCCGAGCCTGTCCTCCTAGGGGAAGTGGGAGACTCAGATCAGCCAATCCGCGCGGACCTTGGCGCTGACGCCACAGATGCTCACCTCTGATTGGCTAGTCCAGAAGAGGCTGGGACCTTTTTTTTTTTTTTTTCTTCCCCTGTTTGAAAAAAATTAGGAGTTAATTACAGGAGCAGTCAGCAGAGTTGTTATTAGGCGATCCCTCAAGGGTTATAATCACGCCAAAACTGAAAAGTCCAAGACGTAATTAAGGCCGATTATTTAAAGAGGAAGTTCGCCGGGTCCCTTTTCTTCTCTTTGACCCCTCTTTAAAAGGTACTTCGTTTCCATCGCACTCCCACACTCCTACTGCCTAAATACGTTTAAAATCTGAAGCCAACATTGCAGGAATATTTATAAAACTCCTACTATGAGCCACAATTAGACTAACTTTACAACCCTAGTAGTCAGCATTGGAAAACACCAGCCAGCATCTCCACTTTAAAAAAAAAACAAAACAACAACAACAAAAAAAACGCAGGCATGGCGCTTAGAAGTATCTAGTCATTAACAAACGCTCAACACCATCCGCTATTATTATAACTCTCGTTCCTCTACCAAAGGGGTCCCCAGACAGCCCGAGAGGTGGCCAAGGGCTGCTGTCTCCCAAATAATTCACAGAGGAAAGCTTAAATCAGTGGTTCCATCTTTTCCTCTCTGTAAAACCGGCGTACTTTTAGGAACTGGAAACTCGTGCCTTGTCCCCTGAATCTCATCTTTGGGCGACCTCAGGCGCTTACCTTTTCCAGTAAATGTAGTCCGTGAGTTTGTTTGAGCTTGTGTTTGTCGTATGTGTTTAAGTGCCAGTGTTTACCTTGGAGGGTGATGGGGACCGGGGAAAGGGCAACTATGAGGTTTAGTGTCTTCCTCCCCCTTGCGCGTCTCAGAAATACCGGGATCCACGTTTGCACAGCCCAGGCCTGAGTACTTTGATTTAAATTAAACAAAATAGATATCTCTATCCAAGCCAAATTATACCCTCAGTAACTGCGTCCCAAAGCCTCAGTGATGATTGTTTCAGTGTGGGGAAGGGAAAAGCGAATTTTGAGAGCTCAGAGGCCTTGAGTCTCTCCGTGGCACCGCAGGCCTCCATACCCAGACAGATGGCCTCAAATGATCTTTGCAGGCTGCGGCGGCTTTTTTCTATTTTTGAGAGTGACAAGGTAAATAGGAGGTCGCTCAGCTCAGAATCTGCACATACTAGATTCTTCCTAGACATTGTTTCAAAAATTTCAAACGACCAAGGCTTGGAAGCTATCTCCTAGTTCAAGAGTCTTAGAAACCTAACCCACAGACCATATAAACTCTGAAGAGAGTACCTGTCTCATACCCTGTTTCCTTCACCCCAAACCTTTGCCTGGAATGAAACTGCCATGGCCCGAGAGAGCCCGAAGAAGTATTATCTGAATCTTAGAGAATTAAAAACTGGTTTGGTCCTCTGAATCTTCACTAACCAGTTAATTCAGTTTGGTCCTGAAAAACATTAGAAGGTAAAAAAAAAGCACTAAACGTGGATTTTCTAAAAACCTTTGGATCTTTTCTCCCACGACAAGGCACAGGTACAACAAGTACAGGTAATAAATAAATAAATAAATAAATAAATAATAAAGACTGGAAATTCAGAGAAAGTTAAAAGAAAAAAAAAAAAACGATATCAAGATGTATGGCTTCTCCCCTTGAGTCATACCTGATCTTAGTTGGCTTGATATACATCTCAAATACAGTACAGGTAAATCCAGATTAAATTCTACTGCTTTCTAGATGCAAGGTGTGGGCTACATACTTTGGACCCAAATCTGAAATTCGTTTAGTCTTCTGCTGCCAACGTGTACAAAAGGGTGCAATTTTCAGTTGGGCTGAACACAGCCAATGTTCTATAGTTGTTCCAGAAAACTCATTGTTAATATTTGTCAGCTTAGGGGCACACGGGCTCATTCCTGGGAATTTATAAACTAAATCAATCCCATCAGCGCTCTTTAATTTTAATAAACTTCCCCCTCACTAACTGTTCATACAGCAAATGAAAATGATAAAGCCAGAATTAGGAAAATGGAGAAATAAAAAGAAACCAGGGTGCCATGCTCTGGCCATGGATAGGAGAGATGGCCAGCGAGGCTACCAACCTGCTCACCGTGCCCTCTGCCAGGTGCCTTCCCAACCCAGTGAGGGAGACAACTGGAGGGAGAAAAAGGGTCTTATTTCTGCAAAGCAAAAGCTAGAATTTAGAAACAACTTCCCCCGCTTTGCTGCTGCGCCTTTAGGATTATTTTAATCACTGATTCTTGGGGTGTGACTTGGGCACCCTACTTTACCTCCCGCAGCCACCTTTTTTTTTTTTTCTTCTTTAATCTCCAAAATCACTCCTACCAGGTTCTTGTGGGAATTAAATGATTTACATAAGTAACTAGTAGGTATAGGGGGTCAATTTAAATAGCATTATTGCATATCCAAAGCAATAACGATTCATCGACTTTGTAGCAGGTATCCAAAAATGAGGGGTATCGCCCGCTTTCACCGACCTCACGACAAGTTCTTTGTAATAATCCCCAGGGCTGAGAATTTGACTCGCCCGAAAAGTGTCCTGGTTTAGGTAGAGTCCCTTAGCCGACTATTGGGTTTGACACGTAGGAGGCACTGAGTATATGTTAGCTCCCAGGTGAGAGAGCCACAGTGACCAAGCTGCAGTATTTGCAAGCAGAAAAGTGGGGCTCCAATCCAAGTTGGATCACCAGCAAGCATCAACTCTGCACAACGCCTAAGAACCCGGACTTTTCCCGGACCTCATTTGTCCCTTCCAACACACCACATCGGGCGGAGATCAATTCTCACATTTTACAGATGAAAAGCCTTAGACTTGGAAGCGCTCAGTGCGCTGTCCAAAGCACGCAAGAAGGAGGTAAGAAACCTGAGAATTCTCCCTTGAATATCAGTCCTCCGCCTTGCCCGGGTCCCCAGGCACTTCCCACCCATCGGGCCCACTTCTGCAGTCGCCGCGCACGCGCGCCCCGAGATGCGGTGCGGAGCCACTCCTTGCAAACTGTTGAACGGTGCGCGCAGGGCGCGGCGATTGAAACCCCAAGGACTGATCGCAGGATCCCAGAGGCTAGGAGGAGCCGGGGGGAGGGGCAGTAAGGGGGCTGTAGACGGGCCAGGGCTGCGGGCAGGCGCCAGGCGCGGGGAGATGAAAGGCGGGCTCCGGGGGAAGGGGCTGCGCCGGGTGACCGGCTCCAGCCGCGCCGGGCGCCCCGCCCCCGCTGCCCGGGGCAGAGGCGGCTGCCCGCGCCGGAGCCGCGTTAATTGCTCTCGGCCCCGGCACTCAGCCTGCGCGGAGCCGGGACAACCTCGCTCCAGGAGGAATGACAATTCGCCCTAATGGGACAACCTCGCTCCCAGAGGAGTGACAATTCCTTCTAATGGGCCGCTTGTTAGCGGCCTATTCTCCCGAACCCGGGTATCAGAAGCGGGCAGACAAGCGGGCGCCATCATCCGCCAGGAATTCCACAAACTACACTCCCCACCCCCACCAGACATTCGCTGTGTGACCTCGGGCAAAAGGCTGCTCCTCTCTGAGCTCATTTTTCTTACCTGTGCGGTGTGGAGTGGGAATGGGGCATGCACATTCCAGGGTTTTGGAGAAATTCCTTTCGTTGCACAGTACGGAAGTAAGGTAGATGGAGCATTCAAGATGTCAGCAGTGTTTCTTTGAGGGGACTGGTCCTGTGCGTGTGAAATTCTGAAAGCTCATCCAGGGACTGGAGACCCAGCGCTTTCCCCAAAACTCCGCACAGGTTATGGAGGGCCCCCTGAGCACAGTGGGCTTCCCACCAATTGAAGAAGCTGAGGGTCTGAGAAGAGAGAAGCTGGCTTGAGATCAGAGCAGATGGACCCTAATTCCGCAGTGGGTCCTTGTCAGAAGCCCAGAGCCAGGCGCAGTGGCTCAGGCCTGTAATCCCAGCTTCTCAGGAAGATCAAGTTCCAAGCCAACCTGGGCAAATAGTTCGGGAGACCCTATCTCGAAAAGACCCATCGCAGAAAAGAGCTGGTGTAGGCCCTGAGTTCAAATCCCACTACCTCAAAAAAAAGGGGGGACAAGGATATGCTGGGGGGCAAAGTGGTCACAGAAGCTGTGCCTCTGCAGGTCTCCAGCCTGGAGGGGGACCTGCCACCTCTTGGAGACTTCCTATAGCTAGCTCGTGGCCACAGCAGGTGTGAGATGCCAAAGACCCTTGTGCTGGCCTGGTTCATGTCCAGGCCTGCTTCTTACTACTTGCTACGTGGACTTCTTAGTTTTCCCTTGCAGAAAGGAACTCAGTCCACCCAGTTCTCAATAGGGAGGACCAGGTGAGAAGCCACACAAACCCAAGTGGCACAGCTCAGCGTCCAGCTGCAAACAGCACAGCTGTGCTGGCTTTAGCCAGTCCTCTGGGACTCTGGAATGCATCACCTTCACTTCACCTCTTGGGAGCCACAGTGCTCTGCCATGTACTGTGGTAGCACCTAGCACTCAGTAATGGTAGACGTTATTATCATTGGAGCCATTGACCATATTCCTTTACCCCCTTTCCAGCAGAGTCTCCTGGCACTGCACACCAATGATGGAGGGTTGGATGATTTGAGGAGCAGAAGGGCAACACTGTGGAGCTATTCCCCTGTAAAATGGGAATAGCTATCCATCTTTTTCCAGAAGGAAGCACACCCACAGCTCTGTCTAGTGAGGGCAGGGCTTGAGGGGGAGGGGATGGTTTAGACACACAGCAGGGAATAGCTCAGTCTCCCAGCCCCTGGGCACAGCTTCCCAGCATCTTCCCAATCTCTACGTGCACTGGAGGGTGGTTCCCAGGACCAAGGCCCCAGTTCTGGTGTGTCTAAATAGAGAGACCCAAGGGCTCCCTGGAAGAGGTAATTCCAGGAAGCTGGGCACCTGCAGCTCTGGGGTGCCAGCTGAGTCACCCAGGATGGCACTGAGAGGTTCTCACCCTGTCACAAAGTCTATGCAGAATTCTCTGCCCCCCACACCCCTCTTCAATCTATCCGTACATAAAGCCACCCGTACAGAGCAAAACTGAAATGATTTTTTTTTTTTTTTAGTGCCAGGACCAAACCCAGGACCTTATGTATGCTAAAGTACCTAAACTACCCTGAACTACACCTTCAGCCCGGAAATAAGAATTTAATCTGGGCCAATAAATATCAGCTCCCTTCCTCTTGCTCCTCAAGGAGCCTGTGATGGGGGGGGGGGGGTAGGGCAAGGCTCTTTCTCCCTAAGAAGGAGAAAACTAAAGCTTGATTACAGTTGCTCACAACTCCCAGGCAGAATTTCAGATCAGGGTTTGGCTAATTCCAAAATGGATGCATTTCGCTGGAGGCTGAAGTCGCTGTGAAGCTGGGAGGGGAGGCTCTTGGAATCACTCCCAGCAACGAAGTGTCTCCTGTTCCCGGTTCCTCCTACCTGACTGATAGACTACACAAGTAGCCTGGCTCTGCAGGGGACAGGAACCCTAGGTGATAGATTTACCTATAGTTCATCAGGAATTCCAAAGCTAGTTTAGTCGGTGGCCCGGGCATTCTTTCAGCCTCAAAATGCAGCCAAGTGCATGACTGAGGGAGGAAAGGGACGTTTAGGGAGTTACTTAATGGGCATGATTGTTCTTTTTAATTAAGAAAATAGAATCTCTTCCAGTTGCTCTCCCCCACTTCTGTCCCCCTTGCCAGGTGGGGAGTGGGCACTGCTTGCCAGGGTTCTGAATTTTGTTAGCTATTTCTTAGGGAGAGGTTGGAGCTTGGAGCTGGGCCCCCGGGCCCAGCCTTGGGAGGGGGCACCCAGTCACCATGGGTAGGAAAACCATCAGTGTTGGTAATAAGGAAACTGCACATCTTGGGGGTGGAGTGGGGTGCAGCTCAGTGGTAGAGTGCATGAGACCCTGGGTTCAATTCACAGGGCCAGAAAGAAATTGAAAAGGGGGGAGAGAAAGAGGAGGGGCAGGATCAAGAGAGAGAAAATGAATGAGAATTTCACATTTTGAACTTTGAGCACCCTGAGCTTAAGCGTGTGGCAAAGCGCTTTCAGGTTCAAGACCTCACTAGCTTCTCCATCGCTCTAGGGCTGGGATCCCTTCCCCTGCTCTCCCCCACTCTTCCCCCCCTCCCCTGCCCATCCCCCCACCCTCCCAGCATCCGCCTCTTCTAGTTCACGGAGAAGCTAACTGGCTCAGACCCTCTCCTGGCTCAGATACACAGAAACCTGCTTTGGGGACCAGGGATTTGTCAGGCATACACAGTGCTGTGCGTGCTTGGCCTCTGAGAAGACTGCTTGGCCCAGGGACGTGCTCAATAAATATCGATTGACTGAATTCAATAAATCCAAGTGGAGGCTGAGACTGCAGGGGACCGTCCCCCACAGGTATCCTCCTCTGTAACTTTAGAGTGAACCTTGAGTCGTGAGACTGGTCTCCTATTTTACCAGTCTGCAACTGATGCTGGGTCCTGGGGGGGGCAGGGCAGAATTTTCAACTGTCCTTTGGGAAAACCTGAGGGTTGGTCCACCCCAGATGCAGAAAGTCACTATATTTTCGATTAATCATCACATTCCTCTGCTAAGAGCTATTCATTTGACAGATGGGGAAAGAGTTGGGGACGTTGGGGATGTTGTTACATGCAGCAAGTAAGTGATGCAGTTGGCACCTGACCTCAGGGGACCCTGGCTCCAAACTGGAACTGGTTTCTCCTTCCTGCATCCACAATGCATCTAGCTTGTCAGTGGCTTAACGAAGCCAGAAACACACACTTGTCCCTCACCTTAGTAACGTCTTGTTCCAGATTTTCCAAGAGTGTTTCTACAATTGGGCCATTTAAATAGGAAAAAGAAATTAAAGCTAAGAATAGAATTTTATCCAAAGGGCACTGTAATGGCTTCAGAACAGTCACCATAGTGATGACTTTCTTCTTCCTAATGGTCATCTATTCCTATGTTTCATATCCTGGGTATATTGTAGCTCGATACAAGTGACACATTTTCCCTTCATCACCTCTCCACAGTTCATGGGTTTTTGCAAATGGATTTGCAATTTTGGGAAGGATGAAAGAAAAGGGCCTAGATCCCAGGCATTGAGGTTCTGATCCCACGCCATTGGGTGACTTTGAACTGGTCCTTCTCTCTGAGTTCCTACATAATTATCACAGCAAAGTGAAGAGTTTGAACCCTTGCATTTGTTCTCATTCTGTGCTTCTACCATAGAGGAGTGAATGAGTGAAAAACCCAGCCTGCTCTTTGTTCTACTACCAGCTGGCTGACTAAGGTTTCCAGGAGGGTGGAGGAGTCAGGCTGGGTAGGTTGGAGTCCAATTTTATACTGTGCGAGCTGTGTGTCTTGAGGCAAATCCACCCACTTCTCTGAGCCAAGCCTCATTGTCCAGATCATAAAATGAGGGGTAATAATCCCTATTTCAAGAGGACAGGAGGATTAAATCAGATTGTGGCTATAAAAAAAGTAGGGACCACGATTAATCCTCTCTTCTCTGCGGCTGATCTGTTGTGTGAGAAAGGAGGAACACTGTGAATCAGCAGATGGGTGGACTGGGAGGAAATGTAGATCATTGCTAATAACACAATTAGAGCTAACACTGCTGGTGTGCACAGTTGTAAAGAGGCTTATGAAAATCACGCTTGCTGAAAGTCCTCCAGGGCCTTTGGGCAGCACAAAAAAGTTTTGCCCAACCTGCCACACAGGTGTTCCCAGGGTAGTGACTTTGGAGTCCATGTACCAAGCAGCATCTAAGTCATGACACCTAGGGGATCTCTTTGCAGTGATTTGGAAATCCTTCCATTATGCTCAGGAGACTGTCCTAGTAGGACTTTCACCTCGACAATGACCGCTAACCTCTCTACAAAGCACCTTCAGATGGCCACGACATCTGGCTGGAAAATAGCAGCCTAAGTTGCTTCAATGCTCCTGGTTTTCAGAGCTAACCTATCTGTGATTGATAAGCAATACTACAACCTAAATTTCACTTTATACGTTTCTGTCTTGATTTAAAAATAAGCATTTACTTCAAGTTAAACATCAATTAAATAATAGCCCTGCTGGTGCCTGGATAAGACAACAATCATGATTGTTCGAGACTGGAGAACAATCATGTAGGTGGGGGACTGAAATTTGGTTAACAGTGGTTTACCAGGGTAGTGTTGCATTTCCAAGACCACAGAAGCTGCTCGGCGTCCTGCCCCAGCTCCTCCTAGCTGGATGGCCTTGGGCGAGTTCTGCGGGTCTGCTGTGAACTCTGGATCCCTTATCTGTAAAACGTAGGGAGATGGTGGCTGCTCTTACCTCCCAGGTTTGCAGGAAGAATTTACCAGAGATAACAGAGGGTCACATTATTATCATCATTAGTATTACTTCAGAACGCGCAGGGGACAGGCATCTGCTTGATGTCTGGAGTCATTCGTTCATATTATTAGTAAACAATGACTAGGGGAATTTGGTCAAAACACTACTTTGTTTTCCCTGGGCCCAGTTGCCTACTAGCTCAACAGCAATTGCACAAGAGAAGAATTCTTTGAAAGCCGAGTTCTGTTTAAAAATCACTTACTTATCCTGTTTAACCAGGTCATCTTTGGGGTCCGGGTATGTGGATGCCAGTTCCTCGGCAGACAATTTTATTTATTTAGTGGCACTGGGGTTTGAACTCAGGGCCTCATGCTTGCTAGACAGTCACTCTCACTGCTTGAGCCACTCTGCAGCCTTTTTCTGTGATTTCTTTTTGAACTATTTGCCTGGGCTGGCTTCGAACCTCAATCCTTTGATCTCTGCCTCCTGAGTAGCGAGGATCACAGGCGGGAGCCACTGTCACCCAGCTCCCAGCAGACAATTTTACAAGTCACAGAACAGCTACACTCAGTAGGCGAATTTAAGGTACACGCAGTTGTCAACAAGGCAAAAAACATTTCCCTTTTCACAAATAATGAGACATATTAGCCTGGCGCCAGTACCTCACACCTGAGAATCCTAGCTACTTAGGAGGCAGAGGTCAGGAGGAGGGAGGTTTGAAACCCAGCCTGGGCAAAATTGTTCGAGAGACACTGTCTTGAATAAAAAGCCTTCATAAAAAAGGGCTGGCAGAGTGGGTCAAGGGGCAGGCCCCAAATTCAAATCCCAGTAACATCATCATCATCATCATCATCATCATCATCATCATCATCATAAAATAACATTAATAAGACACATCGTCTTATAGCCTCCTTGTCTCTTTCTTCCATTCTTCTTCCCTATTCCCCTGCCTTCCTCCTCCTTTCTTTGGGCAGCCAAGGATTGGCTCAAAGCCTGGAACCCAGAGATGACCCAGACAGGTATCCTGCTCTCAGAATCTCCACTCAGCTGCGGCTGCTGGGGTTTTGTGGTAGGGCCTGTGCTTAGCAGGCCTGAGACCCTGGGTTCCACCCCTAGCACCACCAAAAACTGAACAGGGAATGTAAGAATGTCCCACTTCAGTGAGAATGCAAGCAGATATCAGGAGGACAGTCCCATTCCCGGTCCACCCTGCTGAATTCTTTTCTGTCACACTCTCAGTGTTGGGATGAAGACAGCATGCTAAATTTTTCAGTAAGATGCCAAGTATTAAATCCAATGGACTTTCCACAGAAATTTGGATTTCTTCTGCATGTCTGAGGTGTGTGGGCTTAGTAGGTTTTCTAGCACAAGCCCTCTGCAGGTGGCACGGCTCCAGGAGAGTTGGAGAGTCCCCACCCCACACTTGGGTACAAGGGAATGTGTCAGAAGGCCCGGGGTATAAGTAGGATCTATGGAGCACAGAGGGGCTTATTGGTTTCCTTGGAAGGCAGGGAAGGCTGCTTGGAGGAGGTAGACTTAGGGATGAGCTTCTAAGGTTTTTTGCCAGGTTGAAAACGGGGGTGAAGGGGGCAGTATTTGAAAAAGTGTAAGATCTGAAATGACCTAGTCTGTGTATTTCATTTTTTTTCCCCCTGTGGTACTAGGGTTTAAACTCAGGACATCTTGCTTGTTAGACAGGTATTCTACCACTTGAGCCATGTCTCCAGTCCTTCTCTGTATATTTGAATGTCAAGAGACTATGTAGGAAGTGGGGGTACAGACAGGCATGGGGAAATGTGGAAGGGGAGCGAGGCCTCAGCTTCCTGGAAACAGTAAAGGGTATTTAGTTTCCTTCCCTTCCCGTTCCCTTCTCTTTCTTTTTCTCTTTCTGCCACTTTCTTTTACATTATTCTTTTTGAAGGTCAAGAGCAATAGCTGTTCACCACAACTAGTGGAACAAATCAAAAATGTGTAAGCAATTAATAGCCCCCCTCATCCTCTCTCTGCTCCACCATACAGCCCAGGGCTGTGTCGATGTGTATCCTTATACACAGACACGAAATTGCAGGTACGAACACAGGAAGGTGGAGGTTGATGGTGCCTCTGTGTGTGTGTGTGTGTGTGTGTGTGTCTGCAGGTGTGATGTGTGACTATCTATTTATGCGACTTGCCTCTCTCTTCCTTTTCTTTTTTTTTTTTTAATTGGTGGTGCTGGGGTTTGAATTCAGGGCCTCACGATGGCTAGACAGGTGCTTTTATTGCTTGAGACACTCCACCAGCTAGCGAACTTGCTTCTTTTGTTTAACTCATATCCTGGACATCACATACTGTTGATAGACATAAACCTAATCCATCCTTTCTCTTTTCCACAGTAGGGATATAATACGATTCATTAAACCTTTTCCTTGTGGATGGACATTACTTATTTACTTATCATAACTCTTGAAAAAAGTCTTTGCATACCTTCATATTTGTGCTCTCTCTCTTTCCTCTTTTTGGTGGTACTGGGGTTTACACTCAGGGCTTCGAGCTTGCAAAGCAGCAAGTATTCTACCACTTGAGCCACACCTGCAGCCATTTGGCTCTGGCTATTTTCTTGGAGATGAGGTCTCACCAAGTGTTTGCCCGAGCTAACCTCAAACCTCATGTCTTCTGATCTCAGCCTCCCACGTATCTAGGATTACAGATGTGAGCCACTGGTGCCTGGCCTGTGCTCTCATTTTTTTATTTTTTTATTTTTTTTGGCAGCACTGGGGTTTTGAACTCAGAGCCTCACACTTGCTAAGCAGGTGCTTTACCACTTGAGCCACTCCACCAGCCTTCAAATGAATAATCTTTATTTTATTTTTTTTTTTGGCAGTACTGGGGTTTGAACTCAGGGCCTACACCTTGAGCCACTCCAATGCCATTTTTTGTGATGGATTTTTTCAAGATAGGGTCTTGCAAACTATTTGCTCAGGTTGGCTTTGAACTGACATCCTCCTGATCTCTGCCACCTGAATTGCTAGGATTACAGGTATGAGCACTGGTGCCTGGCTTATGTTATCATTTTTAAAGGTTTAACTTCTGAAACTGAGATTGCCAATGTGTGTATTTCCATTCACATTCCCACCAGCAGGGCACAGATCTCCCCCAGCTCTGCCGTGTGAGAGTGTGCGTGTGTGTGTGTGTGTGTGTGTGTGTGTGTGGTGGAATTGAACCCAGGACTTCATGCATGCTAGGCAAATACTCTACCACTGAACTAAGCCTTGGCCCCAGCTCGTTTCATTTCCTGCATAGGGCAGTTTTGAGGAAGGGAGTGATAGAGTTCATACCACATGCCTTTCAGAAACTCCCTGGAAGCAGGGCGGGTTATGGAATACACTAGAAGCAACCCAAACAGTGAGCAGGCAGCTGCAGGGCCTCTGGGGTTGCTCATGAGGAACAAGAGGTAAGTCAGGAAGAAGCAGGGTGCACTCCATCCTAAGGCTGGAGCGGGGCCCCTCTGGCAGGTTGGGTCTGAGTCACAGAGAGGAGAGGGAGTGTGGCCTTTCTTCACTCTCTCCCTGTGCACCTCTTATTCTGCCCCTCTCTGCTAGCTGCCCCAAGCCTCCCATCCTTGGAGTCCTCATTCAACTGCTTCAATGCTAGGAGCCCCAGCTGAATGGGCAGCGTAGGGCCAAGCTTGGACACACAGATTCGCCACTTAAGTCACTGATGACTTCACAGTGCAGCTTGATAATTTGCTGTGTTGTATCATCTGAGCCTCACGAATTTACTGGTTTAATTTACACACTTGCATTTGAAAACAGGTGTGTTAAAAGCAACACAACCACAAAATCCCAACTCAGGGACTACACTTTGAGCCACTCCACTAGTCCTTTTTTGTGATGGGTTTTTTTTTCAAGATAGGGTCTCAAGAACTATTTGCCAGGGCTGCCTTTGAACCACGATCCTCCTGATCTCTGCCTCTGAAGTAGCTAGGATTACAGGCATGAGCCACCAGTGCCCAACTGTCCTCTTTCTTTTTCTCTGTAGCTCTATCTCTTTTCTCCTCTGGTTTTGCCTTTCTTCTCAATCCCCAGAAGTAAATAACAGACCTATTTTCCCACAGGTCCCTGTAGTGCCTCTGAGGATCCTGGGAAGCTCTGAGCCGAGGGATGGAGCCATCTTGCTCAACAAAGCATCCCCCAACCCTCTACAAAGTGAAGACAGCCCTTTAAGACCACAGAAGGACCAGAGTGACAGCCTGTCCGGCATGTGTGTTTGCTTTGCCTCTAACTGGCCAGGAGAGGGTGGCAAGTCTTCCTGGACTTCATCGTAAGCCCCACTCCTTACAGAGCAGAGTGGGGGAAGCTTGGGGTTAATCACCCAGATATCTACCTGGTGTGATCCCATACCTGATTCTCTAAGCATATGGGCACCAGGCAGAAGCAGTTAGCGATCCTGGGTATTAAAATGTTGGGTGCCCACTCTGGCTTTGACAATACACCTAGGTCTCTTCTTGAAAGAGGTAGACCATGTCTGCTACTTCATCAGCTCTGGCCTGGACATCATTGTCAGGGCAACAGGACAGGCTTCAGAGTCAGACTGAAATTCAGAGCTGCTTGACCTTGGGTTAATCACTTAACCTCTCTGATCCTCAGTTTCCTTCTGACCCGGAAGACTTGTTGGGAGTATTCCTGATGAATTAGAACAGACACCTGTCTATTCTTGGCACACAGTAGGCACTTAATAAGTGGAAGTGGCAGGTTTTGAAAACCATTGACTGAAATGACTAACAGAGACCAGCTGACTGTTGCAGCAGGAGGAGGAGGGGTGATGGGAATTGTTTTCCCCATTTCTGAGGCTGGCTCTTGGTTACCTAGGCAACGTTGCACCCTGCAAACTGAGCACCACTGTGCGCAGCTGTGGGCTCCTTGTGCTTGTGTGCCGGGCGCACGATGGAGCCAACTTTCTTGACACAGCAATAAGTCAGCTCTAGCTACTGGCAGAGGTGGCTGGAGCAAAGGGCTGAACTCCCATGGTGCCAGGGAGCACAACTCCAATTGGTGTAATATTAAAAACAAACAAGCAATCAATAGAATTTTAAATAATAATAATTAAGTCAACAATAGCAACAACAAAACTACCCGGTGCCAAGACTAGAGGAGTTCCTTGGAGGTGTTTTTAAACAGTAAAAAATAGAAAAGAAATGAAAAGAAAATGGAGATGTAGCCAGAGTGTCCTCTGGGCTCTCTCTCTCTCTCTCTCTCTCTCTCTCTGTTTTCCATGGGGCGTGTTTCTCAGTAGGGGAAAGAGCAGGCCACACAGGGCAGAAAGAAACTACACAGGCGGGAAAGTCTTTGGGGGTGTCAGGCTTGTGGGATAAATACATGAGTTTGCAAAATCTTCTCAAACTTTCCATTACTCTTACAATTAAAAAAGTTTTAAAAAATCATCTCTAAATCGAAGTTGGCTGGAACTCTCTTATTCTGTTGTGTGTCCTTTCTGTAGTGTGTGTGCTTGTGTTTGCTACTGTTTGATCTATTTTTCTAAAACGCATATCATACCCATCCTACCTGCACCAGCTTGTTACAATTTAGACACTGGTTTTTTTTCTTTTCTTTTCTTTCTTTCTTTTTTTCTTTTCTTTTTTTTTTTTTTGTTGCAGTACTGGGGTTTGAACTCAGGGCCTACATCAGCCCTTCTTTGTGATGGGTTTTTCGAGATAGGGTCTGGGGAACTATTTGCTCGGGCTGGCTTCGAACCATAATCCTCCTGATTTCTGCCTCCTGAGTTGCTGGGATTACAGGCGTGAGCCACTAGTGCCCAGGTTAAACTTTGGTTTTCTCAGTTGAAGTTGAATTCTTTTCCCAACATCATAATTGTAGCCAAAAATAATTCTTTTTTCTTGGAAAATGTTCCCATGCAGTATGAAGACCAAGACAGCAATATTTATACCCTGCCTCTCACATGAAACTGGGAGTCTCCATAGCAGCTACAAAAAGGGGGGCCAACATATAAAAATACCCGTGACTCTCTGCATCTCTTAGTCAATCATGCATTCTCATTGTTAAGCTCCAGTGTTTTGGACAGAATAGAATCCAGAGCTGGTTTGGGAAGGAAAACCTAATTCCTGCTTATCAACAGCAGTGCCTCTTTGGGTAAATATTTACCTAATCCAATTCTTCTTCTGTTTTCTCTCCTGCTTTGACCAGAACGTTCTTCATCTGAGCAGCCACAGTGGCCCCCTTGGAAGAGAGCACGTTCGCTGTTTCCATCACAGGGCATGTTTTTCTGGGGTTTATTACTCAGCTGTAAAAATGTGCTCGAGGCAAAAACTTGGCATAAGAAGTCTCATCTCAGAGGTAATTGGTGGGGATTTTTAAAAACCTTTTTTTTTTTTTTCCTTTTTACAGACAATCTTGGAAAAGGAAACAGAAAGGTCAGGAATTTACTGTTGGAATCTATGGGGTTTGCCCCCATGGGTTTTTTTTTTTTTTCTTCTTCTTCTTTGGTCTGTATTATTTTTGGTCTCTTTTTAACTAGATATTTGGAGGCAAAGTTAATGGCAGACATTCCTTTATTTTTCCTTCCACAAATACTCACTGAATGCCTACTGTGTACCGCTGGAAGCAGTGATCCTGGCTGGGATGGGATGATGGATATGTACACACACTGGCAAGTCCCACGTGCAGTAGACTAGGAAAAACAGTGCAGGGTGTGGGCATGGACTCTCAGGTAAATAGACTGGCCTGGGAGGGGCCTGAGGGCAGGAGGGGGCAAGGTCAAAGTCTGGGGAGGAGAGAGTTCAGGAAGATATTTGGAAGGAACATGAGGTGGGCACAGGCAGAGCAGGAGAGGTTGAGCAGGGTTCTCCAGGCTCGTGGTCGACCACCAGAAGTAGTTAGCAGGACTGGGCATCAAGTTTTTTGTTTTTTTGGGTTTTTTGGTAGTACAGGGGTTTGAACTCAGGGCCTACATCTTAAACCACTCCACCAGCCCCTTTTTTTTGATGGGTTTTTTCCAAGGTAGGGTTTCATGACCTATTTGCCCCACCTGGCTTTGAATCTCAATCCTCCTGATCTCTGACTCTTGACTAGCTGTGATTATAGGCGTGAGCCACCGGTGCCTGGCCTGGTTCTAATGGGCACCCTCTGCCTTCTTCTTTCAAGTGAAAGGGAAAGGTGTGTACTCACAGAAGTGTGTGAAATGATGTATCTGCTAAGTCTAGAAAATCTTTCCAAGCCTCTGTGGAGACAAGCAAGGGGGCAAGAAGACCATTCTCAGCGATGCCACCATGGCTTGAGTATGAGTTCTGCACAGGTGCTGGGAACAAGAAAGCAGAGGGAGGGTGTCAGGTTCAAGGGTGAAGTACACAGAGCCTAATGTTGGATGGGCTGCCCAGAGAAACAGGGACAGCCCATGGTGTCCTGTTTGAATGTGGTACCAGATGGAGGTGGAAAGGGACCAGGAAGGAGAAGGAAGGGAGGGGAGGGGAAAATGATTCCCTGGGTTCTGGAGTTTCTGGCAGAGCCTCTGGATTGGTGGCTCTGCAGATTGCCAGCCATTCAGGCTTTGCGATTGCCCGGCTTGGGTTCAGACCCAGCACGTCTGGTTTCTAACTGGGCAGCCAGGAATAAGTTACTTTGCTTCACTGTGGCTCAGTTTCTTCATCTAAAAATGGGACTAATAATAGAAACCGCCTTCTGGGGTGGTAGTGAGGGGCCAAGTTCATTAGTGTGAAGCTGTGAGAACAGCCTCCACCCTTGTCTGCACATAGAGCCCCATTCTGGACATGGAGCCCTTCGTTGGGCCAGGGCTTAAGGTGCTCTAGCCCTTGTGTGGCCTGCTTTCTGCTGTCAGGAACAACCATTAAATGAAGAGATAGACAATAACCCATGGTGACAAGTGCTCACAAGGAAAGGAGCAGGCACCAGGGAGAGAATAATAGTGGTGACAAAAATTAAATCTCAGAATGAGGTTAATGAAGTACATCCTGGGGATGTCACCTGCCAGCCCAAGCCCAACAGGCTGCTAGAAACATGTGGGGTGGAGAATCAGTCCAGATTTGTGGAACCCTTGAAGGCTCGGAGTCAGGATAAGATGGAGTGTGCTGGAGAAGCAGTACGGGAGTGTGTGGAGGAGACTGAGCCAGGGGAGCTGGCAGGAGGGGCAGTGGCTCTGTCAAGAATTGAGGCTTGCTGAGTGCTGGTGGTTCACGCCTGTAATCCAAGCTACTCAGGAGGCAGAGATCAGGAGGATTGTGGTTCAAAGCCAGACCAAGCAAATAGTTCATCAGTCCCTATCTTGAAAAAACCCACCACAAAAAAGGGCTGGCAGAGTGGCTCAAGGTGTAGGCCTGAGCTCAACCCCAGTGCTGCAAAAAAAACCCAACCAACCAACCAACCAAAAAAACAGTTGAAGCTTTATTGTCCATGGGAGGCAGACAGGAAGAAATGTTTCAGGTGGGAGAGAGAAAATCTGTCTTAGGGTTGAAAGAAGCCCTTTGGTTGCCATGTGAGAGGCCGAATGCATCGTGTGTGTGTGTGTGTGTGTGTGTGTGTGTGTGTGTGTGTGTGGAAAGAGAGGACAGCCCTAGGGGACTGTGTGAACCAGGCCGGGGACTACCATTCTGACAAGCAATGATGGTGGCTTAGAAAGGGTGATGTGGTGAGTGGAGAGAAGTGAAGATGCCTGAGAAAAAATTTGGAACAACTCCTTCTCAGCCATAGGGATTTATTAAAAATGCATGCTTGGTTTGTCACTCCCATACTCAGTCTCCTTCAGTGGCTCCCTAGTGCTCTCAGGGTAATGCACACATTCCCTGTCTTGGCTGCCTGACCAGCCCCTCCCTTCCTGTAATACCTGGCACTCCTCTTCCCCTTGCCATCGGTGCCTCAGACATCTTGATTGTCTCTTAGCTCTCAGGGTGTATCTTGTTCCTTTCCTCCACAGGACCTTTGCACATGCTGTTTGCCCTTTCCCTCCCAGAAACTCCTTCTTATCTCTCTCTGAGGCCCAACCCCACCCTTCCTGCAGACCTCTTTCAGGTGTTCATCTAAGCCCTCTCCTTGTTAGCCTGTGCTCACAACAGCTCTTTTTTTTCTTTTACCATTTTCTGGCAGTATTGGGGGTTGAACTCAGGGCCTTGTGCTTGCTAAGTAGTCACTCTACCACTTGAGCCATGGTCCCGCCCTAACTGCAGCTTTTAAATTAAAAGTTGGATCAGGCCTTCTTGTGCCAAGTTAATGGAAGAATAAGATATAGTTCCCCTGTCACATTGCAGTGACCCAAGCTCTGTCTAGTCCTTCCTTTATCCCCCGCTCCTGCTGGGCATGGACTTTGGATGCAGACCCACTCAGTGACCAGCCTTCTCCTACCTTACCTTGTCTAGTTGTCACAACCCCAACCCTGCCAAGGATGCCGGGCTATGCTCAGAACCAAGCCAAGCTGTAATCCCAGAAATCCACAGGGAAAGCAAGGAAGGACCAGAATTACATTTGTCCCTGTGGTTCCCATTTCCCAGACTGCACTGTGAAGACAGGGTAAGGTCAAAGTCAGTGCCAGCCTCATTCAAGTCTCAGCAGTGTTCTTGAGAGCCCCTAGTGTAGCCCAGCAGACTCTGTGCAATCCCTGCTGGGTTAGCACTGGTAGGAGTGGCAGCAGGACCAGCATCGGGCTCAGCCTCATCTGTCTAGTATGAATCATGGAGCCTTGGCTCGGGGGACTCAATGCCCTGGGCTCCAGTCCTAAGTCTTGTCCCTTGAGTTCCAGAGCTGGGTTGCTACCACCTCTTCAGGTCCTTCTTTTGAGCATCACCCACTAGGATGGTGGTGACCCATTTCCACCCCCACCTGAGACCATGAAACTTGTCCTGTGGGTTGGGTTCATGAAGCTCTATTTTTTTGTGTGGTACTGGAGTTTGAACTCAGGGACTACACCTTGAGCCACTCCACCAGCTCCCCCACCCCCTCATTTTGTGATGGGTTTTTCAAGATAGGATTTCTCAAACTATTTGCCAGGGTTGTCTTCAGTGATCTTCCTGATCTCTGCCTCCTGAATAGCTAGGATTTCTAGCGCATTTCTGTGAAGAAGCTTCCTGGGGAGATGGCTTTTAAAACAAGATACAAAACAAGAGACCACCAAGAGAAAAGAAAAAGAACTTGGTTATTGAGAAATAAAAAACAAATTTCCTTAAAAAATAGCCAGAGTACAAACCACAAAACTGCAAACAATTCTTAGTCTACATGCTTGAAGCAATCCCTCTGTAGATGACTGCATTCTAGAAGATTGAATCGAGTAAAAGAGCAACTTGACAAGGAACAGGAAGAGGTTATCACTTGCCAGTTTGGAGAAATAGAAATAAAAATAGTGGAAACATATGAAAGAATGTCCAATGTCTTCTGTGGTGAAAGAAACACAAAGGGAGCCGGGTGCCGATGGCTCATATCTATGATCCTAGCTACCCAGGAGGCAGAGATCAGGAGGCTCGAGGTTCAAAGCCAGCCCAGGGAAATAGTTCATGAGCTCCTATCTGGAAAAACCCATCACAAAAAACTGCTGGTAGGGTGGCTCAATTTATGTGTCCTGTGAGTAAGGGGCTTGATTAAATAAGGGATGGCCAGTTCTACAATGAATACCAGCACTATGTGAAACAAATTCACAGCTTAAGCAATCCCTGATAAAAATGAAAGAGGTGTTTGTTTAATAGGTATTTGCTGAGCATTTTAGGTACTTGGAGCCCTTCAAGTGCCTTCAGGGCATGAAGGAGGAAGAAGTGAATCACCCAGACCTAGTCCTTGGGCCTGACATTCTCATAGAAAGCTCTAGGTAACCCCTCTCCTGGGGATACAGCCAAAGGAAATTCGATCACTATATGGAAAAGATGCCTGCAGTCGCATGTGCACAACCGTTCTCTGTGCAGCACTATTCACAATGGCCAACACATGAGATCAGCCTATGTGTGCATCAGCAGAAGAATGAATGAAGAAAATGTGGTATGCATGCACAATGGAGTACTATTCAGCCATAAAGAACGAAATCCTGGCATTTGCACCAACGTGGATAGAACTGGAGATTCTTGTGTTAAGTGAAATAAGCCAGGCAACCAAAAACAAGTACTCTAGGATATCACTCAAAGATGATCTTGGAGCCAGACACGGATGGCTCACGCCTGTAATCCTAACTACTCTGGAGGCAGAAATTAGGAGGATCTCAGTTCAAAGCCAGCCCTGACAAATAGTTCTGCGAGACCCTATCTTGAAAAACCCTTCACAAAAATAGGTCTGGTGGAGTGGCTCAAGGCGTAGGCCCTGGGTTCAAGCCCCAGTACCGCAAAAAAGAAAAAAAAGAGTTGATCTTGGGGGCTGGGGGTGCAGCGCAGTGGTACAGCCTGTCTTAGCATGTATAAGGCCCTTTGTTCTGTTGTGCCCCTCCTCACACACAGAAAAGCTGAGTGGAGTGATGGCTACCAGAGGCTGGAGAGAGTTGGGAGGAAGAAGGGCTGGGGAGAAGTCAATCAACACGTGTAAGTCACACTTGGATAGGATTAGGGAGTTTGGGGTGCTGTTGCACAGTGGGGTGATGATAGGTAACGGCTACACACTGTCCATCTCAAAAAGCTAGACAAAAGGGTTTGAATGTCTTCACTAGGAAGAAATGCCAGGTGCAGAGACAGATAGGTTTAACCTGATTTTATTTATTTAGTTATTTTTTTTTTATTAGGATATATGTCTGTGCAGGGGGATTCATTGTGGCAATTCCAAGTAGACTATGTTGTACACTGGTTAGATCTTCCCACCGTCTCTCCTCCTCAACCCCCTCCCCGCCCCACTTCCAGCCATTGCAAGAGGTTTCTTTGTTCTATTTTGTGTAAGTACATGAAGTCCATCCACCATATTCCCTCACCTAATCTCCTTCACTCCCCTCCCTCCTCACAGGACCCCCCCCATATTATACCTAGTTGCAGTCCTGCCTTTCATTATTCATACCTAAGTCACTGTTCAAAGGGGTTTCTCGGTGTACCCCGCTGTGAGTACACTTTACTCTGGTCCCTGAGACCCTTCCGTTGCTCTCCCTTATCTCGTTACCCCACCACCCATTTTTCCATAGCTTTCAGTACATATCCTCACATCCGCTGCCTTCACAGGTGGTATTTTTACAATATGGTCGATGCGCTATCACTCCCTTTTCCTTTCGCTCCTTTCCTGAGTTCCGTGGAGTATTTCCATTCTTACAGGCATGTTCCACATATGAGTTTGTGTATGATCACAGTTGTTTTTGTGTATATGTCTATCTTTTGGATCTGTCTTCCACGTATGAGAGGGAACATGCGACCTTTGTCTTTCTGAGCCTGGCTCACTTCACTTAAGGTGATGTCCTCCGATTGCATCCATTTACCTTCAAACCACATGCCATATTCCTTCTGGCTGAGTCCAACTCCATTATGCATGTATGCCACATTTTCCTGATCCATTCATCAGTGTGGGGCATCTGGGTTGTTTCTGTAGCTTGGCTATTGTGCGTAGTGCTGTGATACACGTTGGTGTACAGGTGTCTCTGTTGTAACCTTGATGTTCCTTGGGACTGTATCACTGGATCATATGGCTGTTCTATCTTTAGCTTTTCTTTTTTGCAGTACTGGGGCTTGAACTCAGGGTCTACACCTTGAGCCACTCTACCAGCCCTTTTTATATTAAGTATTTTCAAGATAGGATCTCTTGAACTTATTTGAACGGTGATCCTCCTGATCTCTGCCTCCTCAGTAGCTAGGATTACAGGTGTGAGTCACCAGTGCCCAGCTATCTTTAGCTTTTTGAGGAATCTCCATACTGCTTTCAGTAATGTTAACCTGACTTTAAACATCACATAACGTACACATGTGCCAAAACATCATGTGCTCTCCACTATGAAGTGCAAATTTATGTTTTTATTCTCATAAAGAGTAAATAAAAACCAAACAGCAGACTTACGTCATTGGGTTGAGTAGTGGCAAAGGCTGTGTAGAGTGGCACAAGGGATCGGAGAAGGCAGTGTGGGGGTGGCCCATGAAGGCCTCCCTAATGAGATGACATTCGAGCAGTGAGGGAGTGCAGTACCACCCCTGTGAGAAGAACATTCTAGGCAGATGGAACAGCATGTACAAAGGCCCTGTGGCAGCACCAGCTTAGCTTGTTGAAGAAACAGCAAGAAATCCAGATAGCTGGAAAACTAGCATGGTAGAGGTGGCAGAAGGAGATGGGGGTGACTGCCTGGACCCGATCTGGGGCAAATTGATGCTGGAGAGGAAAATAAACCCACTTTCCTGAAGAATAGATAGTAAACTTTTGACAGTGTACATTTACTGAGACAGACATTTATTAGGAGAAGAGATGTTTAGATTTTACTTTATATCTGAGTGGCATTTGCTTGCCACACGTGTGTGTCATTGTGATTTCAATTTACGCTCATGTCCAAGTGGTATCTGAGATTGTAGGTTCATTTTGTTTGCATGCTACTGTTATTATTACTTTTTTTTGCAGTACTAGGATTTGCACTCAGGGTCTACATCTTGAGGCATTCCACCAGCCCTTTTTCTGTGATTGATGGGCTTTTTCAAGACAGGGTCTCGAGAACTATTTGCCTGGGCTGGCATGAACCACTGGTACCTGGCTTATTTGCACATTAACAAGAATCTTCAGGCATTAAACATAGAACCAGGACCGCCTCTGTGTGTGATTCCCTAGGGCAGTTGGTGTTGGGATTCACTGGTCACAAGATAACCTGATTAGACATTGCCAGGCTCAGGCAACCAAGACAGCTGTGCACTGTGGTAAGGATCTCAGGCCTGTCTATCCATCCAAACTCCTCCTGGGAGTGTGCATGTGGGCACATGTATTAGCTCCAGTAATACCTTCAACTTATTCAATAACTTGAGAAGTTAGCTCTGGTCTCACTCCAGAGTTCTGACCTGTCTCTCATGGACCTGGCTTTTGCGCCGACCATCAGCACTGCCAGCTTAGCCACGGGCCACCTGGTCTTCTCCCAGCCTGACCCTGGCCTGGCCTGTCAGCCTGTCTTAGAGTCCTGAGCCTGCTGGGTAGATGCAGCCCTGAGCTGGGGCAAATCTGAAGCTACATTTCTTGCTTTATTTCCTGTTCTGTTTTTTTCAGTACTGGGGTTTGAACTCAAGGCCTTCACCTTGAGCCACTCTGCCACTTCTTCTTTTTTTTTTTTTTTTGTGATGGGTTTTTTCAAGATAGGGTCTTGTGAGCTATTTGCCTGACTGGATTTGGACCACGATCCTCTCTCTGCCTCATGAATAGCTAGGATTACAGGCATGAGCCACCTGCGCCTGGCTTTAATCTTTTAGTATCTTCCAATCACAGCCAAGGGAACTGTTGTCCAGGGCTCTTGTGTGTGTATCAGATCCACTCAGAGCTGAGCAACAAGACTCTGTTGGGAAAAAGAGCTCAGCTTTTCTACAAAAGTGGCATCTTTCTGACCACCAGAATGATGCCTGATTTAGACTTTGGAAGCCAGCAGAAGGCTGTGGCCATTAGCAGTGTTCTGTGACAACGAGACCAACTTGGGAATTTGTGCACCCCCCCTTCTCAAGGGAGGACCTCCAAGCACCTTGTAAAAATCAGTTAAAAGACAGACCCTGCCAGGTGCTGGTGGCTCACGCCTGTAATCCCAGCTACTCAGGAGGCAGAGATCAGGAGTTTCGAGGTTCTAAACAAGCCTGGGCAAATAGTTCATGAGACCCTATCTTGAAAAAACCCATCACAGAAAAGGGCTGGTGGGGTGGCTCAAGTGTAGTCCTTGAGCTCAAGCCCCAGTACTGCAAAAAGAGGAAAAAAAAAGAATTAAAATATGGAGGGGCTGCTGAAATGATCAGTGTTCAATCGAAGAAGAAAGTGATCTTGGGGTTTGGAGCAAAGGCCCTGCACAGCTGTACCTGGGCTAGTGACAAGTAATGAGTGACCATCTGTTGAGGGACCCATGCAGGCTGTAGAGTCTACACCTTTACCTTGCCTTGTGACATATGGATGATTATCATCCACACTGCACAGGAGGCACACCTGAGACCTAGAGTCCCTTCTGGGCTGGAAAGTGACAGGGCAGAGACTCTAGCCCAGGTGCTGGAAAGTCCATTATGCGTGAGATTTCTGTGGCTCCTGTGTTGTCCTCAGATAATTATCCTTTATAGCTGCATGCTACTTTACAGTTTACAAAACATTTAAACAGGTGTTATCTCATTCATTCCTCGCAGTAACTCAGCCAGGCAGGAAGTACAGATGCAATTAGCTCCCTTTTATAGGTGAGGACATGGAGAATCAGGGAGGGGCAGTGACTTGCTGGAGTGCTTGTGATAACAGCAGTGATAACTCACAAATCCATGATGATTCGTAGCCTACAAAATGCCTTCTGGTTTTGACATTATTATTTTTATTACTGCTATTAGTTTTCCTATGTTACAGATCAATACACTAACATTCAGAGTTAAGAAAGAAAATGAAAGCTGGGAGCAGTGGCTCACGTCTGTAATCCTAGCTATTCAGGAGGCAGAGATCAGGAGGTTCAAGGTTCTAAACAAGCCTGGGCAAATAGTTCATGAGACCCTATATTGAAAAAACCCATCACAAAAAGAGGTTGGTAAAGTGGCTCAAGGTGTAGACCCTGAGTTCAAGCCCCAGTACCTCAACAAAAAAAAAAAAGAGAGAGAGAAAAAAGGTGAGGAATGAGTGTGACAGCCAAGGCACATTGCTAGTTCTGTAGCTATGCTACCTCACCTCAGTCCTGATAACTGCAAAGGTCCCTCCCTCCCTTCCTCCCTCCCTCCCTTCTTCCTTCCGTGGGTGCTTGCAGAGTCACAACTGTGGATCTGGTACTGTCCTAGGTGTGGGAAATGCAGCAGAGAATGAAACCAAATCCTTGTCATTGCTGGGTGGGTCACATCATAAATAAACAAGTAAGCGTGTAGTCATATGCACAACGCCATTTCAATAGACCATGGACGCCTAAACGATGGTGGTCCCCTAAGATTGTATTGGCCAGTGCTGCCTTAGCTGTCTTAGTCTGTGTAATGGCATTCTAGAATGTTCACACAATGACAAAATTGCCTAACAAGAAGACTAGAGGCACAGCATTCGTGCAGCTCTGGGTTTAATCCCTAGCACTGCCCAAAAAAATTGCTTAACAATTCTTTCTCAGAATGTATCTCTGTCATTAAATGATATGTTGACTGTACAGTAGTCCCCATGGCTAGGACTGAGTGTATAGAAGAAAACTAAAGTGAGACAGTGAGACAACTTCTTCTTGACAATCCACCTGCTGACGATCCACTGGCCACCTAGGTACAGGGAGGGAAGATGGGTGGCATTCCATTTTTTTTTTTTCTTTATAAAGGTTTTTTGTTTTTTTTTTTTTAAGATATGGTCTCTCAAACTATTTTCGGGGCTGGCTTCAAACCTTGATCCTCCTGATCTCTGCCTCCTGAGTAGCTACAATTATAGGTGTTGAGCCACAGGTGCCTGGCTGTTATTTGATTTTATGCATCTAAAGTATGATTCATTCAATCCCCACTACTACCCAAAATAATATTATTCAGAGCAGAGTTCTGCAGGCTCCATCAAATGGTCAAAGAGCTTGAACTTTACATAACATGGTTCAGAAGGCAGGAGTGGGCTTCACCTGCTTCTTTCTGCTTCTTGCACCTTTTGTTCTTGCCTTTGGCTAGCTAAGTAATAGGAGTGACCCTAGTCAGAGTCTCCTGCAAGATGGGCTCTGGTCCTACTCAGCTCCACTCGTGGACCTCAGTGATCAGGAAATGTATTTTAGTTTGAATGTTATTGTTTCGGTTTGATGGGGATTGAATGACTTATATTTTAGATGCGTAAAGTCAAATGACAGCCAGGCACCTGTGGCTCACGCCTATAATCCTAGCTACTCAGGAGGCAGAGATCAGGAAGATCGAAGTTCAAAGCCAGCTGTGGAGACATTTAAAAGCCAATGATTTTTTTGTTTATTTGTTTGTTTGTTTTTCAATCCATGCCTGGACCTCTGGCTTCTCTGATAGAATCAGAAGATCTGGTCATCTACTTCTCCACCTCCCACCCTGCAGTGATGGAGTTAAATCAGGGCCACCCTGAGGGACACAGGGCTTCTCCCCAGCTCATTCCTGGACACCATGCTGCAGGCACACACTCCCTGGTGATTCCCAAGGCGATCCATCCACAGCTTGAGTCAAGGGACTGGTGTGACTTAGGCGTGCTCCAGCTCCAGGGACAAAAATTAACAGCCAGTGGTGATTCCCAGAGCTGGTCCCAGCTGTGCCACTTAAGGAGAGAACATTTGCACCAAGGAGCTTTGACAAAGCCCGACTGACTTGATTGGAATGCAGGGAAATTGGAAGCCACAGATAGATCCAGTCTCTCCAATCCTGGACTCGCTCTTTGCTTTGTGACTCTCTCACTGAAAATCTCCAGTGGCTTCGCGTTGCTCAGAGGAGAAAACCCAGGTTCTAGAGAATCTGCCTAGAGCCGGCCCTCGGTCCTCCTACCAGGGATCTTTCTGCTTTGGACACGAAATCTCTTCTCTCGTCCTGTGTATTTACTTGCCCTCTGTGCCCTTTCATTGGATGGGCACAGCTCCTCATGTGCCCTCCTCCTTATCATCCGGGGCAAATGTCACCTCCTGGACATGCAGGGCACGGTTGTGCCCTGCCCTCACCCAGACACGCTTTCTTGCCTGCTTCTCTCACCTGTTTTTCTTCTCCTCAAATCTCTTATCATCACCCAAAAAATCATGTGCCAAACCTCAGTTTGCTGTGGTCTCCCTGCCGTGTGGTTCTTCCTGTAAGATACTGCTGATCCCTATGAATTTTCTAGAAGCACTGATGGAGAAATGGTTAATGAACAGGTGGTCCTTATGTCATTCTGTCCTGTACCTTCTGTAGCTCCATCCATCCCTTATCCCAGAGGTCAGGGTCAAGGTCAGGCTCAGGCTCAGGGACTGGGTGAAGAGGACAATTTGGTAAATAACTTGGCAATTAAAAAAAAATGGATTTCTCTCTCTCTCTCTCCCTGTCTTCCTCCCTCTCTGCAGTACTGATGATTGTGGTTTACTAGGCAGGCAGTCTACCACCTGGCCCACTCCACCCACCCTCTGTGTGTGTGGTACTGGAATTTGAACTCAGGACCTTCACCTTGAGCCATTCCACCAGCCCTTTTTTGTGAAGGGTTTTTTTCGAGATAGGGTCTCATGGAACTATTTCAAATGGTGATCCTCTGATCTCCGACTCCTGAGTAGTTAGGATTACAGGTGTGAGCCACCGGTGCCCGGCTCCACCAACCCTTTTAGCTTTTGTTATTTTTGAGACAGGGTCTTGTTTATGCCCAGGCTGACCTGATCCTCAATCTTCCTATTTGTGCTGGATGACAGGTGTACACTCTCTTGCCCCACCATTGGTTGAGAGGGTCTCACAAGCTTTTTGCCTGGGCTGGCTTCAACCACTATCCTCTGGATCTCTTCCTCCTGAGTAGCAAGGATTACAGGGGTGAGCCACCAGGTCCGACCTTAAAATAGATTTTTTAAAAAACCTTTGTGAAAATATTCTTGCAGCAAAATGTTGTATTTTCTGTCTTCTCTTGGGTCACTGGGAGAGTCATTTAACTTTTCCTTATGGTATAGAGATAAATAATATTTGTCTCCTGGGACTGCTTGTGGGAGTCACATGTGACATGCCTGTGAAAATCCCCACCTAACAATGGTAGGTGGTTGTCTAAATCAACTCAGCCTCCTGGTTCTGTCCCCCGCCCCACCCCCACCAACATTCCCTTTAAGTTAGAGCTGGAAGAAAGGCCGTCAATCAGGAGATCATTTATGCAGGATGATATGCCTTTATTATTCCATGGTGTCCAGTGAGGGTCAAAAGGAGGCGTGGCTTTTATCTCTCCTGCAAGTGTGGAAACACAGGGGAGGGGGCAGGCGTACCGGCTTCCTTCTGAAAACAAACAGGTCCTCTCCCGTCCTGAATAGCTTTCCTCAGTCAAAGCTGTAAAGGGCCCAAAGCAGCAGGACATCCCCCCAGACCGGAGGGGCTAATAAAGCCTTGAATGGAGAGAGTGACCCCTAACTGGCAGAGGGGTCCCCACTGGGCCCAGGGCCCTAGCCTCGTGGAGAATCCAAAGGTCACACGTGTCATTAGTCAGTGTCTTCCAGCCAGCCTTTTAAAATTATCAATAAAGGGGAAGAAAAGCGGTCTCTTCTGTTTCCAATCCCCACACCATTTTCTTCTTCTCGCTTTTCTTTCTTTCCCTTCCTGTTGCAAGAACAACACTGCCATATCCTCTTCTTGTTTTCTTTTAGAAAAAACAAAACAAAACAAAAACTGGTTTGAAATCAGAAGTTTCATGCTTTGGGAAAAGAAAAGTTTGCAGGCAGGTTCTTTTGTTTCGATGCTGTCTCTCCTTGATGCCCTGGCTCTGAGAAGTGGCTGGAGTTGGATTCCCATGAAAACTGGTCTTGCTTCTTCCTGGTCCTAAAATCCTTATGCCCAGCTCTGTTCCAACCTCTTTCCAGTCTGGTCAAAGTCCTGGAGTCTCCATAAGGCAAGAAGAGGGTGCACTCTGCCTTCTAACAATGCCAACCCTTCAGCCATCGCCTGTCTCCTGTGACTTATCTGTCCTAAGCCCAGAGGGAAGCAACCAAATGACCTCATTAGGGACTGGGAACACTTTAGAAGAGATCGTCAGCCTTTACCCACTGGGAGAGTGTGGATCTTATTATTTTATTATTTATTAAGCCCCAACAGCTTTTAGCCGAGGCTAACCTGTGGTTTTGGCTGAGGTGATCTTTACTTATTAGCCATGGATGGATTCAGACATTCCTGGGTTTATAGGTACTTGTTACATTGCTTTTCATTTGTTGTACATTTTGTGAAGCAATGCAGGGCTAAATCATATTCCATGTGAAAATGCCTTATTGCAAAGACAAATCTTGTGTGTGTGTGTGTGTGTGTGTGTGTGTGTGTGTGTGTGTGTTACTGGGGTTTAAATTCAGGGTCTACACCTTAAGGCACTCCACCAGCCCTTTTTTGTGATGAGTTTTTTCAAGGTAGGGTCTTGCCAACTATTTGCTGGGGCTGACTTTGAACCTCTATCTTTCTGATCTCTGCCTCCTGAGTAGCTGGGATTGCAGGCATGATCACCTGTGCCCCTCTACAAAGGCAAATCTTGATGTGTGTGTGTGTCATTACATTCTGCACTTGCTATAGAAGGAGGAAGTCACCTGCAGTCAGAACTACTCTGGAACATTCCTTAAATCATCCAAAAGCACTGTATGTGGGCTGGGGAGTGGCTCAAGTGGCAGAGTGCCTGCCTAGCAAGTGCAAGGTCCTGAGTTCAAAACCCAATACCATACACAAAAAAGCACTATATAACACTCCACACACACACACACACACACACACACTCCCAAATAGCAATAGAACAAACTCCCATTCCTGTGGCAGTCATGGGCTAAATGGCTGGTGCTTAGAGGACAAGTTCTTCATGTCTTTAAACACTGGAACCTTGCTCTTCAGGGCCACACGCTCAGGGGCACTCCAACCTCTTTTTTGCTAAAATCCAAGCTAAGTGCCCTTGTCATGTGCGACTTCCATACTCAACTATTTTTTCCCCTCATGTCATCTGTAAGTGTTGGGCAATTAAACTCTAAATAAATCAGTATTCCTACATGTCACTTACTCTGTGGAGGAGACCAGCCCCAGCATGCAGCCAGCACACGCCACAGATAAGCTATGTGGTTTTATAACGCTATCAAAATGACTTTGAACTCTGGGAGCCACAAACAGTTCCCTGGCACTGGGAGGATGCAGTTCTGCCTGGCATCAGCAGGCCTGGTACAGAGCTGCAGGCCACTGCCTCTCCCTCCAGAGGGGAGAAGTCCTTGAGAGAGGGGCGGGGCTGCATCATTTTTGTGTCCCTGTCATCACCAGGTCAGTGTCTGGCACGGGGCAGGTGTCCACAAGCATTCACTGAATGAAAGAATATGAAAAAGGGAATGCAGTTAGAATCTTATAAAAGGAAGCTTGGGGGTGAAGAGGGTGACTGGGCAGCAGAGGAGGGAGACAGGCAGTCAGTAGGAAAAAAGGCGGAGTGGTGGGTGACTGTCAAGACACAAACTTTTGTGTTAAAGAACAGTGGGGCTGAGTTTTGTCAGAACCTCAGCACTCCCAGGGCTCCCTGGCCTGGTCTGTTTCCTGACTGGCTGGGCTCTCTGGGGATCTTGCCCCTTCCTCCTGCCCCTGTCATCCCTGTGGCTTTCCACAACCTCCTTATCTCTGCTTGGTTTTCTGAGGAGGGTGGAGTCCCAGGATGAGGAGGTCACTAGCCACCTCCAGTTCCTAGCCAGGCCTCAGTAGGGCCTGACCAGAGCAGGTGGAGCTGCCAACTTCCCACTGGGCTGCACTGGGCTATCGGCTTATAGCATCAATGACACCCCTGTCCCCCAGGCTCTGGCATGACATCAAGGCCCCATGTGTTCTTCACTCCCCCAGCGGACCTCCCAGCCCCAGCAGAGCTGCAGGAACTCAGTCTTTGTTCCAGCTCTTCCTGAACTTCTCCTAACCTCAGCAATGGAGCCCTAGTGAATTTATCCTGTGAAGAAATAATGCTGGGGGGTGCATGTCTGTAATCTTAGCGATTCAGGAGGCAGAGATCAGGAGGATTGTGGTTCGAAGTCAGCTGGGGCAAATAATTCCACGAGACCCTATCTTGAAAAACCCTTCACAAAATAGGCTGGTGGGGAGGCTCAAGTGGTGAGAGCACCTGTTGAGCAAGTGTGAGACCCTGAGTTCAAACCCCAGTACCACCAAATAAATAAATAAATAATAAAAAAGAAATAAGCCCATGATTTCACAATGCTTCATTTTCCCTACCTATAAATTGGGGATTTGTCTGAAGGCGTAAGTGAATGGGAAGCTGAAACTTGCGCAGGAGAGTGTTTAGCTCATAAATAAGTACAATTATCACCATTACCAGAGTTTTGCTATTTTTCATTCTTATTGTTTTTATTTATTGTTGCTATTTCATTTCTTAGAGCAATGACTATGTTTTTATGATTGGTTTGATTCTGTGTGTTAATTATTATTATTATTACTGGTGGTGTTTGTGGTGCTGGAGATTAAACCTGGGACCTTGGGAGGCCAGGCAAGTGCTGAGCTCACTCCCAGCCCTTGTCTGTATTGTTATTTTTGCTGTGCTGGGGTTTGAACTCAGGGCCTACACCTTGAGCCATTCCACCAGCCCTTTTTTTGTGATGGATTTTTTTCTTTTTTGAGATAGGGTCTTGAGAACTATTTGCCCAGGGTTGGCTTCGAACCATGATCCTCCTGATCTCTGTCTCCTGAGTAGTGAGGATTACAGGCATGAGCTACTGGTGCCAAGCATAGGGTGGAAAATTTATCTTAAATTTTTTATTGTTGTGCTGAGTGAGGGTACATTGTGGCATTTACAAAAGTTCCTACCACATATCAAATATATCATACCTGAATTCACTTCCTCTATCATTCTCCTCTCCCCTGCCCCCATTCCTGGAATAGTTTCAACAAGTACCATTTTTCCATTTACATACATGTGTACACAGTATTAGCTCCATATTCACCCTCCCACACGCTTTCCCCACCTCTTCCCCCCTTATTTTTTTCTTATGTCACAAAACAAGGAGGTATCAAAATAAGACATGTCTCTTTTGGCTTGCTTGCAACTTGTAGAGAACACAGTAACTAGGAGTAGGAGGCCAGCCTGGATTTCAGAGCCTGGGGCCAGGTAGCCTGGTCCAGCCGGTACCCTGACAGTACCCCACCTCTGCCTCTGCACGGCCCCAGTACCCCCACCTGGGAGCAAGGAGGTGACAGACAACATGGACTCATGCTGGTGGTGGACAGACTTTGGTTCTGCTCTGTGTCATTTATTGGCCAACTGTGAGACCTGGGGTGTGTGTGAGTAGGGTGGGGGGTGTTTAGCTCTTGAACCTCAGCTCGTTCCTGTGTAAAATGTGAACAGTGACAATGTCCCCTTCCATGCCAATTGTGAGGGATAAATGGTTCTCTACCAAGCCCGAAGCATGAAAGGACCCACAAAAAGGAATCTTGGAGTCTCTAAAAATGGACCTGCTGATCCTGCCTGCTTGGACCCTATAGGGTGGCCACTGTGGGGAAAGGGTTCTGCATCTGGGAAATGTACACCCTCCACCGCCCCCAAAAGAGAAAACGTAAAACAGGTTTAGGGACTTGCTCCTCCTGGTTGCCCTGGAATATGAGAGGAAGAGCCAGCAAACCAGTGCCTGTCCCCTCCGGAGCAGAGATGACAGCAGGGATCTTTATAAGTTTTCCCTTGGGGACTGACATTTTATGGGCACCGAGATAAATGATACCAGATAAGAGGCCTCTGCTCTTACCTCTGGGGCTGCAGGAACGCAGTCTGGGAGGAGAGCATGACATTTCTTGCTGGGACAAATCCCAGCCCTGGAGGGGGAAGTGGTGGGCCGCCAGGATGTGCTGCTTGCGGCTTCCTGGCTCTGTGGGGAGCAAGTTTTGACAACAGCAATGCTAATTGATTAAGTGTTCTCATCAGAGATTACACTGCAGACACTATTTTATATCCCAAAGTGCATGAGGCTCCAGATAGTTCCTGCTGGACCCTATGGGTGGCCCTGTTGGTCTTTGTTTATCCCCCCAAAATACACTGACTGCAAAGGGCCTTGCAGAAGTGCCTTTAATTTTCTTGTCCTTACTTTACTTTTTTGGTGGGACTGGGATTTGAACTCAGGGCTTCTGCCCTTGCAAAGCAGGTGGTCTATCTCCTGAGCCTCACCTCCAGCCCTCAATTGCCTTTGATTTTCTGAGGTTTCTGGAAATTGAACTTACAGCTGGGCATAGCATGGGACTCTGGAGTCACGGAACTGAATCCTGGTTCTGCTATATATTCATTTGAACAAGACATTTACACTTTCTGGCCGAATTTTTCTGAGGATACTTTTTTTTTTTTTTTTTGGCGGTACTGGGGCTTGAACTCAGGGCCTCACACTTACTAAGCAGGCCCTCTACCATGTGAACACTTTCTGGCCGAATTTTTCTGAGGATACTTTTTTTTTTTTTTTTTGGCGGTACTGGGGCTTGAACTCAGGGCCTCACACTTACTAAGCAGGCCCTCTACCATGTGAGCCACTCCCCCAGCCCTTGGTTTCATTTTTCTTTTTCTGGAAAACGGGAATGAAATATAAGTATTTCTTGAAAAAAATATTCTGTAGGAACAGGTGAAAAAAAAAATATACGCTTTCCTCCAAAAATAAAACAAATTGTCAAAAGACACTGTTAAGAAGATTGACAATGCTGGGGGCCCATGGCTCACGCCTGTAATCCTCACTACTCAGGAGGCAGAGATCAGGAGGATCACAGTTCAAAGCCAGCCTGGGCAAATAGTTCTTGAGATCCTATCTTGAAAATATACCCATCACAAAAAAGGGCTGGTGGAGTGGCTCAAAGTGTAGGCCCTGAGTTCAAACCACAGTACTGCAAAAAGCAAAAGATGCCCGTGCTTCACCAAAGAAATTTAGCAAACAGTCAGTGAGCACTAGAAAAGATCACCATCAAGGTTAGTCACCTGAGAATTACAAATTAAAACCACAGAGATACTGCCCAGTCATCAGCCAAAATGAGAAAGTCTGATAACACCCTCGTTGGCTCAGACATGAAGCAATCAGAGCTCACACCCACCAGCAGGAAAGTAACAAGGAAAACACACCTGCCACGTGACCTAGCACTTCTACCCAGCAGTGTGTACTGAAGGAGAAAATCGTGTATACGTACAGTGACAGCAGCCTCGTTCATCATAGCCCCAACCAGAAACGATGCCAATGTGCAAAGGAGTGAACTGTGGAACAAAGTATGCTAACACAGCAACTCTGGTGAACCTCACAGTCCTTCTAAAAGAAGTCTCATTCAAAAGATGCACCTGGACAATTTCACTTACGAACTTCTAGAATGGAAGAAAAGGAATTCATGGTGAAAAGAAAACAGTGCTTATCTTTTTTTGGGAGGGTGGTATTAGGATTTGCACTCAGGACTTAGTGCTTGGCAGGCAGGGGTCTTTCCCCTGAGCCAAGCCACCAGCCCAGCTGCAGTCATCTCTTGGGGAAGTGGTTCTTCAAAGAACCTAAGAGAAGTTCTCCATGTCTGCCAGGTTGGGGTCTCAGTGAGTTGTACACGTAAGGTACAAATGTGAAGTGACATAGGATTTGTAACCAGCATGCATAAAGAACTCTCTCAACTCAATAATGAAAAGGTGAACAACTCAACTAAATGTAGGTAGATGACACTTCCATAAAACAGTGTTGGAAACAGCCACACACATTCCCATGATTGACGATAGGAAAGCGCGGCCCAACCCAAGCTGGCCACCAGGTGACTCACGTCTGCCAACCTAACCCACAGGCAGTCCATTCTATCTTGCTTAAAAACGGGTACTCAAAAACGATTACTCGAACTTGTACTCAAATGCGTACTCAACAACGGTTATTCAAAATTGTACTCAAAAACTTACTCGAAAAGGATTTCCACCAGAATGGCTGTAATGAAAAAGACATGGATGCTGGTGGCTCACACTTACAATCCCAGCTACTCAGGAGGCAGAGATCAGGAGGATCTCGGTTCAAAGCCAGTCCAAGGAAATAGTTGGAGAGACCCTATCTTAAAAAAACGCATCATAGAAAAGGTCTGGGGGAGTGGCTCAGGGTGAAAGCCCTGAGTTCAAACCCCAGTACTGCAAACACACACACAGGGGAGCAGCTGAAACTCTCCTACATGGCTGGTGGGAGGACATTCTGGATGCTGGCAACGACAGAATGTCACAGCTAAGCATCTGGGTACTGAGTGACCAAGTGACGCCAGTCCCGGGTGTGTAGCCAAGAGAACCAAGTGTCCACCGACACACATACACAGTGATTTAAAAATTTACAACCCCCCCAGCTTAATTGAGGTGTAATTTGCATGTAATCAATTTGTCTGTTTAAATCGTTCAGTTAGTAGCTCTTAGTATATTCACAGGTGCTACCACCATCAATCACCTCCAAAAGAAACCCTAGCAGTCGTTACCAGGCCTCTTCCACCCAGCTCTTAGGCAACCACCAATCTACTTTCCGTCTGTGTGGATTTGCTTGTTCTTGGCATTTCGTATACGTAGAGCCACACGGTATGTAGTTTTTCATGACGTGCTTCCTCCACTTAGCATAGTAGTTTCCAGGTTTATTCATATTACAGCCATGCTAGTGCTTCGTTCCTCTTTATTGCTGAATAATATTCCATTTGTGTAGGTACACATTTTACCTCTCATCTATTGGTGGACCATCTGGGCTGTTGTTTCTTTTCTTTCTTTCTTTTTTTTTTTTTGCGGTACTAGCTCTTGAACTCAGGGCCTTTGCTTTGAGCCACTCTATCAGCTCTTTTTTGTGATTTTTTTTTTCTTTTTGAGATAGAGTCCCACTAACTATTTGCCCAGGCTGGCTTTCAACTGAGATCCCCCTGATTTCTGCTTTCTGAGTAGTTGGGATTACAGCCGTAGGCTAAAATTAGTGGTTTTTTCTTTTTTGGCAGTCCTGGGGTTTGAACTCAGGGCTTCACACTTGCTAGGCAGGCACTCGACCACCTGAGCCACTCCACCAGCCCTGACTTCCTTCTAATCTTACCTGGGTGTGTTCTGCCTTGCTCTGGGCTCACACTATGACATAAGTGATTTTCACACTTTTATAAGCACAAATGTCATTTTCAGGTAAGTCCCCTTTTTATCATCTTTATAATAATTTTATAATAATCACCATCGTTCAGAAAGTTTGGATAGTCTTAAAATCAGAATTTCTGTGCCGTAGGAACGCTTTTAAGGCCATGATACATGTAACAAACAACTTATTCTCCAAAAAGTCCACGCTCTGTAGGACGCCAGCAGTTGCACCCCAGTTCCACCTGGATGATACCGACTCTACTATTGGGTCCGTGGCAGGCGAGCGGGATCTCTCCTCCCGGCTGTGGTTTTTGAGTCCTCGACACACTATTTCCCCCTGATTAAGTACCTCAGTTGTGTTTCCTTTTACGGGGACCCCCTGATCAGTGGAGGTCTCAGAGTCCCTTTCTGCAGGGAGTCACAGAGCCCGAAGAGGAGATGGCAGCTCTGGGTTTACCGGGATTAGTGGCTGTCACCCAGGCCCCACAGCACTGGACATGAGGTTCCTTGAGGGAGCTGATTCCCCTCTTGGACACCCAAACCCACCTGACACCTGTCGTACCAGGACTGCTGAGGTTCTGGGCATCTACACTGGAGTAAGCATCCCTGTGCTGCTGCCCCACCAGCCGAGTTCCAAGCCGAGCCCCACGAGGGTGGCTGGGGTCACTCTCAGTAATTCCACTTGGCCTTGGCCTGTGCACGTGGAGAGGAATGAGAAGACAGGGTTTTCTCAATGGCCACCTGGGGGTCGGAAGGTTTCAATTCAGGTTTATTTTTTTGGATGACATCTCTTAGTTCTAGGCATACAGTTGGTGCCTATTAGCTGTAATTTCTGGTTGACCATTAGGGGCTGGGCTGGTCAGTAAAGACTCGGTCAGGAGCTAAAGGCAAGGGTTGGGCATCCAGTAGGTGTGCTCAGTAAATGTGACAGTCACGTGATCAGGAGGCAGCAGGGCCACATCTCAACGTCCCTCTAACATCTCAGGGAGAAGGGGGTCCTTGGAAGTCCCTGGAAGGTTACTTGCTGCTTGGTTGGGGACATTAAAGGAAGATGAATAAAGGGTCAACAGTCTGTCCCCGCAAACTCTCAGCCATGTGACCTGATGTTTTCGGGGCTCAGGGTTGGGGATTGACATTAGCACTGGGGCCTTTTGGAAGCTCACTCACCACCAGTGGCAGCAGGCTTAGGAAGGGCTGTCTGTCACCTGGGTAATTCTACACACTCCCACCCAGGTCCATGTCCCCCTGTCTGTTCTGTCCATGCCTTCTGTCTGTTCTGTCTATAGCCTTGGGGCTGAGATTTTGCCTGGGACCCAAGGGGGAGAAATGCCACCTGTTCTCTCCCATGGAGCCCCCCTCGAAAGCATTAGGAGGCTGCTAGATAGAGAGCTCCTCTGCCAGGCAGGAACCCGTCTTCTGGGGAATTGACTGAATAGCAGAGCAAGACTGAATGTGTTTCTGTTGACTGAAGTTTTCAGGATTGTCTGCACAATTCCACCTGCCCACAGAGCACTTCATAAGCACCTGTCTTCTCCTGGTCCTGAGGAAGCAGGCAGGGGTAATAGCCCTCTGTCGTGGGGATGTTGGGAGCCAACAGGGACTGTGCACTCCTCAGCTCCGCTCAGGAGGCCACACATTAGGAAGGAATAAGGCCTGGAGGGTGGTGGGAGGGAGAAAGTAAAGCCAGTAAACAGCACCCCGGGGAACGTGGTCATAGAGGAAGATGACCACAAGCAGCTTGTCACTGAAAAATGCAACACACGGAATGAGATCATTATTCAGTGAAATATATAAACCCAGGAAAAAAAAAAAAAGCCCAGAAAGATGTCATCAAAATGTTAACAGTAAATCAATGGAAAGACGGCTGGAGGTTTTTGTTACCTTCTTTTTTTTTTTCCATTTTTTCACAAGTTTATATCATAAATATATTGTGGTTTTCTTATGTATTCAAAGGATACAGTCAGAGTATTAATGAAAAATATAATTTTCAGAGCTGGGCATTGTGGTGCATGCTGTAATCCCCACACTGGGATGGTCAGTCAAGAGGATCCTGAGTGAGTTTGAGGCCAGCCTGGGATATGTAGCAAGACCCCGTTAAAAAAGAGAAGTTACAACTTTCTGTTCTTCACCGACACCATTCTTATTCTCTGCAGCCTTGCTTGATAGGAGTTCGGGAATAACTTCAAAATATTCAAAGTATAATAAAAATGTATACAATTACATTATATGTATATTTAAAAAACACAACAGAATTACACTATGTGCATTTTTTAAGGTGCTGGGGATTAAACCCAGGGCCTCTCATGTGCTAAACTCACAATCTACCACTGAGATATGCCCTCAACCCCTCTCTTATTGTTTTTAATGATTATATAGTATTCCATTGTGTGGATATGTTATAATTCATTTAAATAGTCTCCTCTGGGTGGTGGTAATTCAGATCATTCCTATCGATAAGTATCACAATGCAATTTAAAAAACAGAGAAAAGGAAAGATAGGGAGGCAGGAAGACCAGTACTCATGGATTTGATTACTAGGGAGAGACACAGAGTAGAGAATTACGAAAGACACAAACAGCCAACTGAGTGAGAAAAACAAAACTCAACCACCAAACACAAACACCCACTGGTGACTCCTGGCCCTTCTTCTATCCCTTTGAGGGCTCATAAGAATTCTCTGGGTGGCCCAGCAAAGGAACGAGTCATCAGGAAAGCAGGGTCTTGTTTTTTGGGTTTTATTTTGTTTTTTTGGTGGCACTGGGATTTGAACTCAGGGTCTCATACTTACTAGGCAGGTGCTCTATCACTTGAGCCACTCTACCAGCCCTGTTTCATGTTGGGTATTTTTGAGATAAGGTCTTACCAACTATTTGCCCAGGCTAACCTCGAACCTCGATCCTCCTGATCTCTGCCTCCTGAGTAGCTGGGATTACAGGTATGAGCACTGGCACCTGGTAGTAGGGTGTTCTTAGTGACCCAGTGACCCACAGTCCCTGGAGGACCAGTCACTGACATTTCGATAATTTCTTCTTTAAATCCAAGACACAAAATTCTTTACTGACCTCTGAGGGGAAGTGTGGCATATGTAGGTTGGCTGCTCAGGAGTGATCAACGGCAGTTGTTATTTTTGTAAGTAAACAATAGTCAAAGATTGGTAATTTCATATGCTTTAACTTAGCAGTAGCAAGCCTCATGTATAGGTTGATTATCTCACAGACATGAAGTGTCATATGGAGTGGAGCATTGCTAACTCCTCCTGGAAGGCTTGATGGGTTTTGTAGGGGAAGGTAACATGGAGTCAGATCTTGAAGGATGTATAGGAGTTCTCGTGCCCAAGGATGAAGGAAGAGCTTGTGCAAAGGCACAGTGTTTTAAAGTAAAGACCTGTTTATTTGCATAATGGTGAGTCAACTGGTGTGAATGAAGTACAGAGAAGTGACAGACAGGAATGGACTAGAGTGACAGGTTGGATGAGGTTGTGAAGGTCCTTGAGGACCAGGTGGAGATCAGGTTTTTATTCTGAGGGTGGTGGGGATCCATGCAAGGTTTCAAGCAGGAAAATGACAGGTGAGATTTCCGCTGTGGAGAAATTATTGCCATTTTGTTGTCACATTGACAGACGGGCTGGCTACGGAGGGAGAGCTTTGTCCAGCAGTCCAAAGCCACAGCACTGGAAGTTTTGCTGAGTTTTGCATCAGGAGAGATCGGGTCCTGCTAAAGATTCCCTAGCACGAGGTATTTCTTTTATAGCCCAACTCTTGCACGGGCTGTGCACTTGGTACTCATTGCAGCACAGGTGACACAATGTGTCACTCTTATTTTTGTAGGTCAAAAATAGGTCCAACACTGATAGTCTCATATGATTCAGATTGACAGTGGTAAAAGGCTTGCCCACCATCTAAAAGCTGATTGATGGGGATTGATGGGGCACCCACAGGGTAGGCTGCCTTGTTGGCCTTATCCCCAAGACAAAGCAAGGACTGACGGTTTTTGTTTTTTTTCTCCAAAGGTATGATAACAGGATTGTGTGTTCCCTTTAAAAAGAACATGCATCTTTTTCAAGACACAACCTGAACTGTCTACAGTTAAAATAATATGCTATCTGAGATTTGCTTCAAAACAGCCCAGATCAGGGTGGGCTGGGTGGGAAGTAGGTGGAGGTCAGCGTAGATAAACTTGACCAAAAAAGCAAAGACATTTGCTGAAGTTGGCGAGTGGACAGCCCAGGGAATCGTTTCGCTGTTCTTCTCATTCTGGGTAGATTTGGCAGGTTTCAACAATAACATCGTTTTGCAAAAGCAACAGGCGGCTTTGAAAGAAGGCAGCCACGCGTGTGAGGGGAGGGGCCTAGTCTCTGCGCACCTGTCGGGGGCCACGGGCTTGTGCAAAGTCAGGAGCGAGAGGGAGATGTGCTCAGGAATTAAAAAAAAATTGCACACATGGTATTTTCACTTCTTTAAATTTTTTTAGTTGGGTAGGAGCCCAAATTTCAAAACTTAATTTTTATTAGTGTACCTGAGTTGTACCAAGGGGTTTTACTGTGTGATATTTGCATAGACTTGTGCAATGTATTTTGATCAAATTTATCAATTGTACCCCATTAACACCCCTCTTTATTCCCCACACCCCACTTCACTTTTTGAATAGTATTTAGTGGTTTCTTATACTGGCTTCATATATATGATTTATATGTATGTATTTATATCTGTGTGTGTATTTTTATATACATATGCACATATGATTCGCTCTAGTCATGTTTACTCCTGGCACCCTCTTCTTCCCCTCCCCTCATTGGATCCCATCCCCCCAAGTCCCCTTTTATACTCTTGTCCCGTGATTATTGTTGCTATCATTTTAGGTCCAGATTCCACATATGAGTGAAAACATGCCATATTGGGCCTTTTGAGCTTGGCTTTCCTCACTCAATGTGATGATCTCCAGTTCCATCCATTTTCCTGCAAGTGACATCATTGCATTCTTCTTTGTGGATAAATAATACTCCATTTTGTGTGTGTGTGTGTGTGTGTGTGTGTGTCCCACTTCAGGAGGGGTACTGGGTTTGACTCAGGCCTGGCACTTGCCGGGCAAACGCTCTACCACCTGAACCCCGCCCCCAGCCCCTATTACCAGTCATTGGTTGCTGGGCACCTGGGCTGCGTCCATAGCTGAGCATGGTGAGGAGTGCTGTGACAAGCACAAGTGTGCAGGGTCTCTCTTGTATGTTGGTTTACACTCCTTTGGATATATGCCCAAGAGTGATAAGGGGGCACAGGGTAGGTCTAATTTTAGTTCCTTGATGAAACTCTGTACTGATTTCCACAGCGGATGAAGCAGTTTCCATTTCCACCAGCGGTGTGTGAGGGCTCCCGAGTCCTCGCCAGCATTTGTTGTCTGTGTGCTTGATGACAGCCATCCTGCCTGGGGTGAGATGGAATCTCAGCATCATTTTCATTTGCATTCCTTCATGGTTAAGGCTGCTGGACATCTCTTCGTGCACTAGTTAGCCAGTATTCTTCTAAGAACTTCTCCACTCATTTGCCCGCTGGTTAATTAGGTTACTTTTTCTGTTGGTGTTTAATTTTTGAGCTCTTTGTATATTCTGGATATTAACCCTTCCTCTGATGAACAGCTGGTGAGGGTTTTCTCCCATTCTGTGGGTTGTCTGTTGATTCTGGCAATTGTTTCCTTTGATGTGCAGAAGCCTTTGAACTTGATGCAATCCCAATTGTCAGTTCTTGGAGTTCCATTCAGAAAACAATTCCTTATGCCTTTTCCCCCAAGTTCTTTCCCTATGTTTACACACACACACACACACACACACACACACATATATATTTGCAGTACTGGTGTTTGAAATCAGGGTCTATACCTTCAGCCACTCCACCAGCCCTTTTTAGTCAAGGTTTGTTTTTCTGAGATAGGGTTTCATGAACTGTTTGCCTGGGGCTGGCTTTGAACCACGATCCTCCAGATCTCTGCCTCCTGAGTAGCTAGGATTACAGGCGTGAGCCACCAGTGCCTGGCTCTGTTTTTAATATTTTTAAATATGAATACTTAATACTTATGATAGTTCAAAAAGGTAAAACAAAATACAATGTAAGAAAAAACCACCACATAGGCCTGCATTTTATCGGCAGGCGTGCACTAGCTCACAGTGTGGGTTGACCTCAGTTTCTTCATTATAAACTACAGGGAAGGTTTGGACTTGATGTGTGCAAATTTCTCAGCCAAGGGTATGGACCATGGAAGGGTCTAGCCATGATAGCAAGAATGGGAAAACTGCTCCATGCAAACCATGCACTGTACAAGGAAAAGCTCACTCTGAGGTGTCTAGGTGAGACATCCATTTCAGACCTGCTGTGTCCTCACAGCAAAGAGGCCGCTTTCTGTCCAGCTGCCTCCTTCAATCAGACTCACCGAATAATTGCTCCATTCTACTTGGCACTTCATATGCATGGATGACCCTCCAGCCCCAGGCTCCTTCCTCCAGGGACAGGGCCCAAAAGCTCACTTGGTCCTTTTTGCAGGAGTGAATTCCTGGGGTGAGGTGCAGGCAGACCTTCGCAAGAGCAATGTATGACTTTGTCAGCTCATATTTCATAAAATTCTTCCACAGGGACATTTGGGACCCACATCGACAGTCAGCCCACGCATGTAGTGCAGTCCAAAGGAGGTCAGGTTACTGCCGGGGCAGACTGCCGAGTGTGCTTGCAGGTCTTGGGGCTGCTTGTGGCTGTCTGTCTAACATCTCGACATGCATGAAGGCTGCACCTTGGCCTTTCTTCTCACCGCTGAGCTCCGTGGTGATTATATGCACGTCCTGTTCCCCTCACTCCAGGATGCCTCTCCAGGCCTGCAAGGTCAAGGCAGGTCCAGCGAAGACCACGGTTCTGAAGCTGACCTTGAGGATTAGATGCTTTTCGCAGCCACTTGTGAGACGTTATGTCCCCTAGGCTATTTTATTTATTTTTTATTAAGAAGGGGATCATAAAATCCTTTTCCTTTCCCCACAAGCCAACCACATGGATATTAACTGGGGGTGCCCCTTGGTGAAAAGAGAAATTTGAAATGAATGTCTGCAAAGAGCACTTGAAAAAGCCAAGTAGTTGTAAGGGCTGGCCATCTCTGTAGCAGGACTGTCACAGGCCAGCACAGGGGCGGGCAGTTTAGTCACTCACCGGTTGACAATCACAGTCAGCAGTGTAATGGGAGGAATATGGGTTGAACAAGCTTCTTGACCTTTGAAACACAGGGAGCATGGTTCATGGGCTCACCCTACCCGGACTGTTCCAACACTTTCATCAAGAAACCCTTGCTTCTATGAGAGGGGCTTGAATTCCTACTCCCACAGTTAGAATACCAGCTAGCCTGTATTGAGAATGCACCAGGTGCAAGATACTCTTTTTTTTCTTATTTGGCTGTACTGGGACTTGAACTCAGGTCTTCATGCTTGCTAGGCAGGTGTTCTACCACTTGAGCCACACCAACAGCCCTTTTTTGTATTCGGTGTTTTTAAGATAGGGTTTCACAAACCATTTGCCAAGGCTGGCTTTGAACCGAGAACCTCCCAAGTGGCTAGGATCACAGGCTTCAGGCTTGTAGCGCCTGACTGCAAACTCTTACCCGTGCATTTTATGCACATTTGTGCATTTAATCCTCACAACATCCTTTGAAGGAGGACTGTTTAATTCCCATTTCACTGTGAAAAAAGCAGCTTTAAATGATTACTTTAGAAGTGACTTAAAGCCAGGTTCTGGTGCTCATATCTGTAATCCTAGCTACTCATGAGGCAGAGATCAGAAGGATCTCAGTTTGAAGCCAGCCTGGGCAAATAGTTCCACAAGACCCTATCTGGAAAAACCCTTCACAAAAATAGGGTTGGTGGAGTAGCTCAAAGTGAAGGTCCTGAGTTCAAGCCCTAGAACTACAAAAAAAAAAAAAAGTTGCTTAAAATATTAAGGAACTCACCCAAGTTTACACTACTGATAAATAGGGGATTTGAACCATAGAAAGCTAACTCCTTAATTTGTGCTTAATCTTCAAAAGAAACATTAGACAAGAACATTCTGGAGTTGACTATCAGGATATTCTTGTAATGTCTGTCATGGGTTGAATGTGTTAAAACCGAGGTCCCCAGCTGGTGGCTGTATTTTGAGAGATTCTAGAAGCATTAGGAAGGGGACCTAGCTGGAGGAAGTAGGTAGGGATTGGGGACAGGCCCTCTTCCTGTCTCTCTGCTTCCTATCTGTCTCTACCACTTGTTCCTGCCACCCTAACATTCTGCCTGAGTTCATGAAACCAAAGAACTATAGACTGACACTTCTGAAACCATGAGTCAAAATAAATCCTTCTTCCTTTCTTCCTTTCTTTTTCTTTTGGTGATACCAGGGCTTGAACTCAGGGCCTTGCACTTACTAGGTAGTTGCTCTTCCACTTGAGCTGCACTCCTAGATTTTGCTTTTTAGTTATTTTTCAGGTAAGATCTTATGTTTTTGTCTGGGGTTGGTCTCAGATGTCCATCTTCCCTACCTATGGCCTCTGGTGTAGCTTGGGAGGACAGATGCATGACACTGCACACACTTATTGGTGAGATGGGGGTATCTCTAACTTTTTGCCCAGGCTGGCCTCCAACCACAATCCTTCCGGTCTCTGCCTCCTTGTAGCTAGGATTATAGGCATGAGCCACTGCACCTAGCCCCTTCCTCCTTTCAAGTTGTTTATGTCAGGCATTCTGTCTCAGCAATGAGAAAAGTAACTGATACAGCGTCTCGTGCTTACAACCTCACCAATCCCTGTAAGGTAGCATATCTCATTTGGTTACAACTATAGAAACCCAAGTCAAATGGCTTAGGAAAAAGGAAGAGTTAATTGGGGCCCATAATTTAAAATTAAAGGCAAAGTTCAGGCTTCAGGCATGGGTGTCTTTGGGGCTTGGTAACCCTCAGCTGTCTACAAGCTTCTGTGTTGTCTGCTGCAGAATCAGTCCCCATGGTAAAAGGAAGGACATGCTTACATTGGAAGAATCCAGGCAAGCCCCGAAGCCTAAACTACGTGGACTGTGAGTGGGAAAGAGGGTGTCCAGAGGAAAAACCAGGTTTGCTATTGCCAGGAGGGACAACAAGCCTGGGTAGGAGCAGTGGAGTGATTTCTGTGACTTCATCCCACACAGGAAGTAGCAAGTTGCAGACAGGAAGTGACTGGTCCAGACTCTTTTGACTATAGCAGTTGGACTCTAGCAACAGGAAAAATAAATAGTAGCATTAGTGCCTGTTTTTTCAAATGTGATGAGGACAAGATGAGAGAATGTGTCACCCTGCCTGGCACATAGTAGGTGGTCATTATAGTTTGCTGCAGAGAATTAAGTAACAATTTTTATTAACTACAGGAACCACGTGGCAAGACTAACAAATTCTGCTGGGACAAATCTAATGTTAGAAATTCTTAGTCCATTTTTCTGTTGCTACAATTCATTACTGCACATCTGGTAATTTTTAAAGAATAAAGGTTTATTGGGCTGGAGGCATGGCTCAAGCCAAAAAGCACTTACCTAGCAAGCAGGAGGCCCTGAGTTCAATCCTGAGTACCACAGGGGAGGAAAGAAAGAGAGAAAGAGAGAAAGAAAGGAAGGAAGGAAGGAAGGAAGGAAGGAAGGAAGGAAGGAAGGAAAGAGAGAGGGAGGGAGGGAGGAAAGGAAGAAAGAGAACAAAAGAAAGAAAGAAAGAAGGAAGATGAGGGAGAGAGAGGAGAAAGGGAGTGAAAGAGAGAGAGAGGAGAAAGGAAGCAAAAGAGAGAGAGAGAGAGAGAAAGGGAGAGAGAGGGCCCTCTTGGAGGCTGGGGCATCCAAGATCATGACACTGACAACAGGTGAGGGCTTCCTTGCTTCATCCCAACATGGCAGAGGGTGTCACATGGCAAGACAGAGCAAGCTTAGGCCTCTCTTCCTCTTACAAAGCCACTAACGCCCTCATAGGGGCCCCACCATCCTGATTTTATGTAAACCTAATTACCCCCAAACAGCCCGCCTTCAAATTTAAGTATTTCATTCCCGACACTGAAGGGCAAACCATGGCATGGAATATTTTTTTCTCCTCTTTTGCCATTAAAGCAGAAAACCAAGCCTTTTCTTTCTCTTCCTTTCCAGATTCAGAACCACATGAGAGCTGGGGGTGGAAGATGGGTTGGTCCTGTCACAAATTCTCCAAGGTACTTTCACAACAAAAGTCCTCCCTGCAGCAAAGAATCCCACGTGCTCCAACAGAAAGCTGCCTGCTCATTCCTGGGTGGTAACCCCAGAAGCAGCAGCACAAAACAAATTTCTCAAAAGTGATTTGTTTACTTGCTTTAAATCAAGCTCAAAAAACTTTGCCCGGATTAAACTCATCTTTGATCCAGATTTAGAAAAAGCACAAAGACAGACATACACCCATTTGGATTTGGGACGTCCTGCGGGAACGTGTCACCAGAGCAATTTGCTGAGACTAATGAATGACTTTTGGCAAAGGCTTTCAAAGCCAGTGTCAGAGGGGCCCCATGAGAGGCCGGGAGAGGCCCGGAGGGGCTGCAGGCTGAGCTTTTCTCTGGCCTGCAGTACTCAGTCCTCTCCCATGCCAGGCCGGAGTGGGCCTCTCGATCAGTACAATAATTGCTGGATGGAGGCATGCACAGGGCACAGGGCTGTGTGCGCACAGCATGGTGGAGAGACTCTCCTGGGCACGAGGGAATTCACAGAAGGCTCCACCAACCATACAGCTCTACGGGAAGCTTAGGGTTCAGGAAAGAAAGCTCCAGCAGATCATGGTCTCAGAACAGCCCAACTGGGAACTTGGGGCAGGAGCATAACCTCCTGTGACTTGCCTTTCGGATGAGCTGTGCGCCTATGGCTTCATTGCAAATACACGAATAATGGTATTTGTATAATCATGTAAGTGATAATAATAGATTCTGTGTACACACACGGATAGAAAAGTCTACGAGGATGAACTGGAAAGATGCTTTTTGCTTCTTGGAAGGAAGAGTCTGAGATGGGTGGCAGATGATTAAAGGGTATTTAGTTTTACCTGGAATGATTTACTTCTTTTAAGAGGTAAACACAGAGTGATAGAAAATATGGGATGTTTTCATAGTATCTGGTTTTGTTTTGGTACTGGGGCTTGAACTCAGGGCCTACACCTTGAGCACTCCACAGCTCTTTTTTTGTGATGGGTTTTTTCAAGATAAGTTCTCAAGAACTATTTGCCCAGGCTGGCGTCAAACCACGATCCTCCTGATTTCTGCCTCCAGAGTAGCCAGGATGACAGGCGTGAGCCACCAGTGCCCAGCTATTCTTTATTTTTCCAAACTTTCTAAAACAAAACAGGAACTGCCTGAACAAAGTCATTGGCACATTTGGGGCACTGCAAAAGTCAAGGGCAAAGTTCAAGTTCAGATGAGGGAGAGAAAAAGGACTGGAGAATCTGGGGACTCAGACTGAACATGAGGCTGATGTGTTGATGCATAGCCAAACCCAAGACTCCCAACTTTTTCAGCCTCACCTCTTTCTTGTGCCTTAACAGAGAGAGCCACTGGGGACAGGTATGGCAAGGGGGACGGTGGTCCCCTGGGGAGGTGTGGATGGAAAAGGCAAGAGAGGAAGTTTGCATCTGGACTATCTGGACTGTGCTCCAATGGGGGGTGGGGCACATGTGTGGAAGGCTTGGTCCTCAATACAGCAGTCAGCAGTGTTCAAGAAGTGATTGGATCACGAGAGCTCTGATCATCATTGGATTAACCCATTGATGGACTCATACATGAATGTTCTATTGGGAGCTGATGGAACCCGTAGGAGGTGGGGCCTCATTGGAGGAAGTGGGTCTTTGGTGGTGGGGGGGGAGGCTTCTTGAAGGGTATATCATATTCCTGGCCCCTTTCTCTGTCATTCTCTGCTTCCTGGCTGCCACAGGCATGCAGCTGTCCTCCACCAGGTCCTTCCACCATGATGTTCTCTCTTGCTACAGGCTTAAAAGCAATGGGGCCAGATGACCATGAACCAAAATGTCTGAAACCATGAATTAAAGTAAACTCTTCTTCTTTTAACTTAGTTTTCTCAGGTCTTTGTCACAGTGATGGAAGGCTAACATAGCAGTGGTCTAGATCTGAGATGTGGGTCTGGGACCTAAGGTGGAAAAGAGGGCGTGCTTTCTAAGCCTTTCTGAAGCCTCTATGTACCCAGTGATGAGAGAGAGAGAGAGAGAGATGGAGAGAGGTGAGCAGAGATCTGAGAGGTTAGTGTGAACACGGTTGCTGTGAGCAAAAAATCTCTCCCAAGTGGCAGGTACACTCACTGCCTAGACTTCAGAGGTAGCTTGACCAGATTCCAGGACTGTGCACCCAAGTTGGATCAAAAGCCAATGAGGGGGTGCCTGAGGTGGGCCTTGAGTTTTCAGTCCTGCCCACACCAGGTTTTCCCATGGACTTCCTTCTTAGCAAGGAGTCTTTGTCCTGGCCCTGGGATGGCATTATCGGCCAGAGTAAAGGGAACACTTCACACCCTTATTTTGATTACTCTCATACCCTTGTCAAAAATGGTGCCAAGGTGTATAAACAGACCAATTTCTGGGATTGTTTCAATCTAATCATGTTAAATTATTTGCTCTCTTGGCCTTGAGGGGGTTCCAAGGGAAAGTGATTGAAGTCGAGTCCAAAAATAGCTCTCTTTGATTTCTAAGCCTGGTGTTAACGTGGGTGAACTTCTCAGTGCTTCTGGTGCTGACGTCAGCAAGCCAGGATAGTCTGGGTCAGGAGACTGGGAGGTGTGAGGTGGGCACTGCTGCTGTTTGTTTTTCTCTCAAAATCCTGTGAGAAGAGGCATTTTAAGGAAAACTCGTTGCAGTGATGACTTCCAATGTCAGCTGTCCCCAAAGAAGCATAAATAATTCAATGTCAATTGAATGTCCCAATGTGGATTGGGAAGAAGAGATTGTGACTGAAGCTCAGAGGGGTTGAGGCCAGGGAGGAAAATCATGCTTAAAAACTCTCGTGTGTTAATGTCACACCCCACAGCCAAGTGACCCAGGCCAGATGGGAAAGGCAGGAGTAAGGTAGATATGGGTTCAAATGCTGTAGTTTCCTGTGCACATGACCTTCCATAAGCTTCTGTACTCCCTTAATGCTCAGTTCTCTTCTAGAAATCATGAATTGTAAGAATCATGCAGAATTTGCTGTCATTCATGAATGTCTGTCAAGTGCTAAGCTCTGGGTGCAGTTTGCAGAAAGCAGGCATTCAAATGACTATGTCCCCTGTCCCGCCAACTTGCCCCACTTTTCCTAGTGTTTTGCACATTGTGGTGTTTTGTAAATGTCTGGAGATGGATTAGAGGGTATCTTAGTCTGTCTTCTGCTCCTATAACAGAGTATTGTGGACTGGGTAATTTATTTCTTCTAGTTCTGGAGGCTGGGAGGTCTGAGAGTATGGTGCCTTTAGTCTTCATCTTGCATCATGAGGTGGCAAAAGATACCACATGGCACGGAAATGTGTGTATGAGCCAGAGAGAAAAGGCAAACCAAACTCAGCCTTTTATGCTGATCTCTAACACGCTCCAGCCATTATGACCTTCATCCATTCAGGAAGGTGGTGTTCTTGTGACCTAATCACGTCTCGTAAAGGTCTCACTTCTTAAGCTGGGTGTCAATGGCTCATGCCTGTAATCGTAGCTACTCAGGAGGCAGAGATCAGGAGAGTCATGGTTTGGGACCAGCCCAGGCAAATAGTTCAAGTGACCCTATCTTGAAAATACCTAACACAAAAAAGGGCTGGTGGAGTGGCTCAAGATGTGGGCCCTGAGTTCAAATCCTAGTACCAAAAAAGGTCTCATCTCTCAGTACCATTACAAGGGCAATTACATTTCACAGGAGTTTTGAAATGGACATTCAAACCATAGCAGAAGGCAAGCCTCAGTCCATCCTACATTTGTACAGTTCTGGTCTTTAGGGAATATCGACTAGAGAGAGAGATGAAGTCCCTCAGAAATCAGGTCCAGGTGGGTGCTGGGGGCTCAATCCTGTAATCCTAGTTACTTGGGAGGCTGAGATATGGAGTATCAAGGTTTGAAGCCATCCTGGGCAAATAGTTCTTGACCATCTTCAAAATAACCAGAGCAAATTGGACTGGAGGTGTGGCTCAAGAGGTAGAGTGCCTGCTTTGTATGTGTGAAGTCCTGAGTTCAAATCCCACTACCAGAAAGAAAAGAAGGAAGTCAGTTCCAGGTAGGAGCTGTGCATTGGTGGCAACATTGGGCAGAGAATGTAGGAGGCAGTGGATCTGACACAGATGCTGCTTCTCGGTGCTCTCAGTGTGGAAGCTTCACTTGGAGACTTTGACAATGTGTGGCCTGGCACTACCTCTCCACCTATTCTGGCAGTAGAATGGTTAGTTGCATTCCAGACTGGCAGCTCCCAAGATCCAGAGAGATTGGAAATGAGGATGTAACCCACAGCAAATGTCCATGTTGGTCCTGATCTCTTTTCTGATTCATGCAGCTGTTCCCTGGATGTTTCCAGCTGGTGACCTCATCTTCCTTCTCCAGCATCCATCTCAGTAATTGGTGCCAACGTCTGCTTGGTCACTTGGAACAGAATCATTTGTGAAACTGACAGATGCTAGTGAGGGCCTGCTCTTGGCAATTGGGACACACCAGAGACGAACTTGTCCATCCTAGGAAGTACCCTTGACTTTTTAAAATTCTGCCTCCTAAATATGTGTCATAGCAGTTCTCTTCTTTCCATTTCTAAGGTCATGATCACAGTTCTGGTTTCATTATTTGAACTATTGCAAGAGCTTTCTAGCTGGTCTCTGGCCTCTGGCCTCTACGTTAGCTTCTGCTTTCAATGTACCTTCCACACTAGTCTCAGTGATCTTTGTATTATTCAGATCTGACCAGGTCATGCCCCTGTTGGGAACAGCCAATAGAATTTAGTCCAAACAGTTAGTCCTTTACAATGATTTGAAATAATGCAAACTGAGAGCCTGAGGCCTGGATCTTTCAACAGACAGACTTTGTTTGACCTGTGAAATATTGGACAATAGGTATTAAGATATTAAATGGTCACCACCATTTATATGCACACTGAGAGATGTCACCCAAAGTTCAAATTTCCAGTTTCTCTGGAAGAACCCTAAGATGCAGTCACATAGAGATGGGATCCTTGCATCACAGCTCATGTCTCTTTTTGTTTATTTATTTGGTGGCACTGGGATTTGAACTCAGGGCCTTACATTTGCTAGGCAGGTGCTCTACCACTTGAGCCACTCCACCAGCTCCCATGTCTCTCTTTAGATGACATGCTCTCTCCTTGTCTCCATAGCTCCCTATTGTCCACAGAAACTGAGAAAGAGACAAATGTTTATCATGTGACACCTGGGTTCTTTATTCATTTATGTTGCCTGTCTGGCTCCTGTAGTCCTGGCATTTGTGACTCTAACCTAACCTAATTGCCACTTACCTTTCCAGCATTGTATCCATCAGTTCATTGTCTATGTCCTGGTCTCCCTGAGCCACCGTGCTTTTTCATCCTGAAGACTTCCCCCTCATGCTGCTCCCCGCCCCTTCTTCTGAGTACTCCCGCATGACGCAGGCTCACTCTGTCCCTGGAAGGCCCCCTAATTCTCTCCTCCTCTGTGCATCTCCTTCCCACGCATGTGTCCCTTCCTCTTGCTGTAGTGGAAGGATTGGGGTGACTGGTCTCCTAGACCACAAGCCATTTGAGGCTAGGGGTAATGCTACAAACAGGCGCTGAGCTCCTGTAACAGGTAGGTCCCTATTGTAATCATCAGTGGGGAACAAGGTAGAAAGAGTCCTTGTCATATGACAAAGGGTGAAATGGAAATGGGGGACAATTAACTTATCAAGGGTACTCAGGGAGGACCTCTTTGAGGCAATTGCATGGAAGGAGGAGCTAGTCCATAGGGAGGTCTGGTTTTGTTGTCCTGGCACAAAGTAGGCATCAGGAATTATTTGTGGAATAAATAAAAGGATGTGTGAACTATTTCCTCCCCCACTGAGATATGATGACTCTATCATGTAATCATGTAATATAACGTATTAGGGATTAAATGAAAAGGGATTTTCCAGCTTCAGGAGCTGGGCCAGTGGAAGTCTGCTATGGCTTGAATGTGGTTTGTCCCCTCTTAAAGTCATGTTGAAATTTGGTTCCCAAAGTATCAATATTAACAGGTGGTAGGACTTTTAAGAGGTGACTAGCTCATTAAGAGACACTAACATGGTAGAACGCCTGCCTAACAATCCCAAAGCCCTGAGTTCAAATCCCAGTATTGGCAATAAATAAATAAATACAATAAAATCTTGGGCTGGGGGCATGACTCAAGTGGTAGAGTGCTTGCCTAGCAATTACAAAGCCCTGAGCTCAAACCCTAGTACTGCCAGAGATAGATAGATAGAGAGAGAGAGAGAGAACTAAGGCAGTTCTAACAAGAGTGGATTAGTTGCTGAGAAAGCTGGTATTATAAATAGGCCTATCACTTGTGTCTTTTCTCTTCTATCTGCACCCACTTACTCTCCCACTTTTTTGCCATGATACAACATAGCACGAGCGCCTCACTAGAAGTAGAACAGATGCTGGTGCCATGCATGGGAACTTCCCAGCCTCTGGAACTATGAGCCAAAAACTTTTTATAAAACACCCAATCTTAGGTATTCTGTTGCAGTACCAGAAATGAACTAAAAAGTCATAGCTTCATGTCCAAGAAGCCAAGATATAAGGTTTCTACTGATGGTGACGTGTGTGTCAGGAAGTCTGAAGTACATTCCTCAGGATTGCCTTTGTCTGTGAGTAACAGAAAAGTTGACTATAGTGGTATAAGTAATAAAGATACTTAAAACTGGCACCCTGAAGCTTTTTTATCCCAAGGAAATCTGATGAAACTAAGAACTTCTTTTTGAAAAAAAATTTTTTTAAACTAAAATGGAATGCACCCAATTCCAAAGGAAACCAATTATATTAAAATAGTCACCTGTATATTAAAATATAAATTATTATATGGTAGATATGTGCTTTTTATTAATTAAATAATGCAAACTATAGCAGGACTAACAGTCACTGTGAGTGGGAATATGGACGTTAACAAGACTTTAGTGGGAAGAAGGAGCCTGGTAGAGAAAGCCTGGATTTAAAGAATATAATACTTCAATCATAAAAAGCATGGTTGTGAAAATGGGAGAGTTAGTGACCCTTCGGTGAGGACTAGAAAGGAAATGGAGAATTTTTTTTTTGGAAACCAGAGGAAAGAGAGTTTTTTCCACATAGGAAAGGTCAGTGGAATTGCATCCTACATTTCTGTGGAATGCAGAGCTTGCAAGGCATCACCATTTGGCTGAGGATATCAACTAGCAAAGTGTTGAGGATGCATCCTGGTTTCTTCTTGCTGCTTACAGTAGAAGGTGAGAGAAGAATTGTCAAGCAAAAAAAGGAAAAAAGACCTGATGTTTTGGGAATTTTTCAGCTTATCCAGATGTTAAAAGAGGCCATCAAAAATGCTAAAATTAGCTGGGCACTGCTAATTTTACAGGAGTGGCTCGCTCCTGTAATCCTCCTACTCAGGAGGCAGAGATCAGGAGGATCATGGTTTGAAGACAGTCTGGGGCAAATAGTTTTCAAGACACTATTTCAAAAATACCCAACACAAAACAAGGCTGGCGGAGTGACTCAAGTGATAGAGTGCCTGCCTAGGAAGTGTGAGGCCTGAGTTCAAATCCAAATACACCCAAAAAATGCTAAAATTAGATTTGTTCTCAGGGAAACAGTCTTTGGAGGAGAAAGCCAAGAGTGTTTCTAACCTTTTGCTAGTGCCTCAGAAGGATCAGAAGTCAGGGTATTCACATATACGGAGTTCTTTTAAGCAATTAAAGGTGCCATTAATGGACTCCCTCAACCAGCATAGAAGCCAGAAATAAAAGTGGAATTACTCAAGAAAGACATGAGTCTTTAGATAAGGGAAGAATCCCTTAGCTAATGAAATAATTCCTATGACATACACAGGAGATCCACAAGGTTCTTCAGAATTTTATATCAGCAGAAACACTGCCAGATCAGACTGGCAGCCCATGGATGAAATGGAAGAAGGCTGTCAGACCCCAAAATTCTGCAGGCAGGAAACCAGGTGATCAAACAACTCAGTTGTCACTCTTCATGAAAAAAGAACCCTAGGGCAGAACTGCAAAATCAGTGGGCAGAGTCACAATCACAGAAAATCGATGAATCCTAGGTCTTTGGAACCCACTGGGTGCTGGCTCAAAGTCGCCTGGCACTGTTGATTCATTTTCCTCTTCTCTTTTTCTCCTCTTTTGAACAGGAATGTCTATGACTGTTATCCTGTGCTGCCCCATCATTGCCATGGACAAGCAGATAACGTGGTTTCTGGTTCCACGAGTCCAAAGATGGAGAGGAATTTTGCCCCAAGGTGGGTCATGCCCAGACTCTTACCCATACCTGACTTAGATAGTGGCCCTTGAGACTTTTGAACTGATGAGATTTGGGGAGATTTTGAGCATTAAGCTGATGTTGTGATGCTGTAATGACTTCAGACCTTTGGGAGTGTGCAGATGGACTGAATGCATGTGGGGTTGGAGTGAGTCTTTGAAGGTCAGATATACACAATATAACAGTGACAAAGTTGCAGGCATTGCTAATGCTACAGTTAATCGCTGCCTATACTAACAACGAAGGATATACTATATATGAAGGTTTCTGAAAATAACAATGTAAGTTTTTTTCTTCAAACCAGCCTCACAAACTCCATATTAAGAACTCTTGACTGGGGCCTGGGGGTGTAGCTTAGTGGTAGAGCACATGCTCAGTATGCATGAGGCCCTGACTCAGTCCTCAGATTGAGAAAAATACCTGACTAGGAGGAGGCATCACATTCTGTAACTCTCTGTGTTCTTGTCCTTGGTGAGCGGGCAAAGTTTCCCTCACATGACAAAATGGTTGCCACAACTCCAAGCATTACACCCTTATACTCCAGCCTCCCAAAGTAGAAGAAAAGAAGGACAGAAGGAGAGAAACACGACGAAAGACTTTTCCTGTGAGTTGCTCTTATCTTTTGACAGGTGTGAAATCTTTCCTTGAGGTCTCCAGCAGACTTCCTCCTTGATCCTGTTGGCCACATAGTCATCCTGGCATGCTACCACTTGGGAAGGTGGGAGCACAGGCTGCACACTGATCTGCACCCCAGCCTTGGTTATATTTGAACTTCAAACAAACTACCAGTGCTTTATAGTACAGGTAGATCTTGTGCAGTATTTGGGACACACTTACATTAAGGGAGTATCCACACTTTATCAGAAATTCTTATGTAACTGGACGTCCTGTGTTTCACCTGGCAACCAGTCGTGGCTACTGCAGTGATCAACCCACGTTTGGTTGCTGGACACAGAACCACTTTTCACACCAGAACTCCCACATTCCTGGAACCCTCTCATTCCTGGCAAAGAAGGATAGTTGGTCATTTTGCCAAGAGAACGTGTGGCTAGTCAGGCACAATGGCTGCCTGTAAACCCAACTACGTGGGAGGCATTGGTAGGAGGATTGCAGTCAGAGGACAGCCTGGGCAAAAAGTTGGTGCTACCCCCATCTCAACCAACAAGCAAGGTGTGCTGGCAGTGAGCCTGTGGTCTCAGTTACACTGGAGGCAAAGCAAGAAAATAATGGTCTGAGGCTGGCCTGGACAAAAAGCCCAAGACCCTATCTGAAGAACAACTAAAGCAAAATGGGCTGAGGGTGTGGTAGCATAGCTGCCCAGCAAGCAGCAGGCTGTGAGTTCAAACCCCAGTGCCATAAAAACCAAACCAAACAAAAATTTTGTGGACATAGAAATTTGAATTTATTTAATTTTGCTACTTCATAATTACTTTTTTTTTTTTTTTTGCCAGTACTGGGGTTTGAACTCAGGGGCTCATGAGTCACTCCACCAGCCCTTTTTTTGAATGTTTTTTGGGAATTTTTGAGATAAGTTTTTGTAAACTATTTGCCTGAGTTGGCTTTGAACCTCGATCCTCCTGATCTCTGCCTCCTGAGTAGCCAGGATTACAGGCGTGAGCATTTGTGCCCAGCCTATAATTTCTCTTTTTTAGCTCTTGTAATTATATAGTTAAATATATATTCAATGTTTGAATACAGATGTATATTAACTTCATATAAAATGTATGTGTATACATAAGCATTTTTTACATTTTTCACTCTCAGGATGTACCAAGAATAGACAGTGGACCAAATCTGGTGTGGTTTGCCAACTCCTGGCTTAGACCATCCATGATTTATCCCCTGGGGTTGGGCATATAGCTATTCAAACAAAATTAGTGTTTTGTTAATGAAGAAGACAGGGAATGGCTGTTGGGAGGCAGCTGTGGTTGTCCTCCAAAGACTGGATCACTCCTTTCCTGCTGACCGTGAATATTTAATTCTGCCACTGGCCTTGGGTTACTCAGCCTCTGCCTCTCAGGCTTCTCTGTGGCCTCTCAAGCTTGTGTTTCCCTTAAAAGCTGCTCAAGGCAGTGGCAGTGGCTCATGCCTATAATCCTAGCTATTTGGGAGGCTGTGATTGAGAAGATAGCAGTTCGAGGCCAACCTGGGCAAAAAGTTAATGAGACCCCATTTCAACCAGTAGTTGGGTACAGTGGACCATCTGTCATCCCAAGCTATGCAGGTTAGGAGGGGGAGTTCTTGAGACCCCATCTCAACAGAAAAACAAAAAGCTGTGTGCAGTGGTGAGCACTTGTCATCTCATCTATGGCGGGAAGCATAAAAGAGGATTGCAGTCCAGGTCAGCTTGGGCAAAAAGTGAGACCCCATCTCCAAAATAACCAGAGCAAAAAGGGCTGGAGGCATGGCTCAAGTGATAGAGTGCCTACCTAGAAAGAGGGAAGCCCTGAGTTCAAACCCCCTACTGCCAAAAAAAGCTGTTGAAACCACTGATGGGTGTGTGGGGTTGTTCTAGACCTGTAGTAAAAACATCCATTTCCACCTTTCACTCATTCTGCATTAACCATGATCTTGAGCAAGTCTCTTCCTCTCTCTGAGTGGTGGTTGTTGGAGCACCTCCACCTCAGCGGACTATGACAATCACACCTCTCTGGTCCATCGTGGGTGCCATGGCTCCAGGCGTGTGCCTCAATGGACGTGATCTTGTCTGAGTGGTGGAGAGCCTTATCACAGTGCACTGTTTTCTGCTTGCTGGAGAGGACAATGTGACCCAAGAACGCAACCCCCATTCCCTGACCTACATTGCCTTCCTGTGGATCTCCACCCTGGAGGACCAAGGGGGACGAAGTCACACATTCCAAAATAGCATAGTTCCTACCATCCCTGCTCCCAAACTCCCAAGGAATAGAGCTCCAGATGGTGTGTGTTTATCCATGGTTCGAACCCAATTAGGACAAATTATCATTTCTTTGGTTTGTTGCATCTCCAGGGCCTCCTTAGGCAGTCAGCAAAACCACGGAGCTCCCATTGCTTCTCCTTTTCCATCAGCAGCTTTTATGATCCCATTTAGAAACTGGTTGTAAAACTCTGGCTTCAGACCCCAACTTGGCAATACCACCTATTTTGTTCTTTGCTGTCCAGAATTTAGAGTTCCCCCCTAGGCAGTCTAAAGAGAGAAAGAACAGCAAGATGTGAGATTTCTTGGCTTTTGAAAGGTCTGTCTCTTCTAAGTGAGTGTGCAGTCATCCTTCAGGCTCTGAGACAAGCTGAAAGAATGAATAGAAGGAAAAAATTCAGTCGCCCGCATCAACTAATTTAAAAGCTCTGTCTTTTAAATTATTATTGTTGCTGTTGGTGCTGGGGATTGAACCCAGGGCCTTGTGTATGCTAGGCAAACGCTCTACCACTGAGCTACACTCCCAACTCCTGTTGCCCCTCACCCCACATCTTTCTCCATTTTCTTTTCTTTTTTACTGTACTGTGGTTTGAACTCAGGACCTACACCTTGAGCCACTCCATCACTCCTTTTTTGCCATGGGTTTTTTCAAAATAGGGTCTCAAACTATTTGCCTGGGCTGAATTCAAACTGCGATCCACCTGATCTCTAACTCCTGAAAAACTAGGATTACAGACGTGAGCTACCAGTGCCTGACACATTGTTCTTTATTCTTTCACTAGGTCATGGTGGGGAAAGCAGACTGGGTGACCCCAAGGAACGTGTCACTGTCCACTCTGTCCTGTGCATTCATGGGCCACTGAGTTCACTTCTGGGGACTTGTCTCTTCTTCCCAGGATGCACTTCAGGGGAAGTAAGAGTCCTGTAAGTGTCAAGCTGGTACTTGTTCTTCCCCTCAGAGCACCTTCTTCCCCAACAATTACCACATCATCATAAACACTCAGGAGAGACATGATGTAAAAATGAAATTACTGAAAACATTTTTGTACTAACACTTGGCTTTATGTAAACTCACAGACAATCCTATAAGGCACTCAAGCAGATTACGGGTTTGAGCAAGGCTGGAAAATTGCTGCCATTATATTGCTATTATTAACACGTTGTAATTAGCCCTAAGGAATCCCAAAGTTCTCTTTCTTGATTTGGCTTTAATGAAGGAAAATTGCTACCTTTGCAAGTTGGATGGCGCCCGTTCTGATTAACCTTAAGTATATAGGACTATTATTTTGAAAATGTTTGCTGTCATGTGAATATTAGCATTACATACAACCGGGAAGAGGCAGGGAGGGTGGAGGGGAGCTCTTTCTTCTTTTCTCCTCTCCTCTCCCTCCCTGGCTCCCTCCAAAGGAGGATGAATCATGTGCTTACTTCAGCTGTGCTCCCAGCTTGGAAGATCAAGAATGAAAGCCCTGTTGAGGCCGTGACCGCAACTCCTAGGCCTTTGCCAAACTCCATCGGCAAGACTGTTGGCCGCCAGCTTCCCTACCTGGTGACTGCACAGGCTGGTGTAGTCATTGTCGGGTGGTTTGATCATCAAATGGAGAGTGAGTGACCCATAGGCTGAGATCACACAGGAGTTAGCACCTACTGTAATAAAGCAGGCTTTATTTGCAGGCCCCAGATCTCTCCAGAGGCCCCCTTGCAATCTTTGCAGGCACCATGTCTCCAGTGAGGGAGAAGGTTCATAAACGATCCGTCTCCACATCCCTCCACTCCCTCCCAGGGGCAGGCACATTTTCACTACCTTCTCTGGGAAAACCATACATTAAAGAGAAGTCGTTTGATCTTATCTATAATTAATTTGTATTTTGATAATACAGAGGAGGAATTTTTACATGTGATGACTTACCTGCTCGTTATTTTTCTCTTTTGAACTCCTGTGACCGCTTAATAACTCAAGCTGGAGCATGGTGGATTGACATTCTCCCCGCCCGCCGTGCAGGAAGGGGAGGTGTTGCCTCTCACACAGAGACAAATTGCTTTAAATAATGACTTTGTGCAAAATTAGTCATACATAATTGAAAAACTCTATAGATGACTACCAAGTAACTTGAGATGATCAGTTTACATAGGTGCTCAGAGCCTGTCTTCCCAGTCGGAGCTGTCCTAATTTACCTTAGACACTGGCAATGGGCCATTGTTTTTGTTTATTTGTTTGTGTGTTTTCCCCTCTCTAATGAGAAGGTAAAGAAGCTTGTTTAGAGGGGGGATGATACAACAGCAGTGCACAGGTCAAGCACAATGGCAAAAAAAGGGGCTGACATCTCCCCCATGCAGGAAGGGATGGTATCTTGGGGTGACCATTAGGCTTACCTGTCTCTCACAGAGCAACAATAGCCAGTTTTTGATGTGTTCCTAGGAGAGCCTAAAAGCTTCTCTGTGCATTTGAGATTTTGTGTACTTCCCCAATTAGCTCTTCCTCCTCCTTCTCCCTCTCCTTTTTCCTCTCCTTCCTCCTCATCCTCCTTCTTCCTTTTTTTGTGGGACAGGAGTTTGAACTCAGGGCCTCATGCTTTCAGGCTTGCTAGGCAGGCTTTCAACTGGCCACTCTTATTGAGAACTACACTGTGGTAAATGCTGCACCTTTTTGGGAAACCCAGTTGGCTCCTCTGTGGTTAAAACATACCAGCTTGAGCTTAGTGGTCAAGCACCCATGTTAGCACCCACGAGGCCCTGGGCTCAATCCTCAGCATCTAAACCAGGCAAAACAAAACCCACGAGCTCAAGACTCCACTGTCTGGCACTGTGAACAGACCTGAATCTCACCCTGGTCTCTGACTACAAGGTAGTTACTTGAGGCCAAGGGCATTGACTTCTTGGCTCACAGGGTTTTTTGACCCTCAAGTGTGCAGATCAAAAATCAGATAGTGCAACCAATGTCTGGTACAGATTGAGTACTTCCTGTGGTCTTTCTTCCCTTCCCCTCCCCCAGCAGGTTGAGTGAGCTACACGGAGGTCCCCTCCCCACCCCGGCCCCACCTGCAAAGTCTTTATTCTGGCCGCTTCTGCAGCGTTTAATCTCCTGGTCAGTCTTAGTTTCTCTCATGTCTAATGGGATAATAAGACAGGACGGCCGCCCATCTCTCAGGATGAGAGGAGGATGAATGAGCTCATATTTATGACGGGCTTTGAGCTCTCCCTCAGAAAAGCTCTTCAGATGTAGTTTTATTGGCATATTAAGACTTCTATCATCTGTGGGAAAAAAATCCAAATAGGAAAACACAATCATAACTCAAAGACGCTAATGAGGATATTATATGTATAAATTTGCCTCCTCGATTGCTTGTTTATGGAGTTGTTTCAGATGGTAGGGAGCATGCCTGTTCTGGTTCTGAGTGTGTAGCAGCGCCTTGGACCTCATTCAAACATCATTACACTCCCCAGGAGAACAGCTAAGTACTTGGTGTTTAAAAGCTGATGGGCCCGTGACACAGGGACATGAAAAACAGGCACCTTCCCTCGTGTAAATTTGCTGAGGGAAGGGATTAGATCTTTTTTTAATCTTTTGAGTGTTGTTTTACGTGCACTTGCCAATCCTTCATCACTAAATGATGAGAAAAGTTCTGCATTGTTTACCTTACTCGGGAATAGGCCCCTTCTGGACTGACTTAGAGATAGAAGTCATTAGTCCGTAGAAAATCCAGAGCAATTATAGGAGAGAAGAGGTCTCCACTGCGGGGACTGTCACACCCCCAAAGCAGTGTTTTCAACCTTTTCTTCATTGCATCCCTCTGAGGAGACTTCAGGTATTTTTCTCCTACTCCCCAATCTACACACTCCTGTGGAATGGTAATAGCACGGTATCGTGGATGTACTGGGTATCTGTTTTATGTACTGCATGTATTTCTGTGCTTCATATATTTTAAAAGCTTTTATTTTGCACTCCTTACTCCAGGAGCCACTAGTCCGGCTTTGAGGGTGCTATCAGCCCTGCCTACCCGGCACACTTTCGCGTGACACAAGATGACATTCTCTTTGTTAACAAGAGCCAAAGTCCTAACTTGGCCTCCTGTTTGCATTCATGTTTTTCCCAAATGGGCAATTATTCCTTGTAGGGAAATCTTGGGAAGAATCTCAAAATTCAAAATAAAGAATTGGTTAAATAAAGTGTGGTGTATTCATGAACTGGAACACTATGACTGGTGCGTATATTTACAGACACATTGGGCTACGCACAGCTGCTCAGAGGACACTTATTGAGGGAAAAGAGCAAGTTACCAAGTCATCTGTGATTCAGGGGCAAATAGAAGAGGCCTCCAGTTGTACCTGCAACCAGTACTGTTTCCGCTGGTTAAAGAATTTGAAGTCCCTTCTTCCTTCTTCCCTTCCTTCCTTCCTTCCTTCCTTCCTTCCTTCCTTCCTTCCTTCTTTCCTTCCTTCCTTCCTTCCTCCTATTTTCTTTCTTTCTTTCTCTCTTTCTTCTCTTCTTTTAATTTAACTTGTATTTTCTACTTTTTCTGTAAGGACTGTGTATAATTGCATACTTAAATTGGGGGAAATTTTGAGCTGGTGGAGTGGCTTAAGTGGTAGAGTGCCTGCCTAGCAAGCGTGAGGCCCTGAGTTCAAACCTCAGTGCTGCCAAAAAAAAAAAAAAAAGGAGAAATTAAAAAAATGCACAGAAGCCCTCCCCTGAAGTTTTGCAGACCGTCAGTTGTACCGTGGTATGAAGATTGCATATGGCAGTTGGGGCCTTCCACCTGAGGAGGACTAAGTGGCCAGTCCCTGGATCCTCACTGAAGGACTGTGACTGCTCCCTCTCTCAGTTGTTAAAGCCTCATGTCTCCCTTGAAGTCACAGCTTAGGGTCCTGACTCACCCCTTGACCTCAGAAGGAAATCAGCTTCAAGCCACTTGCTGTTCAGAGTCTACAGAAAGACCAAGTGAGGCAAAAACAGTGAATGAAGGTAAGCATGGGTCAGGGAGGCTGGGTCCTCCCTGGACTTTCTAGTGTCTCTGTTGGGACCCACTGAGCCATTGGCAGGCCAAGAACTGGTGCAGACTGTATCCACAGAAGTCCTCTGTGTCATTTCTTCTGCTCACTGGGTCTGGACCTTGTGCTGTGTAGCATCAAATTACTGCTGACTGTCTGGGTCTTGGTTGTGTTTGTGGGTCTTGGTTGTGTTTGTTGCTCACTCAGGGCAGCGTGGAGCACGGTGACCATCAGTGTCTCTAAGTGATTCAGGGATGGACATTGAGTTGAACAGTATCTTTGCAGAAGCTTCAACAGGTTTGGTTGCCACAGAATTACCAGGGAGTAGAAACTGATTTCTTGACAAATTTATCAAGTAAAGTTTGCCCTACCAAAATGCTATTCTTCCTACTATCAGAGGATAGCAGGAAACAATTATGAAACTCATTCCATTTTTCCTTTTATTGCAGTACTGAGGTTTTTGAACTCAGGGCCTACTCCCTGAGCCACTCCACCAGCCCTTTTTTCTGATGAATTTTTTTCGAGATAGGGTCTCATGAACTATTTGCTAGGTTGGCTTCAAACCATTGTGATCCTCCTGATCTCTGCCTCCTGAGTAGCTAGGATTACAGGTGTGAGCCACCAACACGAGGCCCTTCTTTACATTGATTTCTCCCTGCTTTGGAACTTTGTGCTTGCTGTTGATTCTACCTGGAACTCAAGCCCCCCAAATTATTTGTTGTCTTAATTCATGCCCACTCTCATATTATTTTCCAGGTACCCTCCTTACCCTCTCCAGTAAATCAAGTCCCTGTTAGCTATTCTCAGAACTCACTATGTTCACCTCTGTCTCCTTTGGCTCTTATCAAAGTCATAATTATATAGTTATATGTGCAATTATTTAATGATATTAATAACCAGTACTTAATGAATACTTACTAAGAACCCAGCACTATACTAAATGCTTTAATCCTGAGTTCACCATCATTAATCCCCAGAAGAGTCCATCAAGCATTATTATGGTTGTTGTCATTTGCAGAAGAGGAAACTGAGGCTCAGCACGGTTATCCAATTAGGCCAAAGCCACACAACTTGTTAGGAGGAGGAGAGTCAAGATTAACCTCCAAGCTGCCTTCTCCCTGGAGCCTACATAGGGAACCTCCCTGGGGTGTCCCATGGTGAAAAATGTACACATCAAAAAATTAGGAATGTAACATGAAAATATAGATGTGTGATTTCTGTAGAAAAAATTGAAAGATGGACAACACTGGGTCCTATCTCTTGGGCCAACCATCACAATGGATGGGATATACTCTTTCCAGCTGGCCAGCTCCTACTCAGCTGCAGGCCTTGGAGTATGTAACCTGGGCACAAGGCTGCTTCTCCATCATTGATTGAAGATTTAAGACCAAGGTTATGCTCAAGGGGAAACAGACCTAGGAAGACAGTTACTGAGCAAGAGGTAAGTTCTCGAATGTGGATGCGATGACTAGGGCTATGGAATCCCATGACTCCATTTTGGGGTTTGCGAGGTGATGTCAGGATCCCCAGATTAGGACTTCTTGAGTGGGGTCTCAGAGGAGTCAAAGACTTTTCTTGGAGAATTAGGGGACAATTCCCAGAGCAAACAGAGCCACACATGGGCAGAACTGGAGATCTGCATGCTAGACATTCTCAGAACTCCAAGTGGTTTAGGATGGTTGAGGCCAGGGAAAGGGGGGAAGGGACAAACGCTGAGGCTACCAAAAAGGACAAGTAAGATATCAAAAGGCTTTGTGTGCTAAGGTCATGTCTTAGTCTGTTTGTACTGCTATAAAAATTCTACAGAATTTTCTGGTAATTTATAAACAATAGATGCTCATAGTTCTGAAGGCTGGGGAGTCCAAGGTCAAGGTGCAGGCATTTGCTATCTCATGACTGTCTTATTGCCACACCCTTCCATGGCAGGAGGGGTGAATGCTAGCTATGTCCTGACTAGCAGAAGGGGCAAACAGGCCTCAGGTTCTCTTTGCAACATTTGATACAGACTCATCCATTCATGAAGACAGCACCCTCATGGGGTTAACCCTATCCCCAAAGGCCCCTGTTAATAACCCCACAGTGGGGATTAAGTTTCATTCAGCACAGGAATTTGGGGGAACTTTCAGACCACAGCGGGTCATCAAAAGTACGTTAAAATACTCAATTCTCCTCCTGCTTCCAGGTTTATGGTAGGACGAAGCTTCTCTGTTCCCTTCACGTAAAAGTAACTCTCCTGGCTAATGAAATGTGAACACGAATGACATGAAAGTTTTGAGCACAGCTCAACCCAGTGCTGTGCTCTGTTGACATATGTGCAGATGGAGATTTTGTCAGTAGGAACCCCTGGATGACTCTGATGAGACGAGACCCCCTACAATGGGTAAATAGCGTATGAAAGATCAGACTTGTTGCATTCACTCAACTTTAGGGACTGCTTATCTCAGCATCACAGGACTCATCCTGTGCCAAGTGAAAGGAATTTAGGATTTACTTTGGAGTCCAAGAGGTCAGAATGTCAAGTTCCTATAGGGATCATGTAGGTAACATAACTAAGAAGCAAGGTGGGGTGTGACCAGCCTGAGAGTGTGTCTTAACCATCCACCCCCTGGTTCCAGGTAAGTGGCACTGATAACTTCTTTTTTTTATAAAATTTTTTATTAGGATGTATTCATTGTACAGGGGAGATTCATTGTGACAATGAATCTTATTGTATATTGCTTATATTGTACATTGGTTAGATCACACCCACTGGCTCTCCCCCTGGGCACCCTTCCAGCCCCACTTAAAGCCATTGCAAGAGATTTCTTTGTTCTATTTCATATAAGTACACGAAGTCCATCAACTGTACATACCCTCACCTTAATCTCCTTCACTTGCCCTCGCCCCTCACAGGACCCCCCATATTATACCTAGTTGCAGTCCTGCCTTTCATTATTCATACCAAAGTTGCTGTTCAAAGGGGTTTCTCGGTGTACCCTGCTGTGAGTACACTTTACTTTGGTCTCTTAGACCCTTCCATTGCTCTCCCTTACCCTGTAACCTCCCACCCCCATTTTTCAACAGCTTTTAACACATATCCTTATTTCCTCTACCTTCACAGGTGTTAAGTTTTACAATAATATCAACGCTCTACCATTCTCTTTTCCTTTCCCTCCTTCCCCGAGTTCCCTAGAGGAGTTCCACTGTTACAAACATGTCCTACATATGAGTTTGTGTATGATCACGGTTGTTTTTGTGTATGTCTATCTTTTGGATCTGTCTTCCACGTATGAGAGGAAACATGCGACCTTTGTCTTTCTGAGCCTGGCTCACTTCATTTAACGTGATGTCCTCCGATTGCACCCATTTACCTTCTAGTCACACGTGATGACTTCTTTCTTTTCCTAAACAGTGTCATGCCTTTTCACACACCTGTGCTCTTGCTCATGTCACTTTCTTTCCCTTTGACTCCTTCTGGAAAATGCATGCCTCCTTTAGGTGTCACATAAATGTCATCTTTGAGTGTGAGGATCCCCCGATCTATACCCATTGCCATGAAACTCCACAACATTTTGCTATTACGATGGTCACTGTTGCCAGGAGGGATGGCTTAGTGAGGTGGGTGGCTAAGGGTATGACATTTGTCCAGCACAGGCTCCAGCTTTGCACAACACATGGTTCAGCTCAGCTAACTGCAGCCAAGCAGGAATTCAGGGCTTCTCATCCCATTTTCTGGTTTTTCATGAGAATCGGGAAATATACAATTGTGTGGGAAATCTTCAGATTTGCAAATGTTGGAAACTGTTTTAAATTTCCAAGTGTGGCAGGGATGTAACTCTGTGGTAGAATGCATGCTTAGAGGACATGAGGTCCCGAGTTAGAACTCCAGCATGTCCAGTCTTTCCTGTCCCTACCTTTTCTCTATATTATAGTCACAATCCATTTCCAATCAATCAGAAAATTAATCAGTTTGCCTCAGTGCTTATATATTGGACTGCTGGAGTAACTCAAGTGGTAGAACTCCTGCAGAGCAAGCATGAAGCTCTGAGTTCAAATCTCAGTGCTGCCAATAAATTAATAGATAGAGAGATAATTTCCCAAGAGATCATTTTTGGTCTCCCTTTTCCAATCTGGCTCTCAGTTTGAATGTATACCTGGTGGTCAGTTTGGGAGCTACAAATGGATTCATGAGCAGCCTGAGAGTTGACAGGATGTCAGAGGTATGTGGGGAGAGATGAGGCCAGAAGACCAAGGAGGAGTGAAAGGAGGCCATGGATACCAGACACAATTGGGCAGAAAACTACCCAGGACATGGTGTGCAGATGCTGGGGAGGCTATCACCAACTCAGAGTGCAAAAGATGGGCAGCGTGTTCCGTAGGGGAGATGGCAAGGTCAGCTTCAGGCAGGGCTAGGGGGTGGTCTAGCCCCCTCCTGAGCCTTCTTCCAGCTTCACACTTCCATCACAACGGGAGCCTCTATTGCAGGGTAGGTACTAGGCTACAATCTGAGGCACATGGTGGGAAATAGAAGGATATTTCCCTTAGGAGCTCTTGACATAAGATCACTAGTCAGATATGGTTAGATTCAGCCACAGATGGCAGAAAACCCAAAATAACAGCCGCTTTAACAAGATGAAGGTTTATTTCTATTGTCCAGAGGCAGGCAGGCATTCCTGATTTGTTGGATAACCTCATGATCATTAGGGATGCAGTTCCTGCTCTTTTGCTTCTTCGCCATCCTCATCATGTGACTTGCAACTCATGGTCCAATATGGCTTCTGGAACTACTGCCATCATATCTGCATTCCAGCCACTAGGGAAGAATAAGAAAGGAAGTGAAGAGAGCTTCTGTTTTCATGCTGTTAGCCAAACTTATGGTCATGCCCAACTGCCAGGGAAGCTGAGAAATATTTTCTCCTTTTTTTGGTGGTACTGGGGTTTGAACTCAGGGCCTCACACTTGCTGGTCAGGAGCTATACCACTTCAGCCACTCCACCAGCAGGAAGTATCTTCTCCTCACAAATCCAGTTACAATCAGAAATTCTGGATCCAAAAAGAAAGTGACGAAGAAATATTCCGGGGAAACCAGCATCCTTGACCACAGATGTGGCAGAATGCAGACAGTCATTTGCGATGGTTCAACTTAAAATTTTTTGACTTTACAATAGTGTGAAAGCCATATGGGTTCAGTAGAAAGAAACTACTTCAAGTTCAAAGTTTTGATCTTTTCTCAGAGTTGTGATAAGTGGTATATTGCTGTGTCACAATGCCCGGTGACAGGCTTGATGTAACTCTTCTGAGCATAGAAGTAGCCTAGTCTAAGCCTCAATGTTCGGTAGATTGACTTTGTGAAATGCACATTCATCTTACCATATTTTTGACTTATGATAGGTTTATTGGAATGTCACCCATCCAAAATTGAGGAGCATGTACTTAGTCCTGCTGGCTGATGGGATCTGGGGAGACTGGACATCCCTGAAGCCCCAGATTCCTTAGTCCCCATCACAGAACGAGAGGACAAAGTATAGATGTGTATTCTGGTAAACAGAGCGAAGTCACCATCCCATTGAAGTCACAGAATGTGGGGGACAGTGTGTGATAATGTTGAGAAGCTCTGGCTACAGAAGCCAGTCCCAGCCACGGGCCAACAGGGCACAGCCTTGGAAGAAAACAACACAAGTACACCCACAGGCCTACGTACACACATGGAGTCTCCTGTCCCTTCTCACCAGCTCCCCTCCTCTGTGGAAGTGGAGGTCTGATGGGCTAGCTTGTGGCTTCATGCCACCAACCCCTTGCCATGTGAGCTTGGTCAGATTACTTCATCACTTCAGGCCCTCGGTTTCTTCATCTATAAAATGCAGCAAGATGTCTCCCGGTGTCAGCCCTGGTCAGATGAAATGAGCAGACCTTAAATGTAGCTTACACAAGCCCCCAGGTTCGGTGATGACCAAATCGCCCGTTCCCTTCTTCCCCTTCCAGGCATTCTCATACACATAAGCCTGTGGGGTTTTCAGGGAAGACAAAACTGTGGTTGTGGCCTTAGTATTGGAGTTGATCAATGATGTGCCTGGGAACCTGAAAGATGTCAGACCAGTGAGTTTCCTAACATGAACTTGCACTTGACAGCTTCGGCAGTCCGGCTTAGTCACTTCAACAGATATTTATTGTCTTGAGCTGGGTTGTGTCTGGGAAACACCCAGCCCAGGCACCAAGGAATGGCTGGGTGTGCTTGGAATTTGAAAACCGATCACAGAACCATCATTGTTTCTGCAATGGAAGCACATGCATGATTTGTTACCAACACGGGAAACGCTATGACTGTTATTAAGAAAAGGGAAATCATTAGCTTTCTGATGTTCTGGTTTTTTGCAGACTGCAACTTGAACTCAGGGCCTATACCTTGAGCCACTCCACCAGCCATTATTTGTAATGGGTTTTTTTGAGATAGGGTCTTGAAAAATACTTGCCCGGGGCTGGCTTTGAACTGCAATCCTCCTGATCTCTGCCTCTTGAGTAGTTAGGATTATAGGCGTGAGCCACTGGCACCCAACTCTAATGTTCTTATACTTGTCTCTCCCTGCTGAGGGAGCCATGGTAGCCTCAGAAAAGGCCAGAGGAAGAGCGAGAAGGAGCACCCTGGTTCCTAGATCAAACCCCAAGTCAAAGGGCTGTGTGGCCCAGGCCAGGAGCTATGAAGTCTATTTGGAGTTAAGTTGTGGATGTGCTGACAATGGGAGGGGAGGTGCTGCAGTGTAGATATGCTTTGAGTGTGCCCCGAAAGTTTCCTGCCCTGGAGGCTTGGTCCCCAGTGTGACATTATTAAGAGGTGTGTCCTAGTGGAGGTAATTTGGTTATTTGGGGCAGCGTCCTCAGAAGGAATTGATCCTGGTTTCATGGAGTAAATTCTTCCTTCAAGAGTGGGTCATTAGGGACTGGAGGCAAGGGTCAAGTGGTAGACAGCTCTGCCTTGCAAGTGTGAGGCTCTGAGTTCAAACCCCAGTACTGCCCAAAAAAGAAAGGGTCACTAGGGCCAGGCATGATAGGTCATGTCTGTAATTCCAGCTTCTCAGGAGGCAGAGGTAAGAGGACTGTGGTTCAAGACCAGTCCGGACAAAAGTATAAGACCTTATCTGATAAAACTAAAGCAAAAAGGACTGGCGGTGTGGCTCAAGTGGTAGAGCACTTGCGTAGCAAGAAGGAGGCCCTGAGTTCCATCATCAGTATCACCATCAAAATATGTATATGTGTGTGCGTGTGTGTGTGTGTGTGTGTGTGTGTGTGTGTGTGTGTGTGTATGAGTGAGATGGCCTCTCTTTGGTCTCTGGCTTCCTGCCTTGCCTGTGATCTCTCCCTCTCTCATGTGCTTTCACTGTGATACCATGTGCCCAGGTGACACAACCACAGGGTCTTCAACAGAGAATGAACACATGGGGTGGCACCATCTTGGTCTTTTAGCCTCCCAAACTGTAAGCTACATGCTTTCCTTTCTTGATTAGCACCCAGCTCAAGGACTTCTGTTATAGCAACGGAAAATGCTATAACAGTGAAGACAGCCCAGGTGTCTCCCAGGGAGGCAAGGGAAGGGCCAGGTGGCTGCCACCTTGTCAACTCATAAACCTCCCATAAGAAGGCCAGACGGTCTTCTCTGGTGCCCAGAAACACAGTCTCTCTTTAGGGTCCATCCCTGTACAACATGGGAATGAGTCCTCCCCCACAGGCTGCCTGCAGAAAGAGAGACCACTGCTGGAAAGATGCAGGCTCAGGAAGGCATCCAGAAACCAGCCTGCACTCTGCTTGCTCTTGTCCTGAGAACAGCTATCATTCTCTCGTTTCTCCATGCTCACCCAGATTTCCCCTCCCTCATTCACTGTACTGCACAGGATGTATAACCCCCTGGGAGTCGGCCTCCACAATGTAACCGGCCACTCCTCCTTCTTATGACACTGCACACAGGCCACATGACATTCATTTATGTCTGGAAACTGCTCATCTTGTCTCCTGCCCTTTTGTGTGGTTCCTGAGGCTCTAACCCGAGCCTCCTCTTTCTGGGCCTCTGAATGGCCATCCTGCCTCCAGTCTCAGCCACATCAGTCCCTTGACCTTCTGTGTGGGCACTTCTCTAAAACAAACTGTGTTAACATTGTCCTTTGCTTTAATTGAATTTTGAAGAGCATTTGATTCTCTCTTCTTGTTCTTGTAATGTAAATAAACTATAGTGGATAGGTGTGCTGTTTATAAGATGTTAAAGCATTAGTTATAAGTAGATCAAAAGTTATTCTTTTCTTCTTTTCAGTTACTTTATCTAAAGTCTTAGACTAGCTATCATACATGCTTGTTTATTTTTTATCTTTTGGTGGGACTGGGGTTTGAGTAGGCTCAGAGCCTACGCCTTGAGCCACTCCACCAGCTCTTTCTTGTGAAGTTTTTATTTTTTGAGATACAGTCTACCGAACTATTTGCGTAGGCTGGCTTCGAACAAAGATCCTCCTGATCTCTGCCTCCTGAGTAGCTGGGATTACAGGTTTGAACACTGTTGACTGGCAGTTTTCTGTCTTAAGCTAGCAACTTGGTGGTAATTTGTGACAGTGGCCACAGGAGACCAGTACTTGTTGTAAGTGTTCTGATGCCTGTTTTGATGCCAGAGGTTGTGGGGACACAGCTTTTTCCTCAGAGGTTTCAGCACCTCACAAAGGAGACCGACTCAACCAGAGAGAGACAGCTCGAGCAGGATTTTAGGTTTAGCCTAAAAATTTAAGCTGTGACAATGAAGTGCTGTAGAAGGCAGACACAAGTTTCAGCTTTGGAAAATGTGGTGAGAATGACAAATGTATTGAGGCCAACGTCGGTGTCCCTGGCAGGGAGCCCCTCATGCTGGGACAGTGCACTGCCCCTCACCCAGTTTTCAATGCACACTGTGGGAAATGGCACTAATGATTCATGGTGACCAGCTTCTGGTCTGGTGTCACATGTAACAGAGCAGCTCCCTTCCCGTGATCTATCCAAAGTCAACCCTCAACACCAGAGTTTGTAGGAAAGAAAAGCCTGACTTGTAAGTTGGACCTGTAATGTATGTGCTGTCCTGACCAGACTGGCGACATTGAGTGACTCTTGATCTTCTCTGCTTGGTTCTCCTTGGTTGAGACTGTCTCGATGCTTAAGTTATGTCCTGGGAGTTAACCTGGTAAATTTGGAACCAGTATGTACTTACTGGCCTCTTTATACTACTGTTATTGTTATTTTAACATTCAGTGGTCCCACAGTGGTAGTTTAAGGATTTAATGGAGCTTTCTAGAAGTTCTTAACATGTTTTTTTGCCCTGGAGGAATTTGACCTGATACAATCACAGTGCTATCATTTTTTTACGAGTGTGATTTTTTTTTTCTTTCTTGCACAAATATTGCATGAATTGTAACATCAGAAATTAACCACCACCCAAACAACCTAACTGGTCTCATTTTCATCTCTTTCTTTCTCGTCTTTGTTCATTTATGGGTGTACATTTTTATCATCTCGATCATAGCTTAGATGATATTTTGTAATCTGCTCTAGTCTCCTGATATTCTAGCAAAAGCATTTTTCTGTGATGATGCCTAGTGTTCACAATTCAAAATTTAAAAGATGATATTGATACGCCCTTTTTTTTTTTTTGGCGGTGCTGGGGTTTGAACTCAGGGCCTCACACTTGTTAGGCAGGCTCTCTACCGCTTGAGATACTTTTTGAATGATTGTCCCCTGACTGATGTCACCGTTGTTATGCTCTTGGACATTTTGACGGTTTCTGTCTTTACAGAATTATGCTAAAGAAGACTGTAACAAAGCCTGGTCTTCAAGGTGTATTATTTTCACGGATAAATTTCCGTGGCTGGCATTGTAGATGCCTCATAGGAGAGCAGGTATGACATATGAGATCTATCACTTCTTCTTTTCAATTAAACCTCCCTATTGCTAGGCTATCATGTTTGTTTCTCTGCATCTTTAATAGCATCAGGTATTATCATATTTTCCACTGAATTTATTTGATGTTAAATAGAAAAGTTTTATTTTCATTTTACACTTTTTGAATGTTCTCAAAGATCAAGTCATTTTCTGTTTGTTTGGTTTTTTTGGCGGCAGTGGGGTTTGAACTCAGAGCTTCATGCTTGCTAGGTGGGTGCTCTTAACTGCTTGAGCCTCTCTGCTACCCGTAGATGAAGTCGCTTATCATGCTTATCCATTAATTCACATATTGGGCAAATTCAGAATCTACGTATTAGGTCCTGAATTGTTTTTTTCATGACCCAATTGAATCCACTCATCGTGTCCAAACAGGCATTGATTTTTGGCTAATGTATTACGCGAAATTGTGAACTAACCTCCCCAGCTCCTTTTCTCCTTGTTATTCTATTTACAGACGGTGTGGGGCTCAAGAGATCTTCATGTTTTGAGTAAGAGACATTGAAACCGCAGCTCAGCCGCTGTTTGACCTTGGGCAAGTGACTTAACACTGAGTCCCAGCTCTGTGCTCTGCAGAATGGAGCACTGGTTTTGTGCAGTCTGCTTCTTGCTTTTTCCTATCCTTGACTCCCCTCCTCCCCCAGACAGTCTTTACATGTTTACATAGTTGACTGTCTTCTCTGGTTTTTCTTTAAAGTTCCCAGTGAACCGTCTCTGCTGAATGTTCTCAGGATCACAAATGATTATGGTCCTTGGTGCCCAAATGGGTTCCAGATGGGCGGCACTGACATGGTAGCGCTGGGTCTGGGGCCAGCCTTTCAGTACACAGGCTCCTCCTGAAATCCATCCGCCGGGCGTCTGGGCGTGGAGGCTTTCCAGCACCGGAGGGAAAATTGAAGGGCTTACGCAAACCATGGTGGACTTGCCCACGGATGCCCCCGAAGGAAGGCTGACGTTGTTCCAGCCATGGGCGAGAATGTCAAGAATGCTTTGTAAACGTTTATCTCTTTGCAACTTTCCATTTTAATTACTGTCAGGAGGTGACCTACATGGTGGCCAGGGGACCTTCGCCCCCAACGTGGGTGAATGCTGGGACCCACAGTGGGGGAGCAGATACCCTGCTCCCTGCTTCCCTGACATTCTCTCCACTGTCTGAGATGGGAACAGCTGGCCTCCATGCCAGGTGCCCCATACTCCTGATCCTGTCTCCCCTACCCTCTACGGAGGGCAAAGCCATTCCTTCCCTTGGAGTCTCTGTTTTCTCATCTACAGAATGGAACTAATGACACTCACCTCGGTGGATTGGTCATGGTGTTCAAATGGGATCACAGATGTACAGAGATGAGGTGAATATCAGCTCTCTGTTCAGTTCATTGCAAACCTGACCGTGACTCTTACTCAAAACCCTGTCATGATTCTCCACTTTTATGGGCAGCAACCCATACCACACCATTTAGTCCTTGAAACTTTTCATGATCTGATCCATAGTCCTTCTGCAGTTGCATTTCCAGCTACTGCTTACGAGCTGTGAAGTCACGGTCAGCTACATCACCTTCTTGTGCCTCATTTTTCCTACCTCCAAAATGGGATCATAACACTTATATTTCACAGGGCTGTCATATCAGTTACTGCATGGAAGAGCTCAGAGAGCATCCAGCATCTAGTGTGTGTTCAACAGCATCAGCTATTATGGTAATGATTCTTTCCACCTGCATTTCCGCAGTGCATCATGGGTCTTCTTACCCATAGCTGTACAGGTGCCACTTGCCATGCCTGGAAGTCCATCCTTTTGCTCTTTGCTGCCTGCTTCATTCCTGGGCATCCTTCAAGACTCAAGCCTCCTTTGGGAAGTCTGCCTGGGCTGAAGGAGGGGGCTCCTCTAAGACTCACAGCCTTCCCCATGCTTATCCCCAGAGCAGCCCAGTGCATGGGCTGAGCTTGGGCTCTGGAGTAAGGCTTGCATGTGCTAGAGTGGCCTCTTTGCCACTCCACCATCTTGGGCAAGTCGCTTACCATTTCTGTGCCTTGATGTTTTCATATGCAAAATGGTTGTAACCATGTCTAAACCTCATAGGATCCCTCTTGGGGTGAAATGAAAAGATGTGGGTAAAGAGCTTAGAATAATACGTAGCACATACTAAGCACACAATAAAAGAAACCATTATTTTAGGCAGGCTCAGTGGTTCACACCTGTAATCCTAGCTACTCAGGAGGCAGAGATCCATAGGATCACAATTCAAGGCAAAATGTTTGTGAGACCCCCCCATCTCAACCGATAAGAAAACTTGGTATGGTGGCAAGTGTCTGTCATCCCAGCTATGAGGGAGGCATAGGTAGGAGCACCAGGCCGGCCAAGCATAAAAGTAAAACCCTATTTGAAAAAATAACTAAAGCAAAAAGGGTTGGGGGCATGACTCAAGTGGTAGAGTGTCTGCCTAGCAAGTATGAGGCCCTGAGTTCAAATCCCACTACTGAAAAAACCCAAATTTTCTTTCCTATTGTGCACTATGATTTTATGTCCACCTTTTCTCCCTAACATATAAACACTCTCAGGGCACAGGCTGTCTTATTTTTCTTTATCCCCGAAGCCTGGCATCTAGCAGGTGCTTAGTACGTATTTGCTAAATGCAATTCCAAATTTTCTTTTTCTTTTTTTTTACAGTGCCTGGGTTTGAACTCAGGCCCTCACACTTGCTAGGCAGGAGCTCTTCACTTGAGCCACTTCACCAGAACTTTTTTGTGATAGATTTCTTTTTCCAGACAGCATCTGGCAAACCATTTGCCCACACTGGCTTCGAGCTGCCATCCTCCTGATCTCTGCCTTCTGAGTAACTAGGATTACAGGCGTGAGCCACCAGTGCCTGGTCCAAATTTTCTTTGCTTTTTGGTTTAATGGACTTTCTGCTGAGTGAAGCATTTGAGTTGCAAGCAAAGATGCATCTGAAGCACCAGCATATTTAAGTGTGTGGCTTGAGGCAGGTTGGTGACTGCTCTGAGCCTTAATTTCTTCATTTGTCCCATCATCACCATCCTTGTCACCACCACTTTTTGTGGTGCTGGGTTTGAACCTTGAGTCTTGTGCACACAATGCACACACTACCACTGAGCTGGGCCCTAGCTCTGTTTCCTCATCTGTAAAATGGGGATACCTTTGTCACCATCATGGAAGTTTGTAAGTGTGAGAAATAAGGCAGGCGAGAGATGTCCTTGCCCTTGAACAGCAAGGCAAAATATTGTGACGATGGCGTCCTTCAAGTTAATTTAGCGCAAACTACCAGTAGGATTTTTCTTAGAATTTAACAAACTGACCTTAAGAGAATTTATACAAGAAAGGACATTCTGTTAGGTGTGATTGTTCGTAAATGACAGTAATGAAACAGTATAGAATTCAAACAGGAATGGACATGTAGGTTATGGGACTAGAATGGACCCTCTGAAGCCAGTTCCTGGCATAGGAAACCCACTCCATGACAAGGAAGACCCCAAGACAGTAGGTAAGACATGGATTTAATCAGAAAAAGGTGTTGGGGAAACGGGTATGTAAGAACGAGAGAGAGATCGCCACCTCACACAAGACTTTAAAATAAATTCCAGATGGATTAGAGTTAAGGGTAATAAACACTCTCTGTGTAAGTAGAAAGCAGAAGCTATTATTAGTAATAGATCATGTATGCGGGTTTTTGTGCGTTGAATTGTATAACATGTCTGGAATGTTCTCACTTCAGGACAAGAGATTGCTGTCTTGAGACAAAGGCAATGGAAGAGTCTGTTCATGGAAAGATAACTGAGGCCTGGGGTATAGCTCGGTGATAGAGTGCTTGCCTTGCATGCATGAGGTCCTGGTTCAATCTCTGGCACCAAAATATATATGCCACGCATGGTGGTGCACACCTGTAATACCAGCACTCAGGAAGCTGAGGAGGATCAAGAATTTGAGGCCAGCCTGGGCTATACAACAAGACCTTGCCTCAAAAAGCCACATAATAATAATAAAAACCCCCAAAATCCCACAAAATGATTAAACTATTTTTTTATTTAAAAACCGTATGACTAAAAATATGAAAAAAACCTTTTATAAAAATGGAAAGGTACTAAGACCCTTCTAGTTTCAAAATTATTAGAATCAATGAGCAAAGCAGAAGAAACACAAACAGCAAACTGGAAAAAATAGTTGGTCCTCCCTGATACCCAAACAAATCCGTCAGGCTTCTTTCTTGCTCAAAATCCTTCAGTGACTCCATTGTCTTCAAGGTGGAATCCAGAATCAGACCCAATCATCAAGGCCTCTCGTGTCTTGAGGCCTGCTTCCCCCAGTCTCCAGCCTCTCCCTGGACACGGGAGGTTCAACTATAGAGTGACCTCTGCGTCTCTGCACACGACCCCCCTTGCAAAGTTCTGAGACTGCACATCCCCCAGGCCTTCACGTTCCTCTGCTTGATGAAGCTTAGTTTCCAGTTGCTGGCTGAGCTTAGATTCCAGATTCCAGCTCATATCCAGGGGTGCTGGCTGCTGTTCCTGGATTCGTTGCTCCCCTTAGGAGAAATGAGATCAAACCCAAAGCTGGATGAAGGCTTGGTTAGGATTGGGTGGGACAATCTTTTGTTTTGGCGGTGCTGGGATTTGAACCCAGGGCCTCATGGTTGCTAGGCAGACCCTCTACCACTTGAGCCACTCCTCCAGCCCATGTGCTACTCAATCTTAACCCATGTTCTGCTCCCAGCCAGACTTGGGAGTATCCCAGCTCAGAGCAGGATAGTGAGATTAACTTAAATGCAGGGCCTCCAAATATTTTGTGGGACATATTCATAGTTTAAAATACTGGGCCAGTGCCGGTGGCTCACGCCTGTAATCCTGGCTACTCAGGAGGCAGAGATCAGAAGGACTTCAGTTCGAAGCCAACCCAGGCAAAATGTTCAGGAGACCCTATCTCGAAAAAACCCATCACAGAAAACGGCTGGTGAAGTGGCTCAAGATGTAAGTCCTGAGTTCAAGCCCCAGTACCACAAAACAAAAGCAAAAGCAAAAGCAAACTTAACTGACCGTCTTACATTTGCTGAATTGGAACAAGCTCAGAAGGATGCCAAGAGGCAACTGCCGAATTTTCAAGACTTTGCGTGGAACCTTTCAATGGAGATGAGATTCAGAAGGACACGTGACTTGCAGCTTAAACCCTGAGCCACATGGGAAGTCAGAGCTGATGGGGCTTGGCACATGGTGGCTGCTGCTTTCCTAGGATGAATGGCAGTGTAGACTTGCCACACACCATCCATAGGAAGTCAGGGAGGTACGGTGGCAAGGGCAAAGCCTTGCGATCAAATGGATTGGGTCTAATCCCACTTGGTTAGCAAGCTGTAGTCTCTGTGAGCCTGTTTCACCGTTTGCTAAACAGGGATGGTGATACTTCACAGGGGTGCTGTAAGGATGAAAAAAGACACCCTTGAATGTGTTGAGCACAGTGCTTGGTGTGGGAGCTATTACCTGTCTTTCTTGGATATTTGATAGAAGGAAAGAAGCAAAGAGTCCTCTCTTTTCACTAAAAGGAATGTGGGCTTTTATCAGTTCATTTCCCTCTAAAGAGATGCATATGGTGTCATATATTTACGGTTTAGTCCTACCTATTTCAAGTATTAAGATTAATCAAAATCCCTTTACAAATATGATTGTATTTAATCCTATACACAAACCTTGGATGATAGACCTCATTGTCACCATTTTACAGTTCAGGGCTGGAGGTGTGGATTTGCCAAAATGAAACATCAGTTACAGGCAGCAGCAGCAGTGGCTGGAGCAGGGCCTTATCACAGGGAGTCCCTGTGCCACAGTCTGTGATGCCTTTTCCCAGCGCACCTCACAGCAGCTTTTTCAGGGAGAATTGTTTTCTCTGTGAAGAGCAGAATTGAATCTCAGGAAAGGAACAAGTGTTTCCAAGTCCCCAAAACAGGAAATGGTAGAAGCAGAATTCAAACCCAGACTCTGAGTACTAAGCCTACCACGTTAAGGTTGGAAGCCAAGACTTCAAGTCCTGGGGTCCATGTCACTTGGCATAACCCCTGAATTGCTCAGGTCACAGGTTCTGAAGTGAGGGCTGCCATGCACTCACCAATTCTCTGTCCTGCTGAAGACATCACTCCCCACGTGGCTGCAATAAGTGCTCAATAAATATATTAGCTGAAGGGCTGAATACACCCATGGAGATGCAGAAAAGGCCTTCCAAGTGCAGAGCGAGGATTTTCTGACTTGTAAGCCATTACAAGGAGGCAATTACTGTGGCAACAAAAGATGATCTTTAAAATGTTTGGCACCGAAATAGAAATCCCTAAGCACAAGTCTTTGGGCACAAGGGCAGCTCAAACCCAATTTTGCTGGAGAGGAAGGGATGCAGGAAGTAGCTGTGTTCGCCCCCGTGGACTGTGGTCCTGAGGATGCCTGAGTTAATTCAGGATGCCCTAGCCCTCATTCTACATGTGGCATTCCAGGCTTATAGCAGGACCCTGTGACCAGAGGCCTTTGTAAGTGGATCAAGGGCTGGAGTAGCTGCCTGAGGTGTGTTGTGAAATCTCAGGACAGCCTGTTCCAGTGCAAGCCACGATCAGCCAGTCAGTCAGGATTCCTCTACTCCTGGCAGAGAACAAACAAAACTGGGAGAGCCCAGTTAGCCTTGCAGATAGGAGGCAGGCGGGGCTAGCCAACTGTCCCTCTTCTTCCTTCTTGTCCTGGCTCCATCTGTAGAGTCCTGGATGTGACACCAACCTCACAAACCAAAGCTAGGCTCATCCTGGAAAGATCAAAAGATCTTTCCTTAAGAGGAAGGAAAAGAAGAGGAAGTTGACAACCAATAAGCATCAACTGTATGCTAGCACTCCATTGGTTGTCTTTTCCATCCTTTCCTGGGACACTGTCTCTGGCATTGGGCAATGTGACTGGGATTGCTCAGATGCAGAAGTGATGTATGTTTCCAGAAGAAGCAACACAGGAGCTAGAGACACTCAGCCTCCCAAGGATCTCCCCAGCCTTTGGCTGCTCCATTTGCACATACTAGAATGGAGGTGCACAGAGATTGTCAGAGCAAACCTCAGCCCTGTCCTCCATGAACAGAGTCAGCCCTCTACCTGGTACAATGCCCCAGGAGTCACCTGCACAGTGACCATCCCAGCTTACATTCACCTGTTGCTAAAAGGGATCTATGACACGTTCCCCTTCATGTAGGCTCTCTGAGCACACCTGCTACCTGTCTTTGCACCTTCCCTGACCTCTGCTAGGTGCATCTCCCTTCCCCACTGGTCTGTTAGCTGTGTTTTAATTCACAGGACCAGTCCCAGTTCAAAAGCTGCTGTGGGCAACTCCTCCTCCATGCTTGACCCCTTTGTCCCAACCTTTCAGAGGTTGTCATCCTCTTCTTGGTGACCTCATGGTCCCAAAAATCTGTTAAAATATTGTTTATATTACCATTGAAAGAAATGATAGTTTATAAAATACTTATCAAACTCCCAGCATCCAGCAAGTATGTCATACTGTGGTTACTGTTGACTAACTGCTTCTTGGGGGTAGGACCATGTGGGGGCGGTATCCCTTGTATTTGGTGTCCCGTGTGGCCAGCCCAGAACATGACCCAGAGACTAGGCCTGACACATTTGTAGAATAAACAAATCAAGGAGCGAGTGAGCGGCTTGACTGACCCTGTGTGAAATGACTTGCTGAGGGCCCGTGCCCAACTGTCCTGACTGCTGGCCCAGCATATGTCACGCTGTAAGTCCTGCCTGGCCCTGAGCAGTCTCCTCCTTCCATGGTTGCATTCTGTCAAGTTAGTTCCTAAAACATGTACAGTTTCAATCTAGGAACTGATTCCTGGCTCTCAGAGCAACTCTGATTGTTCCTTCTTTTTCTCTCTCCTTATGTTTAGTTGACAGGTTGTGTGATAAATCAAGACTAAATGCATGCAAATGAAAATGTACTCTACCTAGCATCACAGCATTGCTATCAAGACCTCTTAGTAAATAGAAATCAATTTCTAGATGAAAAAAACTAGACTTCTGCACATGTCTGTTGCAGTTAGAGAAGACACAAGTTATAGAATCGGTTGAAGATTTTCTAAGATGCCTGGTTTTAGCCCTTGCTTGCTAGTAATTAGTGTTCTCAGGGGAGGGAGAGGCCAGGAGAATGGTCAGTGTTTTCTGAGGAACTTGTGTGTTCAGATCTTGCCACATGTGTCTCCTGTGTGGCAATGACAAAGGCCTCTGTCACTTCCTAGCCAGGTGCCCTTGGTCTAGGACTTTAGTCGCCCTCCAGCCTTCTGAGCCCATTTCCCTCAGATGGGAAAACCATGGTAACCTCGTTCAGTGGTTGCTGGGAAGATGAGCTCAAAGAAGTGCAGATACAGAGCTCTGCACTCATGCCTAAAGCTAAATAAATGCTAGTCATTCCTAACAATAACGTTTTTAATCCTTTTAGGGTTCAGCCAAACAATTATTGGCCAAAGTGAATTCGAACAATTGGCCCATTTGGAAGAAAGCTGACTGCCTAACCGAACAATTCGACCCAAACAAAGATCTCATTAAAAATGGACATCCCCAATGTTAGCTGTTGAGATGTCAATTGCAACTCTGTCTTTCTCTCTGCAGTATACTCCTGTTCTTTCCTCCCATAGGGCTTTCTATTGTCTTTCTGTTTTGTTTATATGTTCAATAGTTTATTCTCTTTCTTCATTGTAATAAAGGAAAGTTGGGACACAATAAATATTCATTAATAAGAGAGCAATCCAAGTGACCAAGAACAGAAGAAATACTTGAGATTTCCTCTTCTGTGAAGGTGACTGAGGGAGTTATGGAGGTGCTGGGGTGGCTAAGAGGTAGGGTGTGTGCTTAGCATGTGCAAGGGCCTGGGTTCAAGTCTCAGCACCTAAATAAAGAAATAAATGAATTGTGGAGTGTTGCAAAACAACTTGCATAGCTTGAGTTCCTTTTTGCAAATGATTGTGTCTGCATGAAAGGGCTGGACTATATCTGTATCATAGGGTTAAGAGTGGGTGGGTAGACAGGTATGCAGCCTCTCTTGTTTTCCTTTTCTCTTCCTCTAGTTTGTGTCTCGGGTGAGAAGGAATCACATTTATCTTAAGAAAGAAAATAGAAAATGAAGCTTAATATTTTTTTCAGTCATTGGCAAAAAAAAATTTTTTTTAAACTTTAAAATATCTTATTTCATTTAAGGCAATTCTGTCCCTTTTGACTTTTGTAATCTTTTTAAATGGTGTACACAGGCTGAAGGAGATCAAGGGTGTTTTCCAATCTGTGAGATGGGAATAATAATACAGTAAGCCTGCCTTATTCATAAACTTAATACACTCTAGTTTGAACGTCAAAAAGAAAAATTCCTGCACACGATACGCAGGTCAGTGGATATGGGAAGCCCTTAGTTTGTCCCAAGTTATCATCAGTTGTGTTTAAATTCTTATGTTATCTGCTGACTGTTTCCCTGCCTCTAATTTTGTGGGGAAAAAAAAGGCCTCGCAAAAAGCAAATGGGCCCCAAAATGAAGGTAAAAGTGAACATGCTTCATTGAAGTAAGAAAGCCAGAGTCTGAGGTTTGTTGAAAGGTGGCCTGTCTTTAGTGGATGTTGGGTGGTGTTTCGGGAAAAATGAATCTGGCACCCACAGTACAGCACTGAACTCAGCATCCCGAGCATGCGTGGGTTTTCCTCAACCGTGGTCTCCTTAGAACCACAGACCCGTGGATACCAAGTGTCTGCTGCCTCTCTCCTGAGTGGTGACTATAGGGAGTAAGTGAGACGTTTGATATCAAATTCCTTGCATGGTCTGGGACACATAGTAGGGCTTAGCCAATGCTTTTGTCTTGTGGATAGCAGACATGACCAGGCTTTCCTAGATAAGCCACCGGCCTCTTCTCTGTCGTTGGGGTGTGGCAGTGGCATTCTCTTGGTAGACACTGAGGATATACGCCCCACACTGCTGCCTGGATGACTGTGACACAGCCCCAGTGATCTCCATGCTCTCCCTGGAACTCACTTCCCACTCCAGACTTCTTCACATAATGGCCAGAGCTGCTCCTTTTCAAACATCAATTGTTCAGTTCCCCTCCCATGGCTGTCCATCACAGTTAGATCACAACCCAAGCCTGACCAGGATCCATGGTCCCTGGTCAGGTCCCCAGTCAGGTCCCCGGTCAGCACCTATGAGGTGCTGGCTGCTTCTTGCTCACTCACTGTGAACCACTGTTTTAGTCTCCTCGCTGCTCTCAAACATACCACGGCTGTTCCAGCATGAAGACTTTGCATGTCTCATTCCTTTTGCTGGGATGCTCTAGCACCAGACACGTGCCCCGTCCAGTGCTCAGTGCATCTACGTCTGCTCAGTTGGTATCCACTAAGACAGGCCTTCTCCATGGCCCTATCTACACCACACCTCTTTTTCTCTCTCTTCGCACCAGTTATTTTGCTACATGATATTCAATATTTCTACGTCTATTGGATGCCCCCTTCACTAAATCGTGAGCTGCTTGATGAAATAAATTTTCTTTTTTTTTTAGTAGTAGGGCTTGAATTCAGAGCTTACACCTTGAGCCACTCCACCAGCCCTTTTTTTGTGATGATTTTTTTTCCAGATAGGGTTTCGTGAACTATTTGCTTGGGCTGGCTTAGAACCATGATCCTGCTGATCTCTGCCTCCTGAGTAACTAGGATTATAGGTGTGAGCCACCTGAGCCCAGCTCTAATGAAACAGAGTTTTGTCAGTTTGTTTATACCTGTCTGTTCTAAGAACACCCACCATAGTGGACTCTTAGTAAGGCCCCGTTGAAGGAATGAATAAGTAAGCAAATGAAATATAACCTTAATATTGGCTACAAATAGCCTAAGTAGGAATGGTATCCTGAAAATAAATTAAAAATAAATAGCCTTACCCTCCACAAGAAGAAACAACCATTCCTGAAGAATCACAACAAGTGGTACACCAAAATTACCAATGCCTGGCAAACAGCGAATGAAGACATCTGCTTCCAACCAATCATTATTTTGCCCAATTATCAGATTGACAGACTGGCTTATGGCCAAATAGTCTTTCAGTCCATCACCTGGTTGCACAGTGTGGGTGTGGCATATGCAACAGTATAGGTGTGGGGTCCCATGACAATCGCTAACTCTGCCCACCCAAGATTCTCCAGATCAGGGTGTCAGGTTGTGTTTCTGTAGAAAAGCCATCCATTCCTCCCCACCTCAGCCTCACCCAGAGTGTTTCAGCTCCCACCAGATGCTCCTCTCCTAGAGGTGTGCAGGGAACCCACACTTTCATTTCCAGGAAGGTTGGAGCATTGGCTTTTAACAATGACAGAGAAATTTTTCTGTTGGAACTTCTTCCATCAGAATGGACAGGGTTGCAGATAGAGGGTCTGAGATCCAGTTTCTGCTAAGAGAGAAAGAGAGAGAAAGAATTGGTCTGTGTATCTTTACGTGTAAGTGTGGAGGGCACATGTCATGTGTCCCTGGGTCAGTTGAATGTGCTTCTGTTCCTCTTATAATTACCTTTTTATTAGCTCCTTGCTTTTTTGTGTGTGGTTGTGTCTGTGCATTTAAGAATGTCTGTCTGCTTACTTCTGTGTCTTTTTGGCTAGCTCTATTCTCTTTCTCACTATGTATATTGTATAGATTTTTTGCATGTGTGCATGTGTGTGTGCATTTATGTGGTGTGTGTGTGTGTGTGTGTGTGTGTAGGGAGTGAGAGGTCATTTCTACAGGTGCACACATGTGAGTGCTTCCTTCACCTCTGCTTGCTGGTACTCTTCCAGTCACTTGTGCGGGTTTGGAAGAAGTCCTGGAGATGGACCAGAAGTCCTGTCCTATTACGTCTGGCTTGGAAGAAGCCAGGTGAAGATGGAAACACTGCATAAAGTGAAGAGTGTCAATCCTTCTCTGCATCCAACCAGAGCAGGTGTAGAGAAATCCAGGCTTTTAAGCACTTGGTGGTCTCTTTCCATGGGTGTCCCTTGGTATTCTGGAAGGGACTGGTTCTAGGGCACCTGCAGGTACCAAAATCTGTGGATTCTCCAGCTTCTTCTATAAAATGGTGTGGAATTTATATAGAACCTACACGCATCCTCCTGTATCTTGTAAATCATTTCTATGGTACCCAAATGCACTGAAAATAGTTGTTACACTGTGTTGTTTAGATGATAATGACAAGAAAAATCTGTATATGTTTAGTACAGATGCAATTTTTTTTCAAATATTTTCAGTCCAAGTTTGGTTGAATTTGTGAGTGTGGAACCTGTCAAGATGGATGGCTCACTGCTCTTGTTTTCTGTTTCCCAAACACTCTCTGCTTCTCTTACCTCTGACTTTGGCTCCAGCCTGTTGATTGCTCCTTTAGGACTTTGCTTAAACTCCTTCCCCATGAGCTGCCTCTTGACCCAGCACAGAGCAGTTAGTCTCCCTCTCCTGGGTCCCATGGGGTGGACACACATCTGTTTGAGCATTTCCATACTTGGTCTGCCTGACTGTCTGTTGCCTTCACTCTCAACCCCCAAACTGGCCTCAGTGCTACTTGAGCATGGAAATTTGGCTCATTTGATTTTGTATCAAAGTAGCCTAAAACTTACCTGGCCGAATGTGTGTAGAATTAGCAAGCGCAGGAGAGGAAGAGAGAGAGAGAGAGAGAAGAAGAAGAATGAGGAGGAGGAGAAGGAGGAGAAGGGAGGAACCCAGCAAACCCAGGGTCTATCTCCATCATAAACTGAGTTTGTCCATCTCTTGTGCTCCTTGGACCTAGGATGACGAGGATGAGGGTGAGAAAGAAGAACACCTGAGCAACACCCAGCATGCATCTGGCCTCAGCAAAAGGATCTCCTTATTATGCATGCATAAATAGAACACCCATTTTTCTTCCTCTCAAAACTGTCCCTTGGCAAAGAGGGAGTTGTCTTTTGTACAGAGCTCTTAATAAATACCTTGTTTTACCAGGAACCCTCTCAATTGCTTCTTCTTGAACACCAAAGAAATGTTTGGGGAATGTACGTTAGTCTAAAACCACCTCAAACAATACGGGTTTAGAATTCTTAAAGAGATAATCTGACAGAATGGAAGAAAAAGGAGGCAGAGACATTTTACACAGATTTAGCAATTCTTCCTTGGGGTATGACCTCAAATTACAAGTGCTGGGTGTCATGGCAAATAAGCCTTTTAAAGCTCTGCCTGAAAAAGCAATGCCAAGTGGTTCTTTTGTGGAGGGCACGAATGTACACACACCCAGAGAGTGAATACAAATCCTAACTGTGCCTGTCATCCATGCAAATGGGATGGAGAGCTGTTTCCAGGGAGCCTCAGATGTGGGACCAGGGTGCACTCAGGCCCTCAGAAGGAAGTAGAGGAGAAGGGTCTGGAAAAGTGGATTGACTGCATGATGCGGAAGGTGGCTCTGTGCAACAGACATTTTTGTGTGAGAAGGTGGTAGGGACTGAATTATAACTAAAGCAATGTTTCTAAACTTTCTCATAAAATTAGAAGTAATTTCATATTTGCTTCCATGTTGCTTAACTGAATTAGTGGACCATTTGTTTCAATTATGTCCATCCCTAAAGGTTCATTTGTGCAACAGGGCCCAGTCACCTTTTTGTTTTTGTTGTCTTTGAATTAGGAACACAGGACGTCCCCTCCTGTTTGGTCAGGACTATTAATTCCTAGAAGTGACAAGAAGCTGAACTTAGGGACCCTATTTGAAATTTGTTTTTCTCTGTTGGACTGTCTGTGTATTTTGAGAGCGATAAAGAGGCTGCTGAGAAAATTGTCTCCCTAAGAAGAAAGAAAAGGGAATTCATGACCAAGTGGTCTAAAAGCACCATGATGATTTAGGGTAGTCAGTTACTGTTTTGTTTTTGTTTTGTGATGCTGGCGATCAATTCAGTAATTTTCCACTATGGGATAATCACCACAGCTCCCCTCAATGGATACTCACCACAATAGAGGCACTGTTCTAAGCATGTTCCCTAGTTATGTCTTTTTCCTCCTCTTCCTCCTTACAATGTAGGTATTATTATTTTCACTTCACAGGTACAGAATCTGAGGTTTGAGAACTTGCCCAAGTCCCGTAGTTAAGAATTGGAGCAGTGAGGAAGAAGATCCATGCCCAACCTCTTCACCCTGGCTTGTACCAGCTCTTGTTCACATTTTTTACACCATCTACAAAATGATGGTGTCAAAATGGCAGGAGATAACATAATTCCTCTGGTCACTCTTGCTGGGCTTTGTGAATCTTCCCACATATTTCGTAATTGGAGAGCTGGAGTCTCAAAGCCAAATGCATAGAGAGGACAAGAGTGTGATATAAAGGAGTGAGGAGTAGGGTATACGTTAGGGAGAGGTGGGGACTGGGGAGAAACAGAGCCCATGCCTAGCTAAATAAGGGCAGAGATACCATTCCAATCCATTATTACTATTAAAACGTTATCCCACTCTTACTAAAGGAATGCCCAGGAAAGTTTTCAGAGGAAGAGAACAGTATTTGTGGGTAAAGTCTCATTTTTAGGAGCTCATCATTAGCTCAAATTCATTTCTCAAAACCCACATAGAATGAACCAGACACATTTGAGCGCTAGAGTTGCCACTTGAGTGGCTGCATTGCAAGCTCTGTGTCCTACTGCAGCCTGGGGCAGCAGGGACAGGGCTGGTGTTTTCTTAACACAGATCCACAGCCAAGTCTGTCTCTCTACTACCTGGGTAGCCCCCTTGAGACTATTTCCTACCTGACCTATGGCAGACACTAAGAACCATTACTTTGTGAGTTTGTCAGAGGAGTGTGAACACGTTTGAGTGTCTGGGCAACGTTCCAAATCTAACATGTCCAACACTGAACTTGTTTCCAGTTCCTGCCACCTGTGCCGATTCCACCCTTGTCCATATCAGGGCACCATAATCTTCTTATTGCTCCTTTACTCAGAAGTACAGAAACTTTCTTCCGGCTATATTACAGCAAAAGAGGCTCTGCTGTACTGGCAGGGTGGTCCAAGTGGTAGAGCACCTGTGTAGCAAGTGCAAGCCCCTGAGATCAAAACCCAGTAGTGCTCAGAAAACAAATAATAAAACAGAAAAGCCCTGCTTCTAGAACTTTCTATCCTGTAGGCTCCTTCTTGCTTTCATGTCACCCAATAAAGCTGATGGCCTACCCAGTCTAATGTTGCTACTTGTCTCCTGTATCGAACTGTCATCACACTGCTACCATGTTGCTTTTTCAATAGCTTCATCATAATCCCATCAGATTGTTCCCTGTCTTTCCACGTAGAGCAAGGACCTCGTTGCTCTTGGTTCCCTAGTACACTGCTCCCGCTTACACAAGGCTTGGCACACAGTGGGCACTCTCAATGGCCAAGCACCGAATGAATGAGTGCAGAGTCATGTTGACCTTGGGATGCAATATGGTGCAATGGTTACCAGTTCTTAGGAGCTTTTCCACCAAAGAGCACAAAGGAGGGAAGCTGATGTTTGGACTGCTTACAGGGGACTTTGTGGTTGGCCAGAATCTTGCTGTGACTCAGCACCAGGGCCTGCCCACTCCTTGCTCTCTAACCCCATAAAATGTTTTTGCTTGACGAGCTATTAAGGAGCTAGAGATAATGTTGACTAGAGAGCAGATAGAATCAAAAATAGAGAATTACACTCTCAGTTCACAACAGCTCACATCAGACAGGTGGGGAGCCGAGAGTCAAGGAAGGACCAGGAGGGAGGGGAGATGCCGAGATGCGAGGGAGTCCCGGGCTGCTGTGTGAGGCATGGTGGGGTGGTATGGGAAGGATGGGGGTATTGGTGGGATGGTGGTGGTGCTTTAGCCCATACCCCTCCTTTTCCTTCTGAACCTTTGCAAAGAAATTTCTGTGATCATCTGAAAGACCCTTCACTGGATTCTTGCAGTTGAGGAGGGAGGGTGTGTATTTAACACCTCTTCTCAATTTTCTGTTGGTCTCTGATTAGTTAAGAAGGAAGTCAGATTGTTGCTAGTCTGTCATTATTACTTCTGTGGAAACTTGCAAATATCCATTCTACCAGAGTCTGCAGGGGCAGAAATGAGATTTGACTATTTTCTACTTTGACAATTTATTTTTGACCTATGATAAGGCCATTTCTATTCTTTAATTTTGTTTTGTTTTGTTTTTCTTGTTGCTGGATGCATTTGCTCAGCACAGGTTCCACCACCAAGACACATCCCAGCCCTTGCCTTCACAGTCTTGACACAGAACTTTGTTTTTCTTAGCATAGGCGCCTTTATGTTTAAGAAAGGGGGTAGAACATTTATCTTCAAGAAAAACATCAAGTAATTAACTACAAGTGGCAGGTGGACGTGACAATCGTGACATTGGTGATGGGGGCACCTGTGTTTGATGTTTGGTAAGTCCTGACCTGGGCAGTTAAATGACTGCTTAAGTTAAATGACACTTCCTGACCTTGGAAGTGTCTTGAAGCATCTCCAAGATGTGACCTTGGTACAACTTGGCACACTGAGAAGACTTTGTCCCAAACCTAACTACTCCCTGCTTCCCTCACACCCCTGCTTCTGCTGTTTGCTCTCTCTGCCTCAAACCCCCCATCCCGTCTGCCTCCCATGTCCTGTAAGATGCCGCATACATTCATCTTCTACTACTGACCTCCCTGAATTCTTCTTCAACAACAGCTACTGCCATAAGCACACTGTACTGGCTGAGCACTATGTGCACACCCATACTTAAGGTTCCAGCAATTCTGGAAGGGTCTGGGCTAGAGTTTAACCCAGAAACGCTGACTCCACAACCCAGGCACTTAACCTCCTCACTGTCCCGGCATACCCTTGGTGTTACCTGGGTCTGTGTCTTCTGATGTCAAGTTTGCCATAGTCCTCAAGGGCACATTTGTGACTCATTCTGCAACCATGGAAAGTCTACAACCTTCGTGGATTCTGCAAAACTTTGCATGAACTTTGGGCCAGATTAAACTGACATTCCCCTGATGGGGTTTCTGGCTGGGTGAGGTTGCAAATCTTCACCAGGAGTCAGAACAGAGTGACAAGAAGAAGGAGGGTGGGTCCAACAATGACTGCAGGGGAAAGGCTGTGCCTACTGATCCTTGCCAAAAATGGGGCTCCCATTTGGAGTGCTGTTCCAGAGCACTGGAGTGAATAGGGCTTGATTTGGGATCTACTTACTTCTTTACTCTATGGCCCTGGGTGAGCGTCTCTATCTCTCAGTCTCAGTTTCTCATCTGTACAACAGGGCTGAGCTTAAATGGAATAAAGAAAACGCAGCCTGCTTATGGAGGGCCTCTGTACATCACTGCTGGCTCCGTGCCCACCTCTCTGCTTCCTTCCTGAACTCTACTTGCTTTAGACATGCCTGTCAGGCTTATAACTCTCCCATTAGCAGTCCATCTTCGGGCAATTTACTCTGGAAACCTCAGTTTTCTAATCTGTGGAATAGAGATGATAGCCCATTTGCTTCAAAGACTGGTTCTAAGGGCTAATGATTCTTAGAAGTCATTAAGTCATAGGAGACTCTCAGAAACAGTACCTGACATTTAAAAAAGGCTCTTCTTAGACTTATCACTACATGGCTTCATTCCTCAACCAGTCAGAACCACCCAACCCCCCTCCCCTCACTTCACTGCGTATTTTCTCCTTTCTTGTTTATAGCTTCAGAAACATCTCAAATTCCACAGTGAGTATGAGGTATGAAGATGTAGAGATAGGAAGGAAACACATGCACAGAGCTGGGGACTTCTTACAGCTGGTAATGTAGCCTGAATTCCTGAATATGGGACAAAGACACTGGAAACATGACTAAAATGTTGAATCCCCCTGATGTTCTCTTTAAAGTCTAATTTTTTCACTTTGGTCTAAATGTTATAAAGATAAATAGGTATCCTAAATTGGGAAAGTCCTGGTCACTGTGAACTAGAAAAAAAAACTGTCAGTTCCAGTCCTTATAAACATATTCCACACTCACTGGCCAGACCCGTGGGCCTAAACATGGAGGGACACCATCTTGGTGTTTTCAGTCTTTGTGGGAAGGACAGCAGGGGAGGAGATGCACTGAAGATCCCTTGTGTGGATACAGGAGTGGAGTAGTGATGTCGTAGCTCCAGTATAAGGCAAGAACTAAGACAATTGATAGAATGTTGGAACCAAGCCTTGGGGACATTATTTAGGATTTGTTCTTTGTAACTATCGAAAGAGACATTCATGACCTGATTAAGGCAGAGGAGCAATGTGTTGGAAAGATGTTGAGTAGCTCCAGAATGGATAGGACAGAAATGGAGGGAGCTTTGGGAGTCAAGAAGGTTAGAACTGCAGGATGGCCTCATCAGTGATGGGAAAAGAATGTGCTGCCTGTGTTTCTAGGTTTTTTCCTCTCCTGTGTCACTTGGCTTATGATTCTAAGTCCAGGAGAGAGAGCTGGATTTTCCTAGCCAAATCACATACCTACCCAAGACTGTAGGGTGAGGGGCTGGCACTTTGGGTGACAGCTGCACTATAACTACACCTAGAAGGGGAGAGGTGATTCCTCAACTGGAAATGAGTAAGCCAACACTCAGCATGCACTAGAGAATGATGGTGCCGGGCCGTCCCACCCCATGTTAACTAGCATTTCATCTGTGCCAAGCCCTGTGTTGGGTGCTAGGAGAAGAAGTAAATTATGCTGGTTTGGAGGTGATGGAGCCCAAGCTGTGAATACAGATTCTTTCATGTCCTTCCCTACACTCTAGGAGGGGAAGGTCTAGAGCAGAGGGAGGCATGACATGGGAGATGACTGCAGGAAGGCAGACAGCCATAGTTGTCTAGGGAGGGTGGGTAGAGCAGAGGGTGTGGGCCCTAGGGACTGCCAGAGTAGCTCTTTCTTGGTCTTCAGTGAAGGAATGGTAAGTAGAACAGGAGCTTCACTCAGCAGCTGACACCTGTCACCTCCCAAGCCATTTAAATTCCCATATCAAGACTTCCTTGACTGAGACATCTTCAGAAACAGGTTATCAGAGCTAAGAGTGTTGGTAAACACAGGGACAAATGAGGCCCAGGAGACACAAACTAGCGGCACCATTGGATGGGTTGGTCATGGATGAGGTGGTCTCACGTTTCTCTTCCCAGAAGTCCTCATCCAAGAGACTGAGTGGAGACAGGGCACATGGTTATGGAAGGAAGGAAGAGATAGGAGGAAGAAAAGAAGGGATAGAAAGAAGGCATAATGAAAGGGAAGGAATTTAGAATGAGCAAATAATGGGAATATGGGAAGCTGAATAAACGTGCAGATTACAAGAGGAAATGTGGAAGAATTCATGGAGGCTTAGGGAATATAAACTCAGTTGTGTGATCCTGGACCCATCCTATTCATTACTCAGTCTCTTAGGACCTCATTTTCCTTATCTGAAAAATGTGCTAACTTGGGCACCTTTCTCAGAAAGAGGGTCATTGTGAGAATTAAACAAGAAGTTAGATTTGAAAAGCCTTTGTCTTGGCTCAGGATGAATGCTCAAAACATATCAGCTATTATAACTAATAGCAGACAGACAGTGACTGACTAATGAGTAAATGAACAAGTGAATGAGTGAATGAATGAATGAGGAGGGAGAAAGGATGAGAAGGAAGCAATGGAGGGATTCCTTCAGGTGTGGTGTCTGTTCATCTGTGGTGACCAGCTCAGGCCTAGGGACTGTCTGTTTATAGACAGAGAAACTCTCTCCTCACCCACCCCCCCCCACCCCGCCCCCAACCTCCCCTGGCCAGGCCAGCCTGTTTGATTTCAGCAGGAAGATAAGATGCCTGGGCTGCCTTTTCATCTCCTCTGTCTCCTGCCCCTCCCCCTCTTTGCCCCCCTTGGCAATTGGGGCCTTCAAAGTCCCTGCTGGCTCCAGATCTGTAGATAATCGTTTACTGTAATCCTACCCGGGAAAGAAGCTGATAAACTCCAGATGGAGTGTGAGGTCTTCAAACTCTCTTTCCCTGCCTCTCAAGGAGCCCCCTTTCTCTTACAAAGAGATAAAGTGACAACTGGTTGGATAGCACATACCCTGTAGGACCTACCTGTCTTTTATTGGACAAACTTCTTGATTTCTTGAGAGAGAGGTATAGGAGAAGAAGGAGCACTGGATTTGGAGTCAGACCAACTTGGATTCCAATTCTGACTCAATTCTTAAGTAAAATGGCAGCCTGAATCTTCATGTTCCAAGATGCTAGGAGCATTCAGTTATGAAAATCCTAGTGAGGAGAAGGTTCAGGCCTCACCTTTGTTGTGTGAGGGTCTGCTTGATTGGTCAGACCTCCTCAGGTGGCCTGAGGGTAGGCTCCCCTAGCATCTGGCCCTGGGAGGAAGACCAGCTGGGATCCTGAATATGTTCTTAGAAGGTAGCCATTGGGTCCTACCCTGGAGTCAGACAGGTCTGGTTTGAATTTAGCCCTTTCATTCGCTGGCTGTGTGATGTCCAGCAGGTTACCAAACCTTTCTGGACTTCAGTTTCCTCATCTGAAGTACTAACACTTTCCACGTTACAAAGCGTGGAATGAAACATCAGAAGAGCAAGCTGCCGTAGTTAGAAAAGGGTGCAAGAGCAAGACATTACGCTCACATGGGAGCTGTGGTCTCTCAAGGTGGGAAGGGCTGCATGGCTACAGCAATCAGGGTGTGCCAGGGAGGTCCACTCTCATGACATTCAGGAGGGGTTGACGGATGTGGAACTCTCTCACTCATTTACTCATCAGCCTGGTGTGGTGTTACAAACACCATCCACCAACCAACCTGATCTCTGTGCTTCAGATCTGAGGAGATTCAGAGTCTTACTCCCAAGCCTGGGGTTCAGCTAGGGCTGGTGTGTGGACGCTGGGGAACTGCAGCTCTGGACAGGCCTGGCAAAGAGACCAGGGATCAGGGCTAGGTTACCCCCTTCCCCCAGAGGCCTTTGACTTAGTAAGATCCCCGCCCCTCTTTGACTAACTCTCTCTCCCTTTCTAAACCCATTATGTAAATCCGTCCAGATTTAAGATCTGACCCTACCTACTTCTAAGAGGATTTAGGGTATTTTAAGATTAAAACCAGAAGCAAAGAAGACTTTTAAAGAGATCTGCTGTTCAATCTCCTAATGAGAAAAGCGCAATCAAAGCTACAAGAGCTGTCCTGTGCACCTATCAGACCGGCAAACATTGGAGCCTGATACCAGCTGAGCTGGTGAGTTTCTGGGGAAGCCTGTCTGTTCACCGCTGTTTGAGGAAGTCAGGCATGTGCCCAGCCTCTTTGAAGGCAATTGGGTGATAGTTGCTAACATTAAAATGTGTTTTTCTTTTGGCCTGCATTTCTAGCAATTTATTCTCTGGTTCTAGTTTGAGTTGAAAGCAACTAGCAAAGGTATTAACACGAGAATATTAATTGCACAATCATATATTGAAAAAAAGATAGAAACTCTCTAGATATCCATTGATAAGGACTGGATAAATAAATTTCACTGTAGCATACAGAGAAAAGCTCACCTGAGTTAGGACAAAACAGTATGTACTCTGGGTGGGGGTAAAGGACACCCATAGGTGGTATGTGCACAAACTAGCCTCAAACTGATCACCATGGTTGCCTCTGGGGATGCGATCTGAGCTCTAGGGCTCAGAACTCAGAAGAAGGGAAGAATTCTCTGTCACTATACTTTAAAACTGAACTTTTGACTATATCATGCAAGAATTATTTAAAAATTAAATTTTCAGAGACATCCCTAAATAAAAAATAAATAAGGAAACATACCAACCACAACCCTAAAGACAAACAACACAAACAAAATGTCATAGACAACCGATCTGAAATTCACCATATGCTAATGCAGCATTTTGTCTACCCAGACCACCAATAACTACTAAAACATTTTTTTTAATTAGGAGGGAACCAGAGTGGATGTTTTCTTGTATTGCAGTGAACAAGTGTTATAATACTTGTGCAATATATTTTACTGCCACCTTGCTAATGCCAAGGCAAAGTGGCAAACAGGTTGTTACACATAGCTTGCATTGTCTGACACCAGAAAGTTCCTACATTAGTCTATAGAGATAACACTTTGCCTAAACCCACAAGCAATTAGCAGTTTCCCCCTTGCTCTCTGGACTGTCCCTAAGATCCTCAGATGCTTCGTTTTAGGACATCAGATTTATTCCACTAGGTGGAAACACAGTCCTGTGTGTACCTGATTTATTGCCACCTTTAGGTGGATTTGACAGAGATACCCTATTGTTACCCTTTCAAAAGGGAAAAAGGGACTATTTGGTAGTGGGAAGTAAGAGATCAGAGTTTGAATTTATCACAAATGAATCTGCCTCTAGTAACAGGGTAGTTTTGAACAAGTGATATAAAATTGCTGAGCTGTAATCTTGAAATGGAGCTAATGAAAATGGGTTAAGGTCTGTGGAAGTGACCTGTGACCTTTAATGACCTTCACTCATACTCACTATGAAATCTCAAGCTTTCTGCCACTGGTGGGACAGAGCATTCACACACTTTAGGTCTTGGTAGTGCTGACTGGAGTGAATTATTTTGTGTTATTCACGTCCCAAAACAAAGTAATGCATTCTAAAAGGACAAATGAGTTGATGTTGAATGGCAGCGTTCACTGATGTGTGCAAAGCCTTAGCTCTTACATCAGCAAATGAGCAAAATAAACTTTGCACAGTGTTGTGAGGATTCACTGGAGGTAGTTAGGGCCTAACCCCTAGTAGGTACTTTGAAGGTATTCAATGAGTTTAATTTCTCTCCTTACCTCTAAGAATTGGGAAAGATGAATTATTCTCAGCCAGACATTTGTTTTCATGTCTGACTCAAAACAGCACATATCCCTGCAGTTATAATGACTATCTGATCTCTTGATTAGTGAGAATGACTGGGCCCCATTCAGACAAGAGGGTGCAAGCTCCCTGGAAGCAGGTGACCAAACCTGATTACAGGCAGCAGTTATCCTTTACACTGTAGGGTCATGACAAAATTTTTTAGTTCCTGTCCATAAAACATCCACTGAAAACTTGGCTAGATTAACCTATGCCTCACTGATGCTCTGGGTTCCATGTTGTTTTGTCTTTGGAAAGTCATGGTGCATTAAGGTGAATTTGGCCTCAAGTATCACAAACATAGCTGAAGGTGTTAGGTACAGTTGAGTCAGCAAATGATGACATCAGAGACCTGAGTTCTTTCATCTTTTGGGCTACCATCCTTAGTGCTGGCTTGACTCTCAAGCTAGAAGCAAGAGTTGCTGGACCCAAAGTTCCATCTAAACACTAAAGCATGCTGAGACACAAAAGAGGGACCACCACTTTCCTTGGTTCCATATTAGGAACAGGAAACTCTGCAAAGTTGCTCAGTAGATTTCTCATATACCATAGTTGGATAACAGGTTCACTCCAAAATTGATCGTGGTAAAGAGATGAGTGATGGTTGGACCAAATCAGGCTCCCAAATCCTCTGGGACAAGGGGGAAGGCTTTTGTTGAGGAAGCAACCAATGGTTCCTGTTAAATGGTCATATGTACATAGATTTTAAGATGTCTGCCCATGGGGTGCAAGTGTAGCTCAGTATCTGAGAGTTTGTCTAGCATTGGCAAGGTCTTGGGTTTGATCCCTCCTTCATGCTTTTACATAATTCTCTCCTCTTGAGTTTGGGCAGGGCTTTTGCTTACCTCTAACCAGCACAATGTGACAAAGGAGATGGACTATCCCTCTCTCAGTCATATTCATTGTGTAACTTTCCATCTTGCTATTCAACTCATTTTAGAGACTTCCTTTGCTAGCCAATAGGTAAGCCACCATCCTGGGAAGCCCACAAGGCAATAAGAGGCTCCTCTGGTAGCTCACGGAAACCTCTCGCTGACAACCAGCAAGAAGTGAGGGCCTTCCAACTTCCTACCACAAGGAGATGAGTTCCTCCAGCAGCCCAAGTGAGTTTACAAGTGGACTTTCCCCTGTCCAGCCTCCAGATAAGAACACAGACCTGCTGAAAGCTCTACTGCAGCTTGGTAAGAACCTCCCTCAGCACAGATCACCACTAAGTGATGTCTGAATATCTGACCCACAGAAACGGTGAGGAAATACACACGTGTTGTTTTAAGCTGCAAAGTCTGTGGTAATTTATAGATTACCACAACAGTAAAAAAGTCATTGTTCTAATGAGGTTGAAGATAGCTTACTTTTTAAAAAAATAGTTTTACTTTTAAGTAAATAGTTTTACTTAGTAGTTACTTAATAGTTTACTTAATACTAAATAGTTTAACTTAATAGTATTACTTTTCTTAATAGTCAATACCCAATTACAGATAGAGAAAAGCTTTGCCTTGAGAAATATGTTGACAAGAGCTTGGGAGAAAGGACACTTCCTCAGGGGTCTGGGTAAAACAGATGCCAGCTATTCAGAGGGCGGCAATGCTGCTGCTCTGCAAAAAATGGAGAAAGTTCAAATAGCATGTGAGCTCCCAGGAACTTTGGGAATGGAGAGGGGGGAGGAGGAACGTGCCCAGGGGATTAAGGGAGAGTGTGCACGACTTGCACACTCCCATGTGCTCCCCCATGCTGTCAGTAAGTTCATCAAAGCTTCACTGGAGTGTTTGTTGGTGTGTCTCGTTTGACTTCTGGGTGGGGCAGGTTCAGGAAGAGGCAGAGCCCAGTAGGCAGGGTCCCGGAGAACCCAGGTTCCATAATCCCATCTCTTCAGTAGGGGTGAGCTGGGTTGTGTTAGTTTGCTCTGGCTGCCATAACAAAGTAGCACAAACTGAGTGGCTTAGACAATAAAATTTATTGTCACTGTTGAGGCTTCAGATCTGAGATCAAGATGTCATCAGGTTGGTTTCTTCTGAGGACTGGGAGGGAGACTCCATTTTATGTCTCTCCACCAACTTCTGGTGGTCTGCTGCTTGTCCTTGACGTTCAGTGCCTTCTAGAACCAAGGAAAGGTTGTGTGAAACACTCAACACTCATTTCCCCATGTCCTCTGTTTCATGACCCAGCAATACAATCATTGAACTATGATTTGCATTTCATCTATACACGGGCAAGAGGAAAGACATTTGAAATTTTCTCTTGCAGTTTAAGTCAAATCTGAAAAGACCAGCTTTGCTGGAGAGAGAACTGGATACTCCTCCCTTTCCTGGGTGCACTTCCGGAGACTGCAGAGAGGAGGAGCCTATGGGTGTTCCCTTGATCTTCTATCTAGAGACCCACCCACAGAACCAGCAGGTCTAATTAATAGTTTACTTGTTCTTTGGAAAGGTAGTCTTGTTTAAGCTCTCTGATTGACTCATTTTCCTCTGTGACAACACAGGCTGAAAAGCAGCATTTCAATGGGAGAGTAAGGCAGAGCATATTAGACTATCAACAATTCAATTCAGACTATCTACTGATAGAGCTAGACATAGTGGCCTTGTCCATAGAAAATAACGCTCATTCTTGTCACCACAAAAGATAGGCTTCACCTTCCCTTGCCTTTTATTTATTCCTCCTTTTTCTTTCTTCCCTTTAGTGTATGCCAGGCATTAGAGTGTTCCTTAATATTTGACTGGCATGGTCTTAGACACTACTGAGATTTCCGCGTACGAAAACTGAGGCTCAGAGTACAGCCACCTGTCCAGAGATGTACAACTTTGTTGGTGACAAAGTTGACTCAATTCCAAGGCCTTGGGAGTGACTTCATGACTGTATCCTGCCATTTGGAATGGTTTGGAATGTGATAACCCAGATCAGTTTTTTTGCCATGATGAAGAGCAACAAAAGCTGTTCTCTGCTTACCAACATTTCCCACAAAATGATCTGTTCAATAGACTGTTGAGATTCCAACTTTGTCCACTGGTTACTTGTTTCTGTCAATGGAACCAAGATGCTTTTCCAAGAGGAAAACAACTATTTTTTGATTTGCATGGTACAAACCTAAAAGGAAGGCAGAGAAAGGCCGATGGCAGGGTTTCATTACAAAACAACAACAACCAAGTAGCAGAGCAAAACAACAAAACCATTGAGTTTTGTGACAAAAACTAGTGCGTTTCAGCTTTTGATTTTGGGTTCTTTGGAAAAATGGCCAAACTTATGAATCTGCAGGGATGCTGCTCAAAGTCACACTACAAACTACCTTGCCAAAACTTACTGTCACATGACCATGAAGGGTAATCTTCAGAGCTGTGAGTCTGGCATGCTTCAGGATTCCATTTCCCAGTGAGATTATTATAGGTTTGTCACTTCTTGGCATCCTGTCACACAGATGTGCCTGTCACAGGTCAGAGTTAAATGTGGTTCCTTCTTTAGGTTTGCTCTCAATCAGAATTTCCTTCTTGGCCCGAGCTGGAAAGAGAGAGAGTAGCAGCTGTGTCCTTATGCAATTACTTTGGAGTCAATCCCAGGTTTGAACTCTAGCTCTGCCATTGCTAGCTGTGTGATCTAACACACATTACCTAACCTTATGTCTCAGATAATCTTCTATCTTCACATTTATATGCATGGATTCAACAGTCATGGATTGGAAATACACAGGAAACAAAATTGAACGTGGACAGACTTCTTTTTTGTCACTATTTCCTAAACAATACAGTGTCACAACTGTTTGCACAGTATTCATATCATACTAGGTAGTACGAGTCATTTAGAGATGATGTGTGTGAGGAGCGTGAGTGTGCATTATATGTAAATAGTCTGCTTTTTAAACATTTCTTATAGAAAATAATAGGCTTCATTGTGACATTCCCACACATGCACATACATGCATCTTACTCACCTCCATCAACATCCTTGTCCCCACCATGCTGTTTGTTATAAGGGACTTGAGAGTATGTGGATTTTGGTACTCATTAGGATCCTGGAATCAACCCCTCACAGATACCAAGGGCCAACTACAGCTAGCTCAAGGGACTGTTGGGAGCATGAAACGAAACATAGGAAGATCCAGCGCAGTGCCTGCTCATAGGGTGTTTCATTACGCTGTTCCCTTCTCAAGGTCCCAGAGAAGGACTGGACTGCTGAACACAGCAGCCGCAAGTCCCTGCAGAGCCTCCCTCTGGTGTTTCCAAAGCTTTACAGTGTTCCCCACATTTCCAGATTCCTTTCCTGAGAAGCTGATCTAGCAGCTGTGAGCATTTCTGCATCTTGATCAAATCCTCTGTGATCCCAAAGGGCCTGGGAGACACTTGGAGAAAACTCTGCTTGACTTTCCTGTGACTGCAAGTGGGAGGGACCATGTCATGTCTTACTGCCTCACTGTTTTCTTCCTAGGGGACTTGGTGACATGTGGTTAAGGCTACTATACCACATCTTCAGACATAAAATGAAATAATCTAGTTCAGTGGCCTCAAACTCAAATGGCCATATAACATGAAAGCAGCCATGGAGAGGGCAAGGAATATGGGGACTTAGGTTTTAACTCAGGGCCTCAGGCTTGCTAGGCAGGCATTCTACTGCTTAAACCACTCCACCAGCCCTTTTTTGTGATGGGTTTTTTCAAGATAGGGTTTCATGAGCTATCTGCTCAGGCTGGCTTCGAACTGTGATCCTCCTGATCTCTGCCTCCTGAGTAGTTAGGATTACAGGCGTGAACCACCAGTGGCCCGGAGGGGGGGGGGGCGCTTAGGTTTCTTGCAAAGGTGGCGCTAGTACCCAGCTCTTGACAACTTTCCATCCTTTTTGCAAAAGAATCTTAAAACGTAGAAATAAGTATCAAATCTCCCTTTTGTGTGTGTGTGGCACTGGGGTTTGAGTACAGGGTTTTACATTTGCTAGGCAGGCGTTCTAGCCCTTGAGCCACTCCACCAGCCCAGCATCAAACCTCCTAATTTTTAAATATTAGAGATAATTTATAACTCTCACAACTGTTTTTATTTTGTGGTGCTAGGGAATAAGAGCTGAGCCCTCACATATGCAAAACATGTGCTCTACCACTGAACTACACCCCAGCCCTTTCACACACATCTTTTTTAACTCATGTGGGCCACACAGAATATATCTGTGGACCCAAAGTGGCCCAGAGTCCGACAATTGGTTTTCTGTGGCTGAAGATACATTCTGATTTCACATATAAGAAAGGTTGCTGAAGCTACACTGCCAGGAGGGTCTTGAACAGTCTCCACACAGGGCAGTCTCTGCCTCCAGAAGCCTCCAGAAGCTTCTAGAAGCATCCACAAGGTCTCCTCCCAGGTGGTCTCCAGGGCCAGGCTCCCAGATCTGTCTGGGAGACCAGGAGAGGATCTCTCAGGGCCAGGCCAAGCATAGCACTGAGTCTACTCCTCCTGCAGCCACCTCCTCCTTTGAAGTCTTGATGTTCCAGTTTTGGCTCCTGTGAGGCACCAGACTGCCTGCCCGAGCAGCCTCCTCACACCAGAGCAGCTCTTGGCAGGGGGACGGGGACTTCAAAGGCAGAAAATTGCCCTGGGAGAGCTTCTCGAAGGCGCCTCCCCAGTGTGAACACCAGCAAGGGATGCAGGGAGATCAAAGTGGGAGCAACAGTACAGGGGAGGTGACCTGGGCTTGTGCTCTGCTGAGTGGAGGGCGTGAGCCTGGGCTTGCAGGGCTGCAGCTACCTGGGCGAATCAGTCTTAGTGTCTCACCTGTTCCCTCTTGCTATGGCCAGAAGCCTGACCCACAGGGCCTCTGTGACTGTCTCACCCAGCCTGCAGAGCCTGGAGCCTTTCCTTTGGCTTTCTCAGGACTCCCAGGCCCAGCCCTGTGTCTGAGGAGGAGGAGCTACTTGATTTGACCTGCTGGAAGCTGTGGATTGCGTGAGGGCAGGGCAGCCAGCCAAGGACTGATGAATCTCTTCCCCTTGGGAGGTGCTGGGCAGCTCCCCAAAAGGGGAAGTGATCTGTGGGCGATCTGCTCAGGATTTATTGCCTGGTCTTGAGGCATGGCACCCGTGGCACCAGCTGCAGCCAGGCTGTCTGGGGAATCTTCCCAGTAGGCATCGGGGAGCGTGAGGTAGGTAATGAAGCTTCCAGCACTGATGTGGCTGCTGCCCTCACTCACCCAGGCACAGGCCATGCAGCAGGGGTCTAAACCAGCACAGGGAAACTGTCTGCCAAGTGGTAATTTGGTGCCTAGCTCTGTGCTCCCAGCATGGTGTAATGGCTGAGCACTGAGCAACTAGACCAAGAGGAGGGCACACCTTGCTGAGCCCATTAGCTGGTACCACCACATTCAAGCATGAACGAATGAGTGAATGACAAACCCATCAAGTGACAAGCTGAATCCTTCAAGTGTTTCCCTACCCCCAAGAAATACACAACATCAAAAGCTTCCTGTTCTAGAAAGCCAGTGCTTTTCCAAATGCTCTCTGAAAATGAGCACATGTTAGGGACACTCTTCTTCAAGTTCAAGTTCATGTCCTTGAAACACATTTTCCCATGGTATTGGACTGGATTTTCTAAAGCACACTACGGATGCGGTGAGATTTATCAGGTGTTCTCTGTGGATCTTCTCAGTTGCTTCTCTTTTATAATCAAGGAACAACACACATTGGTGCAGGCTCTGCAGTAGTGTACTTGTTTGCATATATCTCTGACTGTCTTTTGAAGTTTTCACTGAATACATGCAGACTTTTCTCCCTAACTCTTGGGAGAAGAGATGATGGTACCCATTTTACAGATGAAGAAAAGAAAAGCTCAGATAAGTAAGGCAATTTGCCTTGAGTCACATATCTGGAGTTTAGTGCAATCATTCACTCAACAGATAGTTCTTAAGCATGACTCTGGTCCTATTCAGGTATGGCACTAGACAACACAAAAACAAAACAGCTGCGTCCTGCCCTCTTGGTGCTTACAGTCTGGTGGGATATCTTGTGTATATGTAGATTGTGCTAAGTCTGTGAAGGAAAGAACAGGGTACTCTAAAAAATGAATATTAAGTGGATTGAACTGAGATTGTATGGACCTTCCTGGAGAAGGTCATGTTTAAGGTGAGATGTGAAGGAGGAGTGTGTGTTGCCAAGGTAACAATGTGAATGACAGGGAGTCAAGCAGAGGGAGAAGCACACAGAAAGGCCCAGAGAAGAAAGCTTCTGCTTGTGGTGTTTAAAGGTGGGTAGGAAATCAGTGTGGCTAGGGAGTGGTGACCAAGAAAAGAGATAAGTAACACACACTGAAGCAGAGGTGGGACACACAAGGCCTCAAGGACCCTGGGAAGGGAGTCAGGATTTGTTCAGAATATAGTAGGAAGATACTGGGTCAGGGAGAGGACCTTTAGGGGGCCCTGGTTGAACTCAGAATGAAACCAAAGCTAGGGCAGGGCCTGGTGGCACTCCTGAATCCCAGCTGGTGTAGGTAGGGGGATAGCTATATGAGGTCAACCCCAGGCAAAAAGTGGGACACCCTATTTGAAAAATAATGAAAGCAGAAAGGGCTGAGAGTGTGACTCAAGCAGTAGAGCACTTCCTTAGCTGGCACAAGGCCCTGAGTTCAAACCATGGTACTGCCAAAAAATAAAGCAAAACAAAAACCTGAACTTAGCTCCAGCAGTGTTTCACCTTTTGAACAAGAATAGCACTGATGATACCAAAGGCTAATGCATAGCGAACCTGCAGTATACGCCAGCCATTGTGCTCATTACCTACTTCCATCATCACCACAACCCTTTCAGGTGAGGACTAGTGCTATTATCCTTTCTATAGACAAATAAATTGAGTTCAGGAGATTAAGGAACTTGCCTAAAATTATCCAGCTAGTTTACAACTATGGTTCATATATCAACAGAGATTGTATTCTGGGCTATATAACTAGTCTCAATAAATTTAAGGATAGCAATCATGCAAAGTGTGTTTTCTTAACATAGTAGAAATAAATTAGAATTGTTATTAATAAGATTTTGATCTGATACAAAAATATGACATATCAAAATATGTAGGATGCAGCTAAAGCAGTGTTTCAAGGGAAAGGTATAGCTTTAAATGCTTATTTTAGAAGAGATCTAGTTTCTGCCTACGAAAATAGGATAAGAGTGCAAAGTAAGACAAAAGCAAATATAAGAAAGAAAATAATCAGAAGAACAAAAACTAATGAAATGGCTGGCAGAGTGACTCAAGTGGTAGAGCACCTGCCTAGCAAGTGGCCCTGAGTTCAAACCCCAGAGCTGCCAAAAACAAACAAAAAAGCTAATGAAATATAAAACAGAGACAATAAAGAAAATTAGTAAAGTTTCAGTCTGAAAATAATTGACGAAATGACAAACTTCTAACAAGACTAACCCAAGAAAAAAGAATATTACTCAGCAATACCAAAAATGAGAAAAGGGGATTATCAACCCAGAGCCTGTAGACATTGAATGGATCATAAGAAAACTTTATGGCAACAAATTTGACAGATTAGATGAAATGGACAAATGTCTTCAAAAATAGAACTTATCAAAATTGATACAAGAAAGAAAACACTTTAGTAGCCTCTTTAAAAGAAATTAATTTGTTAAAAACCTTCCTCAAAGGAAAACTCCATGCTTAGATGCTTTCACTAGAAAAGTCTATCAAGTATTCCAGGAAGAAATAACATCAATATTTTGCAAACATTTTCAGAACAAAGAGAAAGAGGAATCACTACCTAACTGTTTTGTAAGTCTAGTCTATCCTTAATGCCAAAATCTGATGGACAATGTTAAAAAAAAATTACAGACACAAAAACCTTAAAAAAAATCAGCTGAATCCAAAAATACATAAGCACAATACCACATTACATTACGATTGTACCCAATTAGAGAGTATTTCAAAAACTCAAAGCTAGGTTTAATGTCAATCAATCTATTGACGTAATAGTAGAATAAAGAAAATGATTATTTCAATGGATTTAAGAAATGCATTTGAAAAAACAATTTTGGCCCATTCAAAATAAAGCCTCATAGGAAGCTAGGGATAATAAGCAACTTCCTCAAACAACTAAAGGGCATCTACCAAAAAACAAGGAAGCACTAGAGCAGCCATGACACATAATTATAAAAGAGCAAGTTCCTGCCCCTTGAGACCCAGAGCCAGCTTTGCTCAGACATCTCTCCCCTGCATTAAGGCAAGAAGGGTTATGGGGGAAACCATTTGGAAAGGAAGAAATCACTCCATCCCTGCCTATAGGTGCTTTGATGACTTATGAAGAAAATGTAAGTAACTAAAGCAACAAGTAGAATTAATAAATGAGTTTAGAAATGCTGTAGAATTCTAGGTCAATATTCAAAAATCAATTGCGTCCTTATATATCAATGTGAAACCATTGATGAAATGAAGGAAACAATCCCACGTGTAGTGCACCGAAAATATTAAACACTTAAGAACCAGGACGTCTTCACTGAAAGCTACAAACCTTGCTGAGAGAAATGGAGAAGGAAAACTCACCAAAGGGAAGAATGTGCCGTGTTCACGGCCTGGAAGATTCAATATTGTTAAGATGATGTTTTCCCTAAATCGAAGTGTAGTGTCAACACAATCCCAATAAAAATTTTAGAGAGTTTTCTGGTGTAAACTGATAAATTGATTCTAAGATTTATGTGGAAATGCAAAGGATGTAGAATGACAAAAAAGAATTTTTAAAAGAAAAAAATTTGAATAAGTTAACCTCCCTGCTTTCAAGATTCCCTATAAAGCTACAGCAACTAACAGTTTGTGAAATTATTATTAATTATTAGTGAAAACATATGACATACAGATCAATGGAACAAACTAAAGAATCCATACAGACCAACAGTTTGGCCAGAGGGAGCAAGGCAATCAGTGACAAAAGAATTTTCACAAGTAGTGCTGGATCTCCACATGGGAAAAGAGTGAATATTGACACTTACTTCACACTGTACATAAAAATGGAAGTGGATCATAGACCCAAATGTAAACCTTAAACAACTAAACTTCTAAAAGAAACTGCAGGAGAAATATTCTGCAGCCCTGGGACAAGCAAAGTTTTCTTAGAACACAGCAAACTCATATCACAGAAGAGAAAAAAATGATAAATTGAACTTCATTTAAAATAAGATGTTTTTATTTGAAAGGCACCATTATGAAAGTGAAAAGGCAAGTCACAGATTGGGAAGGAATGTTTGCATCTTATATTTGGAAAGCAGATTTGGATTCAGAATATAATACACGATAACAAAAAGATTGATCAGTGCCATGAGATAACGGGAAAAATTTCAACAGATACTTCTTAAAAGAAGTACGGGAATGACCCTTAAACACAACAAAAGATGGTCAACTTCACTTGTCTTCCAGGAAATATAAGTCAAATTACAATAATATCACCAGAAGGCTAAAATCAGTGGTGGGCTAGTGGTCCGTTAGTGACTCGCTCTGGGTCAGGTAGAAATGGAAGAAGTTTAATTAATTGCGTTTGTCAATTTTTGTGATGTAAATGTTCCCACTAATGCTTCATTTCCAGCTACCAATAAGATGTCCCTGAATGCAGAATTGGGACAAGATGCAATCAATTGACTTCCACCTGCTGGTGCAGGCTGGCTCCAATACCACTGACTAAAAAGTTTAAAACGATACCAGGTATTGAAAACCTGGGGGCAACCAGAACTCACTCATTTACTCTTTTGAGGGGTGTAAGGTAGTAAAAGCAGTTGGCAAACATGGGTTACAATTTTTTCAAAAGTTAAACATCACTGGCCTACACCACTCAGTTATTTAACTCTTAGGTATGTCTGAGGGCATGACTGCCTAATTTGTACCAGCCCCAAATTGGAAGCAACCAATGTCCAGCCAGGGATGACTGGATACTGTGGCATGTGAATAATGCAATGAAATATTAATGAGAAATAAAGTTGACACGTGAGCTATGTGGATAGATCACAAAAACATCATGCTCAGTGCAAGAAGCCAGACAGGAAAGAGAGCACAGGTGACATGACATCATACATAAAAAGTTTAAAGTCCATACTAATCCATGGTGACAGAACACATCTGTGGTTGCCTGCTCAGGAAGTGGAAGGATAGGTGGATTACACAAAGGAACCTTTGCTCGTTCAGGAAATGTTTGTAATCTTCTTTTTTTTTTTTGGTGGCACTGGGGTTTGAACACAGGGTTTCATGCTTGCTAGGCAGGCGCTCTACTACTTGAGCCACTCCTCCAGCCCATGTTCCATTTCTGTGGGCTGGCAACCGCCGTCCCCACTACCTGAAATACTTCCCCTGGCCCCACAGATCCAGACTCAGGGCTACCACTTCACCCTGCAGGTCTCAGTCAAATATATTCACCTCAGAAAGCTTCCCTACCCCTTTGTCCCTTCTGACCCTCATAGATCTCACCACCACTGTCTGGTAGAACTTTCTGCACTGGTGGGGACATTCCCAGTCTGTCATGTTCAATACAGCAGCCACCATCCACGAACCTGTGGAGCACATGAAAGGTGGCACATGTGACTTTAGATCTGTATGTTAAGTGTTTTCCAATTTTCACTAAAGGCTGCTTATAGGGGGTTGCTACCAGATTGCAGAAATCAGGTCTGTCCTATCCCGTTTTCTTCCTACCATTTATCATGATTCAAAATCATTCATTTCAAAAGTTATATTGTGGGAAGAACACTTAATGTGAGACCTACCTTTTTATTTTTTAACAGACTTTTAGGAGTCCATTACAGCATAGTTGCTTACAGAGTTCTAGTTCGTGTTCCTGCTTTTGAGTTTTTGTGATGACTAATTCAACTAAATAGAAACTTGCAAGAATATTTGAATGAATCTTTGTTCACCCTTTGTTAATTGATTTTTTAACATTTTGTGGATTCTCCTTTATTTTGTTTAGGCAGGAGAAATAAGTTCAGGAAGTCAATTGTACAGCATGGTGGCCACAGTCAACGACAATGTGTTAAGTACTGGGAAGTCACTGTGAGTGTAGCCTTTAAATGTTCTCACCACAAAAATGATATGTATGAGAGGTAATGAAATATGTACACATATTTCAAAATATAATGTTGTCCATCATTTATATATATATATATAATTTTTATCTGCCAATTAAAACACATAAACAGTATGCTTTATCTTCTAAGTGGGCATATATAATTACTTTGGGGGAGAAGTGGCTGAAACATCTGATGATTGTAGACTTGGGTTATAGAGTTATACCTTCCCAGGTTTCTCTCTGAGCTTTATAACTTGTTAGCCATGACAACTCACTTTTCACTGAGCCTCAGTTTCATCTTCATCAAAAGGAGACACTAGGCCGAGTGCTGGGGGCTCACGCCTGTAATCCTGGCTTCTCGGGAGGCAGAGATCGGGAGGATCACAGTTTGAAGCCAGCCCTGGGAAACAGCTCAAGATACCCTATCTTGAAAATACCCAACACAAAAAAGGCTGATAGAGTGACTCAAGTAGTAGAGCGCCTCCTTAGCAAGTGTGAGGGTCCAAGTTCAAACCCCAGTGCCTCCAAAAAAAAAAAAACAATTTGGACACTACTAATGTACATAGGAAATATATGGAACATGCTTAGCACAATGCTTGGAACGTGATTGATGGCCAAAAAAGCAGTTATTATTATACAGTTGTCCCTCAGGATTAATGAGGAATTGGCCTCAGGATCCCCTTTGCATAGCAAAGTCTACAGATGCTCAAGTCCTCTCTATAAAATGGTGAAATATTTGCACATGACCTATGAATATCCTCTCAGATTCTGTAAATCACCTCAGATTAGTTATAGCTAACATAATGCAAATATTATGTAAATACTTGCTATACTAGTGTTTAAAGAATAAGGAAGAGAAACAAGACTTTACATGCTTAGTATAGACAGATTTTTTCAAAAGAATTTGATCCATGACTGGTTGAATCCATGGATGTGGAACACATGGATGTAGAGAACCTATTGTATACATTTTCTCATCTAATCTTCCCACCAGTTCCATCAAGAGATGAAGAACTGAAGGTCAGGGTGGTTAAGTAAATGCCCAGAGCCAGGAAAATCCCATGGGAGACTCTTCCTGTTGTAGTGTAAGACAAGGGTGGAGACCAAACCTCACTTTGCACTTGTTTAGGCAGGGGACGTCACTGCCCACTGCACAATGGGAAATGACCAGTATCTGAGTGGATCTACGGTTCTTTTTACTGCCAGGAAACTCTTGGAGACACCAAAGACCACCCAATACCAATCTAAAAAAGGCAGCAGAACAGTGGATAAGATCAGGAATTTGAACTCAGTCTGGGTTTGCATCCTAGGTAGATGTTTGGTAAGTTACCCAACCTCTCTAGAACTCAGTTCCTTCATCTGTAAAACTTGAGGGCTTTTGTCTTGGTTGTTCCCTTTGCCTGTGATGCTGTTCCCTACACACAAAATCACCTCTGTCTTTACACGTGTCTTTTAGGTTTACCAGACCACCAAACCAAAATAAAACCCACCCATCCCTTCCTCATCGCTCTACTTTTTGCCATAGTGTTTACCACTACTCAACACTAAGTCATTCACTTATTTATTAGCATCATTTATTATCTTTCTCACATCACCAGAATATCTTCCCACCAGAGCAGGAATTTTGGTCTGTCATTGTCGTGTTTCCAGTACTGAGAAATGTAATCGTAGCTCATTAAGACTTTTCAAGTGTTCTTACTGTAATCCACCCCACCCAACAGGGCTACCTTTGTAGGAAATGGTAGAAACATAAATGTCATCGCACTATTTGATAGTCAGCTTTCTCTGGAATTTGATCAGAGTTCTAATGTCAAATTCCTAGCATTTTTATTGCTGGTCTACGGCCTCCAAACACGTCAAGGACTTCCTCCCTCTACCTCTGATGCTCCCTTCTCATAGAAGGCTCCGGGGCACAGTCTTGCAGAAATGTAGTCTTGGGTCCCACCCAGCTGGATTGAATCAGAGTATACATGGTTGTGAGATGGGGAGGGTGACTTGTGTGCATTCAAGTTGGAGAAGTGCTACTGGAAGCTCTCTCTTTCCCAGCTCCCAAATCGTCATTCACACCTGTTCCCTTTTAGCATCTAAGTCACTTGAAGGGCTCTCTCTCCTTGGCCAGTTTCATCTCTGCAAGCAACCATGCTCTCCTCCAAATCCTTCTTGCTGTTGGCCTCTGCAGCTCTGAAGGAGGGCACCACATTCTCTCCTTTCTCAGGGATATCTGTGGATCTGTCTTATCTGACAGGCTCCTCTTCATTAAATGGTAAGCCTTCTGAGGGCAGGGCCTTATCCTGTTATCTCCAGGTCCTCCCCATCTCTGTCTGCCTTCACTTGATTAGGATCTCCTAAAAGCAAATGAATTATTCCTTGACTTTGTCTGCTGTGTTTATTCTACTGATCCAAAGATGTTTGACACAGCTTTCTTTCATGCATTCTTTGGTCTTAAACTGTAGGTTTCTGTAGGAGCTCTTATCTTGTACCTAGCCAGGTACTCAAAGGAACTTTTCTTTTATTGAGAACAGTGACGAGTGCCAGTTCCTAGCTATTATGCCTATTAGGGAAATAAATACGAATGAGACAAAATTCCTATAAATAAAGTCACTGTCTAATGGAGGGGCTAGAACCCTTCCCATCTATACCCTATGGACACACTCATAGGAATAAAATAGACAGCAAACTATAGAACATCATTCTGTAAAATCCTGTGCAGCATTTTAGAAAGAGGACAAGACAAACGGAGAAGGACTGCCAGGGAAGGACCTCAAGGGCATGACGAATGAATGAAAAACACCTTGCAGATTAGGTGCTGTTTGATGCTGATTATACCTTAACTGTAAACAAGTTTATATTTACTAGGGACAAAAGGAATTGAAGAAACACACAACAAATTAATCACAAGGATCAAAGAAACGGTAACCTTATCAGTAATGTTTGTTTTTTCTTAACATGGAAAATACATGTATGCGTTATTTGTGCAATTATAGGATTCACAATAACTTAAAAAACAACAACATTACATTAATTCAAATTTTAAAAATAGCTAGGTGCCAGTGGCTCACACCTGTAATCCTAACTACTCAGGAGGTAGTGATCAGAAGGATCAGGTTCAAAGACAGCCTGGGGAAATAGTTCATGAGACCCTATCTCGAAAAAACCCTTCCCAAAACTCAGGTGTACACCCTGAGTACTGGAAAAACAGAAACAAAAAAACTCCCACAGGGCTAAAGCAATTAACATTGCCAGAATTGGGAGGAGAGGGGAGATGTCAGGGGCTTTGGGAACTGCTTCAAGCACTTATGTCATTCCTATTTTGTGGGTGACTTGACTGAGAGTAGCAGAGGCTTAAGTGGCTTGCTGAGTGTTCTCTACTTACCAGATAAAGAAAGTTGACTGTAGTGTAGATGTTTCCTAGCAAATGTGGAGTTGTCCCTGACTGCAGGACAAGGCAGGAAAGTGTTTTGCACCCCCTCCAGGTGAGGTATGGCCACCCCCATGTCCCAGTGTGCCCAAACCTGGCCTGCATTAATCCATTTATTTATTTTTTGTGGTACTGGGGCTTGAACTCAGGGCCTACATCTTGAGCCACTCCAGCAGCCCTTTTTGTGATGGGTATTTTCAAGATTGGGTCTCTCGGAACTATTGGCCCGGGCTGGCTTCGAACCGCAATCCTCCTGATCTCTGCCTCCTGAGTAGCTAGGATTACAGGCGTGAACACTGGCTCCCGGCATTAACCCATTTTTAATGAGGGCTTTTGGCTCCCCAACCCCAAGATGACGATGATGACTCTTTTTTTGACGGCAACCCTTGCTTTCCTTTACCTGCTTTCTACAAACTTCTCTCTTTGACCCTTATGTGCAGTGACTTTATAAAAGTACTCTATAAACTGCTTCCCACCCAATAATATGAGCTGTATCCCAGAGGTCTAGATACAGGCTCTTTCTCCTGTTCTCAGCTTCCACATAAATCCCAACTCAGAACCTCACAGGGAGGCAGAGCCAGTTTCCTCAGCAAAGTTCTGACAAGGTACCATTCTGGGGGACCCTGGGTCTGTTTGTTTTTATAACTCACACACTCCAGGGAAATTGCAAAGAATAAGTTCATCTGGAAAGCAAGCAGAGCACATAAAATTAAACGTTAATATCAACAAAAGCAACAAGTTTGATTTTGACAGTGTCTATACACACATCTCAAAAGACAACAGAGCTGAAAACATGTCCTGAGAAAACAGACCCCAAAACAGGAAAACATCCCAAAGTGATCATGCTAGAACACGATAGTGCAGGTGGAACCCCTTGCGGGATGCTTAGCACACAGGGGATGTTGGGAAGAGACTGGAAACCAAGGCAATCTGGTGCCTCATTCCTATGCTAAAATGCATTGAAATACATGGACTAGAGAAGGTTTGAGTCTTTCACCAAATGACAGCACCAAGCCCTGGAAGAAACAAGAAACATCAGACCATCATAAAAAAGCTGACCGTGTAAATCCACTCTGCCTTGCATGTTCACTGCCAAGAGCGAACGCAGGAGACACAGCAGAACCAGATTTGGAAACAGCATCTCTAATTTTGTTTGGCCAAATTTGCCAAGCATAATAGGCGATGAGCCTGTATGGGTGTTCCCAAGTAATTACCCTTAATTGTTTGTGCAAATCAGAAGATCTATCAGCTACAAGCCCAATTAATTAAATGCAGACACACAAGTCAGATTGGGAAGGAAGAAGAAGGGCTGGGTTTGTTGCAAAATTAAGCCTGTGTTATTTTACTTCATTTTGGAAAGCCACAGGGAGAACACACCTAATAACAGTAGCTAGTAGGAGACATTCCATCAGGATAGGGTAGGCACTACTTACTAGCACATCTCAGATTGTAGGAGTTTTAGGGCACTGTGGAGGGCAGGAGCAGAGCAGGTTTTCAATTGTGCATTGGGGGAGGGAAGGCAAGTGGAGAATTGGCCCAAGAGATCTGAAAACCATGTGAACTGAAGTTCAAAGTGGTCCCAATATAGAGGCCCTAGTGATAACCTGCTGTTTCTCATGGAGCCTTCACATCCCATGAGGTGGAACATAAGAAGAGGACAATTTCTTGTTTTAAATTTATTTATGATCTTATTAGCCTGTAATAGTTGTAGAGAGGGATAAATTGTGACATTTACATATGTGTTAAAAATATATCTTAGTTGGATTTTCCCCCTCCATCATTCTCCCTCTTCCCCCCCTTCTTAGAACAATTTGAACAGGTTTCATTCTATGTTCACACATGAATACAAAACACATCCAAGCATATTCACCATCATTCCCCCTTTCCTTGTGCCCACCCCTCCCACTGGTCCCCACCCCAGGAAAAGGTTTGTTTTTCCATCCTGCCCTTCATTTTTAAAATTAAGTGTATATTGATAGTCCATGAGGGGGGTTTTCATGTTGGTACTTCAGGTCTGTGTATCTCATGCTTTAATCAAATTAACCTCCCACCTGTTACTTACTCTAACTTGTATTACTTTCTCTTAATTGCATTATATTACATTACTTAATTCTCTGTCACCATACTCTCCTAATATTCAACAGCTTACAGTATTACATTCATATGTAGATGGTTGTTTCAATATTTTCATTCTCTAACATTTTCTTTTTCTCTCCCACCTCCTGTACCCCCCACAGACTCACTAATACAATTTTGTACTCTCTTTTGCTATATATATGTATGATCATATGTTTCTACATATACATATTTAACTTATAGGTCTAGCTTCCACATATGAGAGAAAACATGCGACCTTTGATATTTTGAGCCTGGCTTACTTCACTTAACATGAAGATCTCCAGTTGGAATGGACGATTTCTAAAATCAAGCTTTCCTACACTTCATCACTCATGGACACCTTTACAATTTTTGTAATGTCCAACTGTTACCTTTTTTGCTGTTTTCTTTTTTTTTTCCTTTATGTGGGTGAAGTGATTTCTCAAAGGACTGTACACTGCTGCCCCTGTTTCAGGGCTGAGCATTTTCACCAGAGCCAACTACCAGACCCTTCTACCCACTGTGTGGAACACAAGGTCCCATTCTCTTGAACAAATTGCAGAAGGTGCAATGTCCTAATTTGTCATCCGTCATTTTGAAATGCTGCCTTCCCTTTTCAGCTCATGTGCCCTAATTTCCTTAACGACAGCTCAGAATTAGTGCTCATGAAGTCATTCACTCTCCCTTCATTTTCTCTCTGAAGGTCCTCACTCACAGCTGAAGCTCAGTTCTCCCATCAGAGACAGAGAGAGTGAGCAGAAAAGGGACCAAAGGGATGCTGAGGTCTTCCAAATGCATACATTTTGGATGCCCTGCTAGGTTTCCAGGTAAGCTGACAAGGTTTTCTTGTTCAAGTTGGGTCGCCTAGCATTTGTTGTGAAGGCTCAAGTCCTATGATCGCCTACAGAGCCTCTTTGAGCTTTGTTGGTTAACTTTGACCTTGCTTCAGAGCTCATGTTAACACCATCTGCCTGCCATCCTTGCCTGTAGTGATGGATTGTGTGATGTGCTTGGAGATCTGAAGCTGTAAGATGGAGATTTCTCAGACTATTAGCCCGATGTCGCCACAGACAGCAAAGGCAGCTATGTCAGAGCAGAGACAAGGTCATGGAGACCTTGAAATGGCTGGGAGCAGGAGGTAAAATACTGCCAGGACACACAAGGACAAAGATTTCTCTTGCTGTCCTTTTCCATCTGCTCCATCCTCACTCAACCCCACAACTTCTTTCTCCAGTTCTAGACTGAGTTTTGACCTAGCACCCACCCTCTGTTTCAAGAATAAAGGGAAGGGATGGCAGAACCATGACCAAAATGGAAGGGATTAATTAAGCCATGGCACCAGATGGAAGACAGCTTTATGAGTCAAGTGCAAACGATGACACAAGATCCGAGAGTCCTCTCACCTCGCTTAGCTGCTTATTTGTTTTATGAGTTCCCTTCTAGAACCAGTGTCTCTTGTTCATCCTAGCTGGAATCTGCCTGAGGCTACCAGCTACTCCCTGCTCAAAATGGAAGCCAGTCACTGACAGCCTGGAATGAGATAGCTTGTATGCCAGTCTTCAACTCTGAGGGTCTGAGTTTAACCTTGCCCAGTGTTTTTTGGGTACTTACACCCACCACTCTCTACATTATGGAGGCCCGCAGGTGATCAGAGATTTCTTTATAACTTTACTTCTCAGAAGGGCCTAGGAGTCACATTGTCCATCTGTCCACATGCAAAAGGTGACCCAGCAGCCATGTGTTGCTTCTAACCACAGGGCAGAACAAATCACAACCCTCAGGAGTTCTTGGCTCTTAAATTCTATGTGCTTGAATGTGGAACATAGAAGGGTAAGGAACAGAAGCCTCATGGGGAAGAAATTTCTCATGCTGAAATCTCACTTCTGTCACTAATAATGATATAATGAAGACAGTAGTTATTAAATATTTTGAGCACTTACTAGTCCTGAGATGCTTTCTGTACTTTATTCCAATTTATTCTCTCACAAGGACCTAGGAAGTAGATACTGCTATTAGTTCCAACTTAGAAAAAAAGAAAACTGAGATAAGAGTCCAAGGTGATCTAGCTGGTGAATAGTAGGGCCACTTTCAACGAGGTCAATTATTTTTAGGTTGACAAACCAGCCTGGTTTGCCTGGAACGAAAGGGTTTCACAGGACATGGGAGTTTTGTTGCTAAAATTGGGACAGGTTAGTCACCCTAATTATTTTCTGAGTGTATTTGTAACAAAGACTGGATTGATCTATGGTAGCTCACTCCTGTCACGTTTCCCAATCACAGTTTTGAGTTTTCTCCACTGATCCCTGTCCTCTTCCTCATATTTGTAAGTCTCAACTCCTCTGGGTGTTGATGAGCTGTTATATTTCATTTGTGTAGGTATTATACTACTGTTAATCTTTATTATGGATTATATTTTTTAAAAAGAGATCTGCAATTATTTCCTGACTAATGTGCAGTTCTCATCACTGATTCTGGGATTTTATTGCTAATCTCATTATTAGTCTGACTGTTCCATAAGCTCGTCACTACTTCTTTACCTCCTCACTAGCCACGTCATTGACGGTGCAAAGAGCAAACACCACAGTCAGAACAGTACAGCTGACAAACTGATAGATCAAAATGGTGGAGGAAAAGAGACTGGCTTTGTAGAGAGGAAACCTCTCTACATTTTAAACCCCATTTAAAATGTTTCATTAGTCAGACACTCAACAAATATCATGAGTCTTGTACTTTGTACCCAGAGTTGTACAAGATGCTAGGATCCAGTAGTTAACAAGACAGTTCTGGCCTGCATAGTTCAGCAGAGTAGATTGTTTTTGAGTGTGTGGTAATACTGGGGTTTGAACTCAGGGCTTTACACTAAGTGAAGCTGTCCCAAGGACTCTCAGAAAATGACTGGTGTCACCATTTCAGGCACAGCAAATCCTCACAGGTGTAAGAGCATATATTGGTGTACATGGAGAAACTAGGCTGCTTATTTTAGCCTCACTCCAATCCTTCCCATTGCCACCGTCCCCACTGTTTTGCACATAGAGAAATTGAGGTTCCAAGAAGCTAGAAAAAAATGTCATGTACAGTGAAGTCATCCTTCCTAGATACCTTCAAACGTTATGAGGTCCAGTTCTCCTAAGATGGAGCTAAGAATCCCTTTTGGTGAGGGTTGTTACTATGGAAAAGGTGAGGTCATGTACGTTAATTGCCTACCTGGTATTAAAGCACATAGTGGGAGCTCAAGACAGCAGCCTCCCACTGGCCGTGGTATCTCTTCTAGACCTCACTCATCTCACCAGCACCATTTTAGTCTTGCGAATGGCTGTCCTTGGAACCTTAGAGAAATGAAAAATGGAAGAAAGGCTCTGCTCTCTGAACTTTGATGGGATAGAACAAGCTGCTGTCTGGCTAGGTGGCCTGCAGACAGAGAGTAGGCACCTCTCAGAACCTTGAACTCAAAGGGAGCTCACTAACAGGAGAGGGAGGGTAAAAGAAGGTGAATATGGTTGTACTTCCTATACAAGAATGAATATAGAATTTTTAAGCCTGTAGAAGGGGACTAAGGTAGAAAGGAGAAAAATGGAGGGGATGGACCAACTTAGATTATAATACATATATACATGAAAATGTCACATTGAAACTCCCTGTACAGCTATCTTAAACGAACAAAAATGTGTTTTTTCAAAACCAGAGAACAGGAAGGTAAAACAGGTCCTGTCTGGGAGGTTGGTACCAGTGGGAGGGAAGAAGATACAAGGAAAGGGTGTAGGAGGTGAATGTGGTAGAAATATCATGTACTCATGTATAAAAATGGAACAATGTGACCTGTTATAATTATTCTAAGAACGGGGAAAGGGGGATAAAGGAGAGTGATGGAGGGGGTGAATTCAACTATGATATATTAAGCACTTTAGTAAATGTCACAATGTACCCCATGCACAACAATAATATGATAACAAAAAATTTTTAAAAAGAACCTTGAATTTGGTGCTCACTGCTAGGCTAAAGTCTCCCTGCAGGAATAGCAGGGAGCACCTGCTGGTGCTCTGTGATCAGGAAAGGCTTCCCAGGAAGGAGAACCAGGACTCAGGACAGCATTGTCACTTCTCCTCCATGCTGCTCTTATAGGAGCCATATGATATTTTGCAACCATCCCAGCAGAATGAACACACATCACATCTTGCACAGGGGAAAAAATCTGATTTGTCTGCCTTTGGTGAATTTATTCAAAGTGGAGCATCTACAATGTGAAAAAAAATAGTTCTTAATGCTGAAACTCTGAACATGTGAGCTGCTCAGCCAGGCACTGGCCTTTAGGCCAGGCTCCTATGACACTGGTGGGGAAGAAAACTGCCACCTCTTTCAAAGACTGTTAATACATTTTCAAGATTATCCTTTTGTTTCAGTAAAAATTCTTTAGAGAAATTTACAAGGAATTAAAGTCCCCAAGTCACTCATTCTTTTTTGGTAAACTTGCTTATTATAATATTGAACTGAATGTGCCCAGAAGTGTTTGTGCTCTTTATCCAAATGTGCCATCCGTGACCTTGAACTGAGCATGCTCAGAAATAGTCTCCCTACATGTGTTTTCCTATAGGAGTACGTATAGGCTCCCAGCATAAAATCCTGCTCTCTTTTGGGGGGCCAGTGGTGCTTTCCTTACAGACTGCAAGTGATCAGTCTTTCTCATTCTTTCATTTTCTGGTTGTGCTCATTGGCCTCTTGCTTGCCAAGAGGAGAAACCTACCCCCGAAACCAAAACCAAACCAAATCAAAAGGGAAACTAGCCTTTGGAGTCAGATCAAGCTGAGTTTGGATCTTTGGCCTTACCACTTCCAAGTTGTGGAACTTGAGGCAAGTCCTCTCTTCTTCCCAGACTCAGTTTCCTTTCTTAAACAATTCAAATAATCATTTCTACTCTGCAGGGTTAGCACATGAGTTTACAATGTAGCACATGTAATTAATTATCTGATGTTTAATATTTTGACCATCATATCTGGGACTAGAATATTCATTCTGCATTCTCTGGATGAAAGCCCTGCCTATACTTGAAAGTTGCTTGTTCAACTTTTTATTATGGAAAATTTCAAATATATAAAGAATGAGAGAGACTAGTGTAAGGAATCCCTGGAGACTCAGCATTCAGCTCCATTATTTATCAACTCATTGATCAATTTTCTTTCATTTTTCTTTTCTATACCCCAACCTTGGTATATTTTGAAGCAAACTTCAGGTATTTTATTCGCAGATATTAGAAATTATTATTATTATTTTTTGGTGGCACTGGGGTTTAAACTCAGGGCTTCATGCTTGCTAGGCAGGCGCTCTACCTCTTGAGCCACTTCACCAGCATGGAGATTATCTTTAAGTGAACTCCTTACTTGGCTTTTCCAGAACAAATAATCCAAATTGCCTTTTGTGGATGAAGTTTATTAAGGTAAAATTTACATACAGTACAGTGAGCCTCTGATTAATCTTATCTCTGAGTTTCCACAAACCCAAATTCTTTTGATTACTCTTGTGTGTTCCTCAATATTTACAAGTATGTTCCCAACACTAAACAGATGAATGGACACACAGGTGTTTTGCTCTCCCCCCTGACCTTAACATGGAAGAAGAGGAAGCAGGCACCCTCCGTGGTTTCCTTAAACTGTGGTTTATCATGACTTGGAAACACAACATGTTTGATTGGCTAGAACAGAAGCCACTCAAGAATGGATTCATTAGGATCAAGTATTGTTTGGGGCAACTGAGTTTATGTTGATGCTTTCTTTCTTAATGGCCTTAATAGAAGGTTTCTAAGAAGCTTGACTATTACTGAGTTCTTTAATAACTAACCCTAAACACGACTCTGTTGGGATGGCGATTTACCCAAATAAAAGTAACTTTGTTAATGAGGAAGAGATGCTTCCTAAGTAACTGCTATTTGCTCAACAACATAGAAATAAAAAGCCAAACAGAAAACAAGTACAGATGCTAGGAAATCATACTACTTCCTTCTTCCTGGATCCCAGTCTGAGACAATCTATCAGCAAGAGTGCCCTCTACTGTTGCCCAGTTACTTTGTCACTTAATTTAGTTTTTCTTTCACCCATGTCTCCAAGCCATTCATAATACAGACCAGGCACAGGGCCTGGGCTGAGGTGTATATGGGGTAGATTTGCTTTGTCTCTTCTTTATATTTGGTCATTGTAAGAACACAGCCTGCGGTAAGCACCAGGAGGCCACTTTGTCACTTCTTAGTTTGATTTTGAAGGATGATGTGGTCCGCTGGTCAGGAAACCTCTAATGAACTCAGACTAGGATAGTTCAGGAATGCCACCTCACAATCCAGGTGTGCACAGAACTGCAGGTTACTATGGTTCAGAGTCCCTTACTTTTAATGCCAACTGGGTGCTATCAAAATGGAATACTGAGTTTCATTGGAACAGGCTCTACGTAGTTGAAGCTATCAAAGGACCATGAACTTTGAGTAACACTGGTCCAAACCTTACAGGACCCAACCAGAGAAGTACAGGCTCATTCTGTCCCACCCAGAGGGCTAGTTTGAGTGCTCAGTTAGCACAACCATGAATGCTCCTTTATCAGCACTTGAAGTCCCCCAACTTTCTCTCCTTGGAGGACTAAGTAAATTTCTTCACCAGCATGAGATCCCTTGCTTAGCAAGGTAATATTCATGTTTTTATTTGTTGGTTCATGATTAATTGTGTTTTGTCTTATCTTTTATTGTGGGCTCTGGTGGGCTTTGTTTTGTGCCATGGCATAAAGAACAGAGGCTTTGTCCCCTATATTGCTGGGCTAGCCCCAGTCACTGGGCCATTGTATCAGGAGCTCTTCTATGCTCAGGTTTGGTCCTCTGGGGACCATGCACTGAGAAGGGCAGAGGTCTTGCAGCAATACTCCAGCTCCAACCCTTTGACCATGTTTATTGCATCCAAGCTGGGTTCACTTTGTGTGGCTGGGTGGTCTGAATTCCCACACCCCTGACCTGTCTGGTCCTTCTGGCCAGCAGTCTCCTGGGAGACTTGGTTTTAACCTGAAGTTTTTTCAGCAACCCCTTTGGTCTTGTATGTTTGTCTTTGCTTCACTTAGAGGAGAAAGACTCTTTCCTTGGCTCAATGAAGTCTGTCTTCTGGCTGAGGAAGGAATTCCTTCCATACTGCTTTTTGTTAAGCATGGAGCTGCCAAATTCAAAATGGCAAATCCATTGCCCTGTCCCAAACGACATAAACTATTTCAGTTCTACAATGGTCAGTCTTATCAACTGGCCTCAAACTGAACTGAATCTGTTATTTTCCATACATAGGAGAAAACTAATGAACTAGATTATAAATTCTCAAATTCTACTTGAGCCCTTAGGTTAATTGGGTTTCAGAGACTTAAAAGCACTTATATAATTTAAAATAAAGAACTCAACAATCTCCTGCCAGGTGTGGTGGTGCATGCTTGCACTCTCAGCTCTGAGAAGGCTAAGGCAGGATTGTGAGTTCAAGACCAGTCAGGGCTATAAGCGAGATCATCCCCCAAAATTTTTTTTTTACCAAAAGACAAAACAATTTAACTTCTAATGTTATTAAATATTTTAGCTGTCTTAAGGAATATTTTCTGCTGGGATTACATCTCTGAAAAAGAACACGTAAACTTCGAGTTAAGTTTTGTTTACTAGAACATAGCCTTGGAATACAGGTCGTTCAGTGTTTGTAAACAATTTAGAGGGTGAATTGTTATAAAATGAAAAGTAGAAAAAATTTATATTCAAGGTGATAATATTTATAAACAAGACATATTTCGATAACAATTTCTCTTATTTTAAAACAGTGTGGGGCTGGCAGAATGGCTCAATCAGTAAAAGCACCTGCCTAGTAAATGTGAGGCCCTGAGTTCAAATCCCAGTGCCACCAAAAAAAGTATGAAAATAATAATTGCATAATATTCTAGCTCATGCTAGATAGCTTAAATAATCTGGAGTTCCTAAGTGTCCTGGACTTGTCTTCAGTTAGAATTGGTTTCACAATGCAAATGTATGTGTTCAATTATACTGAATTATAGTAATCAATGTCTTCTTTAAAAGGATTGTTTTTGTAACTTCAGTCATGCTACAAATTACATGAATTTACTCTAATTAAATTGAGAATTACTCTAATTAAACTATCAATTTAAATTCTAAAAGGGTATTTTTCTGATACTTTTAATACCATTAGTGATCGTGTTATTTTTGAAGGATAACTTGAATTTAACTTCTAAGATCTGGGATCTCAAAACCTTGAAAGTCAGCAATGAATAATTTTCATTCCAAGTTACTGAGAAAAATGTAAGGTACTCTCCTACTGTTGCTGCAACAAACATCACAAGTTTAATGTCTTAAGAAACCAAGTTTATTCTCATACCATCCTGAGTGTAAGCTCCAGGTGTCTGCACTCCTCTGGACCTTTGGGGAGAAGGTGTTTCCTTGCAGTGTTTGCCTAGTTCTCTACTGTCTGCAAAGCATTTTTTTTCCTGTCATGATGATGTCACACCCACCCAAATGGCACAGCGCAATGTTGAGGTCAACTTAATCACATCTGAGAAGTCCCTTACTCCACATGTAGCGGTTTGTATATGGTTTATCCTCTCCAAAACTCATGCTGAAATTGATGGCCACCATAGCAGTGTTGTGAAGTGGAGCCTTTAAGAGATGTTTGAACTGTAAGAAAGGATTAAGGCGAATGTCTTTCAATTAGCAGTGGATTAATTATCGCAAGACCAGGTTGTTATGAAACAACCCAGCCCTCCTGTTTTCTCTTCTGCAGACACCCACTACCCTTCTGCCTTTCCACCATGTTACAATGCAGCGTGCTGCCCTCCCCAGGTGCTACCACTCAATCGTGGTCTTCTAACCTCCAGAACTGTGAGCTCAATGAACATCTTTTGTTTATAAATCACCCAGTCTCAGGGGTTTTGTTATAGCAATAGAGAATGGACTAAGACACCAGGTAAAACATTGTCATCACAGGTTCGTGCATTAGGACACGGACATTGTTAAGGGACTGCTCTTCAACTGACCTTGTTTTGTAATCATTGTGATTTATATTTTTGTTATACAGGGACACCTTCGTTCTTTTGTAGCACTCAATCAAAACGGTAACATTGATATGATATATAGAGATGGTTATATACAAATAAGATTAAGAATGTAAAAGATTGTATACCACACCTATTTATGTATGTTTCATATATAAACACAAAGGTGTAAAAACATCAGTAAACACAACCTAAATGTGACAGATAGGAAAGGTCTGATAATTACAAAGACATGTCTTTGGATGATGTATCTTTTTTCCACGTAAGGCTATAAAGAATTATTCTTATCTGATGTATACTCAATTCTTAAAAGTTTATTTTATGTGCTTATTTACTTTTTGTTCTTTATTTTTTTGGCAGTACTGGGGTTTTGAATTCTGAGCCTTGCATGAGCTGCTGGTTGCCCAGCTGGAAGTTGACTTCTGTTACTGATTGGTTTACATTTCAGACACTTAATCTGTAAGGGTGACATCATCTAAGTTCATATTTGTCAACCAACCTTTGAGGACAATACAATCTAATAATGGTCACAATGTTTCCCAAGCCATCTGTCTTAATCTGTTTTTTGTTGCTATAATTGAATACTACAGACAGAGTAATTCATAGAGAATAGAGCTTGTGGATTTATTTATTCTGGAGTTGTCATGGATTTTATTTAGCTCACAGACTTCTGAAGGCTTGGAAGTCTAAAGGCAAGGCCCCTGCACCTGCCCAGCACCTGGTGAGGGCCTTCTTGCTTCATTGTAACATGGTGGAGGGTATCAACAGTGAGTCAGAGCAAGTGCTGGCTCAAGGGTTGTCTTTGTGTCATAAGGTCACTAATACCATCCTGGGGGTCCCACCCTCATGTCTTCCACTAATCCTAATTACTTCCCAAGGCCCCAGCTTCAAATACCATTAACATATGAATGTGGGGATTAAGTTTCTAACACATAAAGTTTCAGGAGACACATTCAAACCATAATACTACATGATATAAAATGTTATGGGTAGTAAATTATTGTTTCACAGGAAATAATTTAAAAGGCTCTGTTGCTTAATTCTCTTGGAGAGATTGAGGAAAATGCTGGTTGAACTCACAGTACCATTTTCTGTTAAACTTTGCCTATATTTGGTTTTGATGCTGCTTGGATGACTGAGAATATAATTAAAACATTTACCAAAGTGTCAGGTGGTGCCTCTTGTAGCTTTGTGTATTTCTGCTGAGATAATATTGCCATTCAGTGTGGGCCATCCTTGCAGGCTGGGGTGAGTTTGCATGACAGGTTGGGGTTTCAGAGCTTCCATATTGGCAGCTGTGGTTTGAAAATGGATGGTTTTCAAAGGTCCACTTATTAGGGCTTGGGTCACAGAGTGGTATTGGGAAGTGATGTGGACCTTTGCAAGATGGCGCCTTAGAGGAGGTACTTAGGTTATTGGGATGTATCTTGAAGGGTACTGTGAATCATCTTTGGAGTCTTGGTCTGTCTCTCCCTTCTTCCTGGTTTAAGGTAGGAGTTCTTACTTGTGCTTCTGCCATGTTGTGCTGCCTTTGCCAGAGGCACAAACCAATGGAGTTGCCTGATTTTGGTCTTGAACCTCTAGAACTGTGAACCAAAACTGAACCTCCTTACTTCATAAGTAACCCATGTCTGGTATTTTATTATAGTGACACAAAGCTGACTAATATACTGATCATCTCCTAAAGGATCTGCTTGTCCAAAAGCAAATGTCCTAGAGGACACAGGGATCCTGGTTTTCTCATCTTGTGAATGGGTTTCTCCCTGGATTTGTAGCTTCCTATTAGAATCCTACATTAGAATCTGTCTGTGACAATGACAATCACAAACCACAACAATCTCAAGAGTGTAGTTGCTGGTCAAGTCCAACTCATTTACTCCTCCTGCAGTGGCATAAGACAGGGGAATCACTTTGAGCTCTCTCTTTTGCAGTACTGGAGTCTGAACTCAGTGTTTCACATTTGCTAGGCAGGCACTCTACCTACTTGAGTCACACTCCAGCTCTTTTTTGCTTCAGTTATTCTGGAGCTAAGATCTTATTTTTTGTCCAGGTTGGCATGGAAAGTGATCCTCTTATTTTATGTTTCCTGCCATTGCTGGGATGACAGGTGTGTGCCACCATATCCAGCTTCTTTTCCATTGAGATGGGATCTCTCAAGCTATACCTCGCTGCCCCTGTGGCCTAGTACTTCAATCCTCCTGATCTCAGGTCTCAGCCTCCTGCATAGTTTGGGATGACAACTCTGTGTGCCACTGTGTTCAGCATTGGTTGAAATGGGGTCTCGAGAACTTTTTGCCAAGATTGGCTTTGAACCACCACACTTCAGATCTCAGTCTTCCAAGTAACTAGGATTACAGGCGTGAGCCACCAGTGCCCATCTTCACTGCGTTGTTATGACCAAACAACGCAGATTTGGGCACTGGCTAATACATCCTGGGGCATTTGGATTAAAAATTTGAAATAAAACAGGAGATTCCTACATAAAATTCAACAAGAAGGAATTCCTTGTCCAGGGTGGGATGGATGGACTAGTGGGATCTTTCTTCACAACTTGGGCTTGTCTGGCCAGATACTGGTGAGGACACTGGCTGTTGCTTACAGGTCACCTTGTTGCTATTGTGAGCATGCTGTTGGCAAGATCTTAAGTGCTGTTGCCAGTCACCCTCTGATTGGCTCATACATTGGCCAAGTTCATTTCAAAATGAGACTCGAATGTCCTAAACATAATGGGAGAATGTCATGGAACCCAACATGGAGGCAGGGACCCAGAAACCCAATGATTTTCTTGTCCCGTATGTTCTCAGTCATCAGCACAAGAAGAGGGGGAAACAAGAGGAGGGAATTTCCATTGACCACACCTGTGCTTGGTGACAATAAAACTGTTGTGATGCCACAGTCAGCTCTGAACAGCTCATGCTAATGGGAGCTAAGTGACCCTTGTGCCACTGGGCTCAGCTGAAGATGTCCCTGACCTGTGACCACAGGACTTACTCTAACCAGTTGTCATCAGATCTGTGGCTGCCTCTGTCCCATCTGGAGCAACAGTCCACATGATAAAGCAAACGAATCATCAGCCCCTCCCCCCAAAAAATGTACAAAGCCCCAAGTTTTCCTACATGGTGCTCAGAGGGTTTCTCCACAGCCATGAACTCCCTTGACTGGCAGGGTCGACTTCTGCAATTTTCTTTTTTTTTTTTTTCATTGCTGGCATTTATTTATTTATTTAACATTCTGTGGTGCTAAGGTTCAAACCCAAGGCCTTGCACATAATAGGCAAGTGTCCTACCACTGAGCTACACTTCCAGCCCTTTTTGTTTTTGACCCAATAATAACACACACAGTTTCTAAGACATCAACATGGATGCAGGCTGTCCTTCACAGAATTACATTTAAAAGGCATTAATCTCTGGACCGCCCAAGTTAGCGTTGTCCCCACCTTTTGTAGCCAGGTGACAGAAGAAGTGACAAATCATGTTGGTTTATCCAGATTCAGCTCAAGTTTCCCTTTGTCATTAAATGCCAGGTCTGTCGCTTATGCTGTGATGTGATAATCAGTGTGAGGTCACTTCTTAAACATCACTGTGCTTTATGTGCAGTTTTGATTTTTGTCACATTTACTGAAGAGTTTCCCTTTTTTAAAATGGCAGTACTGAGATTTGAACTCAGGGCTTCATGATTGCTAGGCAGGTGCTAGAGTGGTTTGAGCCACTCTGCCAGTCATTTCGTTAGATTTTGTTCTTCTGAATATTTTCTTCCAGATTAAGGAAAAAAACACTGTGTTACCATTGGTATCATACAGTTAAATAAAAAATAAAAGCAGAACTACTTTTGGAATGGGGGTTTGACTTGGTGTCACTGATGGCATGCTTCCTGATATCATGAAAAACTGTGGAGAGCTGATGGGAAAGGCCTTTGGAGCTCTTTAAACCAGCCCGACCCATTTCAAATACTCTAAGATCAGATGTCAATGAAATCCAAGCACCTACGAGTCAGCCTGTTTCTTCTCCTGTCCTGAAGCCTCTCTCTTCACTAGCATTAGCCTTTGATATTTTCACAATTCCTTTCTTCCTTCCTTCCTCTCCCCTCCCTCCCTTCCTTCCTCCTCCCTCCCTTCCTTCCTTTTGTATGGCTGAGGTTTGAACTTAGGGCTTCACGCTTACAAAGCAGATGCTCTATGATTTGAGCCATACCTCCAATCCATTTTGCTCTGGTTATTTTAGAGAAGGAGTCTTGTGAATTATTTAAATCAAGCTAGTCTTGAACTACGATCTTCCTGATCTCAGCCTCCCAAGCAGCTGGGATTGCAGGTGTGAACTGTCAGGGCCTGGTATACTATTTCCTTCTTAAATTCCTATTTTTATTTTGCTTTAATAGACATGTAATTGTGCACATTTATGGGACGCAGTTTGATGTCTCAATAGCATACACAGTGCAATAGTCAAACAAGGATGGTTACAGCATATCCGTCATCTCATACACTCATTGCTTCTTTGTGCTAAGAACTCAAAGTCCTCTCTTCTAACTACTTTGAAATACACATGATATTATTGTTATCTGTAGTCCCTTGACTGTGCAGAAGAACACCAGAGCCTATGCGTCCTGCTTAAGTATAACCCGGTGTCCATTGGACAAGCTCTGTGGTCTCTTTCCATTCCCACAACCTTGGATAACCACTACTCTCTCTACTTCTACCAGCCCAGCTTCTTCAGATTCCACACGAGAGTGAGAGCATGCCATGTTTGTCTTTCACTACATGTTTTTTTCACTTAACAACACAATGTCCTCTTGGTTCATTTATGTTGCCCCAACATTTAATATAGCTGAATAGTATTCTGTGTGTGTGTGTGTGTGTGTGTGTGTGTGTGTGGTGTAAACACCATATTTTCTTCATTCATTCACTCACTGATGGACAGTTAGTTGTTTTCATACCTTGGATGCTGTGAATAGCATAGCAGTAAACACGGGAGTGCAGATGTCTTTGTTGTCATACTGACTTCATTTCCTTTGGTTATATACCTAATAGCAGGATTGCTTTTTTTTTTTTTGTGGTACTGGGGTTTGAACTCAGGGCTTTCATCTTGAGTTACTCCACCAACCCTATTTTTTTGAAAGGTCTTTCAAGATAGGGTCTCATGAATTATTTGCCCGGGCTGATTTTGAACCATAATCCTCCTGATCTCTGCCTCGTGAGTAGCTAGAGTTACAGGTGTGAGCTACTGGTACCCGGCAGTAGTTCTATTTTTATTGTGTTAAGGAACCTCCATACTTTTTTCCACAATGGCTGAACTAATTTGCACTTTCATCAACAGTGTGTCTTCACAGAATCTAATTTTCTGGCTTGTTCCTCCTTCTTGCCCTGGGTCTCCCTTGAACATGACTTTGGAATTTGGTTTCCTCTCTTCAGTCTATTGTACTCAGTAAACTTACTCTAGCAATTAGGATTCTGTGATTGCAAGTAACAGAAATCTAATTCCAGTCAACTCAAGCAACAGTAAAAAATATTTTTTGGAAGGATTGGGAGTTCACAGAGATGAGCAGGAAGTTGAAAAACCAGGTTCTGGAAAGGCTGGACCCACAGCACCTCTGAAGAACAAGGGAACAGGAACCGTGGGCAGCATTTGAATCCTTACCCTTCGATTTCTCTCCAGAGGGATCTGTCTGCGATCCCTTCCACATCTGGGATACCTTGTCCGGGCCTTCGCAGGGACCTTCACAGAATTCCAGCCTCAGTCAATTTGGGCAACTCCTTTTACTTCTCCTAGTCTCATTTTTCCCATGTTAATGGGGAAGATGCTATCTCATGAGTTTGGGGGAAATAGTTGTAAAAATCAAAAGCCACACTTGTGGAGTGAATGTAAACGAAGCCACTGGAGCCAAAAAAATATCCCTTCAAACCATGTTCACTGTGTATCCTCCTACCACTTCAGCTTCCTCATCTATTAGGTGGGGATCGTAATGTTTATCTTAGTGTAATTAACCTTGTATCTAGCACACAATAAACGCACAGTAATACAAGTCACAGGAGGAAAGCAGGCAACCAATGTGATAATAACTTGGTGATGTTATCATCATCAATCACTTCCTCCTGGGGTGGCTGGTGAAGCTGTATGTCCTCCCACACATTAATTCGATGGGACGGCCATGAGAAAATTCTGTCTCACAGCAAGATTTGCCCATATGAGAACGGAAACCCTCTTAGGAAGAGCGGTGCGGACTCCACCTCCGCAGTCCGTGCTCTGCGGGCTCCTGTTTTTTCTGGAGTCTGATGTGTTCTTGGCACATCTTTTATAAAAGTCAGACTTGCTTTTTTCCTGTTGCAAATTGCATACACATTTCTGCTCCCCGTCACCAGCCTCCATTTCTCAACTGGCCTTCTCTAGCCTCTCCCCACTCCCTCCCCCACCTCACCCCACCCCCGCTTCCCCTCTAATGAGAACGAGCCGACTTGTAATTAAGGTCATATTTTATAATCCAGGAAGGGCAGTCAATGGTTGCAGAGTTCCAGCTCTGCTCAGGGGTCCTCTGGTGGACTACCCAGGGGATGACGACCCTCAGTTCTTGCTTCAGTCTAGAGACAGAAGAATGGTTTTGATGGTTGAAATTAACAACTGGATTTATAGTTTATAAATAGTCCTTGTGGTAAGAGCTTCCCTTCTCTCTAATCCCCTCTTCCCTTCAGACTTCACTTCTGCATCCCTAGCCAGTACGATTAGCCTCAGAATGGAAAACAAGAGACCTTCTTGCAAGCTGCAAGAATTCCCTAAGTGGCCTTGGTCTTGTGGATCCTTGATGTGTCGTGACTTTGGATGAAAGCAGCTCCACTGATTCATGGCCACCCGACTGCACGGGTCCAGCCAAAAAACTGATCACTCACCTCCCACTCTTTCCCTTCTTGGCTCAGAGCAAGAACGCTTCTGACCCTTTCCTATTATTTGTAATCTATCTCTTAACATAACGGCCTCTGTAAAAAGGGAGGCAATTTTCCCAGACATGCTGGCTGTGATGGTGACGGAGGAGCTGGTTTGGAAAAATGGTAACTTTCTCCAAACCGCGAAAGTCAAGCAAGCTTTTAGAGTGATGCTGAGAAGCCTGGCTGGCTTTTCCTGTCTTCAAGTTGCACTTGCTTTTCTGGCTCAAATGGGAAATAAGCAGAAGTAACCAGAAAGATCCTCCTGGGAAAGGAAGTTCCCTATTAGAAGTGACAGAAAGAGCAACCTGTGTCCAAACAGCTGTTCTGGTCCGTTGGCTCTGGGGGTGGTGGATGGGCCAAACTGCTCATGCGCAAACTAGGCCAACCATGAAGGAGGGACAGCAGCGAGCAGTTGGTGTGGTGACTCACCTCTCTCCTGGTGCCATAGTGCTGAATGTAGACAACATTCGGTCCCCCACCTACTTATCCACAGGAACATAGTCTCTCCCTTTCTGCCCTCCCCCTCTCCCAATGTCAAGGCAAAATGTTTTATATTAGCACCAGTGTTTTGAATATGAACAGCACGTTAGCAAGCTCCCTAGACAGCATTATTTAGTCTCCTGACGTGGGACATTTGCAGTGACTGTGCATTGTACCAGCACCTTCTGTAGAGTGACGTTGACATCCTTCTGCTCCAGTAAGTGAATTTCCCATCATGGGCTGATCCATTGGGTAGAAACCACAAATTCACATGCCAATGTAGGGGCCAAACTTTGACTCCTCCACTGGAATTTGAGTGGATATCATTGTGCTTTTATGCAAATGCTCTGGGGAGCAGTGAGCTTTTGTTCAATTGCATTTTTATTTTTACTTTTCATGGTAATGTGACATTTCATGACCGTAGACTACAATTTATTCTTTTCCTAGTATTCTCTTGGTATTTGACCATTATGGTCAACGTTTATTGAGTTCCCTAGTGTGTTGGACTGTGCTAAAGCAATTTCCCAAGGCTATTGTTATTTTTTAATTGTTAGGACAACTTGTCAAAATGGTTGGGATGCACTAAAGACAAAGAACATGGTTAAAGAATGTAAGTAACTGTCCAACTTATAGATGAGCTCAGAAATACTGTCCATAAAAGATGAGTTCCAACAACTCATGTTCAGGCTGAATGAATGTTCTTCTTATTCTTTTCCACTCCAAGTTCCTTCTCTTTCCTCTCCTCTGGAAATGTCTCTGCACAGGTTACTGAGAAACAAGGTCCCAAGGATTGAGACAACAACAGCAGCCTGACACAACAGCAGCCATGGTGGGTGTAGATACCTCAGGGTCAATTCTGGCAGTGGAGACCCAGGCTTCAACACAGCTGGCCTGTGACTTGCCCTTCTCTGTCTGCCTTGAGCTCAAAAAAGGTGGGTCAGGGCACCACAAGGAGGGACAAATGGGCTTTAGCCATCAGGAACTCACCCACCTGGCTGTCTGCTGACGACTTAAGCCCAGCCCAAAGCAAATGCTGCTCTTTGATGCTGCAGACTTATCCTTGTTACTCATGCCATCTGATATTCAGCCAACTTTCTACCATAGCAGGTCCCAGGGCCTAGCCGCCAAGTGCCTTCTTCTCCTTGCAGAGGAAGTATCTCAGAGAGCCATGAAAAAGTTTCTCAGGAGATCTTCCTACTGCTTTTCAGTTCCACCAGCTTGAATCCTTGGGGAAGCATCCAAAAATTCTAGGCTCTCCTCCAAGAGGAAACCGAATAGCAAGTCTTTGGAACTGTGTCCACATGCATTTTAGACCACTCGCTGGGAGCTCGGTTGTGCTGTGGTGTGAAGCTTTGGACTGATGGCCCATCATAACACTTGGGTAAAATATGAGATTTCATGTTTTCAGATTACAGTTTCCACATAGCTTCTACCTCCCAGATGAGTCTTTGTAAAAACTGTTCTGCAGAGTCAGCAACTTCAGATCACTTAATCAGCCTCCTGAATCAGTGAAGCACCTCTATGACCAAAAGCCAACTCCCAATGACTTAACAGAGAGGATGCTGACAAGTCTAGAGGTGGTTGGATATCAGGTGAGGCTTGATCTAAGGTTCACAAAGTATCATCAAGGTTCAGTTTAGCTACAATTCTTGGGTCTGCCTTTCAAAATATCAGCTTCACCCTTAAGGGGCAGTATTCGCCTCTGTTGCCAGTCTCGATTCCTGATGCAAGAAGGAAGTTTTATGCTATGCTAGCCAGGGGAAAGGAACATTCTCATGGGAGAGTTGATTCATGCACTTGACACCCCAGCTAACCTTTCTTCTCACCTCTTCTTTTCCTTTTTTAATTGAGGCAGAATTTCACTGTGTAGTTTAGGCTGGCCTGAAACTCTTGGTCCTCCTACTCAGTTTCCCAAGTGCTTGGATTACAAGCATGCAGCACCACACCTGCATGATGGCTTTCCCATCTCTTTTGGGGGAGATGTGTTTGTTGGCTTAGGGCAATGAAGGTCCCTGTTGGAGAAGCAGCTGGTTTGGGACCCATCCCAGTTAGGCCTGTGACTAAGGCAGAGGAGGGGTAAACTGGCAAGAGAGATTCAAGACACTCTTTCTAGGAAGAGCAGAGGGAGATGCATGTGGGCTGATGACCAATGTATAGAATATTGTCCTTGTGCTATTGTGCTCAGATGGGGGAAATTGTCCAAGGCATTTGAAGACCTTCAGTGACATCCCACTGTTCTCAAGGCAAGGACAGAAGTGTCAGCCATGACCTACAAAGTTCTGTGTGATCTGGCCTGTCATTACCTCTGGCCACCCTTCCACCCTTCTGTGGCAACCTCAGCACCCTAGTATGCAGACTTTTCAGTTCCTTGAATTTGCCAGTCTCTCACCTATCATGAGGCCTCCACAGAGCTGTTTCCTCTGTCCTCCTTGTTCACCCTACCTCCTCCAACTCAGACCTCACCTGCGAGGGGAAAGGCCTCTGGACCAGGTCAGCCTCCTTGGATCCATATGTGCTCTTTTTTGGCAGCACTGCTTAAGCTTGTTCTTCCTGTGTGTGTGTGTGTGTGTGTGTGTGTTCCATTCATCCTTCCAGTGAATGCTATGTGAGCTCTTCCTACCTGTCAGGCCCCATCCCAGGTGCTGGTGACAGAGCCATGAGCAAGAAAAGCAGTTCCATCCTTGCAGGTCCTACAGGCTCATGGCATATTAGACGGCTCCCACAGGAAAGCAGAAGTTTCAAGTCCATTGCATCACAGACACACAGTACAACAAAGATCGAATCTGTGATTCAGCCTCTGGGGAGCTCTGAGCCTTGTCACCAGACCTAGAAGTTGTTTGTATTAAAGATGACTGATCTTGAGATCAGGTCTTTACCCCAGTTCAGTCCTCTCATTCTCCTCCTTCAGCACCCAAGAGCCGATCTTCATCACCCAGCCCTCTCTCCAACAGCTCTTGAACCATCCTCATGCATCCACTCCTCACTCCTTAGCTACAGCATCCCTAACTCCCCCATGTGAGTTGTAACTCTGAGCTCCTTGAAGGCAAGGATTGGTGTGATGCATCCCCAGTACTCAGTGCACTGTCTGCATGTAGCAGGTGTCTTGTACACAACAGTCAAATAGATGAACAGCCTTGCCTCCCTTTGCATCCTTGTCTTACCTCTTCTTCACACTGGTTTAGCACCATCTTGTCCTCACTATCTTGTGAAGGCAATGTTGACAACCATCTTGTAGCAGTGGAAACTCCAATTCCAGGAATGAGTCCTGAGATCCCAAGTGTAAGGTCGCAGAATGGATGACATGCCTCCCTCTGTCTGGTACCACACTGGCATCCTCTTACCACAAACTTTCATCTTAGGCGAAAGCTCCCTGGTGGGGCTTCAGGAAGCCAGCGAACACTCTGGAATTCTATGCAAAATGTGCGCCTGTGTGCATACGTTTGCAGAATCCTGATCACAGCTTTCATCGAATTTTCAAAGCCATTGGGAAGCAAAAACCATTAAGAATAACTGGCCTGGGGATATTTTCTTTCTTTCTTTCCTTTCCTTTTGATGGACACAAATGCTGACACACCACTGCCCCACACCAAATCATCTTAATAGTGGGTTTCACAAGGAGCAGGGGCCTCTCTCCAAGGGCACCACCCAGGCTGCTCACAATTGGAACCCACCACCAGTTCACCAGTGTCTGCTGCTTCCGTCACATTCTGAAGAATCTGAATATTAGATGGAATTGAAGAGCCAACAGAGGTATGTTTCCAGACAAGATAAATACAGACAGTAATCTAATCCTTGCGTAAAGAATAAGGCTACTGTTGGAATCTTGATGCTCAAAAAAAAAAAAAAGACTGAATTACAGGGGCACGCCCAGTTGGAATTCTGGTTTCACAGTCTCTTTGCTTGTCAAACTTAATATCAAGGAAAATAAGCTAATTTGATTTGGCAAAAGCTCCTGCAATATGGAATTGATATTTGTGGCAGTGACCTTTGATGTTCTGTATAAACAGTGTTTTCCCTGCTGTGGAAGGGAGAGTTGAACAATAAACAGTGTCTTCCTTCTCCTCTCACCACCCGCTCCCTCCTCAGTACCAAAAAGAAAAAAAAAAAATCTTTTTTGTGGGTCACAAAAGGCACGAAGGCAACTTTTGCCGACTCATTTCATGGGCCAGGCTCTGTTGACCTTGGCACTGATGTTAGGAACTGGATGATTCTTCACTGTGAAGACTGTTCTGTGCATTGTAGCATGCTCAGTGGCCACGCTGGCCTCTCCCCACTAGAAGCTAGCAGCAGGTCTCAATGTCACAACTCCAAGTGACCTTAGACATTGCCAAATGTCCCCTGGTAAGCAGATTAGCTCTGGCTGAGGACCACTGTCATTAGTAGGGGAGCAAGGGGCCAAGGAATTTCCCCCTTTCTCTTAGTTTCACATACTACTTGCCTAGGTGAGGCTCTTCTGCCTTGAGGCTGTGACTCACAGTCCATCACCTCCAGGGACTGGGGAACAGGCTTTGGGGACGACCACACCTGACACACCTTCTTTGCTCATAGGGGCTTCAGACCACTGCACAATGAACTCTTGCTTGCCTCTGAGTGACAAAGCACTCCACACCTCTGCTGAGCTCATGGTGGCCTTTCTGTCTGCAGAGATTTCTAAAGTGTAAGCAATGCACCTTTCTTGGGGCTTTATGAGATTTGGTAAAGTGCCTGGAGCCAGGCAGGCTCATGTCAACTCTGGAGTTGACCTGTGTCAGCTTATGAGATTGAATGGTCAAATCTTCTGGGAACCATTAACAGACACGTTGGTAGCTTGAATTTACAGTTGTATGTCACTTGACCACAAGGATGGGTTCTAAGAAATGCACTGCTTGGCTCTTCTGAGTTGTGTGAACATCAGAAATTTTAGCATAGCTTACTACACACCTAAGCTGTATGGTATAGCCCATCACTCCTAGGTTACTAGCCTGCCCAGCATGGTACTCTACTGAAAACTATAGGCAAAATTGTAACACAGTGGTAAATATTTGTGCATCTAAACACAGGAAAGATCCAGTAGAAATACCAGGCCGTCGGAATTGTTTGCCTTCATTACTATCATATGGGAGCACCTTCATGTTTGCTGTCCATCGCTGACCCAAACACCATCATGTATGCATGACTGTATTTACACTATAGAATTTGGCAAATGTCACAAAGTAGAGCTTTCTTGCTCTCCCTCCCTGCTGGCCAATTAAGTGTTTATTAGCACAGCACTGGTTCAAGTCCAGGCTTGGAAACTGGAGGGACTACAAAAACTGCTCACCGATATCCTTTTCTCCCTTGTTTCTTATTTAAAGAATTACAGATGTGTCTAGCCTGGCAGTCAGTCTGGGTAAATAGCTGCATTTCCTGCCTTCTATTGCACTTAACAGTGTTCCAATGACCCACTTGAGCCCATGGCACGCAGGTGAAGTTTACCCGATAGAGCTTCCCAGAAACCCTTTAAAAAGTAGACTCCAGCTTGGGACTTTCACTCTCTGCCATTTCCCCAGTCCCTGTTTGCATCATGGATGCTGCTATACCTTGGATCTTGAATGTGTCCCCAGGACCCATGTGTTAACAGTTTGGTCACCAGCCTGTGGCACTATTGAGAATTGGTGGGGTCTAGTGGGAGGAAGTTAGGTCACTGGGAGGGTGGCCTTAAAAGGAGCCCTGGGACCTTGACCCTTCATCTCTCTGTTACCTGGCCACCATGAGGTGGTGAGCAGGTTTGCTTTGCCACGCTCTCCCCCCACAATAGGCTCCCTCACCACAGACTCCAAGCTGACTCAAGTTGACCATGTACTGAAGTCTCTGAAACTGTGAGCCAAAATAACATTTCTTCCTTGTAAGTTGATTATCTCAGGTGATTTGTCACGGTGATGGAGAGCTTGCTAACACAGAGGCTTACCCAAGTGGACCAGATACCCTGAACTCACGAGATGATAAGACAGAGGATGAAGGTCACACACTGAGGTTGGTCCCTGATGACATCATGGGATCAATGTATCAACCCCATACTGCTGTTGATCCTCATCAAGCCTCTGATATCTTCCTCATGGAAACCCCAACCTACCAAGTGCTGGTACCAAATGCCTCCTCCTCCATGAGGCTTCCTTTTTATCCCCGTTGCATCCACTGTCCACCTGTAGCCTCTGCAGCATCCTTGTGTGAGAACTGTCATGTTGCACATACATCACTCATCCCCACCCCAGGCTGTGTGTTGGCAAGCTAAAGCAATAAATCTACCTCAAACTCAAGGCACATCAACTGAAACTTTATTAGCTCTGGCTTCTTTACCTATAAAATATAAATAATAAGAAGAACCCAGCATAAGGCATTTTCCCAAGAGTTAAACAAGATAGAGCCTAGTACAATCCCAGCAGGTGGGAAGTATCTAGTGAACGCAAGTCTCTGTCACTCACATCTGTGTGATCACCTGTCAGCTGTGGTAATTCTGAACTTAGGCAGTGTCCTCTTCCTCTAGCCTTTGTCTCTTCAAGCACAAGACCTGTATCTTATTCACTCTCCATCCTTGATTTCTATTATGGGAAATTAGAGTGACACATAGTAGCACTCATGACATTTTAATAAAAGTAAATTGATTATCCTTTGTTGGAGTATAACTCATTGCTCTATCCATCTTTTAGTAGCAACTTAATCCAATTGATGCTTATTGAGCAATCCAGTTGTGTTGACCCAGACGTGACTAAAACACTTAGGACTCTACCCAATGCTAAGGTATTCATCCTCAAGTTGACTTTAAGAAAAGTCTAGAAAGAGAAGCATGAGGGTTCTCAAATAAGGATGAACCAAAGGCTGCAGGTGGATGATAGGAGTGACAGAACAGAGAGGAGGCTTCACAGAAGAGGAGGACTTGGCACAGGCTTTGGAAGATGGCAGGTCCTGGTTTTTGTGTAGAAGACACAATGGCCTTGGCGTCCTAGAGGATAGGCCATGACAGATAAGGGCAGTATAGTTGGAAACCCTGGCTCTTGCCCTGGGAATAGAGCCAAGTGGAAGGTTGGAAAGCCAACCAGACTAAGACATTTACATCTTACTCTCCAGACATGGGGAGCCACTGAAGGTTTGAGAGGTGAGAGTGACACTAAATTAGGATCTAGGTATATAAAAAGTCAGAGGTTAGTTGGAAAGGGTGACAAGGGGATAGGGAACTAGTGAGTAGCTATTAAGTTGAATCCCCTAATTCTCTGAGCTATTTTGTTATAGCATGTGCAACAGCTGTGCCATGAATGTAAATAAATTGATGTTTCTTTGGTCAGTTATTTGATTAATACCCGACTTCCTCTCTATACTGCAAGCTCCATGAAAGCAGGGCATGGAGTTGACATGGAGACCACAGTGATTCTTCAGCACAAGGATGGGAGATGCTCCATGAACATCTGTTGAAAGATTAGATAAGTCAAAGGGGACTAGAACCTGATTGGTCTCTTCTGTAGTCCTGAGGATGACCTCAGCCTTGAAATGTAGCAGGAACTGTGGAGGCTATTTGGTGCACAATCCTTGAAGGAATGATAGAGAACTTTCAGTTGAATTCAGGCACCTGGGGATGGCAATCCAAATGCCAGTTCTGTTGCAACTTGCTCCATGATGTTGGAAGATGCTCAGTCTCTCCGGGTACCTGTTTAACATGAGAAGTTGAGACACGCAAACTTGAATGTCTCTTAGGATCCTGTGTATTTCACTGGGAAGGGAAGAGAGAATTTATTGGGCACAGTTTACATGCCAGACACCAAACCAAGCACTTTCTGTGTATTATCTCATATTGAGCAATGCATCCTGATAACCCAAAGGCAGGCAGGTTACCCAGCTTCATGCTCTTAGTCATCCTGTGTCACCTGCGAAATAATCCAGGCTCCACATTTTAGGTCAGGGTTTCCATGAGGAAGATATCACAGGCTTAATGAGAATCAACAACAACATGGGGTTGACACATTAGTCCCATGATGTCATCAGGGACCAGGGACCACCTGTCTTTAGTTCAGGTGGACTCAGTGTGACCTTCATCCTCCCTCTCATTATCTCGTGAGTTCAGGGTATCTGGTCCACTTGGGTAAGCCTCTGTGTTAGCAAGCTCTCCATCACCGTGACAAATCACCTGAGATAATCAACTTACAAGGAAGAAATGTTTATTTTGGCTCACAGTTCAGAGACTTCAGTACATGGTCAACTTGAGTCAGCTTGGAGTCTGTGGTGAGGGAGCCTATTGTGGGGGGAGAGCGTGGCAAAGCAAACCTGCTCACCACCTCATGGTGGCCAGGAAGCAGAGAGATGAGAGGTCAAGGTCCCAGGGCTCCTTTTAAGGCCACCCTCCCAGTGACCTAACTTCCTCCCACTAGACCCCACCAATTCTCAATAGTGCCATAGGCTGGTGACCAAACTGTTAACACATGGGTCCTGGGGACACATTCAAGATCCAAGGTATAGCAGCATCCATGATGCAAACAGGGACTGGGGAAATGGCAGAGAGTGAAAGTCCCAGGCTGGAGAAATCTCCTAAGATATATTCTGCCTTTTAAAGAGTTTCTAGGAAGCTCTTTCGGGTAAACTTCATCTTCATGGCACTGGCCTGAATGGCTTAGTTCTTGTGCCTCAGTCTCTTCATTCGTAAAAGTGTCCTTTTTAACAATGGGAAGAAATTTATAAAATAATGCATTTCACTTTTATACTGTCTCTCTGCCAGGTCCTTAAGAGGTCAATAATGTCATCTCTTAATATGATACATCTAGTGACAATCCAAAGTCATTTCTGAGAGTCTTGGAATGTCATAGTTGTTTCCCTGTAACTCAGAGTCATTATTTCCTGAATATAATTTTTAAATCACCTCCCTGAATACAAACAACTTAAGCAAATCTATTTCAGAAGAACTTCAGGTGGCCACTGCAGTAGAAAGCACTACTGCTTGTGTTATGTGGAAGGCAACTGAAAACATAAATGTCACCACATGTCCTTTAACCATGGGATGTATGTATTCTGAGGAATGTGTTGTGAGGGGCTCTGTGGTACAAACATCACAGAGTGCACCAGCACAAACGCAGATGGCCTCTGTCAACCCCTGGATGTGGCCTCTTGATGCCACCAACAGATGCTGTAGACATAGATAGAAGAGGTTGCTAGCAACATGGCACACTGTTTCACAGTAAGCTATTTAATAACTGTAAGGAATACAACACACTAAAATAACATAACAAGTATAGTAGAGTAACTCCATAAACCAGGACCATCGTCATTGTTACCAGGAGCCAGTATCATGTGCTGTGTGAACATATTCTTCTTTAGGACTGGCTGTGCAGTGGGTGTGTTTGTACCAGCATCTCCACAAACATTTGAGCAGAGGGTTGCACTATATATAACAGTAGACACTGTTATGTCACTAGGTAATAGCAATTTTCAGCTCCATTATAATCTCATGAGACCACTGTCACATATGGTTGACTGAAAGGTCATTGAGTCCATAATTATTTAAGAAAGACAAAACACTTGTGAGTCAGAGGCAGGAGGATCCTGAACTAGAGGCAAGTCTGTGCTACAGTAGTGAGTTCCAAGGCAGCTTGGGCTGCAGAGCAAGACCCTGTCTCAAAATAAACAAAGAACTAAAGCAAAACAAAAGACCAAATGGAAGTGTGGCTGTACCTGGCAATCTGCAGAAGGCAGTGTGTCTGGATCACCCTGTTAATTGCAGAGCTTCCCGTGCAATTGCCATTGAGGTGTTAAAGAGGGCGTTGTATCAGACTGAAGTAAAATGGAGGAAGGAATAATGTCTTCTCTTTTCAATCCAGTGTCATTTAATACTATGCTAAAGCCACCAGGCAGACCCCAGAGTGTTTGTGTGGGGGATATTGTACCAGGTTTTCCCTGCTTCTGGTGGCTTCTCAGATGAAAGACTATTTTCCTTGGATTATATAACGATGCAAAGTTGGCTTCTTTACTCTTCCCCTCCCCCCCTTTCTCCTCAGCTTTACTTGATCTGGCACATCATTGTGGAGGCAGGAAAAGCCACCTACTCCTTTAATCTACAACATCATGGAGGCACATGCTTTCAAACTCCCTTTTCATCTCTACTCTGCATTTTAACTACTTAATTTGCCCAGTTCCTGTGCGTTGCCTATTGATAATTGATAGATTGTTCCTTCCTTTCCAATTTCCTCCATTAGCTATTCCAGGAAGTTTATTTGTGCTTTGCATGAAACCCAATAGTTTGGTAAGTGCCCAGCTTGTTTGTAGGCTTGTGTAAATTAATACTGTCCAGCAGAGCCTCTGACCAGGAAGCTATCCAATTACATCCTGGCAGTCTCCTCTTCACCAAAGAACGACCTATGGCGTGGGACATGCAGACTTCCCCTTGCTTTAATGGCTTTGAGTGGTCGTCTGTGGGAGATCATTGATGCCAGGCCTGGCTCCTCCCTCAAGCCAGGAAGTATCCCCAGGTCATATGGATCACCTCCACCCCATGCCTACAAACTAGGCTTTACAAGTATGGGGGGAGGGATGTCTAGCTGAAGACATCCTGTGTAAGAAGTCTCAATTGCTCAGCCTTGGTTGGTCCCTCGACCCATCCCCCATCCTTTTTTTTTTTTTTTCCCCTGGCAAGAGCATTACTGTAAAGAAATATCTCCAGGTGGGATTTTGATTTCTGACTATGCCACTAGTAGAAGTTTCAGGCAGTTATCTACAAACTTTTTAAAAAAAATCTGTCCAGCAGCTTAAAACAACTGAATGAAAGAAATTCTGAAGATTGTACTTCAGATTTCAAAGTTTTAGCTTCTGTAGAGAAAAAGACAGCAGGTTTCTACAGGGATGCAGTGAACTAGTTAAGGAGAGCCACCTTGTATTCCCTGGAGTCTGCTCTGCAGCTGGTGACAGCTGCACCAATGGGCAGTGGAAGACAAAGGTCATAGACAAGGGCATGCGACCTCTGACCTCTCCTGTCAGTGAGTTCTAGAGCCCTGTCCTTATGGGCCACACTGAGGAGGCATTGCTGCTCCACGAGTCGGCTCTGTGAAGGCCACTGTCATGCTTCTACTTGAGTTCATTTCATTCCAACTGACTTGATCATCGTTCCTACTCCCTAGCTTGAAAGAAAGGACACACTTGATCCTTTCAATCACTCTCTTTATGGACTTAACAAGACTCTCTCATCCATCTGCTAAAGGGTAGGAATCCTAAAACGAGTAGCCTATCTTTCCCCACTGAAGTGTGAGTGACTTGAAGGCAGGACAGGGAGCTTGCCTCTAACTGAGTACTGTGAACCCCTCACGTCTATTTCAGTCCCATCAAAAATGGAGGGAAGAAAAAAAAAAATGGAGGGAAGAGAAGACCAAATGCAGCAGGGGTCAGCATGATGACATGGGAAGGACGCCTGACTCAGCTAAGTGAGGGAAAGGCCAGAAAAGGCTTGGAGGAGGAAGAGGGAATGACAGTGAGTGTTATGGTTTGGATCTTGATTGTCCCCTAACCGTTCATATGTTGGAAATTTGGTCACTAGCCCATGGCGCTATCTGGAGGTGATGGAAATTTTAAGAGTGGGGGCCCAGTAGGAGGAAGTCAGGTCATCGGAGTCAATTTGAAGGGGATATTGGGACGCTGACCCCTTCCTCTTTGTCTCTCTGCTTCTAGTCCACTGTGAGGTAAGCAGCTGTTGTCCATCATGCTGAAACTTCTGGAAACATGATCCAAAGCAAACTTTTCCTCCTCTAAACGGATTCCCTCAGGTGTTTTGTCTCAGCAACAAGAAGTTGACTCTCCATGAGTACAGTGAGTCAGCTTCAAGGTGACAGGTACCAGAGGTGAAGAGACAGAATTACAAAGATGGAGAACAAGAAATCATGGTAGTCCAATGTAGACATGGCTTCCTAGACCGTGGGCTGCCTCTTGCTTATTCTGTATCCAAAGAGTCCAGAACAGTGATTGGGTATGAGACATTCAGCAAGTGATGGGGACACACGTGCATGGGAGTGAAGCAATACAGTTTTAGCCATGCATGGTTGAGTGCATGGGAATGCCGAGATGAAGATCTGAGAGAGATTTGGAGTCAGAAGACAGTGAAGATGGGTTAGCTGGGGAGCATACTTGGATAGGCTCTGACTTTATCCCATCTGGAAAACCATACAGGTTGTGAATGATGATCCCAAGGAATCCCGAATCTATCTCTTGGAATCTTTCAGTTCTACTTCAGAATCACAGCAGGGCAGAGGGCTCTGGGCCACATGAACTCAAAAGATTATCTCAGACCTTCCTTGACTAGAGTTTGCCAGCTCAAATGAGTCAGCTGGTGTCTGTCACTTTCTCTGTTCTCTTAGGGGTAATGGTTTTATTGATTCTTATCAATGCTTGAGTCTGGGAACAGTGGAGAGGGATGTGGGAGGATGGAGAGGCAGGAAGCACTGTTACCTCTACTGGAACTCCTGAATATTTCCATCACTTGCTCATAGGTTGGGTCAAAATGCTTTTCTCACACTATTGGTCATGTGCACATCATCTCTGTGAGGCAAGGGCTGAGTGTCAGCCCCTCTGAACACTAAAAGCTGAGACCTAAGCCCTGTGTCTGACTCCAACATTCACCATGGTTCCATGATCCAGCACCACATGGGCCAACCATGCCCTTCCCCCCCAACAGTGCTCCTGAGCTTCAGGCTAGAAAGGAAAGAAGAAGAGCTGTACAAACACTGTCCTTCCTAGTTTTCCTTCCTCACACGCCTGCCCCTCTCTGCATAACTTTGTCTCATAGAGTTCCTTGGAAGCAGAGTATGAGATGGGGATTGGTGGACGAGTTCATGATCAAAGGTATATTCTGTCGGGAGCCTGGGAAGGAACAGAGGAAGCACCAAAGGGCAGAGGTAAAGGTGTTTCCAGCAATGTCTAGCCACATCCCAGTCCTGATTCCAGGAGAAGCTAGGGAGGGTGAATTGTCTCACAGTTGTCCTGCCCAAAGGAAAGAGGACAGAGGCATCAGGCCACCTCATTGTCATGGTCTTGGATGGCTACAGGATCAGTGGGGAAGGGTTACGCTGTGTGGTGGGTGGTGACCCCTAGAGGCTGCTCTGACCAGCCCAGGGCAGTCCCCAACCCTTGGGAAAAGGGCACAGGCCTCCAGCAAGGCCATCTAGGCAGGGCGATGTGTGCTGCATGCTTGCCTATGGTCACTCAAAGGCAGGTCCCTACGGAAGTCACATCTCAGCACATAAATAGAGCTGGCTTCAAATCCTTCCTCTTCCACACATAGCAAGTCACGTAGCCTCACAGAGCCTCCATTTCCTCTTTTATAATGGGGGTGATGTGTTTTTATCTCTTTTAGGATTGTTGTGAGGACATAATAAGACGATGCAGTTTACCCATGGCTGTTTCTGGGAGAATAGTGGCTGTTGTACCAAGGCTGGTGTCCTGAGTGCTGAGTTAGAAGACATCTTGCCCCATTGGGAGGCAGAGCCTTGGATTCAGGTTTGCCTCCTTCTCTGAGGCACACAAGGATGTTTTCTGATAAGGAGACACAGAGAGGCAGATACATGTCTGTGCTGTGTGCATATTTTTAAAAGCTAGGCCTGGCACCAGCCTAGTTACAAACATGCTGGCATTTGGCAGGCCGTGACTCATGCATGGGGTCCAAGGCTCCTGAGAACTGCCTGGAAGGAATGAAGTGCTGGAGCACTTTGCCAAAGGGGGCGTCCCACCAACACCTTATTTCCAGGTGAACATCATACGAACACAGCTCTGCTGCCCTAGGATACATCCTTTCCCTGATTCTCAGCAAGCATTTGAAGCAAAATGTCAAGATTATTATTATTAAATTTTAAAAAAAGGACTCCATCCAGAGGGTCCCTTTACCTCATCTTTATTATTTATTCTTCCACATAGAGTCCATTCCTCTTCAAATAGACCCAAGATCTGAAAATGGGTCAAAGTCAGACTTTCCTAAGTGACCCTAAGGAGCTGGGTTTATTAAATCTACTGTGTGGTGTAATTTCTTGGGCCTTCCTTTCAGAGGGATTATTTGATGGCAGGATCCAAGGCAGTTCCTGTGGCCAGCTTTCTCCATCACCCAAGGTTCTGGTCTCACCAGGAGAAGCCAGTGGGCTCCCACAGTGCTGCCCAAAGAAGGACAATCTCAGGCTTAAAAAGTGTGTTGCACTGTGTCCTTGCTGCATTGCTAGCAATTGTGTGTGTATGTGTATGGGAGTGAGGGGATGGAATTACATTCTAAATTATAACAGAAATCTCCATTTTAAAAAATGAAAGCAAAGCAGCAATGGCTGAAGGCAGAGCTGAGCTAGCAGATTATGAAGGCACAAGAGGAAGTTTTGGGGGTGCAGGGCATGCTGGTGACCTTGATATCGATACTCTGACAGGTACATACATTGGTCAAAGCTCATCAGATTGTACTTTTAAAATATGTGTAGCTTATTAGCTGTCAGGCATGTCTTAATAAAGCTGCAAACAACAAACTGAATCACTTTCTTGGATTTTTAATAAAACAGTTAAAAAAAAAATGGTGGCCGAAATGATCCCAGCAAAAATCGCAGCAACATGAGATGGGTCTTTGGTCAAGAACAAAAGCAGCAAGGTGTTGTGGTTAAACCTGTGGCCTCAACGGTCCCTGAGAGGGGGTGTGTGGGCGAGGTTGGAGCAGGTCTCAAGCGCTATTGGAAACTGCAGGAGGCGGGTTTTCTTGCAAATCTGAAAAGCCCTATGCCAACACAGTTCAATCACTCAGTTCCAAAGGTGTGACACGAGGAAACTCATGCACATTTGCTGGACTGAATGCAATATTAAAGTCTTATTTTTCTTCCTTTCTCATGGATGCTAAAATATGGTGACACTCAAGTCCCTTCTATAAAGTGGTACAGTGTGTGCACAGAATCTACACATTCCTCCTGTGTACTTTGTTTTGGGGTACTGGGATCTGAGCTCAGGGCCTACACCTTGAGCCACTCCACCAGCTGTTTTTTGTGATAGGTGTTTTTACAAATAGGGTCTCTTGAACTGTTATACCAGGCTGGCTTTGAACCGCAATCTTCCTGATCTCTGCCTCCTGAGTAGCTAGGATTACAGGTGTGAGCCACTGGTGCCTGACCCTCCTGTCTACTTTTAATCATCTCTAGGTTACTTGTGATGCCTAATACTATGTAAATAGTTGGTATGGGTATTGTTTAGGGAAAAATGACAAGAAAAAAAAACCTGGGACTGTTCAGTACAGATGCAATTTTTTTCAAACAACTATTTTCAACCTGTGGGTTGCTTGAATCCCTCCATGCAAACCCCACAGACATGGAGGGCTAGCTGTAGTCACAAATTAAAGGTAAAATTACAGCTGGGTTAAGTACCATCTAGCGGAAATCTATAGGGGAGATTTGACTCGAATATAAACACAAGAAAGAAAAACTTCCCAGAAGAACTGATGGGTGAAAAAATTCAAAAGAAGAGTAAGAGCTAACCAGGTACAGAAGATTGGGGAGGGCATTTTAGGCAGAAGTGGTACATGCAACGGTCTTTGGGTGGTGGTAATGGTGGGGGGAGGCATGACAGAGAGCCTCTGTAGCTAGAATTCAATGAACAAATATAAGAGAGGCAGCAAGAGAAAGCGGGACCAGAAGACATGTGACTTATTATAGGCCTTAGCAAAGTCATGTCAACTATCAGTTTCCTCCCAAGACTAACCAGAAAGAACCAGAACAAAATAAAAGAGAGGCCTGTTTATCCAGAACAGCTTAGGGGTACAGACCTGCTGCAATGGGTGAACACAACCTAGATGAAGTGTCAGTAATGTCTTAGAGGAAGAAGGGCAGGGAGGGTGTTTGCAGAGTGTTAGGGCCTAGAAAGATGACTGGAGAATTAACTGGTACTGGGCAGAGTTTAAGGCATGAGAGCCTTCAGTCTGTGCGTAGGGTGAGGACCGAGGCTGAAAGGGTCTGGTCGTTCACTCATCTTCATACACAAACTCTTCCCCTGGGCTTTAATATTTGTCTTCAAAGAGCCCAGAGCTAAGATGTCACTGCGCCCCACATAAAGAGGACAGGTGCCCAGATCTGGTACTGTTTCACATGAGTTCAGGGAGCAGTGTTGCCGTAGTCCCGAATGCACAATGGCCACAGGGATTCCTTCTGCCTGCTGCCCTCCCTTGTGGAGTAGTGGAAGAGCATGGTGTCTGCCACCATCACTGGGCCACTGTCTCCTGGAGTTCACTGTTCTCTTTGTCCAAGAACACAGGAAAAAGGGCTCCAAAGGTTCTGACTGACATCCCATTTTCCTCCCACGTGTCTGTGTCCGGAATGGTGGAGAAAAGGTGGTTGGAGGCAGAGCACACCTGCACTTTTGCCCAGCGCTCTCAGTTGCTATTTCTGACCCTCCGCCTATTTTAAATCTCTAAGCAGTTCCCCCATCTCTAAAGAGATGATATTTGTCAGGACTGTGGTGCATAAATTCTCATAGGCCATCCCCTGGTGTCCCAGGGGACGTTGGTTCCAGGAGTCCCATGAACCACAAACCCCAAGGATGCTCAGGTCCTGTCTGTAGAATGGTGTAGCATTTGCATGTAACCCCTGCATGTCTCCTGTATGCCTTAGGTCCTCTCTGGATTACTTCTGGCGTCTAACACAGTGAAAATGCCAGGTAATGGTTGCTATATAGCACTGTCTAGGGAACAATGACAGGCAAAGAAACTCTGTACAATATTTTTCTTGAATATTTTCAAACCAAGTTGGCTGAATCTGCAGATGCAGAGTCAGAGGACATAGGGCTGAGCCCAGAGAAAGACATGGAAGCTGCAAAAAGGACTGAGTGCTGGGGTTCTGCACCTCGACATGAGATGCTGTTACACCCCTATCCCAAACCCTTTCTAAGTTGAAAATGAGTGAAAAATGCACTGGGGATCGAACTCAGAGCCCCACACTTGCTAGGCAGGCACTCTACCACTTGAGCCCTTTTTTGTTTTATTTATTTTTCGAATAGAGTCTTGCTTTTGCCCCAGCTGGCCTCTGTGCAGAGGATACATTGTGACATTTACAAAAGTGCTTACAATATATCATAGTTAAATTCACCCCTTCCATTATTCTCCTTTATCCCCCTCCCCCTCATTCTTAGAACAGTTTCAGCAGGTCTCATTTTTCCATTTTCACACATGAACACATAGTATTTCCATCATATTCACCTCCTACACCCTCTTCTTATATCCTCCCCCTCCCACTGGCGTGTACCCCTAGACAGGACCTGTTTTACCTTCCTGTCCTCTATTTTTGAAAAAAGACATTTTTGTTTGCTTAAGATGTCTATACAGGGAGTTTCGTTAAGACATTTCCATGTCTGTATGTATTATAACCCAAATTGGTTCATCCCTCTTTTCTCCTTTTACATTAATCATTACTTAGGGTGATTTTAACAGGTTTAAAAACTCTATATTCATTCTTGTATGGGAAATACATCAACCATATTCACCTTTGCGTCTTCTTTTACCCTCTTCCTCCCATTGTTGCCTTCCCTTTAGTGTGACTTGTTTTTTACTTTTATCCTTCATTGTTTAGGTGTCTATTCGTTGTTCAGTTGGATTTTTGTCCTGGTTTTATACCTGTCATGCGTTGTGCATGAGTTGATGTAACTCCCTCCACTGCACCTCCTCACACTTTCCCCCATCCTGTGTTGTTTAACAGTTTTCAGCAAGTTTCTGTGTGTCTTGTTCCTACACAGATGCAAGGTACTTCATTATTATTCGTTATCTTTCTTCCCCTCTTTTCCTCCTCCCTTGGTCTTCTCTACCAGTCCCACTTCGGGAAACATGTTCTGTGTATATTTTTATGCACATATAATATTATTTGTATTTGTATTGGGCCTATCTTCCACACAGGAGAGAAAACATGCAGCCTTTGGTTTTCTGAACCTAGCTAACTTCACTTAGAATAATGTTCTCCAGTTCCATCCATTTACCTGCAAATGAATTTCTCTCTTCTTCATGGCTGCATAAAATTCCATTGTGTATAGATACCACATTTTCTTGATCCATTCGTCAGTAGTGGGGCATCTTGGCTGTTTCCATAACTTGGCTATTGTGAATAGTGCCGCAATAAACATGGGTGTGCAGGTGCCTCTGGAGTAACCTGTGTTGCATTCCTTCTGATGCATCCCTAGGAGTGGAATTGCTGGATGATATGGCAGATCTATTTTTAGTTTTTTGAGGAGCCTCCATACTGATTTCCATAGTGGTTGTGTTAACTGCTGGATCTTCTGGTTCTATTTTTAGTTTTTGAGGAAGTGCTATACTTTTTTTCCAAAATGGCTGCACCAATTTACATTCTGACTTTCAGTGTATAAGTGTGAAGGAATGCTTTTGGGATAGATTGACAAACAATACTTTAATTTGCCTAATATTTTGAGATTCCTTATTTTATTTGAGCTTTCTAAAAAAAAGAAATATTAAAAAAGTGTAATCATCATGTTTGGTATAGCTCTAGTAATATTTTTTATTTCTTTATTTTTATTACCTTTTATTTATTATTTAAAAATTTTTTTATTAGGATATACTTGTGCAGGGGGGATTCACTGTGACAATTCCAAATAGGCTTATATTGCACATTGGTTAGATCAGCCCACTGTCTCCCCCACCCCCTCCACACCCCTCTCATAAGATGTTTCATTGTTCTATTTCTTCTATGAAGTTCATCAACCATATGGTAATATATTTTTAATGGTGCATTTGCATAGGAGGCTCAGAGGCCCATGGGAGTGAGGCAGCATGGAGTCAGGTTGGCGTGGTGACTCAGGAGACTCGAGGGTGCTGTTTAGGAAGAATATCAAGTTTCTCTTGAATGAGAAGAGGGTAGAAGAAGGCCAGGGTTGGGCTAAGGCATAACTCACCACAAGTCATTTGAAGGTTGTAAGAATTCCCTTCCTTCAGTCAAAGGCAAAAGAAGAAATCAAGTTACTTTTCAGTAAAAGTTCCCCAAGTTCTCCATTGTCTCAAGAAAAAGCATGAAGTATTTATGCTCTGAGGGCTATGGGGAAACCTTATAAATCCATGTAGGTTCTTATGTGTGCTTTATGGGGGTGATGGTTAGTACAATTCCAGAAAGAGGAAGAGACTGCAGACTTAGGAATACAGCCAGCTCAATAAAACCCTGCACATGGCTTTGGGAAGTCCTGGACACATGGGTGACAGGGGTGGAAAGTTGTGTGAAGACTTGGGAATGCCACCAACTCCTAGAGGATGTAAGCACCAGGTTCTGCCTTCAGAGAGAGCCATTCCAAAAACTTTTTCCTTGTGAAACATTGGGACTTATTGATCTGCATTGACCTCCATGTTGAACAGCATCTGATTTGGGGTACAAACATTGCTGGATACTAATTCTCCAAATCTAACGTCAGTCAAAGGTGGTGGGCATAAAAATGACCTAGGGAGGGAGCTTGAAGAAATATAAATGAAAAAACCAACTGATCCCTGTGGACAGGCATCCTAGGTGGTCTAAGGACCCCACTTGGAGAAACATCGCTCTACTCAAAAATCTTATTAATTGGAGTCCAGCTAATTCTAGCATGATTATCAGGTAGAACTATTCTTTTCTCAAAGACAGAGAAAGAAACTAATGAGAAAAAGATCTCATGATTGGGATTAATTGAGTCAAATTTTGCAACTTTAACTGTTAGGTCATGACTTAGATGTACAAGATTCAGCTCTGTGTGCTTGGAGAGTGTTTAGCCAACTGTGGATCCATCCACTAGATCCAGAAAGAGAGTGAGAACTCAGAGAATGATGGTAACAAGGATGGAGACCAAAAGGTTTTTACTCATTTCATTTCAAACAATTGGAAAATCCACCATCTGCTCCAACTAGTGCTGGATGCTGGAGACAGAGAGGATCTGATATAGCTTCTAGGAGTTGGCAGTTACTGGAAGCAAGGGAAAGAAGGCAAAGAGAGGGTGAGAGGATGAGAAAAGAAGGAAGCGGGTAAGGAGGAGAGAGAGTAAAGGAACAGAGAGCAAATGTTTTGTGGAGGCTTGTTCTCGAAGGTTCTAACCGTAGCCAAGGCTCCATGGGGTGCTGTGGTAAATTCAAAAGGCATTCCAGACTGTTTTGAACTCCAAGGGGAACACAGCAATACTTGACATCTATAGCACACAGTAGAAACTCCTGGCTTGAGGCTGTTCCAAGTTTCAACATTACACTTTGCTATATTCCTTTTGATGTCATCATAGCTTTGGTTTTCAGTAATTGCAGCAATAAAACTCAAGTCCAGCGTGAAAGCGCACTTGGAAATGAAGGTCATGGTGTTCATTCTGTTTTCTAAGGCGTGAGAAGTTGTGGAGCACCAGCAAATGCACCCGTCCCTGGCATAAGTACAGTAACCCTCTGTGTTTGTGGGTTCAACACCCTCCAATTCAACCAGCTCCGGTGCAACCAACTGTAGACCCCAAATACTTGAACAGAGAATCGCATCTGTGCTGTACAAGTACAGACTTTTTGTTCTTGCCATTATGCCTCAAACCATTCAGTCTAAGAACTGTTTATAGGGCATTCACCTTATCACAGGTACTGTAAGCCATCTAGAGATTACTGAACACACAAGGGAGTATGCATGGGCCATATGCAAACGCGACCCCATTGTGTCTAAGGGACTTGAGCAACCTCAGATTTTGATGGCCACAGGAGTCCTGGAACCAATCCCCTGTGGATACAGGGGATTGATGATAATTACGGCTACTTAAGAATGAAATGCAATATTATTATCCCCTCAATTTATGTGTGCTGTATTTTTCAAAGGGCTACTAGGTTGTTATGTCAGAGATACTTATTAAATCCTTTGGAGCTAACTGCTTAATGAATGGAACTGTGAGTTATTTTTTCTTTTTGCCCAGGGGCACTAGGCAGAACATTACTGCAATGCCCAGGGTGCTGTGAACAGGGAAAGTTTGCAAGCTTCTGAGTGACCTTGTTCTTGTAACATTTAATTCATTTTTCTTTTCTTAATTTATATTTTTGGTGGGACTGGGATTTGAACTTAGGGCTTCATGCTCAAAAGCAGGCACCCTACCACTGCAGCCACACCATTTAATTCTTTTAAATTTAACTCTCGCAATGACACTGTTAGTTAAGAACTCTTCTTCACTTTCTTTTACCTTAGAGGGTCAGGGAAGACCTGCAGCACTGGCAAGTGCTAGAAGAGGAAATGGGTATAGGTCAGCTTGACTGAAGGGATGGCCTATGTTCCTCATATACCTGGTGTGTTCAGTTAGCTGGCTTACCCTGAGCACTAGAAAATCTTGGTTTTACTGTATTACCAGCAAGGCCCCATTATCCTATTAAACTGCACCAGTGTCTTATCCTCTAATTTGAAATCCCTTGATGTCTTGGCAGTGCAGGTCTGTGAGTCAGTTTGTTGGCCCCTCTGCTGTGATGGTGGGCAAGAACAGAGCCCCAGGTGCCCGTGGAGCAATACGCCCTAGACTACAGTCCAAGCCAGGCCCTTTTCCAGGCACCAGGAGCTATTCTTTCTGAGCAATGAGGAAACTTGGAGAGAGTTCAGAAGGAAGTAGCCACTGTGATCACAGGGTGGGAGTCAAAGACTATTACAGTGTCAGGAACCAGCTAATCAGCACCTTCATGACACCAGCAAGATGAGACACTTATCTCAAGCCACTGTGTGAGCTGGTGGCAGAGCTGGGGTGATCTCGATGTCAGTCAATTGATGGGAAATATGCCCAAAAGGAAAACTGTGTGGGCCACTCAGACCTCAGCCACCCTTCAGGATGACCCTCAAGGTCATTTCTTGTTCCTGACCCTCTGTGCTGCATTTTGCAACGCAGGTTGAGAATTCTTTTTCTGAGATGCACGGGACAAGACATGTTTCAGATTTTGGAATATTTGGACATACGTAATGAGACACTTTGCAGTTGGGACCCAAGTCTAACCCTGAAATTCATCTCTGTTTCATCCACAGCATATGCATACACCCTGAAGATCATTTTAGAGAATATGTTTTGCACCTGTGTTTTGACTGAACTCATTCCATGAGGTCAGGTTATGGATTAAGATGTTCAACTTGTATGATCTACCAACCCTGCACAGAAGTTCAAAACAAAGACTACTTGCAAGCTACGGAGGAAGTAAGGTAGGACTCAAATCTAGCTCTGATTCTTTGATACACTTTGATTTACAAAAAGAGACATCACGAATGGTTTGCTGGTTTCTGGGATAGTTAGTCCATATCCAGTCAATGGCCTCTTTCTGATTTAGCTTCAATGGTCTCTCATGCTTATCTGAACATACTTCAACATGGAAGTACTTACACTATGATTCTTATACCTGGACATGGGCCAAGGGTGAAGGGAAAGAGGTGGCATAGGGCCCATTGGGTATCCCACAAGCCATCCCCTAACAGGTGAGGAACATGCAAATGTGCCAATCATTGTGCACTAATTCTAGGGGCCTGTGCACATAGACCCCTCATCCTTAAGAGCTCTATGAAAGCATCTTGGCTTTCTGGAAACTGGAGAGATGGAGAAGTCTGGGTGACTTGAGAACACTGGAGCCTCAGGAAGACTAGGTGGAGTGCCAGAGGGCTATTTTTCATAACTCCATCTTGTCACAAGCCTGTCTGGCTAAACATTCACTTCCTATTCTCCAGGAGGCTAAGTATAGCCATGTGATCTTCTTCTGACCAATAAGATGAGATGAGAAGTGACAAGTACCACTTATTGATATCACCCTTAATGGCAGGGCATGTGCTCCCCTGGCTTCTTTCCCCTTCCCACCTAGTAAGGGATGGTGAGAATGGGACAATCACCTTAGAGCCAAAGGTCAAAGCCACATGTTGAAGATGGAAGAAAAGTCACCTTATTGTCTAATCTGATGTTATGTAAGAGACAAACAAACGTTGATCTTGTTAAAGTTACCACATTTCTGGACCTCTTTGTTATAGCAGCAAAATTCATACCTACTACTGTCTAATAATTTTCAAGACCCAGTGCAAAATGCAAGTGTAAGAGTTATGTTTAAAAATTATGAAGAATTTTGAGACAGTGAAAGCAGAGAACTAATCAAGTGCCCATCTTTCCCCCATCCTGGGGAAATGGTTAATTTCCATTTTTCAGTTCTTGAAACACCAAGACTTTGAGACAGCAAGTTAGAAGTGCAGGTTCCGGAGTGAGACTGCCTAGGTTTTGATGTCTGGTTCCATTACTTATTTATTGGCTCTCTAAGTCAGGGCAAACATCACTTTCTTCCTCTGTAAAATAGCAATAAAATAAAAGAACTTGCCTGGTTGGGTTGATTCAAGGACTAAATAAGGCAATACAGACAAAAGATCTTGGCACTTAGTGGGCTCTTTATAAATGCTCACGGTCATCACTAATGTAAGCTGAATTTTCCAAACTCCTTCAAACATTTACTCCATCCCCCCTGCCCTCCCTGTCTCCTTCCTGCCACCTTCCTGGCCTTTGCTTCATTGCTTTACTCACCTCTTTTTCCTTGCTGCAATGTTATACCAGGCAGGTGTTTTTTTTGTTTTTTGTTTTAAAAAATCAGGGCAAAATGGTTATACTTAACTGAGTCTAATTTATTAAAATAATTGCCTTAATGAATACTAATTATTAAATGCTCATTTCGTTATGTGCTTCCCTTTGCTGAGACACAAACTTCTTATTAGTCATTATGAACCAAGACATGCAGCAACTGTGTAATTACAGACGAAGCAGAGAACACTCAAGCCATAAAAATCAAAGGTAGGTGAAAAATGCTTTGAAGAGAGCTGGGGAGTACTTGGGACTTCCTGTGCCCTGCCAAGAACCTGCAGCAGGAGGCGGAGAAGGTGATGGGGTGTTGGGTGATGGCCCTGTGTTCTGTGTGCCAAGCCCCTCCATCTGAGGCAGAGAGGAAATGAGAAAAGGCCAAGGAGTTGCCATGCCACATCTTAAAACAAGTTGCAAGAGATGAACTCCAGGCCTGTGGAGCCCTCTTCTCTCAGGAGGAACACAAGAGAGAAGGAGGGACGTTCCAGAAGTCAGGGATAGCCTGGCTTCCTGTCTTCACTCTAATTGTTGACTGAGTGACATTTGGGCTGTTGTGCTCTTCTCCCCCAGTTAAATGCATGCATTGAAATCCTAACCCCTAGTTCCTCAGAATGTGACCTTATTTGATGAGAGGTTATTTTCGGGGGTCGTCAAACTGAACTGAAGTCAGAGGGTGGACCCTAATTCAGTATGACTGGTGTCTTCATAAAAAGTACCACAGACTGGTGTCTTAAACAACAGAATTTCATGACATCAAAGCTCTAGAGAGCACAAGTTGAAGATCAGGGTGTTAGGGTTGGTTCCTTCTGAGGGCTATAAGATGGTGAATGCCTAGGCCCCTCTCCCAACTCTGGCTGTTTGCTGTTAATCCTAAGTGTCCCCTGGCTTGCAGAAGAATTGCTCTTCTGTCTTCATCGTCACCTGACCCTAGACCTGCATGTATGTCTGTGTCCAAATCTCCTTTTTCATAAAGGACCCCTGTCATATGGGATTAGAACCTATTCAATGTCCTTAGTTTAACTTGGCTACTTCTATAAAGTCTGTTTCCTAGTAAGGCCATCTTCTGACGTACTAGCATGTCAACATAGGAGTTTTGAGGGTGGGGGAAGTAGACACAATTCAGCCCATCACTGTGACCTTGAACAAGTATCTTCCTTTCTCTGAGCTCAGTTTATCTACCTGCAAAATGGGATGTGATGAGTTAGATAACTTTCCAGAGCTATTCAGTCATAAAGTCTTTTCAAATCCCAGCCCTCAGCCATTCAGGGTACACACAGCCTTGCCTTGAAAGCTATAGAAACAGAGGCTATTCACAGCAGGTGAATGGGCTGGAGCTGTCTGTTGAGGTGAAGGGGTGCCTCCTGGGGTGGAGGATGGCTGGCGTGGGGGGCGGGGTGCATGGTGCAGGGTGGGGGGAGCGGTGTTCTTGCTTTGCTTGAGTGGGCTCTACTCACTCTCCAAATCTCATTTGAGGATTCTGCTATACCAGGAGCTGAACTTAATCATTCTAAACCAATCACCAGGGTGACCCAAGGTTGGTGAGACCCTCTGTGAAGTGGCATTAGGTCATCTATACTTCCCACATAGGTCAGCCATCAAAAGGGCTGGGACAAGAAAGCACCCAAGTCAAACCAGAGTCCTGAAGGGAAAATGCTGCTGTCTTTCTCTCTCCTGGCTTTGCTTCATCATATTGATTCCCATCCTGCCCTTGGTAACACATGAGGTATGATCTCAGGCAATGGCAGAGGGAGAGAGGGCTCCAGGTACACCTCCCACAGATATTTGCACACCAGGCTTGAAAGTCACACAAAGAGTGGACCAGCTCTGATAGATAAACACATACTTCACAGTTTTGTGTAAGCCAGAGGTATAGCATAGGAAGGTAAACTGAAGATGCATATTCAAGTCTGGGAATTTCTGGCTTGTTTTTTTTCAAAGATGGGTAGCATCCACAGGATCGAGTCCCCCATCCTCAGCCTGACCATCTTCACCCAAATTCATCTGTGCTGCTCTTTCGCCCTCTTCACCTATCGTCTGTACCAGCTGCACCCACCCCAGGATGCCAATTTTCCTGGTTGCACCACTGAAAGTCCCTCATGCAGGGAAGCCTCTGAACCCTGAGCAAAGTGACACAGTTTGATCACCTTGTCCCTACCCCTCCTGGCCACAGCCACACATCAAAACACCGCACATCAAAAACTACAGGTCTAAACCCAGCCATAGTTCCTAAACAAGCTGACTCTTACTTCCTCCAAGCTGTCACTGGAGCCTCATGTTCCCCAGCCTCTTTACTCTGCCACCCCCTGTGACATAGGACACCCCTATGGAGTCCTCATTCGGACTCCATAATTGTCTCCTTTTTGTCTGTTTCATCAGAAGCTGCTCCAGGACAAGGGTCAGGAAAAGACAGGACACTGAGACTGCCCAATCAGTGCAGGATCGAGAAGGCTGCTATCAAGGCAGAAAAGTAGCCCTCCCCTCTAGCTATCTGCTGTGTGGCCGTGCCAAATGCTGTCACAGGGAGAGGCTGACACTGAAATAAAGGCAGGAGGCAAAAGGAATTCAGGTACTATGTAAACCACAGTCCAATTTTCTTCTACTTTTTATTCCCATGTGTCTTTTTGAGACACAACCATCATCAGCCAGCTTCTTGTCTCTCCTCCTGGGACGGAGTGCACAAAGGCAAATATTTTTCTTTAAAAAGACATAAATAGAGAATGGTGTGCACATTTTCCTGTACCTTGTTCCCCCACCCCTGACTATGTATCTTGACTATGGTTTATACATAAAGCTCTCTCTCTTTCTCCCTCCCTCCCTTTCTTTCGCTCCCTTCCTCCTTCCCCCTCCCCCTCCCTCTACTTCTCTCCTTCCCTCCCTCCTTCTCTCTCTCTTTCTCTCTCAATGTTTCTAGTTTCCTAAGCAACATCTGTCTAAAAATGCCACAGTCCTAGGAAATCTCATTCTCTCAGAACCTTGACCTCTTGTCAGTCTTGATCTCATGTTGTTGTTTGTTTTGTTTTGGCCATACTGGGGTTTGAACTCAAGGCCTAATGCTTGTTAGGCAAGCACTCTATTACTTGAGCCACACCTCCAGCCCTTGATCACAGTTTTAATCAATTAAATTGTGTGCTATGATATTTGATGAAGTACCTCGTGTCTGAATCCCCCAACAGAGCAGTGGAGAGTTTCAGAATCATCTGGAAGGCTTATTAAAATACAGATTACAGGTTCCTACCCAAAGAGTTCCTGAATCAATGGGCCTGGGGTAGGGTGGAGGATTTGCACTTCCAAGATCTCAGGTCATGCTGATGCTGCTCATGTGGGAACCTCATTTTGAGACATACTGCACTAGAATGTGAGCAGTGTAAGTCCAGCCATGGGGATGTCTATCTACTAAACTGTCTCTTGTGCCTGGTGCCTAATAGGTAGGCAGTTAGTAAAATATTTGTTCAATGAAAAATGACAGAATGAGTGCTCTAACCCTAGCCGTGAACACCACATATGTATTGGTGTGCAGTAAGTAAAGCCCAGGCTGTCTTGCTAAAGGAAATTTGAAAAGCCCACAGTATGAATCAAATATGGAGCCTCCTGTTCAGCTGGTTGAACAGGTTGGCCCACTCTTTCCTCTCCCCACCCACCTTTCAGTCTCCCAGCTTTCTTCCTGAAAGCTCTGATCACTGTGCTTAGAGACAGAAGGGGTTCCAGAAGCAACTCCTTTTTTCTCTCTTTGTCTTGTTCAGAAAATGGGAACAAGAGAGGTCCAGTGACTGGCTCAGGCTCACACAGCACCCAGATGACAGAGCAGAGCTCACTCCTGTAGCCAAAGACAGGCTGACAGTGTGGAGATGATCTGTGCTGTGGAGAAAGTCAGGAGGATTTGCAATGATTCCACTTACAATTTTTCTACTTTTGGGTTATTTTGCATTACAATCGTGCAAAAGCACATTCATTAAAACATTGAAGTTTCTACTTTCAGAACAGTATTCAATCATGTGAGGCAGCACTATCATAAAAGAGGCTTTGTGTTACAAGATTTTGCACAACTGCAAAAAACTAATGCAAGTGTCCTGGGGACATTTAAGGCAGGCTGGGTTAAGCCACGGTGTTCAGCATGTTGGGTATATTAAATATATTTCCATTTACAATGTTTTCAAGTTATGATGTAGTCTCAATTTGTAATGGGTTTATCAGGATTGAACCCCACTGTGAATTGAGGAACATCTGGTATCCTTTTCTAGTTGAGCCTCAAAGTGACTTTGACCTTAGCCAACGCCTGCGAGAGACCCTGAAGCAGGGCACTGCTAGACCTGTGCAGGGACTTCCAACCCACAGAAACTGGGAGAGAATCAATATTCTCTTTTGAAGCTGCCTTCAAAATATTGGCATTCAGGGATGATTTGTTACACAGCGATAGATAGCTAAGAAAGAGGTTACTGATGTCAAAAGCGAATAAGCACATAGCAAGCAAGAGGTGTCTGGAGCTTGTCTTCCCAGATCCTCACACCCTCCCCCCAAACCACCTTCATCATTGGTAGAACATTTGAGGAAAACCACCCCTCATTTTGAAATCTCCAACACGTGCAGCCCTGCCCAGTGAGCACTTATGGGTCCTTGACCTGCAAGAAGTGTCTTCCTGATACAGATGTACAAAAGAAAATATATGCGAATGGGTATATTCATACCCTTTTGTACTAGAACTTTTTTATTTAATTCAAACAGTTTGGAGATGACAATCACTATAGAAGAGAGAAGGTCAGTCAGAGACAACCAAAGCAGCCTGAGCCAGTTCCCTCCATCCTTCCAGAAAGGGAAAATAGAGTTTATAACTGCTAGGAAGAAAACAACACCATCTCAATTTCTAGAATGAAGCTATGCATTTAATAAAGCTAGTGAAAGGTTGTAATCTACACATGGAAGAAGTCTCAGCCTTAAATGTAAGTGTCAAAATAAAAGTGAGGGTTGTACCCTAAGTACTGACAAGCATGGGCACCTGATGACATTACCTGTGGACTGTGATCACTGGCAGTGACTCCGGCTGGCTAAACTTCACTCTCACTCATGGCAGTTGGCAGGATTCGGTTCCCTAAGGTGTGGGGCCCACGTCCCAGGTCCTTGCTGGTTGTTGCTGGAGGTCACCTTGCCACACAAGCCTCTCCACCATAGCAGCTGGCATCCAGAGAGTGAGCTAGTGAAGTAAGATGGAAATACCAGTCTTTTAGTACTGTCTCAGAAAAAACCATCCCATCCATTTTGGTTTTGTTTTGTTGTTGTTTCTTGTGAGTTTCTCTTGTGTTGTCTTTATGTAAAAAGTTTATTCTTTGATACACAAGCAAAATTTCCCATCTAACCGTTTTAAGACTGTAGATCAGTAGTGATAAGAACATTTGCATTCTAGTTACTCAGAAGGCAGAGTAAGGAGGATTGCGGTTCCAAGCCAGCCCCGGCAAATAGATCACGAAACTTTATCTCAAAAAAAACCTACCACAAAAAAAGGGCTGGCGGTGTGGCTCAAAGTGAAGTCCCTCAGTACCATAAAAAAAGAACTTTCACATTGTTTTGTACCCAGTATCCAGAACTCTTTTCATCTTGCAGAATTACACCTCCGCAACCATTAAACAGCACCTCCTTACTTCTACCTCCTCTCAGCCCTGGCAACCATCCTTCTACTCTCTGTCCCTGAACCCGGCTGCTCTAGGTGCCGCCTATAATTGAAATCGTGCAGCGTTTGTCTCTTTGTGAATGGATGCTTTCGCGTAGCACAGTGTCCTCCACGTTCGTCCATGTAGCAGCTTGTGTCAGAATTCCCTTGGTTCTTAAGTCTGAGTAATATTCCGTTCTATGTCTACACCACATCTTCTTTATCCATTCCTCTTTTGACAGCCACCCGTGCTGTTTCTTTCTGCTATCATGAACAATGCTGTTAGGAGGATGAGCATACAAATAACTCTTTGAAACGCTTGAAGACTTTGTTTTAAGGGTGGAAGGGGGAGGTACATATCCAAAAGCAGAATCTGGATATGATGATTCTATTTTGAACCTAAGTGCCACCCTAATTTCCATAGTGGTTGTACCATTGCTGGTGGTTCATTCCCACCAGCAACGCACAAGTGTTCCAATTTCTCCACACCCTCACCAACACCTGCTTTCATTTATTTTTTTTTATATTAGCCATCTTTAGTGGGTTTGAGGTGGTATCTCATGGTTTTGATTTGAACTCTCTAATGATTTTTGTGTATATTACTAGCCATTGTATATCTTCGTTAGAGAAGTCTGTATAAAAGCACATTAGCTTTGGTTTGTTTTTTATGTTGCTGTTGAGCTTAGGAATTTCTAGAAATATATCTTAAATATTCATCCCTTTACAGGTATATAATTTGATGCTTGCTGCTGTAATATCTTCATTGTATTCTTTAGTGAACAGAATTTTTTTTTTGCAGTACTAGGGTTTGAACTCAGGGCCTACACCTTGAGCTACTCCCAGCCCTTTTTTGTGATGGGTTTTTTTTCCAACTATTTGCCCAGGCTGGCTTCAAACTGCGATCCTAATGATCTCTGCCTCCTGAGTAGCTAGGATTACAGGCGTGAGCCACCAGTACCCTGCTGAACAGAAGTTTTGAATGTTGATGTAGTCTAATTTATCTATTCTTACTTTTATTGTCAGTGTGTCTTGGTTATGTTAAAGAAATCATTGCCAAATACACTGTTGTGAAGCTTTTATCTTATGTTTTCACCCAAAAGTTTCACAGATTTAGATCATCCATTTGACCCATTCTGAGTCAATTTTTGTTACACACAAAAAACTACACGTTTAAGGTAGGGGCCTAACTTCATTCTCTTGCATGTGGATATCCAGTTTTCTCAATAATGTTTGTTTAAAGGACTGTCCTCTCCTTGTTGAATAGTCTTGGCACTCTTGTTGGAAAGGAGACCTTATGTGTGAGCATTTATTTCTGGCCTGTCTCTTCTGTTCCATTGGTTTGTATGTCTGTCTTTATGCTGGTGCCAAACAGTCTTGTTTACACGATAGGTTTGTATTAAGCTTCAAAGTCAGGAAATACGATAACACCAACTTTGTTCTTTTTCAATATCATTTTGGTTGTTCTCAGTGTCCCTTGAAGTTCCATATAAATTTTGGGATGGATTTGTCTGTTTCTGCAAAAATTCCATTGGACTTTTGATGGGAATTGTATTGAATTTGTAGGTTGCTTTGTGTAGTGTTGACATTTTACCAATTTTAAGTCTTACAATCCATGAATAATGGGATGTCTTTCTACTTATTGGTGTTGTCTTTAGTTTCTTTCAGTGATGCTTGTAGTTTTCAGTGTTTAATACCTAGGTATTTCACCTCCTTGGGTACATATTTATGTATCTTATCCTTTGACATTATTGCAAATGGAATTGTTTCCTGAACTTTGTTTTGGATTATTCACTATTAGTAAATAGGAATACAACTGATTTTTGTGTTTTGGTTTTGTATTCTGCCACTTTGGTGGCATTTTATAATTGTGAATTCATTTTACAATTGTGTCTTCTGTGAAAAGAGGCAGTTTTCCTTCCTCCTGTCCCCTTTGGTTGCTTTCATTTCTTTCATGCCTAATTCCTCCAGCAATGACTTTCCATACATTGATAAATAGAAGTGGAAAACATAGGCAGCCTTTTTTTTTCCCATCATAAGAAGAAAGCTTTTCAGCCTTTTACTATAAGATGTCATCTTTACTATGTTGTGGTAGTTTCCTTGTATTACTAGTTTCTTGTGTGATTTTTCATGAGAGGGTGTTGAATTTTATTAAATGCTTTTTTCTTCATCACTTGAGATGGTTTTGTGGCTTTCCCCACCATCCTGTTAATGTGATGTATACATTGATTGACTTTTGTATGTTGAAGCACATAGATCCTATGTGGTCACAGTGCCTAATTGTTGTAGTATACTGTTGACTTCTGTTTGACAGTATTGTGGTGAGGGTCTTTGCATCAGTATTGATTAGGGATATTGGTTAGGCGTTTTCTTTTCTTGTAATGTCTTTCTCTGACTTTGATGTCAGAATAATGCCTGCCTTATAGAAAGAATGTGGAAATAGTTCCTCTTTTTCAGTTTTTGGAAGGGTCTGAGGAGGGCTGATGTTAATTTTTCTTTTAAGGCTTGGTAGAATTTACCAGTGTGGACATCTGATCCTGGCTTTTGCTTTAATAGGAGGTTTTTGATTCCTGATTCAATCTCTTGATGTTCCACGACTTTCGCTATGTTGTATTTGTTACAAGCAAGTTACTAGTTTCAGCCCCCGTGGAAGGGGAAGGGATTGCCAGGAGAAGAGCATAATTAGGACCATCTTAAAATGCTGCCCGTCACAGCCTTTCTCTGGAAAGTGGAGCTATTCCTGGTCAACCAATTAGACAAGATGATGTGTAGGGTGCCACCACGCTGTGCCCCATGTCTCAGAGGCACATTGGGACGTGATTCTCCCTTCTGACTGGTTTCATGATACCATCTGTTAGATGTGCACCCAACTCCATTCTGATGGCCTAGGTTGCTGATCAGTGGGGATATTTTTGCATCTTTGCATAAGATTCACACTTCGACACAGAGTCCAGTTCCTTCTAATCAGTTTAGTTTCACAGAAATTTTAAGCATCCTTAGTGTTCATGTCTGCAATCCCAAGCAATTAACAGGATGCACAGCCTGGTCGTGGTTTTGCTATTGTAACTGTTATAGTAGTGTCATCTTTAGCCCTTAAACCTGGCACAGCCCCTCCTCTATGATCCTCAAAACCACGGGCTTCTCCTCACATGACACCTGGGAAACAGTGCTGTAGTCATCTGTTTTTCTTTTACTAGATGGTAAACTGAGGCCAAAAGTGATGTCTGTTTTGTCATTTGCATTCATGGCATTGCTGGGTACCAGCTCTGCCCTTGATAGAGATTTTTGTGTGCAAATAAGCAAAGAAGAAAAGAATGAATGAATAAATAAATAAATAAATGTTGTCCTTATCTGTATATGTGCCTGTCTAGCGTTGAAGTTTCTGGGTCAGTCAGCCCATGGCCTGTCCAGTATGGGAGCTCATAGGTGTCACATGTTGAAGAACAGAGTGACAAGGAATTTAGCATCTCTTTCCTTGGTCCTGTCATTGTATCCACTGCACATAAGTGGAAAGACTATTTTGAATCAATTCAAAGGAGCCAAATATACAGACAGTACCCCAGTCTGAATGGTTTGTCTCTTGATTTTTCAGTTTGCTGTCAGTCTGCATTTTGTAGAAACTGTACTTTAGGTTTTGAACTTGAATCTCTGCCTGGGCCAGTGATATGTGGTACAATGCATATCTCAATGTGGACCAGTGACACTGAGCCAGCTCCCAATCAATTGTGGGATCAGGAAGGAAATCAGCCAGCACTCTACAGTGAGCTGTGCTGCTCAGCTGGGATGTTTAGTAGGCTAGGTGAACTCAAAGCATTGAGTTCAACTTACAACGAGTTTCTCAGATATAACTTCTGTAAGCTGAGGACACCTGTGCTAGAGGTGACATCCCTCTAGGGTCCTTACCATGAGTAAGAGTTTCAAAGCAAGAGACTCTTCACACCATTTTAGTAGAATAAAAAATATAAAGTTGCAGCTCAATTCCCCAGAAGTCAACATTAGGATAAGAATTTGGTTGCAAGCAGTTTGTCTGGGGAGTAATCCCAGGAAGCAGGCTGCGGGTAGAGAAGCTAGCCAGGGAAGGAAAGGAAGCCAGTGCAAGCCACATTAATGGACAGGTAACTGGAGTGGGGAATTATAACATGGTCTCACAGGAGACCATGTAGAACCTGCGTCAGAGTTGTTTTCCCTAGGTAGCATGGGAGCTATGGCATTTATACCAGCTCACGCCACCAGTGTTTGAGGCCTGCACTCTCTGGATTTTGACTGCCCTGCAGCCAGGGGGAGCCCTTGGGAACAGGGTCTCAGGGGCTCTGGGGAAAAAGCTGGCTGTGGATGATGAGTGGGGAGAGGCCTGTGGCATCTTTCCTCTGTCAAGACAGATCACCAACGGTCAACCTTGTCAAAACTCAGCATTTCTGGGCCTGCATACTTTCTTCTCTTTCTGTCTATGTCTCACCTCTGTCATTCCAACCCTGGTTCTGCAGATCAGGCTGCTCTTTCAGCCAACCTGCATATGTCCAACCACAAGTATGACTCAGACGTTGCCCTAGCATCCTAACATGGTGCTTTTAGCCTTTGCTGCTTATTACTTCCTGCAAAGTGATAACACTTGTTTACGAGCATTTAAGTCCCCAGAAATCCTGCTCTCCCATCCTTTCAGCTCCTTAACTTTGGACATAGTTAGGTCTTCTGTTGCTGGCTGGGCTAATCTATGATAGTCTCACCCATGAGTCACAAGCTTGTGTTTCTTAAAATAACCAGTGTAAAAGAAAGAAACAGAGCAAATGCAAGTTGTTTTGGCCTGGTTTTGTTAGCAGTTGCTGATACGGATTTAAGAATGTGGAAATCCCAGATACGTCATGCACCTCCCAGTTCTCCATGCTCTCTCTCACCTCTCTCCTCACATGTCATCTCCACTATTTTAGGACCAGACAACTGTCTCTGATTCCCACAGCACGTGAATACGTTTAGAGGTTGGGGGAAGTTTACTGTCACACATGTAACTACCACCAAGCAACGTACATCTTTGTAGCTGGACTTCTCTGAGCCTTGAGCATCCCAATGTGCACTGCAACTCTTGGTAAGGAGGGCAGAAAGAGCAACAGTCCCTAAGCAAATGTAATCCCTGACCCTTTCTGATAACTGGAGAGGCACTCTGCCCAACAAAGCTTGGAAAACACCTTCCTGGGACATGCATTTGCCATAGACACTAGAATGGGTGACAATTCAGAAGGCCACAGCAGTTTGCAAGCATCCCATGGATACACCAGGTGACTGACGTGGCTACTGTGACCCCCTTGCTTCTCAGTCTACCTGCTGCATGCCAGAAACTTTACAATAGGAAGACAGGTTGGCCAGGGAAGACAAGAGTGGGCACCCTAATGGGAAAGGCTTCCTGGTAAGGCACTTACGGACTCCTGGTAGCATCCTTGACTTTGGTGGTGCCCTCAGCACCACAGCTCTTTGCAATATTCCTAAGAATTTCAAGATGATGATAGCAGAGCGGTAAGGTCAGCCTGGGGTCTTGTGACAACTCATGCCCCAGGATGTCAGACACACACAGTGTGGAACTTTGCAGGAGCAGCAGCCCAGCTCTGTATGGAGCCAATGAGGCCCTTCCCACCATCCCCTCCTCCTCCCTCCCCCAGTGCACTATAGGAAGCTAGCTCTGCCAGCTCAAAATGAATCAGCAGTAGATTGAGCAATATGCCGAAGGCTCCCAGAAAGAAGCATATAAAACCAGGGCAAGAGACTGAGAGTTCAGGTCCTCTCAATGATGACAGGCAATTTCATTACCCCTTCCTGTGCTTCAGAACCCCCTTTGGAAAAAGGGTTTAGTGTGACTGGATGGTGTGACCTGCCAATGAGGGCACAGCACAGTAAAGCTTTTAAAAATTCCTGGTGCATTTCCTGTCTGGGGAACTCTTGACCACTTCCCTGTTTTCCTAACTCATCCATTCATTCAGTCAGTATTTGGTAAAATTAATTAGGCAAAGAGGAAGGGAAAATAGTACTGCAAGATCCCCAAGTGGAGGGAGTGGGGTGCCCAGAGCAGCTGGGATTTGAAGGCAGGCAGAGTCCCATAGCACCTCTGGGTCTTTAAAAGTGTGTCTGATGCAGAAGACAGAGGTAATGGTAACCCAAAGGCACTGGGCTGTCTGGGGATTTTAATCACTCTTATAACCCACTGCACAGTAGCCCAAATAATTGACAGTTGGCCACCAACCAGCTTCAGGAGGATCCAGTCTCTCCGTGCCTTCAACCATCTCCAGCAATTAAGCTCAATGTGACAGTTGTTTCTGAAACAAGAAGCCAAATGAATGGGATTAATCTCCCTGATTTAAATCCATTAGTGAATGTGACATACTGGTGCAAGCATTAAGAACCACTTCACTTCACCGGGTCATGCCCAAAGGGTCACGGGCTGACTCACAGTTAATAGTGGGGAAGACGTTAATGGAGGGGGCAGCTTTGAAGAAGGGCAGGGTGTGTTCAGAAGCTTGAAGGTTTAATGCATTTTTAATTAAATGTGCTTTCATAGGATTCAGCACCAACTATCATGTCACTGCAAAGAGATCCATTATATTTGTTCAGTTAATTACACGTGTGTTATTACCCAAGTGTAAACTCTGATGACCTGGAAAGATGCTTGATTTCCAGGGACACCCAAGAGTTCTGCTGTCACTTGCAGGATTAAATTAAACCTCTCCCTACCCTTTAACCCCATGTGTACTTTTGTGTATACACACACACATAGGCACACATGTACACATTGGCCAATACACCATTAAAGGGTAAGAAAAAGTGTTTCTGGAGTGGGCTTCATCAGTTATGAAGTTGTTAAAGCCTTCAGACCAAGCCCTCAGTGTCTCTGACCGTCAATGTTTCTCCTGTGTAGAATGCTAATAATAAATAACAATGATCATGGGAGGTGTGATTATTATTAATGTGACCACAATCATCATTATTATAGACTCCAATATGACTGCACCTATAGAGTGTTTTGTGAAATGTCAAGAACCCTATGCTATTGTTGGTTGTAACCAATCCACTTGTATCCATTCCACAAACTCAACCCACTTACATCCATTCCATAAATTTGATCCACTTTACCTGCTCTACAAACTCAATCAATCTATATGCCTTCTCTTATATCCATTCTATAAGTTCAGGGAAAGGGACACCAACAATTTGCCTGCTAAGTGTGACCTCACTTATTCACCAGTCATGCCCTTGACCACACTCATTAATGACTTATGAACACCTATCATGTGCCCTGATGAAGGTCCTAGCCATATATTTCTCATACCTGGTTACTTCTCTACCAGCAACCAGGTGACTATATATTATTGATGGGGCCCTGAGACTTTGGTTATTCAGTACCGTTTATTGGATCTTTATTATATGCCAAGCATTATGTCGGGGGAGGGAATAAAGAAAAAAATCAAATAGATGTGGCCCTTGCTTTCAAAGACTCCAATCTTGTCACAGGAAGTTTTCAAGAGCCTGTGAGAAGTTGCTTACGCTCCTGGGTCTTGTTATCTCTGCGTCAGGTCACAGTAGATGGGACTGTGAAACATATCATGTGGCAACCTGGTATCTTGTTCTCATTCTCCAAGTTTGCAGGGTAGAAGAGGTGGTGGGGGCTTGGGAAGGGAATGTGCCGTATCTGGAGGAGACTCACTGAGGACACCATGGGTAAGCCTCAAAGACTTTGCTTGCCAGCCCTCCATCAGTAGTGTTAGGGGTAGGGACAAGTGATGGCTAATTTTGTGCCCATTTGGTGAGGCCATTGCACCCAGCTGTTTGCTCAAACACTAGTCTAGATTTTACAGATGTTGAGGGAAGTTTCTAAACACTTTAATCAGTAGACTATGAGTGAAGAAGTTTATTATCCCCAACAGTGGGAATGCGTCCCATCAAATCAGTCGAAGGGCTCGTGGGAAAAAAATCACAGTCCACAGCTGAAGGAGGAGAAATTCTGGCTCCATTTCTGCTTTTGAACTCAAACTGCAATCTCATTCCTTCTTGGGTCATCATCCTGCTATCCCACCCTGCCAGTTTTGGAGTTATCAGGCCCCACAATTGCATGAACTAGACCCTTGTAAAGAAATCTTTATCTGTCTCTCCGTCTCTGAGTCTAGATGTGTATCCGTTCTCAGTTGGTATTGCTTCTCTGAAGACCCTAGCTAATCTCAAGGTGCCAGATTCAGTCTGCATTTCCTATGAGCTCCAGGAGATCCCAATCCTTTCTGGGCTGTGAACCAAACTATGCATAAAGTCATAGATAAAACTGATGTCTGCAAATAGAGCTGTCATCACAGGAACAACCAGACCAAATCCCCAAGTTGCCCCAAAAGCCTTCAGAGGTGAGTTCTGGCTGGAGTCAGTATGCTGTGGAGACCACTGATTGTTTTCTAGCTGACCATTTGAATCTGATGGGTTTGTCCCAGCTTGTGAGCAAGTGGAACTCTGAGTGCGTGTTTCCACTGCTTTCAACCTTTCATCGTTTCAGGTTTCATAAACACAGCTTTGCTCACACACTCTCAAGTCAAACAGAGGCAGCAGGACCCAGTGCCAAACAGCTGGATGGAAGCTGAAAAGAAGTGGAAGTTGTGCAAAAGTTTTCCGCCACCTAGATGTCTGGCATCCCACAAACACCAACGCAGGCCTCCACTACCTCTGCCTTTCCTGACACCCTTTGACAGCCCATATGAGCCAGGCACCTGTGGCAGTGGTAAACAAAATAACAAGAGCTTAATCTGAAGTCACTACAAATGCAAAGAGGAAAGGGATGGGATTTGTCTCTCTACACCCCTGTTTCTTGGCTTGTAGAAGAAGGCCTGGTAGCCAACCTGACTGAAGTAGGGAAGGGGTGGGGAAGGAGAAGGGATCTCATCAGGAAGTGACCTTGTGTTCCTCTCCTGCAACTCCAAAGCCACGATCAGGTAGAGGGCCCACCCAGAGAATGGTGGGCCTGGTGGAAGGTGATTCTGTGATGGCCAATGCCCCGAGGCCAGGCCGGCCTCAATCAACACAGACCATATATGTGAGGCTCCCTTTACACTGGCCACATTTCAAAGTCGAAAGAAACAGGTATATTAATTTTAATAAAGTTGTATACAACAGAATATATGAAGTGCTCTTATTTAAGTGTGTTAACTAGCATAAGTATACATAAATTAGACATTATACAATTATTTGGTATCTGTGGGGTTACCATGGTCCAAGCTCTCCCATGGATATCAAACCTGAAGATGCTCAGGTCCCTTATAGGAAAGGACAGAGCACTTGTATGTAACCTATGTGTTTTCTCCTACATAATTTAAATCATGTCTAGATTATTTACAATACCCAATCCAATGCAAATGTTATGTAAATAGTTGTATTGTCTTGGGAGTAATGACAAGATGACAAAAAAAGTCTTGCATATTCAATACAAATTCAGTTTTTAAAAAATATTTGTGTTGGTGGAGTTGCTCAAGTGGTAGAGCACCTGCCTAGCAAGTGTGAGGCCCTGAGTTCAAACCCCAGTACTGCAAAAAAAAAAAAAAGAAAAGATTTTGCATCTGAGGTTGGTTGAGTCCTCAGACGTGGAACCTTTTTTGTTGTTGTTCTAATGCTTTGAAATCTCCACACTCACACACAGCTGGGGGCATCCATACAGGGGTGTGTGGAGGGGTGCAATTCTGGACAAGGATGGTATAGAATTGCCATTTGCCCCAGCCTCCCCCCACCACTCACCGCCAAAAAAGAAAAGAAAAAGAAAAAATAATCTTTTGATAATTAAAAGATGACAGGCAAATCTTATCAGCAAATGCTCATGATGAAGTCAATAGAACTCAAACATAAATAAGCAAACAGTCTTTTTTTAAAATTTTTTTTATTTTTTATTTATTTATTTATTTTTTCATTTTTCTTTTATTATTCATATGTGCATACAAGGCTTGGTTCATTTCTTCCCCCTGCCCCCACCCCCTCCCTTACCACCCACTCCGCCCCCTCCCGCTCCCCCCCCTCAATACCCAGCAGAAACTATTTTGCCCTTATCTCTAATTTTGTTGTAGAGAGAGTATAAGCAATAATAGGAAGGAACAAGGGGTTTTGCTGGTTGAGATAAGGATAGCTATACAGGGCATTGACTCACATTGATTTCCTGTGCGTGGGTGTTACCTTCTAGGTTAATTCTTTTTGATCTAACCTTTTCTCTAGTACCTGTTCCCCTTTTCCTATTGGCCTCAGTTGCTTTTAAGGTATCTGCTTTAGTTTCTCTGCGTTAAGGGCAACAAATACTAGCTAGTTTTTTAGGTGTCTTACCTATCCTCACCCCTCCCTTGTGTGCTCTTGCTTTTATCAAGCAAACAGTCTTTAAATAAGCAGAAATGGAGTTGGTTTCAGGAATGTAGTTATTCTGTGGGTCACAGAGGAGGTTAAATAAAAATTTACTTCAAAAACTGGCTCCCAAAGGACACTCTCAGTTTTCCTAGTGTTGCTGGAAGAGGGGTGGCTCTTGGGGGTGGGAGCTGGGCCAGCTGGTGAGCTGAGAAATGGATTTAGGTGGACACTGGACCTCTGCATGTCTCTGTCTGCCACAATCACTCCCAGCTCTTGTATATCATGTGCCAACCTTATGTGTGGCTGATGGGGAGGGTGACACTCCAGCTTGTGGAGGCCACAGAAGACTCTCAGTGTCCCAGGGATTTTTTTTCTCGGGTTCTGCAGGGACTTGGGGCAGATATTGGGCAAGCCTGGAGGGGACTGTCCCAGACAGTCTAGTTTTTTAATACAGTTGGCGACTCACTCACTCTGTTGTTCCCCGATGCACATGTTGTCTCAGGGGTTCCCTGGGAAGCAGACAGGATTGCAGGGGAGCAAGTAGCAATCAATACCACTGGAAGGGAGAGAAGGAAGATGTATTGGGCCCAGGGACCCAGTACTTGGATCTCAATAATTGGGGCTCTGATGTAGTGTGAGTGGGGCCTCAGCCTACTTTAGGGGAGTCCTGAAGGTAGGGTGGCTCTTCAGAGTTCTCTCAGGCCAGGTGCAGAGAGTCAGGCCTTAGTAACCATGCTATGCTTTTTTTTTTTTTTTTTAATGAACACAACTCTTTATTTAAATGGGCATAAGTGTCCTCTAAAACTAGTTAGAAAATACTGGATTTCAGTTGACATAATGCATGCAGCACTTGGACTGTGTTTCCATGCAGGGTCCTTTGGCTCTGAAGACATGGACACTGAAGGAATGACTTCTAAAGATTTGGCAATAGACTACAGTCAGAGTTCTTGGGAATTTCATTCTTCTTTACCACCATACTGCTCTTTATTACACAAAGTGCAGATCAAGACCTGTTGATTTGATCACGCACATCTCATTGTAGCCAACTCCTTGCTCATCCTGTTGACGGGAATTCCCCAGACAATGGCAGTGGATGGCTCAGGTGACATCCTCAATGATCACTGATGAAAACCTGTTTCCTTTGTTCACCAAGGGGGCAGGTTGTGTCCATTGGCTACACCTGCCTCTTGAGTGTCTTCCAGGTGATCACCGTTAGCCACAGGGACACCAGATGGGCAGAGGTTAGGGGAAAAGCTCCCCAGTACATGGGATACTTGAATATCCTTGCTGGATCCTCCACATGTTGGTAAATTCAACTTTTCTGCTGTGTCTGACTGAGAATGGAAACATCACATGAAAACATCACATGATGTTTTCCAGGAATGACTTTGGGTAATGTCCTGAAGTTCATCATGAAAAAAAACCAGTAAAATATAGCATACATCATTTCTGTCATTGCCTAATGTTTTGTCTGTGGAACCAAGCTCTGGACCAGCAGTTATGTGGTTTTCTTTTCTTTTTTAAAATTAGGATATATTTATTGTACAGGGGGGATTCATTGTGATAATTCCAAATAGACTTATATTGCACATTGGTTAGATCAGCCCACCATCTGTCCCCTTTGATCCCCTCCTTGCCCCATTTAAAGCCATTGGAAGAGGTTTCTTTGTTCTATTTCATATAAGGATATGAAGTCCATCAACCATATATCCTCCCCTTTATCTCCTTTATTCACTCTCTCCCCTCCCACAAGTACCCCCCACACTCTGTACCTATTTTACAGTCTGGTATTTTGTTATTAATATTTAAGTTGATGTTCAAAGGGGTTTCTCAATGTGTCCCGACTGTGAACATACTTTACTTTGGTCTGTTCAACCCCTTCCATTGCTCTCCCTTACCCTTCTAGATGTGGTTTTCATCAGAAGCCAGTGTGACCTTTGCTCCCAGCTATCCACTTCCTGGTCTAAAGGCCCCATGCTATGCTTTGAAAGTACCCCCCTGCAACTTCATATATTAGAAACCCTAATAAAGTTCATATATTATAAACCTAACCCCCAACTTTATTGATTAATGGATTTGGAGATGAGGCTTTTAGGGGTTAGATGAGGTCATGCAGTGGGGTGTTTTCACAATGGCCTTAGTGACTTTAGGAAGGGAGAGTCAATCCAGCATGGCTCTGTCTCCCCATGTGGTGCCCCCCAATACATTAGGATGCAGCACCAGGTCCTCACCACATGCTTAGGCCTTGCTCTTGGACCTTCCAACCTCCAGAATCATGAGCTAAACAAACCTCTATTCTTTATACTAAAGTATTTTGACATAGTAACAGAAAATAGACAAAGATAAAAATTGGTGTTAAGAAGTGATACTGTTGCTAAAAAACTTGTAAATCTGGAGTGGCTAAGACAGCCTCTGTGCTGGTCAGAGTCAGATTCCACTACCCTGGGAAGGAGGTGTAGGAGAAGTCAAGGTGGTTGTCTTTGCCTGACAGCTGAGGACTCTCCACTGCCAGCAGCACATCGGGGAGGCCCTTCTTTCCTGGAGGGCCACATGGCAGGATCACTGAACATCCAGTATGTACTCAAGTCTCTGGGATTCACTTAGTGACCGTTCATTCATTCACATGTGCCTTCATTTAATTGGCCCATGCCTTCTCCTAATTACAGCCCTTCACTGGTTTTTCTTGGCACTCTACTCCTTCATGGCCTGGGCTCTAGCCCCTTGGAGCCCTTTCTGGGGAAGACCCTTGCCCTTACTCACTCACTGTGCTGTGGCCACCTAGTTTCTTCCTTTCCTTTGAGTGCCCCAAGCTTCTCTTGGTCCACTTACCATTGCACCAATTTGACCTTTGCATGGCTGTTTTCCTGTCATCATTCAGGTCTCAGCTCAGAGGGTCCCTTCTCCTCAGAGGAGCCTTTGCAAATCACGTGCTGTGCAGTGCTTCTTCCTCCATGGCTCCTTGCCTTTTTGGATCTGCTTCTCCCCTTTATCTCCTTCACTGTGTGAAGTCACTATGTTCATTGACTTACTCATTCTCTCTCCTTCTCCACCAGCCCCATGAAGGCAAGGTATTTGTCTAAGGTTTATTCTTATTAATCACTCAAATATTTGTAGAAGGAATAAGTGAATGATTCAGCAATGTGTCCATTAATTAACTTCATGCAATCATTCATTCATTTATTGACTATCATATTCAGAATAAGTGTTATTCTGCCAATTCACTTATTTGCTTACTCAAACATCACTTATATGTACGTATGTATGTATGTATGTATGTATCTATTCATTCATTCATCCATCTAACCATCCATCCATCTATCTATCCATTCATCCAACCAACCAACCATCCATCCATCCATCTATCCATCCAATCATCCATCTATCTACTTGCTTATATTTACTATGAGCTCAATAAAGATATCTTAGCACATTAGTGAAAACAGCAAAAACCAAATCATATGAAAAATAAAAAAACAAAAGAAACTAGAATAACCTAGAGCTTATCCAGCTCCAGGGGATAACCAGGGAAATTACAAGGCATTGTGAAAATGAAGACCCCTTTGTTATGACTTCATGACAGTGTGGAATCATGACTCATGGCCAGTGGTCTGGAGCCTTGTAGGAAAAGCAGTCTGATGGACAGGCTATACAAAACCATTGCCTCTAGGCAAAGGCCTCTGGTTGGGTGAGGACCAGAAGGAACAAGCAACAGCAAGTGGAATTACTTTCAGAGAGAGAGAGAGATGTGATAGATTTAACATTTTTCAAGAGTTCCTTTGTCCTATGTCACCTTTTCCAGTATACAAAGATGTTCCAAAATTATATGTCCCCCAAGGCAGGACAAGATGCACACTTGAAACCAGGTAAGAAGTTCTGTTCTTGACTCTGTACCTGCAGGTTCCATATCCATACATTCAACCAAAATGAGGATTGAAATTTGTTTTAAAGAGTTGCATCTGTACTGAATAATTTTTTTTACCCTAAACAATTCAGTATAACAAGAATATATCATTTTCCCTAAATAATACAGTATAATAACAATATTTGCATAGAATTACCATTCTGTTTAAAAGAGATGGATGTTGGTTTGTAGGTTATGTATATACACCATTTTATAAAGGACTTGAGCATCCTCAGATGTTAGTACCCATGGAAGTCCTAGAACCAGTCCACTGTGGAGACTGAGGTATTTATATGGCTCTCTACGTGTCCCTGGAGGTCAACATGCATTTTTTGCATTTAACACTCAGAATGATCTTACAAAGCAGTTAATATCTTTGTGTGTGTGTGTGTGTGTGTGTGTGTGTGTGTGTGTGTGTGTGTGAGAATGGGTTATGCAGAATAATGAACCCCAAACTGTGACTAGTACATAGCCTTGCAAAGGGAACTTGGCTGCTATGACTAACTGAAGGACCTTGAGATGTATGGATTGATTGTCCTGGATTATCTGTGTGGGTCCAACACACTCTCACTTACCATTGCACCAATTTGACCTTTGCATGGGTGGTTTCCTGTCATCATTCAGGTCTCAGCTCAGAGGGTCCCTTCTCCTCAGAGGAGCCTCTCAAAGGTCCTTATGAGAAAGAAAGGAGTGTCGGAGTCAAAGGTGTGACAACGGAAGCAGAGGTGGAGGTGTGGGCTCCGAGCAAAGGAGAGCAGGCCACCTCTAGGAACTGAGACAGGCAAAGGAGCGATTATCCCTAGTGCCTCCAGAAGGGAAGCCTGACCACCATACACTTTTTACTTCCAGAACCATCTGTGAAAAATGAATCTAATTGTATCCATTCTCTCCTGTGGCTATAAAAAATTTGCCACTGTTGTGACTGTTTTTAGCCACTAAGTTGGAGGTAATTTTTATAGCCACAGTAGAAAATGAATACAGCAATAAGTGCAAATTCAGAAAAATAAAATAACTTATCCAAGGTCAGTGAGTGGGGTGGTGAGGACTGACTCAGAAGTCATGTGACCTCAGAGAAACTGAAGATGGCATTTTTTTTCTAAGAATTACCGGCAGTGTTGTATTGTAGACACCTGAGTTTTTAGGAACTCATTTAGTTCTGGGAATCAACTTGCTTTCCTTCCTGTCTCCTTTACTTTTATGAACCAGCTGCTAGGTGCCAGGCTGTGCCTCAGATTTGGAGAACACACCAGAAATGAGGTACCTATCCTCAGATCCCTGTCTTTGGGAAATTCAGGTTGAAATTCACTCAGATTCTACAAATACTTAGAATTTGGTGGGTAACTTGTACTAAGGAATTCTAATTCAGCCTTCATCCCATAGGGAGTTGGGAAGGCATTAAAAGGCTAAAATTAGGGTCTCTTTTTACTTCAACGTGGATCCTCTCCTGCAGGGGTGGGAGTGATGAACCCACATATCAAGTTCATGGGGGGGAAAAGACCTGGATTTTCTCTTGACTTTTTTCAGAGCCCTGTGTACCCCCCGACTGTCTCCAGGGGAGTTTCTTCCTCCCTGGAATTTGAAGAGAAACCCCCTGACTTATGTGCCAAAAGCAGAAAGAAGCAGACACTGCATGTTAGGAAGTAGAAAACCTGCTGAGTGGCAGGGGATGAAGAACACTGGGTTGGGAGCCTAAAGTTTTAATATCATCTTTGCCTCGCACTCCCCCCATGACCTTGGGCTGGTCAGTGTACCACTCTGGACCTCAGTTTCCTCATCTGTCTGGTAGGGAGAATAACATCACGCAGGCCCTCTGATCTCAGGGTTGGAGATACAGATTAGACAGTGCTCTCTACCATGAGGTGCTGCAAACATGGGTGTGTAGAGAGCTCTGACTCCCGAGCAGATGCTCCCCACATGTGCACACATGCACTGTGTGGTACAGTGGAAAAAGTCACATAGGACAAAGACACCCACGACCTGAGTTCTAATTCTGCTCTTTAGACCTGAGCGTTCTCATCAATAAAATGATCAGTGATCACAAACTGAGGACTGTGGGTCCCTTCCTGACTGCAGATGTCAGAGTCTTGGGAAGTGGAGAACATACTTGACTTCATAAAAAAGAGACATCTTCTCTTTTAAAAGCCTAGGTTTTTGTATTCTCTTCAAATAATTCCTATGGTCTGGCAACCCTGGGCCTGCATTCCCAAGGGTACGTCTGCCTGGCACTGAGTGGCCAGCTCCCCGCCTTGGACCCTTATGTCCTGCAAACCGCAGTCCTTGACACTCCCTAACACTGTTCAGTGCTGGTGTCACTGCCTCCCCAGGGCCTCCTAGTCTCTTCCCCTGCCACGACTGCCCTAGAGTCTCCACCGCTGGCACCACAGGTCATCTCAGCAGCCAGGCTTGAGGCACAGAGCAAAGCCAAGGGACAAACAGTTCTCCCGGCAGAGGTGAAAAGAGCCATAACTCTGGGAGATGAGAAGTGCCAGGGCTCAGAGAGGCTAGATCATGGGCAAGGGCTTCCCTTCACTTGGCCCTCAGGTTTCCCATCTACACACTAGGGGAGCTTTCCCAGCATGTGGGCTGTTTGGTTCTCTCTTACACACACACACACACACACACACACACACACACACACACACAAGTACATGCAGTGTGTTGTGTTCTTATGCACCGAATCCTGTGGGCCTTGGTATGGGGGACAAGCCCTTGGGATTTTTTTCTCCCCCCTCTTTATAAAATATATACTGATCTCTGACTTCAGGTGCTCAGGATTCTTCTAAAAAAAATGAAAGGTGGCTTCCCAAAAAATTTCACTTTCTGCTCTGTCATTTTCTTTTTGGGACCTCTCAGAAAATGAAGCGACTGCTTTGGGAGCCTAGGCATATTTTAAAAGTGAAGAAACTAGAATTACAAATATAGCAGACTCTCCTTACCCACAGAGGATGCTTGAAACCTCAAGCAGTCCTGGTCTCTGTCTAGATTTGTTTTTCTCTTATACACACACCTGTGATACAGTTTAATTTATAAATTAGACTGAGATGAACAAAGTGCTAGCAAAGCAGAATGATTCTAACAACATACTGTAATGAAACGTATATGGAGGTGGTTTGCCTCTCTTTCTTTCTCTCTCTCTGTCATTTTTCTCCTCTCACTCTGTTTCTCTCTCTCTCTTTCTCTCTCATCTTACTGTACATAGTTAGAGACCACGGTTGGCTGTGAGTGGCTGGAACCGTGGAAAGTGGAACCGTGGATAAGGGGGTATCACTGTGCTATGACATTAATTTATGTAGAACAAGTCATGCTGTGTAGCCAAGTATATTGCAAGCTAATATGTGTGTGCTATTTGTAAGATCGGGAGTGGATTCGTAAAAAATATTAAATATGACCAAGACAGGGGTCACACAGTAAAAGTTGCAAATGGTGACCCCTTTCTTACAGTCTATGTGACAGCTGTGTTGCCTTGCTTGCTGATACAGCTAAGTTTGAGGCTCTGGGTAAATGAGCAGCCTGAATCTGAAGGCTGCCCAGGTCTGGTCTGCCACAGGCCAGGATTTCACTGTCTTGGCCGGACATTGATTGGAGAAAGCTCCCTATGAAATGGCCACTTCATTGTGTCAGGCCAGGAGCCCATCTGCCTGTACTTGTATTGCTGCTCTTACTTCTTGGTTAAATTCTAAGTCATCCTAGGAAAGGCTACAGAAAACCAAGTATCAGTCAGTCACCTTTTAGCATGAATTTGTTCATCCACCCTGTTGCAATGTGGCTGTTAGTTGAAAGACATTTTCTGTGAAATAGAGCACAGGCACAGAGCACTGGACAGTGAGGATTGGCGTGGACAGTTGGAAAAAGCCACAGACTCGGGACCAGGAGATCTGGAATCTCATTTCTGTTCTACTGTGAGTTAGACCTGGGGCTGTGGGCAATCATTTCACTCTTTTCCCTCCATGGGCAAAATTGAGAATAAATATAGATTTCAGAGAATGAAAATCCAATCAATTCTTCTAGGCCTTAGGTTTAGAAGAATAAGTTTCCATTCTTTTTATTATTATTATTTTATTATCATACTATTGCTGTGCTGGGGATACATTGTGACATTTACAAAAGTGCTTACAATATATCATAGTTGAATTCACCCCCCCATCACTCTCCTTTATCCCTCCCCCCATCCCTGGAATAGTTTCAACAGGTCTCATTTTTCCATTTCCATACACGAGTACATAATATTTCTACAATATTCACCCTCCTACACCCTTTCCTTATATCTACCCCCCTTCAACTGGTTCCAACACACAGACAGGACCTGTTTTACCTTCCTGTTCCCTGTTTCTGAAAAAAAAAAGACATTTTTGTCTGTTTAAGATCGCTATACAGGGTGTTTCATTGTGACATTTCCATGTATTAGAACCCGGATTGGCTCATCCCCTCTATTTTTCCCCTTTCCACATTAGTCCCCTTCCTATGATAATTTTGACAGGTTTAAAAAGTCTACATTCATTCTTGTATAGGAAGTACATGAGCCATGGAAAGTCTCCGTTCTTGAATTCGGTTGAGAGGCAGCCAAGCAAGAAGTGAGATTTTTCACATGAAATGGTACGCGAGATGGAGATAACAACATACAACATTTGGACGAAGAATGAGCAGAGTGGGGAAGAAAACTTCTCCTTAAAGTGACGTTTGAGAAAAGAAGAATAGAGAAGTCTTAGCTGCAATGTGTGGGTGTCACTTGGTGTCAGCAGGGGATGGTCCCAGGACCCCCATGGATGCCAAAATCCGAGGATACCCAAGTCTCTTATGTAAAAGTGACACAGTATTTGTACATAAGATATATATATATGTATATATACATCTTAGAAATATATATATTTATATTCTTCTGCATACTTTAAATGATTTCTAGGGTGCTTTTCATTTATTTATGTATTTATGTATGCATTTATTTAGCGGTGGTGGGAATGAAACCCAGGGCCTCACACATGCTAGACAAGCACTGTGCCTCTGAGTTACACCTTCAGTCCTCTAGATGATGTCTATGTAGTGACTTAACATGTTGTAAATACTATGTAAACAGTCATTTGCTGTATAGCTTAAGGAATGGTGACAAGAAAAGAATGTTTACATGTTCAGTATAGATGTCATTCTTTAAAAATATTTTTCATTCTGCGTTGGTTGCGTCTGAGGATGCAGAATCCCCAGACAAAAATGATCGCCATAAATGGAAGGCATCCTGTAGGCAGAAGGGCACACATGGGGACATGAAAGCCAGCACGTCGGCTGGGGTGGCTGGAGCCACACAGGTATGGGGCCACGGGGTGGGTGAGGTGAGGTGATGGAGTTAATTGTACGGGGTCTCATGGCTTGTGCAAAGAAACTTGCGTTTTATTTCAAATGAGCTAGAAAACCACAGGAGGGTATCACACACACACACACACACACACACACACACACACACACACACACACACAGTGATGATGGTGTTTTATAAACTCAAAAACACAAAGGGAAAGTACTCCACTCCACAGATTCAACCAACCGAGGATCAAAAATATAAAAATAAGCGGCGTCTGTACTGCAGTCTATTCTTTTATCATAGGCTGGTCCCTGTGGACTTCTGCTTAGGGCAAGTCTAGCATCTGTCATGGGAACTTTCTCAAATCTGGGCTTCGGGCTCCCTGAGAGAGCCCTGGGATGCTAAGTCACCTGCTGTGGACTGGCAGTGAAGTGTACCTCACCTGCTCACGGCTCATTGGCCAGAACCAGTCACACGTGCACACCAAACTTCAAAGGCCAGCATTAATGATGTGCCCCATGGCCATACATCCAGGGCCTTTGATGTCTAATTTTGGAAGCTCTTCCACCTGTCTGAACAACTTGACTATTCACCAACTGCGGCTGTATTTGCTCCTCCCCAGCCTCGTTACTGGATGTCATGGTACCACGACAATGAAGTTCAGATGGAGCACTGTTTCATGCATACCGTTTGTTAGCAAGCGGGAGAAAGTCACTAATGACCAACAGACAAATGACAATAATTAGTTCCCATAAAACACGTGAAATCCCATTCTCTGCCTTATGTGTCCTTGCAAATGCCTTTTCCGGAAAAGTTCGCTCCCAGGTGGACATGGAGGTTCTCATGGCACACTTAGCTACCTTTCTAGTCCATCCAGGTACTGGAGTCCATGCTAGCAAGACAGAGCACAGACAGAGAGGACCTCGGTGCCTGGACAGTCATGTGTGCCACCACTGGTCTTGAGCAGCACTGCTAAGTTTCTAATATGGTTTGTTCCTTTAAAACTCAATGAAATTTGGTCACCATCATTGTGCTGTGGGAGGTGAGACCTTGAAGGCATGATTCGGTCATTATAAGGGGTTAATGTCTTTTTTGCAGAACAAGGCTAATTCTCTCTGAACTGGGTTAACAACCTCAAAACCTCCTTGTTATAAACCAGTCCATCTCTCAGGTTTTGCCTTCCTGCCTTCCTCTTTTTGCCATGTGAGCAGACAGCAGTGCCAATCTCCAGAACTGTGAGTCCAAATAAACTTTTTTCCTCTTTATAAATGACCTACTGTTGGGTATTTCGCTATAGCGTCAGAAAATGCACTAAAACAAATATTCACTTCACCAAAGGAAAGTGATCTCTAATATCCCTTACTCTAACCAATTATCTGGTGTCAACGTGAAGCTCCTGTGAATTTTGGGCTCCTTATGAAGGTCCTTCAAATATTAACTGTCTTCCTGAGGGTGTAAATAAAATTCACTTACATAGAATGGCTAGACAAAATGTGATATATCCACATGATGGAAATACTACTTAGCAATACAAAGAAAAAAACTAAGGGTACACGAACCACATGGAAGAACCTCAAAACTTACTCTCAGTGAAAGAGGCGAGACACAGGGGTGCTCTGTTTGTGTGGGATGGCATGGAAAAGCAAATCCAGAGAGACAGAAGGCAGAGTAGCCATTGCCTGGGAGTGAGGGGGATTAACATGCAATGTGTAGAGGGATATTGTTGGGGGGGATGAAAATGTTCCCAAGCTAGGTGATGGTAAAGGTGCCCAACTTCACAGATTTCCTAAAACATTACAGAATAATACACTTGCACTGAATGAATTACATGATATGGAAAATGTGTCTCAATAGTTATTTAAACTGTAAAAACAAAACACTTATCACATGGCTTCAAAGTGCATTTAAAAATAAGTTATAGCTGGGTGTGGTGGCTCATGCCTGTAATCCTATCTACTCAGGAGGCAGAGATTGGGAGGACTGACGTTTGAAGCCAGATGGGGCAAATAGTTTGTGAGACCCTATCTTGAAAATACCTAACACACCCACAAAAAAAAAAGGCTGGTGGAGTGGTTCAAGGTGTAGGCCCTGAGTGCAAAACCCCACTATTGCAAAAAACAACAAAAAAAAATGAGTTATAGACAGCATTATTCAAAGAACAGAATTTTTCCCAAGGAATCTTAAACTGCTCCCTTTACCCATTTATGCATTTGAAAAGAACAAATTCACTCAACCCTGATATCAAAGGGGCTTTGATGTTCTTTGAAAGTTCTGTAAACAAATTAGCTGAAAAAGGCAAGACTCTGTAGATGAAATGTCCCACGACCATCTACATGTGCACACACACACACCCATGCACACACTCACACACGTGCACACACACACGTGCACACACACGTGCACACACTCACACACGTGCGCACACACACACGCCCATGCACACACACACACAATAGGAAAGGAGGTTTAGGAAGAAAAAATTTAGATAACCTTGCACTAAAGTTTCCAGTGTGTTCTTTGGCCTCAGTTCCCTCAGCTGCAGAATGGGGACAGTAACTGGTCAGCTGGGCACAGAGCACAGTGCCTGGGCCATGGTGGCTCACATAGGAAGTTGTTATTACCCAGGCTCTTTGCAGAAAGGCGTTATTTACTGGATGATGGGTCAGATCTTCCACACGTGCTCTGAGGTGCACCTGGGGGACAGAGCAGTGTGTCCTACGTTCTGGAGACTGGGCTCAAACTCGGCAGGCAGTCCTGGCTAAAGCCAATCTGCAGTGCCAATTTGAGTTGCAATGGGAAACACCCACCCTCACCTGGGAGGGATGCTAAACTTCCGTCATCCCGACTTCTCAGCCATACCCGCAGGTCTTCAAGGTCACTTGGGAAGTGAGGACATCAGGTGTGCTGACAGACCCACTGAACCAGCACCTTTAGGGCAGGGCCATGGGCTCACTGGTCAAGAGAACCCTACAGAAACTATGGAAACACCTTGGATTTGATACAGGAAGTCTGGCTTCGAGTCCCTTCTGGGCCACTGTGTGACCTTGGTGAAGTCATTTCCCCTGTCTGGGCCTCAGTTTTCCCAGCTGGACAGAAGGGGGTGGAAGAGGGGTCATCCCATTTCTATCCAGCAGTCCTGTGGAGTCATTGAGCCCCAGTTTTCCTGGCCTGTCCCCCCATTTCCAATGGACCATGGCATCTGTATGACTCAGGGGCAGCCCAGCAGCCAGGAGGCGGGGAGTGGAAGGCAGGGTGCCAGCTTTTCCGCCCTGCTGCCACTGGAGCCGGGCGCCCGCTCGGGCCATTGTACTCAGGGGAGGTCTGAGCTGGTGAGGCCGCCAGCCCGACTGCTCAGGCGCCAGGGTTGTTTCATTATTTCATCAAAGTTCATTATGCCGGGAGGAGACCAGTAATAAAACATGATTACAAGTGTCTCCAATGAGCACTTAAAGACATAATTCGGGGTGTTCATTCTGCTGCATCCCTGCTTGTGGTCACAAAACACATGGAGATTTGCACCTCTGATATACGCCAGTCTTGGCGTTAATTGAAGTGAGAAAAAAAAAAAAAAAAAAAAAAAAAACGCCCAGAGAACTTGATTCAATTTGTCTCTGGACTGAGTTTGTTGTTTTATACGGAGTCATGATTTGCCATTTTTGAAAACACACAGTTAATTATGTGTGTAAAAGGCAGATAAGGTGACACAGGAGACACAGAGGGACTGAATGGCAGCCAAACATATCAGATGTCAAGGGCAAGGCAACTGGAGGGAAATGGCTTCACGTTCTTGCTTTCCCTTCACCACTGCCCCTCCCCACCTCTATGTCTCTCCTCCTTGTGAAGGAGCAGCTGGTGACAAGTGGTGGGAAGGGTCTTTCACTCTGTCCCAAGTCATGTACAGGAATTGTTGGGACGCCCTACCTCGGTGTCTGAGTAAGACACAGACACTGTCTAGTGAGTTGGAGCCCAGCTGCTCAGGATGTGGGTTGGAGGCCAGGAAGGCAGAGCAGGGTTGGGAAGGACCCCTGGGTCTCATGTTGGGTGGCCCATATCACTCTCTGGGTCACAGTTCTGCTTCTAAGGTGTGCCCAGACACCAGAGCAGCACAGGTGCCTAGTCTAGGGCATGAGGCCTGGAATCAGCACCGATGCACTGCAACACTGGCTGCTCCCGACTCTGTGGCCCATGACTTCCCATCCTTGGAGAGTGGGGAGGTTGGGTTGGGCTCTGTCCTCTAAATTTGCCTCCACTTGAGAATCATCTGAGAAACTTGTCCAAAACAGATTCCCCCACCCCACTCCAAAGACGTCAGATTGGAGAGGAAAGAAGCCGTAAACCTTGCTGGTAGTCTGACATTTTTCACTTAGTCTTGTAGATATGGAAGATATTCTTATCATTGATAATTGACACAGAATAGATGAATAAATGTAGTACAGTCAGCTCTTGCTCCTGATTGTAATCCAAGTTCATGGCTCCCTCTCTCTCTCTGTATGTGTGTAAGTGTGTGTACACAAGTGTATTTTTCCAGAGAAATCTGTGGCAGGCAGGTCAGTGTGAATACACATATGCTTTCTTTATTCTGTCCCCTTTTATCTACATAAATGACAGCTTATTGTGCACACGGCTCTCCAGTAGGCTTTTATTCCATTTAAGACAGTTGGAGATCCTTCCATATTAGTTAATAAACACAGCAATATGGCCAGGTGCTGGTGGCTTATGCTTGTTATCCTAGCTACTTAGGAGGCAGAGATCAGGAGGATCATGGGTCAAAACCAGCCCAGGCAAATAGTTCAAAAGACCTTATCTTGAAAAACCCATCACAAAAACAGTGTTCAAGTGGTAGAGCTCCTGCCTAGCAAGCGTGAGGCCCTGAGTTCAAACCTCAGTACTGCAAAAAAAAAAAAAAAGACAGTAATATGCTCCAGTCAACAGAGATGTACGTCTTTTCAAGACCAAGTAACCTCATCAGCTCCTGGCAGAAGTATTCACACCACAGACAAATATCACAGTCAGGGGTCCCACCGTTAGAGAACTGGTTGTTACACATTTGCCAGCACACCACTGGGCAAATTGCACTTTTACTTTACTTGGTATTTCACTGTGATAAGAATACATAACAAGGGATTGCCCCTCTTCAGCTGTTTCTGGAAATATGGCCACAGTAATTGTCTAGTGTGTAAATGGTTGACTCCATCCCTTGTCGGTGGACATCTAGGTTGTTTCTGACCCCTTGCCAGTGCAAGCAGTGCTGACATGAGCAGTTTGGCCCACACTTCATTTCTCATGCACACACAATTAAGAAACATTCTCAGAGGTGGCCTGGCTGGGTCAAAAGTCTGTGCACTTGCTGTTTGGGTTGGCGCTGCCACCTTGCCTCTGAAAAGCCACAGCAGGGTGTGTGCTGCCAGCAGTGTCCACCTCCTCACCCCTCCACACTCCCCACCCCTCCCCTTCATGCTCTCCACCCCCTCCACACTCTCACCCCTCCATGCTCCTCACCTCTTCCACGCTCCTAACCCCCATCCATGCTCTTAACTCCTCCACACTCCTACTTCTAAACCTCTCCATCTTGGGGCAGTGTGTGCCTCATGGAGGCCAGAGGTCCACCCTTTCTGCACACGTTGAAGAGCTATTTATATCCCTTTTTCAGTGACTCAGAGTTTTTTTGGGAGGGTGGGGGGTACTGAGGATTAAAGCCAGGGCATCCCTCATGCTAGGCAAGCACTCTACTACTTGAGCCACACCCATAGCTCTTTCATTGTATTTTGGGTTTGAATGGCTAACTGCCTGGGCTGGCCTCCAAGCCTTCACCTCCAAGTAGCTGGGATTTACAGTGTGCAACACCATGCCCAGCTCCCCGCGATCCTTCTGAGCAGGAAGGTTTGTGAAGATCAGGCTAGTCTAATCTTTTTACACAAATTTTACACAGGTCTTGAGAGGAGTTAATGACACCCCACTGTGAGTAATGGCAGAAAAGTCCTTAAGCCTAGCCACTATAGTGCCTTGAGATGCAGGAGGGCTTAACTATAGCAAGGCAACAATGCAACGTACATGTCACTGCAGAGTGTGCTGAGGGTCGTGAAATAAATTGGTGCTGGTGGCCCATGGCCTAGATGTGGCCTCTGGTAGTTATTTTGGCCTACATAGTGTTTTCTTCTTAAAAAAGTTTTTAATTTAAAATGGTCTCCAAAATTAAAAACAAGATTTGACATCAAACTCTTATTTCTGGCTTTTCTTGAGGGAAAAAATAAAACAAAACAGAAGCTCTGGCAGTCCTGGATTGAATATTCCAGAGAATGCAGTCATCTACACATGGGCGTCAGATGCCTGTCTACCAATGGTCACCACAGTCCTCACTGCTCCAGGGACACCCTTAAGGTGTGGGCTACCACGCATCAACCTCCACATGTCATCACACGTGGATCATCTTGTTTTTATACAAGTTTTGCATTCTTAATTCAAAATCTTGAAATCTAAAATCAACCTTCTAAGTTCTAGCATTATGTCACAAGAGAAAAATCCCACACCATCAAACTTTGTTTTGTGCACAATCTTATTAAAAGTAGAGTATAAAATTACCTTTATGTTGTACATATAAAGTAAATATGAAACAGACCCTATTCTCAAAATATTGCATACATGTAAATATTCTAAAATCTTAAAGACTTCTGGCTCTAAGCATGTTGGATGAGGGACAGTGAATGTGTATGAATGAAAGATTTCTTGTACCTGTTTCCCTTTCAGAAGAGGATGGAGAGAGCTGCCTCCAGAAGACTGCAGTTATTTAAAGAAAAGCATCAAAAGCATCTCTGGAAACAAAGGACACCCCTCTGTGTTAACACAGGGTAACGAATGAATGAATGAATAAAGCTTCTGCATAGACCACAACTTAAGAGGATGTGAAATGAGCTATGGTAAGCCCCTTCAACTTTCCTCTAGTATTGTCTGCCTGGAAATACTTGGTTTGGGGCATTTTCATACCTTGGTTTCAAAATCCAGCAGGGGTCTTTTCAGAGACGTGGCTGTAGCATCCCCGTGTTGGTGCTGAATCGTAAGACAGGGCTTGTTATGTGAACATGTTGATTTCACCAGAAGTTTCTTCTTATCAGATATGGCTTGAGGAAGATGTTAGAAAGCAGGAAGGGAATCACTTGGGTTTCTATCTCTAAAAACTGTGACCTTATGTCATTGGCAGGATCTTGCACCCAGAGATGCCCATGAACTTGAGTCTGTAGACACTGTCTACCCAGTAGTCTGTAGCATGGTCCACTTGCTCCCTGGTCTCTCTGGTTTTCACCTGAGCTCCTTGGAGACATGTGGGACCTCAGGTCATCTCATCTCTTCAGATGGATAAGCTTTAAGTCCATGGGGCTCAGCCAGGCCTCCAAGGGAAAGAGAACATCCTGGACCCTCCTTCCACACGCACAAAGTATTCAGTTGCTCAGAGAGCAGGCAGACGTTGGCTTCAAGCAGGGGCGGTTAAGTCACTTGAACTGTGCAAACAAGCAGTACCACCCAAAATATCGGAATCAAGATTATAAGACTGAAAGGAGGTGGTAGAGAAAGCTGAGATTAGAAATATCTTTCAAGGGGGAAGATAGAAATTCTTAGGGTCTATAGGGAGGAGAGACCCTCACAAAATCTCCCATGGCTCACCAATCTCTTGATGGTCACTCAACTGGATGTCCAATGGATGTCTGGGTCCAGGTGTAGGGCTGCCTTCTCTTCTTGTCCAGGGCTCTCCCTTTCCAGGTGAGATGCTTGTCCAATCTGACCACACGCCCATGCTTGGAACTAGCTTTGAGGCAGAAGTGGCACCTTGGGGGTCTACCTGCTGAATCTTTGCCAGGTATGCTTTGCTTGATCACAGGGTATGAGTTATTTCCTAATATTTAAAAATGGGAAGATCTGGCAGTGCTGAACCTACAATCACAAGTGGCCCTCAGTTCACCATAGTCCCCACTGCTCCCTGCTGTCTTGCCCTGGACTCCCAATTCACTTTTCTTCTCAACATTATAAATAATTTGAAATATATGGAAAAGTTGAAAGAAATTTACGATAAACACCCAACACCTAGCTTTTACCATTGACAATTACTCTGATTGCTTTGTCATTTACCTGTTGTCCATCCATTTCTCCCCTTCTGTCTGTTTACCATGTTTTCTGATGCCTTTCAAAGTAAGGCAACCTCTATATGCTTTACTCTTAAACACTTCACATGCATATCACCACTGGACTTCAGTATTTGTCTGCAGTTTCTTTTCTTGAGATGAGACTTATAAACAGTGAAATGCACAAGTCTTAGGTGCATTCTGTGAGTATTGATGGATACAGACACTCATGAACCCAGGCCCTGCAAGACACAGGACATTAGTGTGCTCTGGCAGCTTCTCAAGGCCCTTCCTGTCCACTCCACCTTACCTCCTGCTTTACTTTTGGATATTAGCAGCCTGTAGGCTTTGGGGTTTGGAAGACATAGTTTATAGCAATGAGAGTCATGGCAGAGAGAGGAGGTAGCCTTCTGGGGAACAGAGGCAAAGGTGCCGGGTCCATCCCTCTTGCATCATGGACTGATGATCCTCCTGCTTTTTTACAGCATGCCTTCCCACCTCTTCTGTTGCCTGGGACACCCCTGCCTAGTCAGCTCCTACCCCCCTTTTAGTAGTAAATTCAAGTACCATCCTGGCATGGTAAGCCTGTCATGCCATGACCCATAATCCGTATTTTTCCAGTTAATGAGGAAACGGATGATCCATGGAGCTGTCTTTTCATCATGTCACCTAACTTAGGAAACGTGTGTTGGGTAGATATATACCTGCAACTTCTGCTAACCCTAACTTGTGAAAAAGCGTCATCATTTTTTTTTCTTGTGTTGTCACATCTTTGATTCCTAGAATCAGGCAAAGGTACAGAATGAAATTGACTAACAGATCGAGGTTTGAATGTACGGTCTGTCTTTTTCTTGCTCTCTGTGTGCTTGGACAAGACGTGTAACCTCTCTGAGCCCTCAATTCCTATCTGCAAGATGGGGACATAAGAACTGGAAGAACCGTGATGACCAACAAAAAAATGCAGGTGAAGAGCAAGAAGGTTGACAAAGTCACTTGCCCAGGGTGTCTTTTATCCCCTGCAAATCACAACATCGTCAGTCATGACTTTATAGGGACCCAGAACTGGAGTTAGGTGATGTGAATTGGAAACTTGACCCCTGGCTGTCCTTTAGCTCTTATAAGCTTTAACTTCCTTATTAGCAAATGAGGCATAACAGCCCTATCTTTGTAGAGTTAGCACAGAAATAAAATCAGATAATGTGTCTGAAAATGCGGTTTCAACTGAAAAGGACTGTGTCCTTACAAGTGTTATTGCAGTGGTTGTTTCCTCCTTGTATTTCCCTGCCTGGGTCCAAGCTGCCATCTTCCTTATCTGGATTCTTACAACAGCCTCATCTTGCTCTTTCTCTACCTCCATGTTTGTCTCTTTCCAATCCAACCTCCCCATTTCAGCTAGAGGATCTGATCATGTCAATTCCTGCTTATAACTTTTCTCCAGAAACTTCTATGATGCCTTTGAGGGAAGGGTCCAGTGCTTCACGGTGCTATGAAAGGCCATACTATTGGGGCTGCCTCCCCTGCCTGCCCAGCTCTTACCAGCTCTCTGCAACACGCTAGATTCGCACACGCCATGTGAGGAGATTGCCCCAGCTGGCTTTTGCCTATGGACTTCCAGTGGCCTCAGCCCTCGGCATCCCTCCCTGAGGACAAGGACAGTATTTTGTAACTGCTGTATCCCCTAGCCTGGCACTGGGCCCCACAGGCACTAAATGCTCCATCAATATTCATTCAGTGACTGAGTCTACTCCTTCAGCAGCAGTCACAGCCTCAGGCACAGTGGTGGAGACACTCATATGCATTGTCTCAAGTGACAATACTTCTTCTGTCATAAGTCTTAGTTTATTCACAACATTATTAAGAAGTGAATACATGAAGGTCCTAGAAAAGGACCTTTTGTATCTCATTCTAGCAGAGGGCTACATGTCTGTAATACTTTCTTTGTAGTTGGGTGGAAAAATTCTATGACTTTAAAATTTTTTTTTCCGATTGGACTAGGGTTTGAACTTGGGGCGTTGTGCCTGCAAAGCAGGTGCTCTACCACTTAAGCCACACCTCCAATTAATTTTGCTTTGGTTATTTTTAGAGATGGAGTCTCAAGAACTATTTGCTCAGATTGGCCTTAACCTGTGATCCTTCTGATCTCAGCCTCCCAAGTAGCTGGAATTATAGATGTGAACCACCAGCGCCCAGTTTATGATTTAAAAAAAAAATAGTTTAAAGGAGCTGAGTTTTTAACATCGTGCCAAGGATAGGTATGAGTACAGGGGAGAAGGCAGGCGCTTCAGTGAATCTTGTGATTTCTGGAAATCAGGGAGAGGAGATGTCACCCAAGGCCTACTCTGACAGGTGATGTGTCTGCTGGGAGACCATGTTTAGGCTCCTGAGAAAGAGAATGGGATCGCCACCAGTGTGGATAAGGGGGATGAGCAGTAATTGCTAAGTACATACAGTCCTTGACTTTCCAAAATGTCACCCTTTGAAGACCTATCATGATGCCACAGAAACCCTTACTCTCTCCACTTGGACTCCCTCAGGGCCTGGGAGGAGTGACAGAATGAATGTTGTTTAGTCAAAGTCAGAGGAGCAAGCAGACGAAGTGCTGGGCACCAGAGACAGGGACCAGGAAACCCAAGTCCACATCCTAAGGATCCTTAGGAAGATGGACAGAAAGCCCAGATAATGCATTTGGTGGCTGAGGCATGTGCGTAGTGCAGATTGTCCTGGTCCTCTGTGTCCGCTGGACTGAGAGTCCTCATTGCTTGCGGAGCCCTCCTGGAGAGGAGGACATTGAGGAAGAGAAGTGAAGAACTTGAGTGAAGCCATTGTCCCGGTCATCATTTCCCTCTATCAAAATTTTTGTTCCATTTTTTGTTAAGACCTTACTGCCTTTGCCATGGAGATTAAAAACCACAAATCCAGAAGAATGGCACTGAAAAGTTTCTGATTCATTCACGGTGGTCAGCAAGATAGGAGTGGCTAAGAAGAGGCCACCCAGGAAGTTATGTAAGTATCCTCAGAGAACCAGGAATCCTTGTTCTGGCAAAGCCCAGCTAAGTCAGTGGGGCTCCACTTTGATTCCAGGCAGAGAGCAGGGGGCTGGGGAGGGGATTTCCTTCCCCATCCCATCATCCTTTCTGGTCTTAATTACACAACCCCCCCCCCCCACTCACACATATACACTAACTCTCTGTGCTCCGGAAACAGAAATCTAATGACTAGAAACCAAAGAAGGACCACAATCTGTATTGCAATGTACCTGATCTCAGTCCTTACAGAAAAGAAATGAAAAGCAGAGAGAGAGAGAGAGAGAGATGGATTTGGAACAACTATTGTCTAATAAACAGCCCACTCCCCCACCCCCTTCATTTCCTGCAGAGAAACTTTGAGGTAGGCTAATCCGCGTTGGCTCCACTCAGAACACATTATCATTTTTATCAGTCTTATAAATCGCCTTTCCAGATTACACAAAACTATACATTGCCCCACTGTAATTATTCCAGACCTCCCCACCCCCCACTGTCCTGCGCCTTTCTCATTTTGATCTCAGGTAAAACCAGTCATTACCCACATCAGTGTGGCTTCCCAGAACATCAAGGTGAAAACGGACCGTGGAGACTTACGCAACACTGAGTCAGCCGGGCAATTTGAACCAATAAATATCAAAGTCGTGTCTAAGCAGAGAACAATTCATTTGATACCACATCTGTCAACAAGCCTGGGAAGGCTTTTTCTTCCTGGGGCTCCACCCTGACGGCCTTGCTTGTTCCTTTTCCTTGTTCTGTGGGGAAGATGGATGGAGCCTCTCCGATGATGGTGTCTCTGTGCCTGGACCAGGGTGGGAGTTCAGTGGCTGAGCTGCCTGCCTTCCATCCGCTATCAGAACGGCCTACTTCTCAAATGCCAGGGACCCAGCAAGCGCACCCTGCAATTAGCAATTCTTTTTTATTGGTTGATGTGGGCTTCTGGCCAAGAAGAGTTGGGATTGAATCAATATTCCTTTTATTATGTCATCTTGGGCAAATGAATTATAAAAACAAAAGCTCAATATAAAGCTGCCAATGCTAATTACTGGGTAGGATAGGATGCAGGGATACAGTAAACAAAGGGCACTCTGTCCTGGTGGAGGAGCAGGAGCTGCTCCTTTGCTGGATCTGGGGGCTGCAAGTCCACCTTCCCCTGTCCCCTCAAACCCTGGGTGCCCAGAGGAAGATGGAAAAGACTTTGCTAGGTCCCACAGGCTCAGCAATCTTGAAATCAGTATTTAAACCAGCAGAATCCACTTCAATGCATGAAGCATTTATTGAGCACTTACTGGATACCAGGAATTGGGCTTTTCCTCACTACCACTGTTTTTATTGCTGTCTCTGGAGACTGATGGTGAAGACAGTCTGTCTTTAGAATCAGACACACTTTGGTGCACATCTTAGCTCAGATGCTACTTTCTGTGGAGACTCAGCTTCCTCATTTGCACAATTGAAATAAAATACACATGTCATCCATCCCAGGAAGATTAACTGAGAAAATATTTGCCCAAAGAAGGTACTCAGCCAATGTTAGCTGTTCTCCTCTTCCCTTCTTCCTCCCTCTACCTGTTCTCTTTCCACCTTTTCTCCTTCTCCCTCCCATTCTCCTCCTCCTCCATTTTCTCCTCCCAGTAGGCATTCCTAGCACTCAGAGCAGGGCTCACTCGGACATTGTTGGTTGATCCTATGAACAGAGGAGAGGAAAGGATAAAGAGGATTGAGGTGGGCAATGTGGAGTTGGTAGAAGATAATTCAAATTGACCTCTTGGACCCTAGAGCTAGCAGCCTAACCAGGAGCCAGACATTGTCATTTAAGCTATCACAGAATGCTAAGGGAAAGAAGTATCATGTTATAATGAGCACCAATTTCCATTCGCCTCCCTGGTTGTCTTTGAGAACCAAATTGGGAGACTCTCATTGGTCCCTTTGCTTTTGTTTGGCAGCCTGAAATTTGAACTCAGGGCCTCCTGCTTGTTAGGCAAGTGCTCTCCCCAATTTAGCCACTCTACCAACTCTTTTTCATGATGGGGTTTTTTGAGATAGGGTCTCAAGTACTATTTGCCTGGGGCTGGCTTTGAACTGTGATCCTCCTGATCTCTGCCTCCTGGGAGCTAGGATTACAGGTGTGAGCCACTGGTGCCCAGCAAGCTGGTCCCTTGGTGAGAAAGGGACCTTCTTCTAGAGCAGAGGAATGTGGTGGCATCTGCAAGTCAGGTGTGCCCTTCCTGAAGTCACTGGCATGAGGAGGCAGGGTGGTCAGGCTGAGTGCAGGGTGGAAGTGGGGGTGAGTGGGGTAGGGACAAACAGCCATAAGTCTCCAAAGCATACACTTCCTCTATCTCCCTGGGGTCTCCTGTGCCTGGTGCTATGCTGGCTTTAATGAACGTCCAATCATTCTTTGCTGAATGAGACAAATTTTATGGCTTGGATAACAGCTAGCACATAATTTCCCTTTCACAGGGTCATGGGAAACCTCGGGGATCATTATCATCCCATTTTCAAGGGAAAGGCTGAGGCTCTGGAAGGGGAAGTGAGGAACCAAGTCCCACAGCGCCACACGGGTCTTCTAACCTAGTTCTGGGGCTTTCCCAACCACACTACCCTTCTAGAAGAAAGAGGAAAGCCAGCCCTCCCACTTTTTGGCCATGGGAGACTTCAGACACCTGCAGAACCCCAGTCTCCTGCTTGCTTGGGGACCAGAGTGCTTCCCAGCTCACTGTCAAGGGACTCAGCCCCAAAGGCAGATTAATCAAGGTCTTCACTGTTAGTTAATTGGAGGCAAATAGCTTTGACTTCCTAGTCACCTCTTGGCATCCATGGCTCCCAGCCATGGAATTAGGCAAATCCCTCAGGAGCCAGGGTTGAGGTGTGTGCAGGACACAGGGCTCCCAGAGGGGATGGGATGGGACATGGCTGAAGTCAGGCATCCAAGAAGCATTGAGAGAAGAGAAACCCAAAAGTCATGTCTTGTTTTCCTGGTGTAGACACAGCCCCTGTGGTCCTGGGTGTGTAGTCAGTGTCACTGTGCCAGGACGGGCCCCATGCTTGGTGGTTATGTCTTCATCATTTTATCTTTGCTTTTGTGTGTTTTTTAATTTTTATTATTAGCATATTATAGTTGTACAGGGGGTACACTGTGATAGTCATGTAAGTATTTATAATGTATCTTGATTTACCCCCTCCATCCTTCTCCTTTATCCCCCCCTCCTTCTTAAAACAATTCAACGGGTTTCGTTGCTCTGTTTTCATATATGAACACGTAGTATTTCCACCATATCCACCCTCCTTCATATTTCCTTATCCCCTCTCTCCTCCCACTGGTACCCACCCCAACAGGGCCTGTTTTACCTTCTTGTCCTTCATTTTTTAAAAGACATTTTTGTTAGTTTATGATTGCTATGCAGAGCGTTTCCTTGTGACATTTCCATGTATATATGTATTATACACTAAATTGATTCATCCCTCCATTTTTCTCCTTTCTACCTTAGTCCCCATCTTGTGATTTTTTAACAGATTTAAAAGGTCCATATTCATTCTTGTATAGAAAGTACATCGGCCATATTCACCTTCTTTACTTCCTTCATGTACCCTCCCTTAGTGTGACTTGTTTTACATTTTGTCAGTGAAGTCCCATGGGACAAGGGCGTGTGTGCTAGAGAGACAGAGACTCAGTTCACACCTGGTCCCATCTCCTGCTGCCTCCTGGCCTCCCCGGTTGGGGTCTCCACTGGTTCCTTCTGTGCCTCCATCCAGAGACCATGGCTGCCCTTGGCCTTTGACAGAGGCTGAGCACCGAGGTGGATAGGGTGAGGTTAGGAGAGTCAACCCATGGCACAAGTTGTGGTGCCCAGTTCTAGGCATCCATGAGAGTCTGTGCTCGCCCCAGACCAAGGGAATATAGCATTAGAGAACAAGTGAAAACTGCTGAGAGGTAGAAAAAGAGAGAGAGAGAGAGAGAGAGAGAACGAGAGGTAGTGGAAGAAAGTTTTTCCCCTGCTTTTTGGATAAGGACTCTAGATTTTTAATTGTTCTGAGTCCCGAAAATTACAGAGGCAGTGCTGATGGGCTTCAGCAAGACTGGTTACAAACGCAAGCTGTGGTTGGTCTAAATTGTCACCATTACGTGGGCCACCATGGCAGGTAGACACCTAGTCAAGGACATTGGTGGCCAGTGGACTTTGGGGTCAGCCTCTGCTTCTACCTGCTGTGTGACTTTAGACAAATTACTTCACTTCTCTGATAATTTGTTTTCTTATCTGTAAAACAAAGACGGTAATAGGGTTGTCAGGAAGAGTCAGGGAGGACGTACAAGTAAGAGCCAGGGAGGACGTACAAGTAAGAGTCAGGGAGGACGTACAAGTAAGAGTCAGGGAGGACGTACAAGTAAGAGCCAGGGAGGACGTACAAGTAAGAGCCAGGGAGGACGTACAAGTAAGAGTCAGGGAGGACGTACAAGTAAGAGCCAGGGAGGACGTACAAGTAAGAGCCAGGGAGGACGTACAAGTAAGAGCCAGGGAGGACGTACAAGTAAGAGCCAGGGAGGACGTACAAGTAAGAGCCAGGGAGGACGTACAAGTAAGAGCCAGGGAGGACGTACAAGTAAGAGCCAGGGAGGACGTACAAGTAAGAGTCAGGGAGGACGTACAAGTAAGAGCCCTTGGCAGCATTCTTGACGCAGAGTGAGAACTGGGTGTTTGAGTTGTTATTGCCTGTCACTGTCATCACGCTTGGTGTCTTCTGAGTTTGTTTGTATCAGCCCTGCAATATTGGAGGAATTAGCACAACTTGAAAACACCTGACACCATGCCTACTGTGCTGCAAGACCTCAGCACTTAGTATCCTTGCACACAGGGAACTGATTTTCCACAAGGTGGAGAGAATGCATGATGGGAAAGGACACACTTTCCAAAGGCTGCTGGGAAAGGTGGGTGTTCACACACAGAATGAGATCCAACACCTCACACCATATACAGAATTTATTTCAAAACAGATCAAAGCCCTAAACTCAAGAGCTCGAACACGGGAGGAAAAATCTTCATGATCCTGGATTTGCAATGACTTCTTGGGTATGACACCCAAGCAAAGGCAACACCAGGAAAACAAGTACATAAATTGGAATTCATCCAAATTAACAGCTTTTCAGTATCAGAGGACAGGACACTGCCCAGAGTGAGATGAGATGCACAGATGGGAGAAAATATTTTCAAATCATATCTGATAAAGAAATAAGACCCAGAATACTGTTTTTGATCATATGTGGAATCTAGACTTAAAAATATTTTTATAATGTGGTGTGATTACTAAAGGGGGACTGTGTTGTTTGGGGGGAACCAGCAGGTGAGGAGAGGGGGACAGGGAAGGGTGGATGCATAGAAGTACATTATACGTACATATGAAAATAACACAATGAAAATAAAACTCCTTTGTGCAATGAACACACACTGACATATAAAGAGCTCTGTGACTCAGCAAGCAACTGAACTCAAAAGCAGGCAAAGGATTGAGCAGACCTCTCTCCAAAGACGGCCAGAAAGCCACTGAAAAGATGCTGACCACCCTGACTCACTGGGAACTTGAAAGTCAAGCTACAGTGAGATGACACATGTCCCTTAGGATGGCTATCATAAAAAATAAGCTCCTCAAATTGGAAAACGGTAAGTGTTGATAGGATGTAGAAAGACTGAAATGCTTGCATTTTGCTGGGGGGAAGGTAAAACGTGTAGCTACTGAAGAAAACACTAAAATTGTTAAACATGTGATCCAGTCACTCCACTCTTAGGCTCTTACCTGAAAGAAATAAAAACAGGGACTCGAATAAATACTTATACACCAGTGCTCAGAGGAGCTGTATGCATAATTGCCAGAAGATAGAAACAACTCTTTGCCGTCAGTGGATGAATGGATAAACAGAATGTGGTCTAGACATATGGTGGAATATTACTTAGCCTTGAAAAGGAACGAGATTCTGACACAACCTACGGCATGGAGGAATCATCGTATCATTGTGCTCAGGGGAAGTAGCCAGGACAACATTGTATGTGCTATGTGATGTTCCTGGACCGTCAGAGTCAGGAGGACACTACGTGGAGTAGAGGCTGCCGGGGGGCTGGGGAAGGAGCGAATAGGGAGTTATTATTTAATGGGCACAGAGCTTCCATTGGGTGATGAAAAGTTCTGGAATTGGGTTGTGGGGAGGCTGCTCTGCACCATGACTGCATTTAACCGAATCATATACTTAAAATGCTGAATTTCTATTATGTCTATTTAACCATTTTTAAAAGATGGTTACCACTTAACTTCCCAAGCCTCAGTTTTCTCCTATATTAGCTGGGAGCGAGCCTCTGTGCCCTGAGTGTGTCCACCCTGTGCGAGCATGCAGGAGGACCCCGACGAGCCCTGCACTGGGGTCCTGCTCTTGGCCCTTGTGTGCCATTCCAGCCAAACCTGAGGTCTTGGCTTCACTGAGGGAGAGCTGCCTGCTAAGAGGGTTGAGATCGAAGTAACCATGGCCTTTGGGATCTTAGACTTTCAGCATTCTGAAATTGTTTACCCAGAACACTTGTCCTACCGATCTGCTCCTCAATCAAAAGGTAACATAAGGCAGAGAAATAATTCACCTGTCAAGGCTCTGAGGAGTCCTGCAACTTGAGAAGCACTCGAAGGTAGCTGAAGACAAGACTTTTGCAAACTTCTTTGAGCTTGTGTGTCTTTTTCCATCGAATGTCTAGAAATTATTTTCAGGGAAATGCTTGTCCAATGCTGCCTAAGGTGATTGTCTAGTTGGCTCACTAGGAAAGACACACAGACAAGCTGTGAAAGTGAGCACAGCCACACACACCATGGCTTCTTGCCCTTCATATGCTGCATTAATTTAAGTTCAGTAGAGTCTCCAAAAGCAATCTGTGGATTCTCTTATCTCATTTACCGAGCAATCAGCAAGGTGCCCGCTCTGTGCAGGTGCCAGGTGACGGAGATGAGCCCCAAGCCCTTTCCCTGTGGCTCCTGGGAGTTGGTCGGTCACTGCACTCCCAGGTGAAAGGCTCTGCTTTAGAATCTGGTCCACCTGGAAAAGGGGAGGGGGCATCCAAAAAATTTTGCAGAGACTCCAAGGAAGTGGAGCCTCTGAATGGATTTTGCAAGGCAGGGAATTCCAACTGTGACCCTCAGGTCAGCTTGTTTAACTTGCATAGCATCTTCAAGAAGTGACTGACTAAAAGAAGAATGAACTGTGGATTTCCATCTTGCTGTTTTGGAAAAGGGCTGTTGTAACATTTCTGGGCCCACGGTCCAGGTGTCATAAGTGTCTGAGTTTTCCTGTCCCCTGCAGTTCTGCCTCTTCACTTTTTTATGCTCTATCCATCACATCTGGTCCTCATACACATTTGAGTCTATAATCCCAAGCAAAGACACTGCACCTGCCAAGACCTGTTCCCAAAATGTTAAAAGAAAAAAATATATGAACATCCCGGGCCTGTAATCCCAGCTACTCAGAGATCAGGAGATTGGGGTTCGAAGCCAGCCCAGGCAAATGGTTCACAAGACCCTATCTTGAAAAAACCTAACACAAAAAAGGACTGGTATTATGGCTCAAGGGGTAGGTCTGAGTTCAAACCCCAGCACCGCAAAAAACACAGACATCAGTTTTCCCTTCAGATTCTGAAGGGTGTGACAGATATGTCAAATGCTGGCAGCCCCACTCTGGGCGTCATGACGGTGTTACTAGATTCATATATCTATTTCTCCTGACTTCTTCCTCACTCTGGTTTCCAAGCAATCTACTTGGACCACCTGGAAATGGGGAGGAGAATCTAACAGGGACAAGATAGTTTTCAAGGTGGCTGCCACTCCACTGAATTTGCTGTTTCTCATGTGCTGTGTCTGCAGATCTTCTGTCAGCTGGCAATGTCACTGGAATTATTTCCTCAGTGACTAGCAAGATCTGGAAGGGAGGAGGCAGAGAGAGAGGAAGGGAGAAGGTACTTGTCTATGTGTCAAGCTGGCATCTGTATACTTAACTGCCTTTCTTGGGCTTCAGTTTCCTCAACTTAACACTGGGAATGGAAAGGATTATATCAGGCTAGTTGATCTCAGAGAGGTTATGGAATTTGCCCCAGGTCACACAGCAGTTCAACAGGACTGAAGAATCTGTTCTTAATCCCCCTAGCCAGTGTTCTTCACACTGCTGGTTCAAGCACCTTTCATAAGCTTTGTTTCATTCATAAAATTATGCATGTGATAACTTTAAAAACCAGTGAACTCTTCACATGCAACTTTATTTCATTCCCATAGATGGGAACTGTGATCATCTTACAGTCACAGAAGCCTAACTATACAGAGATACACAGAAAATAAGGAAGAGCTGTTACTGAGTTTTAGCTGTGCTGTTGCCTGCCAGACTGCTGTCAAAAGGGGCTTAGCAGTTGTTAAAGGAGGCGTTAAGACACAATGTTGCCCCCACGTTCCTTGATCGAATCAGAAGAATGGGAGGAATTGAAGGAGAATTAGTTTTCTGTTGAGTGACTCTATGTTTTCTTCTTTTCATTTCTGTCTTTGGCATTTGAACTCAAGTCCTCTATCTCTTGAGCCATGCCCGTAGCCCTTTTGTTTTAGTTTATTTTTCAGACAGGGTCTCATGCTTTTGCCCATGGCCGTTCTTGGACCTTGATCCTCGTACCTCCACCTCCTGTGTAGCAGGGATTACAGGCACACACCTCCATGGTCCTGACTTGATGTTTCAATGCCACATGCATGCACCACGGTGCCCATAAAGCTATCTCTTCCCCATGCTGTGAGCCCACAGCCTCTTTTACCCCCAGGCTGGCTCTGTGAGCTGCATGAGAATGCAACCCCAGCTCATGGTGGAGGTGTGAGCTCTTTGTTGAGGGTTCCTTTTCATTAGTACCACCACCCATAGGTGCACAAAACAGCCAGCTTCTCAATGTTATCAACAATTCTGAAACACAGGTGGAGAACCCTCAGAATCAAGGCCACTCATTTGTCCAGACCAGAAAGAAACCTAAAAGGCAGCCACACACAACACCAACTACAATTAGCCTGCACATTCCGACCTTTTTTTATCTAAGGCAAAACCAGAGCTATTTCCCTGAACCCTGAAGGTGGAGTCACAGAGGCAGTCGCCTTGTTCAGACACCTGTGAGACCAACTGCTGCAGGCTCCCAATGTCCTCCGATCGCCTTCCTTCCTTCCTAGTGAACTTTCTGTCCTACCCAGTAATTAGCACTGGCAGCCTCATACTGGCTCTTTTGTTTTCATAATTCATTTACTTTTGATGATATCATAAAGAGTATATAAATTTCCTCGCTGCCCCTAACGTCCTGGCCCCACGCCCACACTCACTAATACAAAGACACTAATTGCTCCTCGCTCGTACGCCAGGCACTTTGAAAAACATCCTTGACTAAAGCATGGAATTAACCTCTGTAAGCTACACATCAACACCCGAACTTGCCATGGACCCCGCCTCCGTGGCTCCAGACTCTGGCTAGGAGAGGACTTCCTGCTTTCCCTGGGCCACCTGGGGAGAAACCGCCAGCATGGGACACACCTTCCTCCCATGATGCTTGGCTGCTGATGGTATGTGGTCTCCTCTTGTCACCTCTCAACCTCAGTCAGCTCCAGAGGACCAAGGACAGCCTGTCTATGAGTGTGCCCCAATTTTGTGCAGTCACAGTGCCTGCACCCGGGGCAGATCCTGAGGCACTGGTTCTCACAGGGGATCAACTGTGCACCAGGTGGAGTTTTGGGTTCTGTGGACCCAGCAGCAAGAAGCCCACACTCTTGTTCTCATAAAACCTACTTTATCCAGTGGCTAGGAAGCCAATTTACAAGCACATATAAGTGGTCCCCCTTATCTGCAGGGGGGGTGTGTGGAATAAGACCTGAAAATGCAAACAGCCCCAAACTCCCTATGTATTTTCCTACACACATCTGTGCCTGTGATAAAGTTTAATTTATAAATTGGGCATGATAAGAGATTAACAAGAATAACTAATAATAAAATAGGCCAATTAAGCCGGACGCTGGTGGCTCATGCCTGTAATCCTAGCTACTCAGGAGGCAGAGATCAGGAAAATCCCAGTTCAAAGCCAGCCCAGGCAAGTAGTTTGCGAGACCCTATCTCAAAAAACCCTATCACAGAAAAGGGCTGATGGAGTGGCTTGAAGTGTAGGTTCTGAGTTCAAACCCCAGTTCTGCAAAAATAAATAGATAAATAAATAAATAAATAAAAATAGGACAATTATAACAATATGGTAGAAATTATAGGAATGTTCTCTCTCTCTCTCTCTGTCTCATGGTACAGCATGTTCCTCCCTTGTCTGCAGAGGACACATTCCAAAGACACCTACTGGCCTGAACTTCAGATGGCACCAAGCCCTGTATACACTGTGCTTTTTCCTGTACTGTGGCGGTAACCTTGCAGTTGGGCCCTTCGGCAGACAGGGAAAGGAAATGCATGCAGACCAACCCATGAGTGATGGTTAATTTTGGTGCCAACTTGACTGAAGAGAGTGGTAAGGCATTATCTGGGTGTGTTTCTGGGGATTTTTCCAGAAGAGATTAGCATCTGAATCTGTAGACTGAATAAGGAAGAATTCTCGCCTCACCCAGTTGGGCATGCACCATGCAACAAGCCCAGAGCCCGGATGGAAGCAAAAGCAGATTTATTCTCTGTCTCTCTCTTTCTCTCTCACGCACACTCACCTGTATTTGTGTTAACCTAAACATGAGTTCATATTGATGCTTCTAGCTCTAGTCCACAGTCCCATGGATCATTCTAGACTTTCTCTGGCTTATCTGTAACCTTTCCCAACAGTGAGAAATCACCAGTCACCACCCACTGTGTAAGTATTTAATTGTCCAATTTAAGTCACAGGTAACATAGTTTCAGACCATTAACCTGCGCCCATGGGGAGCAGGAAACAGCACTTATGCAAGATCCTTTATAGATTCTGCTCATTTCCAAAGTTGGGTGGACACCTTTATCTCCCTTCAATGACACTTTCATATGATTGTATCAGGAGGACATTATTTTGTCACAGTCTACTTCATCCTGTGATGATCAACCTCTGAAATAATTTTCTAAGTTTACATGCATTGAGGTTTGTAATGTCTGCTATAAATTTCCATAGATTTGTGACAAATGAACAGTTATTCACACAAGATTAAAATGTCACACATAATTCTACCACTTTAAAAAAACTCCCTGGAATCATCTAGTCAACCCTCTCTCAAAGCCCAGAACACAGGGAAACCACCAATCTATTTATAGCTCGCCCCTCCTAGAATGTAATGTAAATGAGATCTTTTTTTTCTATGTGATACGCATTTAAGACTCAGTCATGTCTTCGCATGGCTTTGTACCTAATTCATTTTTCTTGTCGAATAGCATTTTGTTGAGTACTTATCTACTCAACTACTGAAAGATACCTTTGTTGCTTTCAGTCTTAGGCAATTATGAACAGAGCTGCTGGAAACACATCTGTGCAAGTTTTGGTTAAGTTTTGTTGGTATTGTTGCTAGGGATGCTTTGAAACAGTGTATCCCAGGCTAACCTCAAGCTGGTCATCCTCCTGCCTCAGCCTCGGAGTGCTGGGATTATAGATATGTTCAGCCACACCCGGCCTTGGCTAAGTTTTTGAGTAAATACCTAGCGTGAGATTGTTGGACCTCATATAGGATTTAAATGATAGAGTATTTCCTTCTTCCACATTTCATTTAATTTCATCTGCACATGAGCCCTGAGAGGGGGGTGGATTCAGCAGGGTCTTCACTTCAAGTACCACAAACTGACACTTAGGAATTTGACAGGGGAAGAGGAGCACTTGGAGCTCACAGCATCAATGGCATGGAAAAAGCATGACCTCCAGATGTTAGTGCACACTACGGCTTCTATAGAAATAGTCTGGCTAAGACGCTACTGCTACTGACCATTGGATGGCGCTGGCGATGCTGCCAGACTGGTCTTAATGGACCCAGTGCCTTTGGGTAACTCCCTTCAAAGTCCTAAGCAGGGGCATTCAATTTGTAAAACCTATCCTGTCAGGACTGACCAGGGTCTTAAAATTAAGTGAAGGTAGAGCAGATACAAAGTATTCATGTCCCCTACTCCCCCTTCTGGGAGAGTGCAGAGACACAGTGAGAAGGAAGTCCCTGAAAGACTATGTAGAGGAGAGAGTAGGTCACCCAGCCACCTGACCATCAGGATAGGGATATAAACCAGGGACTTTCTACAGTGATGAGCCTACTTCTTGTAGCAGCTCTGCCTGGCTTACTATTTAAGCAACAAGACTTTGGAGGATGCATGGAGACTACAGTACATGCTAGATCCAGGAGAGTGACGGAGCTGGGGACTCAGAGCTGCAGGCTCTGAATATGGCAGAATACGTGCAGGGGGCTTGATCTTTAGGTAAAAGTTCAAAACTCAGGTTTGAGTATGCAGTCTAAAATCTGAGAAGGGCAGGTGGAGTGGCTCAAGTGGGAAAGCACCTGCCTAGAAAGTGCAAGGCCCTGAGTTCAAACACCAATATCACACACACAAAAAAAATTAAAATCTGAGAGGGAGCAGAAAGTAAGGTGACCCACTTCTTAGCATTTCTCAAAATTAACTTTTCTAGGATAAAATAAAACCTCTGGTGGATATTAGGTTAATCAACTAAAAAGGTTTTTGAGAATGGTGACACAAAGCCTATTGTGGTAGCTAGAAATAGATCTTCCAAAGATAATCAAATCTTTATAACCTGTAAGTGTGACCTTACAAGGAAAGTGTTTCTTTGCAGATATGATTAAATTAAGGATTTTGAGACAGAGAAATTATTCTGGATTATCAGGGTATGACCTAAATACAATGACAAATGTCCTTCAAAGAGAGGGGAAGAGGAGACGGTACACCAGAAGAAGGCAGGTGGGGAGATGAAGACCAAGATGGGAGTGACACAAGGCCATGAGCCAAGGCACCACCTGGAGACACAAGACAAAGAATGGGTTCTCCCTTGATTACATCTGATTTCCAACTTCTGACTTCCATACCTGAGACAGAATAAATTTCTGTTGCTTAAAGCTGCTCTGTTTGCAGTAATGTGTGACAGAAGCCATCAGAAGTTAATAGCACTAGGTCGTTACTATCAGGGAAAGATAAGATGGCTAGAGCAGAAAGTGGGCACATTGAATAATGATAGAACTACCATCAAATCCTGCATGGTAAGACCTGGACAGCACTAACATACCCTGAGAAATGTTTGCTAAAGATGGAGCCATGCCTCCTCCCATGCCAAGGCAGACATGACTAGTCCATGACAGTGTTCTTTCCCAGAATGCATTTCAACACAGGTCCCTTGACACCATCAGAAATGACCTGTGCATAAAACTCAGTGACCTTTTCTGCAGTCACACCAACTACCATTCACTGAGTGCATACTCTATGCAGATATTTTATGTAAAAATCCACTTAATTTCCTCCAACAAGCAAGGACATAGCTTTCTTTTATACCTTGGTTTGCAGGCAAGAAGAGAAGACATTTGCCAAGACATGAACCTTTAAAGTAGCAGATCTGGCTGTGTCAGTCATTTTTTTGTCACTGACAAATACCTGAGAGAAACAGTTTGAAAGGTGGACAGGTTGATTGTGACTCACCGTGTCAGAGGTTTCAGTCCCAGGTTATCTGGCTCCATTGCTGTGGGCTAGAGGTGAGGCAGAATATCATGGTGGTGGGAGCATATGGTAGACCATGCACCTCAAGGCAGCCAGAGAGAAGAGAGGGTGACAGAAAGGGGCTGGGGACTAGGTACAGTAGACCTTAGTACAGGAGGGTCTCAGCTTTCAAGAAACCCACTAATGAGGAAAGCCACCGCTTGCTCAGAAGGCATAGAGTTCAGCACCATACTGTGGGTGCTGGATTCCTGTTTTCCACAGTGCTTTCCAACCTCTGGTAAGGACAGGCTATCTTTCAACAAATTGAAAATTGTCACTTTATTACTTCAATTAAATAGTCAGTCTTACCTTGATTTTGGGGCACCATTTGCTTTTGGGGAGGCAGATTTTCACACACATATTCATACAGACACACACACAGGTGGTACTGGGGTTTGAACTCAGGGCCTCACAGTTGCTAGGCAAGTGCTCTACCACTTGAGCCACTCCACCAGCCCATTTTCATGTTGGGGATTTTCTAGACAGGGTCTCTCTACTGCCTGCCTAGGCTAACTTCAAACCTCCAACCTCCTGATCTCTGCCTCCTGAGTAGCTAGGATTACAGGCGTGAGCCACCAGCGCCTGGCTAGATTTTCACAAAATTAAGGGCAGGGAAACACTCAGCAGATCACACAATGATTTCAAAACAACTGACAATAACGTGGGACTGACTGAGAGCTTCTCTGCACGCACTGAGCTGTGGGTTATGCATGAGAGAATTAAAAACTCTCAATCTTGAAGCTTCTTTTGATTTTTAAAAATTTATTATTTTGACCACACTTGGTTGAAACTATGTATAAAAAATCCACAAGCAAGGTGGGCTTCCTGTGTGTCTTTCCAGGCTCTGCTCCCAGTGATCAGCTTCTTCCAATGAGGGCTCACCTCCTAACTTGCACAAGCTCCCCCAAATCCCATCAAACAATGAGTCCATCTGTAGTACATTATTGATCCAGTCACCTCTCAATGAGTGGACTCACCAGCTGGGAACCAAACCTTGAGACTTTTGGGAACCTTTCAAATCACAGCATTGGCATTCAAAGCCAGGTCTTCCTGACTTCAAATGGCCTTCCACTACGAAATATAATCACTTGGACCTTCTGTTGCCTCAGTTTTCCACTCTGTGAAGTGGGGCTATTGATCTCCACTCTCAAGTGCCCATGGGAGGATGCAGGAAGTTCATCACCAAAGGCCAGGGACCCAGGAGCCTGGCTGACAGGAGGCCTGCATGGGCAAATGTTAGCTGCCCAGCTCCTGCACTGCTGGGCAGCATGGGGTCCCCAAAGAGGCAGAGCGGCGATCTGGCCACCTGAAGCCCTTACCTGGCACTGTTAGAAACTCTGCCCACTCCCTGACCTGCCTCGGTCCCACAGTGTGGCTTCTCTGGAGGGAACATTCCTGGAGCGAGGTCACCGAGACCTAGGACAGAACACTCCCTAAAATCAACACGAGCCAGGGCAAGGAATCAGAATTGCAAAACTAACTGTCTTTTTGGCCAAGATCTAACCAAGGCCAGTCACAAAGAGGATTCAAATAGTCTGGATGTACATGGCTTTCCATCCAGTTCCCCAAGGACTCTCTGGGGGTAGGGGGCCTCTTCTGTTTTGAGGAGACAGGTTGAATCAAAGGAAAAACCAAGGCCTTTGGTACCAAACAGACCTGGGTTCAAATCTTGGCCTTTCCAGCTCTTGGCTGAGCTGTCTTGGGTGAACATATTTACCTCTCTGAGTTCAGTTTCCTCATCTATAAAACTGGAAATGAATCCCTATGTCCCGACATGCTGCACAGATGGAATGGCTAGTGTGGGTGATGGATCAGTCAATGAATATCTTTCCTTTCATCCGACTTGTTCCCCAAGTTCATGTCTTCTCCCAGCCCATGTATGCGTCTGCAGAGCACCCCACCGACACCCAAAACTCTCCAGCTAGACCAGGGGCAAGTCTCGTGTCCACTGGGAAGGACAGTCCCAAGAAGGTCCCAAGGATGTGGCAGGGCCTCCTGAAGGGGCTGGCACTATCAGCTCTCTGTAGGATGGTGGCTGGGTGGGGAAGGAGTCAGTGGGGCCCCAGGAAACCTAAGTCTCATGCCAAGACAGCATCCATTGTGTCTCCTGAGGAAAGTTGGTGCTGTCACTGGAGACAGTCTCCCTTTCTATTTTGGTATGGACAAGTTAGGAACTGCAGGCTCTCAGCCCAACAGGGAGCCACGCTGGCCCTGTTGCTTATCACCCCATCGCCATTCATCGCTCAGCAAATAATTACCCTCCCTCCAGGCACCGGCATTTGAACTTCTAATTATACCATTGTTGAGTTTATGTCAACTGAACAGTAAATCAAATGTGGAGCAGATGTCTGATCAAAATGAGTGAATTGTGTGAACAGGCATGCGGGAAGACAGTGGGAGCAGGGCTTCGTTCTCTGTTAAGTCTGCTGACTTTGAGACAGCAGCCTCGACCCTGCAGGACCCAGATCCTCCCACCTCTAAGAGCTGCGTTTGTTACCATTTTCCTCCATGGGGCTCTGAGAGGAGTTAAATTAGTGGATGATTATAAAATACCGGCAAATCCATGGAAAGTGTCTTTTCTCATCAATTTGTTTCTTGATGGCATTTGCATTTCTTCTCTGACAGTGTTGTGGTTTTTTTGGTTGTTTGTTTTGAGGCAGAGTCTGCCATGTAGCCTGCACTAGTCTGGAACTCTTGATCTTCCTGTCAAGGAAGATCAAGAGTTGATCTTCCTCCCAAGTACTGGGACTACAGGTATGAACCACCACGCCCGCTCTGACTGACATTTTACTGCCACCTAAAGCCAAGTTCTCCCTGAGGGTAAGAAAGACAGCAGTGTTTATTTTAACATTTATTGTGTCTTATTTTATCTCATTCCATTCATTTAGTTTTAACAACTTTTTAAGGTTTAATGGACAGATAAAAACTATAGGTATTTCATGTTTACTAATTGATAGACATTATAAAATGATTATACAATCAAGCTAATTAACATAGCCATCGCCTCATAGTTACCTTCTTCCTCCTCCTCCTCCTCTTGTCTCTCTCTCCTCCTCCTTCTTCTGCTTCCTCTCCTCTTCCTCCTTCTCTCTTTCTCTCTGTACATGTGCACACAACACAATACAGTGTTTTTCACTCTAGTCACCATTCTGCACATCAGAACTCATCGATCCTGTCAAGCTGAGACTTTGTGCCTTGATCGACATCTCCTCCCCACGCCCTTCCTCTGGAAATGTCCTCAGAAGAGGGATTACTGGGTCATATGGCAGCTTTGTCGCTATTTTCTTGAGAAAACCCCATCCTTACCCCGTCAGAGATGGACTAACTTACATCCCCACCAGCAGTGTACAAGGGGTTCCTTTTCTCCCCATCATCTTTAACACTTTATCCTTGATAATAATCTCACTGTTTTAATTTGCATTCCTCTGACGTCCAGTGATGTTGAGCACATTTTCATACCAACATGGAATCTATTTAGAGAGTTATGTATTTAGTTCCTTTGCCCACTTTTTCTCGGGCTTTGGTTGGCACACTATTAAGTTTTATAGTTCCTTGTCTATTTTGGATATTAGCCCCGGGGTCAGAGGTATAATTCTGAAGTATTTAATCTCATTTCATAGGCTGCCTTTTCACTTATTGCTTGTTTCTTTACTGTGCAGAAGATGGTTTTACTTTGATCCCATCTCACTTGTCAACTTTTGCTTTTGTTTCCTGTGTTACTGGTGTTATAACAAAAAATTAAAGCATTGCCAATATCAACGACAAAAAGCTTTCTCCTAATTTTCTTCTAGTATACTTACAGTTTTGGGTCTTCACATTGAAGTCTTTAGCCCATTTTGAGTTAGTTTTTGTGCATGGTGTGAGATAACAGTGTGGTGTCATTCTTCTGCATGTTGATATCCAGTTTCCTAACGACAGTCCTGGGAGACACTGGCCTTTTGCTAGTATGGGTGCTTGGCACCCGTGACAAGGATTAGCTGTGTGTTAATGTGTGGACTGACTTCTGAACTCTATTGTGTCCTGTTGGTCTGTTTATCTGTCTGTTTTTATGCAGATGGACATATGTTGTTTTGATGATTGCAGCATTGCAATATATTTTGAAATCAGGAAGTGTGATTCCTCTGGCTCTTTTCTGTTTGAACAGGATTGCTTTGGGTATTCAGGGTCTTTTGTGGTTCTATATGAGTTTTATGATTGCTTTTTTTTATTAATGCAAAGAATGGCATTGGGATTTTGATAGAAAATGCATTGATTCTTAGGTCACTTTGAGTAGTCTGCACATTTAAAAAAACGTAGTGCTTTGAATCCATGAATGCAGGATGGCTGTGCATTTATGTCTGCTTTGATATTCTTCACCATTGTTCTATAATTTCCAGAGTGCAAATCCAGGTTAAGGTCCCCCAGCATTTTGTTCTTTGCAATTCTGGTGTAAATGGATTCTTTTTCTTACTTTCCTTTTTGCATAGTTCATTACTAGTGTGTTGAAATACTCCAATTTTTTTTTGTGTGTGTGTAGTGAATTTTGTGTTTGTATACTTGAGACAGGGTCTCACTCTGCCTTCCAGGCGGTCCTTGAACTCCTGAATCTCCCAAGTGTGGGATTACAGTGTACACCACCATGCGCACCACACATTAGGTGATTTTGTACTCTGCACGTTTTCTGAATTCATAGTTAGTGCTAACAGTTTTTTGGTGGAGTCTTTAGGGTTTTCTGTACACCTGATCATATCATCTGTAAATACAGCTTAATTTTATTTTTCCTTTCCAATTTGGATACATATTTTCTCTCTTTTGTTTCTTTCTTCCTCCCTTCCTTCCTTCCCTCCCTCCCTCCTCTTTCTTTCCTCCCTCCCTCCTTCCCTGCCTCCCTACCTTCCTTCTCTCCATCCTTCCTTTCTCCCTCCCTTCCTTCCTTCCTCCTTTCCTCCATTCCTTCCTTCCTTCTCCCTCCCTCTCTCCCTGCCCTTTCCTTCCTTCTGTCCTTCCTCCCTCTCCTTTCCTTCCGTCCATCCTTCCTCTCCTTTCCTTTCTTCCATCCTCCCTCCCCTTTCATTCCTTCCATCCTCCCTCCCCTTTCCTTCCTTCCTTCCTCCCTCCCCTTTCCTTCCTTCCTTCCTTCCTTCCTTCCTCTCTCTCCTTCTTTCCTACCTGCTCTGCCTAGGACTTCCACTATGTTGAATAGAAGTGGTAAGAGTGGTCTCCCTTGCCTGCCATCTAATTTTAAAGGGAAAAATTTTTAAATTAGTGTAGGAGGGAGGAGGGCTAAAAAGGAAAAAGACAAGTTTGTGTTCTGATAATGTAGCAGGGAGAAGGGATGGCATAGCAAAGAGATAAAACTTAAAGAATTTAAACATGAAAAATATCACAATGCACTGGGGAAATGAAATAGCCAATGGAGTCATATGCAACCATGTATGAGATTAAACTTTGCTTTTTGCTTCTGTAACTTGCTTGCAAGGATATATAAGGTGAGACTCCTTTGTTCTTGAGGCTCAGCCTTTGGACATGAGTCTGTGCCAGCACAATAAAATGTTGCTTCCTGCTAAACTGCCTCAGTGTCCTGTATCTCATCTTGAGGTTCCTGCAACATTTCTTGGGGGCTCACTGCCAGGATTCTGGAGACAGTGATTTCTCACCTCCCTTGCTGCTGGGGTGCATTCCCTGGACTGCCAGGAGAAGTGATCCTGCCAGGCACCAAGGGACAATTTGATCTGGAGGAGAGACTCATCCTCCTGGAAAGCCGGGGTGAAGGATGCACATTGGAACTTGGTGAGGCACAGGAACCAGCGAGGGGAGGGGAGTACAACTTGTCAGACTGATAAGAACCCAAGTTCAAATAATAAGCCTTCCTTTTGGAGGCAGAAGGGGAGACTGATCACCTCCCAGAGACCCCCAAGTAACCCTGTCTGGGGTGAAACAGAGTCTTTCAGGTTTAGGGAGTGGGGCAAAAGCGTATAAGACACCTCTGGGAATTAGGGAGGTTAAGCACCTACCAGGTGTTTTCACCAGCAAGATAGACCAGGATGAGAAATAACACAAGTAAAATAAACAACACTTTAGGTAAAATACAAGAAACCTCCAGTATTGGTGTTGGGAGGGGAGTTGAGCTCTTCCCTGAAAATAGCCACAGCTGAGATTAAGGGATGGGTAACAAAAATTCAGCTCCAAAAAGGGAGACTCACAAGAGAACAGTTGCATCATCCACCATTCCACTAGATAACCCTCTGTTTATGGTTTTAAAAGGTTTTTCTGAGAGTGCACCCTAATTTTATATGTGTCAATTTGTTCACAATATTGGGAAAATTTAATTTGCTCCTGGAATTCCAGCTCATGTTATGCACGCTTAAGTTGACATTTTTTTCTGGCATGATTAATTTATAAAAATTTTTTTGTGTGTATATGTATATGTGTGTGTATAAATAAACATCTTCAAAATGGTTCTTAAACTACTGTTAAAAGGTTAATGTAATATTCAAGGTAACAAAAAATGGTGTTTGTTTTAAAGACCACTGTTACAAACCACTTAAGCTTTTTACATGTAAAAATCCTGAGGATGGTTCTTATTATAGAATCAATGTAAAAAATTGTTACTCTGTTCTACTACTACTTTTAAGAAAACCAGTTTTCAAACTTATTTTAATCAGCATCACTAGGATACAGGCATTCAGGGGTTAACACCCTGGTTCAGACTAGAGGAGAAAGAACGGGGGTGGGGGGGGGTGGGGGTAGGGGGGGTGGTGGCCCACAGCCTGCAGCAGAAATCTTAAAATTTTTGTAGTTAAAAAAAATGACCTTAGCCTGTTTCATTCTGTTGTAAATAAAATCTGTGATTTAATTCTCTCTTATAATACATGGCTCTATTAACAAATGGGCTTTCTATAAATTGTTTTTATACAAAAAATAATTTTAAGGTTGCTTTCTTTCTGCTTTTTTTCATACAAATATAAGGCTCTAAGTTAAAAGGGTTTATGAGCTATTTTCAGCAAGTAACAAAAACATATATAAGGTATTAAAGATATTAATAAAAAAGTTAAAAAAAACTTAAAAAAAAGGATAAAAACAAGTTCCCCCAGAGTATACAAAAATAAGTTGTCATAAAGTACAGAGTATGTTGTCATAAAAAGATAGAGCTTATAAATGCTTATATAAGTGATTAAGTTGACTAAAATCCAGTTACATTAAAGGTTTCATAAGGTCAACATTTAATATACTGATGTTAAACTAAAGCTTAATTCTCTAAGCTCATAACAACCAGGCTATCTTAAAAATATTATATTGTTCTTGATAACATTTACAACAAACTGTCTTAAAAATGGTTTTGTGAGGGGGCAGGGGGAAGGGGGGAGTAATGACCCAACCATTGTACGCACATATGAATAAAGGAAATTGAAAAAAAAAGATAACCTACAGAAAAAAATGGTTTTTGTTTTGTCAAGATAACTGTCAGGAATTTTTGGTGCTACAGGTTGATCTACAAATTTATCAAGACAAGAGTTTATTAAAACACAGAGAGGCCAGAGGCAGCTGAGCACAGGAATACTACTCTACTGATAGGAGGGTTGAGACAGATTTACTTCTGTAAAGCAAAGTTAAAAAAAAAAAAAAAACCAAAGCCAAAGTGCACCATCCAGATAGGATTAAGAAAAAAAACTCAAAAAGGAGCACTACACTGGAGGTCAAGACCTGCAGTTTTTATTAGAGTCAATGGAATAGAGAGGGAAGTTTTGGCCTGGGATGGCCAGATTGGGCCTGTTATTTTAGGGGGGCCCCATTGACTACAGGTTGGTGGGATCCTGCTGTGTGTCATGAATGTTAATGTCAACAATCTGCAATGTGATCCCTTATCAACAGCTGAGCCATGGTTCTTGGCCATTAGTTTCCTAACTCCATACTTAGTTCCCATAAATACTTACCTGTGTTCTCTGGTGATTTTTCTCAGGATTTTGACTATTGAGTAACTGAGTCAAAATAAATAAAAGTTCATTTAAGAGTTGGTTTATATAAAATTTTCTAGATGATCTCATGGTTAAACAACTGCTGTCTTGGGTGATTCTAGTGCAGTTGGTACCCTATATGTGTCTGTGACTGGGCTGTTTGGGGTCACTGACACTGTCTTCCCCACCTCCTGCCAGCTGATGGGAAAAATCTAAGATTTAACTTCAAGAGCAACAGCTAAACTAATACGTATATGTAACTTCTATAGAGCTGTGATGCTGTTTCTGCCTCCTGTATACTAAATATATTTATGTTTTTCAAGTATATCAAGTCTTCTAAAATATAAAATTTAGATAAACACGGTAACAAAAAGTTAATGGTACTGATATACTATTACATTAGTTGCTAAATTGTCCATCAAAATTTTAACTATGGCTCTTGTAATATTACAGTTCTGATCCTTTTGGGACATTTACAATCAAGTCCATAAAAAATTACCCTAATAACTACTTATGTGTCAACCAGGTTAGCTTTTAGACATCTGCTGTTTTTGGATTTTGTTTTATATTGTCCTTGTCTAGAAGCCCGCTGCCTAAGAGCCACTCCTTCTAAGCCTCTTTGTTGCTTAAATTTGGCCAAAATGGTCTACTTGCCACTGACTCCCACCTGATCTCGTTAATTCTCCCCCCACCTTGTCCCCTGATATGGGACCAAAACCAACCAACCAAACAAAATCCAGGAAAGAACAAATCCTCATGATGAGGAAAGAAACTGACCATCAAGAAAGATCTTCAGTCTATGGCCACACCACCCTGAACGTGGCCAATCTCATCTGGTCTCGGAAGCTAAGCAGGGTTGGGCCTGGTTAGTACTTGGATGGAAGACAGATCTTTAGAGGAGGCTGCTCAGAGACAAGCAGCTTGGAGATAAGGGGGGAATGCTGTCAAAGTTCAAATGGAGTCACTCGTGCCAGACCTCTCAAAAATAACCAAAGCCAAGAGGATTGAGAAAGTGGTTCTTATACATGTGTGGCTCCCTGGCATTAAAGCCCTTCCAGACACAAACTCATATTTTTAGACATTGTCTTCTACTTTAATAGAGACAAAGTGGCTATTTTTACTGGCTGTAAACATATCCTTTGATAGTTAAAGATGGTGGTTTTAACTTTTTTAAAACAACACATTTTCTTGGACATATATACTGATGATATATTTTTGCCATGGTAATTCTACTCAGTAAAAAGAAAAAAAAAACCCAAAAGATACTGTCTGGGTAAAAGAATAAAATGTCCGACCATTACAACCCCACTGGAGGGGCCATTATGTAGTTATCTTGTCTGTCCCCACTGCAACAGGATGACAGCCCTGCTCTGGTCTCTCCTGAAGCTGACTAGTTTACACACAGAGGAAGCTTGAACATGGGATGCACCCCTGCTCTCCTCTACACACTTGACCTCTTACCTTTTGGATCGGCCCTTGCAAGGTTTCCCCTATGTACTGAATGTTATAAGAGAGCCATTGTTGGGACTTCTGCAAAGCCATACTTTGTATCATGCATGCACCAAGAGGTTGGGTGTTACATCAGCTCAGATACTCCCAGGTTAGTGAGGCTACTGGTAAGCAACCCTAGAAATTCCAGAGCAAAATGAACAATGCAAGCTACATTTGTCATGGAAAGCAGGGTGATGGCTCTTGTCTTGTGAGCTTGTTTGATGTTACCCTGCCTGGTTCCCTTGGTATTGCAGTCTATCAGGACCAGTATGGAGGCCACCATAGAGAGAAAAACAGCTGCCCATGTAATGATGCTATAAAAATACAAACCCCTAGATCAAGATGATGCTTTTTGACCTTACGTGGAGCCGAGCATCAAAGCAGGGAATGATGTAGCAGGAAGGAGGACCAGAAAAGAAACAGACAGGCTGTGTTCTGATAATGAGGCAGGGGGAAGGGATGGCAAAGCAGAGAGATAAAACTTAAAGAAGTGAAACATGAAGAAGGTCACATAGCACTGGGGAAATAAAATAGCCAATGAAGTCACATGCAGCCACAAGTGGGTTGAGCTTTGCCTTTTGCTTCTGTAACCTGCTTGCAAGGGTACATAAGTTGAGACCTCTTTGTTCTTGGGGTTCAGCTTTGGACACAAGTCCACTGGGTCTGTGCTGGCACAATAAACATTGCTTCCTGCTGACCTGCCTCAGTATCCCATATCTCAGCTTGAGATTCCCGCAACACTAGTTATGATGTTAGCTGTGAGATTTTTATATTTGGCCTTTATTTGTATATTAATGTTGAGATAAATTCTATTTTTATTTCGTTCAGCTTTAAATCATAAATGGATATTGAGTTTTCCGAAGTTCTTTTGCATCTTTTAGATGACTGTGTGGCTTTGTCTTTTATTTTGTTAACATGGTATATTACATTGGTTGGTTGGAGAATTTGAATCTCAGGAATAAATCCCACTTGGTCATGGTGTATGATTCTTTCAGTGGGCTGTTGAACTTTATTTGCTTATATTTAATGGGGGATTTTTATATCTATGTTCATCGGGGCTGTTGTCTGTAGCTTTCTTTTCTTGTGGTGTCTTTGTCAAGCTCTGTTGTCAGAGTGGTCATGCTGATCTGTGATCTGTCACAGGTCACTCTATTCTCCCTTGTTTTCTGGAAGAGTTTTAAGAAGTTTGCTATTAATTATTCTTGAAATATTTGGTAGAATTCATCTGTGAAGACATTTAATCCTGGGGATATTCTTTGTTGAGAGGTTTTTTTGATTACTGATTTTATCTCCTTATTTGCTGTTTGTTCAAGTTTTCTATTCTTTTCTTGATTCAGCCTTGGAAGATTGGAAAGTTTGTGCTTCTGGGAATTCCAGATTTTCTAATTTCTTGATGATAGTTGCTCATATTAGTCACTTGTGAGTCTTTTTTTTTTTTTTTTTTGCAGTACCAGGCTTGAACACAGGGCCTATACCTTGAGCCACTCCACCAGCTCTTTTTTCTGATGGGTTTTTTTGATAGGGTCTCTTGAACTATTTGTCCAGGGCTGGCTTTGAACCGCAATCCTCCTGATCTCTGCCTCCTGAGTAGCTAGGATTACAGGTGTGTGCAGCCAGAACCTGGCTTGTGAGTCTTTTTATTTCTGAGGTATCTGTTTTGTCTCTTCTTTCACTTTTTTTATTTATTTGAATATTCTTCTTTTTCTCAGTTTAGCTAATGAAGGATTTTTCAAGTTTGTTGTTTTTTTTTTTTTTCAAGAAACAAAGTCTTGGTTTCATTGATTTTTTTTTGCTGATCGATCCCAGGCCTTGTGGATGGTAGGCAAGCACCCTACCACTGAGCAACAGGTTTAGGTTGAGACAGAGTCTCACGAAGTTACCCAGGCTGACCTCAAACTTACAATCCTCCTGTCTCAGCCTTCAGAGTAGTTGGGATTATAGGCATGTCCCACTACACTGGGCACATTGATTTTTTTTCTGTTCTTTATTTCATTTATTTATGCTTCATTTTTATTATATTCTTCCTTTTAACTTTGGGCTTGGTCTAGTCTCCTTTTCCTAGTTTCTTGAGTTATAAAGTTAGGTTGTGAATTGGCAGTCTTCCTTCCTTCCTTCTTTTCCATTTCTGATGTAGGCATTTGTCACTATCAATGTCCCTCTTAGTACTGCTTTTGCTGTGCCCCATAGGTTCTGGTATGTCATGTTTCTGTTTTTGCTCCTCTCTAGATATTTTTCAAATTCCCTTTGCATTGCCTCTTTAACCCAATAGTTGTTCAAGAGTTTAGTTTCCAGGTATTTGTGAATTTTCTTACTTTCATAGATTTCTAGTTTTTCATCCCATCGTAATCAGAAGCAATAACTTGTATAATTTTAGCCCCTTAAATTTGTTAAGCATTATCTTGTGACCTAACATTCTGGAGAGTGTTCCATGTGCACATGAGTAGAATGTGTGCTCTTTGCTGTGGGTGGAAAGGCTCTTGCCTTTTGCTCTACAGTAGTATCCAAGTCAGTTGTTTCTTTATTAATTTTGCCCACTCTGGAAAAAAATTTGGAGGCTTCTTAAAAATCTAAACATAGACCTCCCACATGATCCAGCAATACCACTCTTGGGGATATACCCAAAGGAATGCAACACAGGTTACTCCAAAGGCACCTGCACACCCATGTTTATTGCAGCACTGTTTACAATAGCCAAGTTGTGGAAACAGCCAAGATGCCCCACTACTGATGAATGGATTAACAAAATGTGGTATCTATACACAATGGAATTTTATGCAGCCATGAAGAAGAACGAAATCTTATCATTTGCAGGTAAATGGATGGAATTGGAGAACATCATCCTGAGCGAGGTTAGCCAGGCCCAGAAGACCAAAAATTGTATGTTCTCCCTCATATGTGGACTTTAGATCAAGGGCAAACACAAGGGGATTGGACTTTGAGCACATCATGAGGCGAGAGCACACAAGGGAGGTATGAGGATAGGCAAGAAATCCAAAAAAACCAAGATAGCATTTGATATCCTCAATGCAAAGGAACTAATGCAGAAACTTTAAAGTGACAGAGGCCAATAGGAGAAGGGGACCAGGAACTAGAGAAAAGGTTAGTTTGAGAAGAATTAATTTAGAATGTAACACATAAGTACAGGAAAGTAATGTGAGTCAACTCCCTGTATAGCTATCCTTATCTCAACTAGCAAAAACCCTTGTTCCTTCCTATTATTGCTTATACTCTGTCTTCAACAAAATTAGAGATAAGGGCAAAATAGTTTCTTCCTGGAAGCCAGGGGATGGAGGGGAAAGAGAGGGGGCAGGGGGGAAGGGGGGAGAAATGGCCCAAACATTGTATGCACATATGAATAAAAGAAATTAAAAAAAATTGTGTCTCCATGTTCTACCACTTATTTAAAATGTGACATCGAAGCCTTCTACTATTACTGTGTTGTTGTCAATGTCTTCCTTTGAGCCGTCAGTATTTGCTTTGCACATTTTAGTGCTCTGATGGTGGGTGGATATAGTCTTACAGTTGTTCTGTCTTCTGATGAATTGATCCTTTTATCATTATTCTTCTTAGACTTTTTTGATGGTTTGTGATTGAAAGTCAATTTTTTTCTCTGATGTGAGCATAGCTACCCTTGTGTTTCTTTTCCTATCCTTTCACTTTTAGGTGTTTTGCATCCTTACATCTAAAACAAGTAGTTTGTAGACAGCAACTGCCGAATCATTTTTTTTTAAATGCATTCAGCTACTCTCTGCCTTCTGACTGGGGAGTTTAATCCACTTGCACTTAAGGTGATTGATAGATGAAGACTTACTCATGCCATTTTGCTAAGTGTTTTCCTTTTTCATTTGTTTTGTTCTCTTCCTGTCTTGCTGTCTTCTTTATCTGCTGGGTTTTTTTTTTTTTTTTTTTGTAATGACTTGCTTTGATTCTTTTCTCCCTACCATTTGTGCACCTACTACAGGTGTTTTCTTAATGAGAGCACAAGGATTACATTAAATACTTTATAGTTATGATAATCTATTTTATCATTAATATCTTAACCTTGATTACTTTTACTCCTCCTTCTCTCACATTGTGTGTTCTTGGTGTGTTTATTCCTCTCTATATTTTGAATCCATTAACAATTTTGTGACTGTACTTATTCTTTTTGTTATTTGAGACGGGGTCTTGCTGTGTAGTTCAGGCTATCCTGGAACTCACTGTATAGCCAAAGCTGGGCCTGAACTCATGCTGCCTCCCAAGTGCTGGGATTATGATCATGCACCACCATGCCCAGCTAGAGTTATTCTTAATGTTTAATCTGTTAGCTTTTTATTTTAGTATTAAAGTTACAGTGTTGCTCTATTATGCATTTGTCTGTATATTTACTTTTACTGGTGGGATTTGTGCTTGTACGGGCTTTCACTTTGCTACTTAGCATGTTTTCATTTCAGTTTCAAGAACCCCTTTAAGAATCTCCCTCAAGGAATGTCTAAGCTTTCTGTTTCTTTTTCTCTTTTCCTCTTGTAACTACCATAATAATACTCATATTCATTCACCTAGTGGTGTCCCATAAATAGCAAGGTTTTTTTTATTGCTTTTTAAATGATCGGTCTTTGAGTTTGCCCTGTCCATTCTTTCTTCTGCTTGGTCATGTCTGAAGTTGAAACTGTTGCATTTTTCATGACAGTCGCTGTTATCCTCTGCTCCAAAATTTTTTGTTTCTTTCCCTTTTACTATTTTTATTTCTTTTTTAATTTGTATTATTTTCAGGATTTCATTGGGCTGTCAACAACTCTCTAAACTTCTTTAAAATAATAATTTGAATTCTCTGTGAGGGGATTCAAAGATCTCCATTTCTTTGGGGTTGGTTCCTAGAAACATATCACGATCCTTTGGTGGTGTCATTTTCCCCTTGATTTTTCATGCTCTTTGTAACCCTGCATTGCTATATGCCCGTTTCAACAAGCAGTCACCTCTTCCAGGCTTTATGGACTGACTTTGGGAGAGGAATATCTTCACCAACAGGTGGGTGTGATGGCAACAGTTAGGTGGAACAGGCAGCTGCAGGGGGTATCAGGATGTCAGGTACATGGGATCATGGGTATGCTGAGCCTGGTGGAGGCTCTACATCTGTAGGAATGGCAGAGCCAGGTCTGTGGGCATGTGGCAGCACCAGGTTCTCTGGGCCTGGAGGGACACTGGTTCTGGTGAAGGTGTAGGGATGCCGAGTCTGGTGTGCTGGCCCTAGCTCTGAAGGACACCAAGTGGTGTCTGCTCAGGGAGTATGGTAGCACTGGCTGTGCTACTGTAGACCCCAGGCAACTCTGCTAATGGAGTCCATGTTGGTGAAAACTATGGGGGTCTTTGACAAGCAGAGGCTGCAGAAGTCTATAGTGACAATGAAGGATGCTGGGATCCTCTGTGGCCAAGGCTGTTAGGAAGGCCCTGTTCTCTTCCCACGAGGGGGATCTTTTCTTTACGGCAATCCTCAGAGTACCACTTTTCTCAACAGGATTGCTGTAGCTTCTTCCCTGGCCTCCATTGCTCTCTTTCCCAGATCTACTTATGCCTGTAGCTAGTTATTAAACCATTGTTCTTATGGGTGCCAAGTCAGAGACGTCCTAGTCTTCCATCCGGCTGGTGTCACCCATCCCCACTCCCATCCCAGTTCATTTTATTCTATGTTCTGGAAGGAGAAGTTGCATCCCGGCCCTGGTTTCTAGTGTGGAGGACTAGTTGTCTGTTTCTATGCCAGTCCTACTGGCTGTGGACCATAAGGAGGTCAGGGGAGGCTTCCCCGCCATCTGTCATCAACCATCAACTCTGGCACTGTCACCGTCACAGCTATGTGAGCTGTACCCAGGCTCTCAGGTGTGGAGTGAGGTTAGAGTCTCACTGTGCTGAACACCACATTGCTAAAGGGTTCTGAGCGTGCTTCAGGATCTGACCACACTCCAGCCAGGGTTCAGTTTTCTGTGTCTTTGGCTGGGCAGAGGCATGGACTTAGGCTCAGAGCAACACATGTCAGTCAGGTCCCACTCACTCATTCATGCCACAGTGTTCATGAGCTCTGCTCTGTGCCAGGGCTGTCATCAGTGCTGGGATGCAGAGATGATTGCCTGCTCCTCAGGATTCTCACATCTTAGTCAGGGAAACAGGAGTCCCCTGCACTTCATAGCACTGAACCTCACAGCACTGTGGAAAGTGCAGAACTGTAGGCGTGGGGGGACAGTGGCCAGCTCTCAGGCCACATGGTATCCCTCAGGTCAATCTTTCTCTAAACCTAAGTCACTGGGTCAAAATCCAGTATAGGATAAAGAAGAATGAAATTTTGTTGTTTGCAGGTAAATGGATGGAACTGAAGAACATTATCTTAAATGAAGTTAGCCAGGTCCAGAAAGCCAAATGTCACATGCTTTCTCTCATATGTGGAATGTAAACGTAATATAAATACAATCAATAATATGAAAAACAGGTCACCATAAGGGGAGGTCACATATGAGAGAGGGAGGGTAAAAGAGGGAAGTTAAGAAGGTGAATATGGTTGATGTACTTCCCATATAAGAATGAAAATAGAATTTTTAAACCTGTTGAAATCACTGTAAGAAGGGGCTAAGGTAGAAAGGAGAAAAATAGAAGCAATGAACCAATTCAGGGTATAATACATATATATATGGAAATGTCATAAAGAAACTCCTTTATAGTTATCTTAAATAAACAAAGAAGGGTTTTTTTCCTACAAAAACAGAGAATAAGAGGGCAGATTCTAGGGGTTTGGTACCAGTGGGGTGGGGGGAAGTTATGAGGAAAGGGTGTGGGAGGGTGAATATGGTACAAATACTCTGTACACATGTGTGTAAATGGAAAAATGAGAACTGTTGAAACTATTCCAGGAATAGGGGGAGAGGGGATAAAGGAGAATGATGGAGGGGGTGAATTCAAGTACTATATATTGTAGCACTTTTGCAAATGTCACAATGTACCCCCAGCACCACAATAATAAAAAAAAATCTGAGTATGCATTCTCCTGGCTCTCTCAAACAAACAAACAAACAAACAAACGAAAACCAAAAATCTAGTACAGGGTACTTTATTGGGTATTTTTCAGTTTGCTTTAAAAAATGTGCTCTGACTTCTTCCAAGTGTCACACACCATATGCCAAGTGCCAAGGATGGACGTATCAGGAAGATAAAATTCTGCCCTTAAGGAGCAGCCCTGACCTAGGGAAGACAGCTGTGAAAGCAGATAATCATAACAGAGGCGTTTGAGTGCCATGATTGGGTGCTTAAAAAGAATTCAGCAAGAGTAGCTTACGGAGTGGAAAGCAGTCTTGGGCATGAAGTGGACCTTGGGCATCCATCTGACCCAGAAAACAAGATGACTCAAGTGTCTAGGTAAGTTTTGGGACTTTCATTTTGAACGTGCAGTTTATTGAACCATTATTAGAAGCACTATCCGGGGGGAGCTAGTCACTTTCCTATTAGCTCACTTCATTCTCACAGAAACCCCACAAGGTAACAAAAAAACAACAACGAAATGACTCAACATCATATGCCACCGGGGGACTGTGAATTCAATCAATGAGATACCTCTTTACACCGATACCTCTACACCATGGCCTAAATCCAGAATGCAGACAGCATTCTGCTGTGAGGACCTGGAGCAATCACTCATCGTGGTGGGAATGCAGCATGGCCCAGCCACCATTTTCTCATTTGGAAAATGGTTTGCCAGTTTCTTACAAAACTAAACACACTTGTAAAACATTTTCAGCAATTGCACTTTTTGGTATTTACACAACGGAGTTTAAAATTTGTGTTCACACAAGACCTATGTGGGTATTTATAGCAGCTTTATTCACAATTATCCAAACTTGGAAGCAACCAAGGTGTCCTGCAACAAGTGAGTGACCTCAAAATTTAAGTCTACTAAAAACAGGAAAATGAGGATGTAGTCATTGTTTGTGTTTACTAAAGCCCACTGTGACCTGGGCAGAGGGTGAAGGGTTGGACATACTTCAGATCTTAGGCCAAACCTGTGAGCAACAGGGCCTGTGACCAGTGCTTGACCAATGGGGCAATGGAGGCTTTTCCAGGATTCAGGCATGGCCTTGCCTGAGTTCTTAAAAGAGAGGCTAGGCCCACTCTTCCAACACTGCTGTCCAAACTCCAGAACCAGGTCATCAAGCACTGTGGGAGACTTCACCCTGACATCCAGGCCATAATCTCGTTGTTGGTATAGCCTGTGACTGGTCCACACAACACTGTGGGACTTCACGTTACATTCACTCATTGCTTCCATCAGCAGGTGTCTACCCACCCCCCTCACCAGCAGCAGGCGTTCTGGGTTCATTTTTACTGTCCTGAGCAGTAAGAACCTTGAAATACCTGTGATGTTCCCCACGGCTCTGCCTGTGTGGAGAGGAATAGATGCCGACCGGAATACTGGCCTGTGCCTTATTGGACCATTTGAAAGTGTGGCAAAAAGTCCCTTTGGTGAAATGGCATGGTGCCAAACAATACCAGGAAATTAAAATGAAAAATTATAAAGTATGAAGTAGTGCCTGGCACAGGTTCAAACCAATGAGCCATCAAATCTAAACGAAGCTGCACGTTTGCCCTGAAGGCCCAGTGCCAGGCTGAGTCAAGCCAAGCTCTGGGGTAGGGAGTAAGAAGGCAGGGTACAGGAAGTTCTTTCTCACTGCCACAATAGGCTAGATTTCAGTCTGAACTAGCCAGATTCAGGCTCTAATTGTCCCTTCATTCTAGGTCCTAAGATGGAGCCAACCAACTGGCACTGTACTTGTACTTGGAGTTGTACAATCATGGCAGTTATATTTGTGAAGATAACTGGGAACATGCAACTTAATATCAAACCAAGAGACGGCCTTTGGCGCCCACAGTAAGCTCTGAAATGCTTTAGGTAGTTGTTTGATGTTGTTTGGCATGTGTTCTCCTCCCTTTTCCATAGCATGTAGAGTTCGCTTCCACGGTCAATATACTCATGTTGCCTAAGTTCTGTTTGGGTCCATCACTTCCTAGCTGTGTGGCCTTGGGAATCTTACTCAACCTCTCTCGGCCTCCATTTCTTTATCTGGAATGCGGAGAGAATGACTCTGGTTTGGAGATAGTATGAGTGTGCCTTCCAAATATTCATGTGTTGGAAGGTTGGTGTCAAGAGTATTAGTATTGGAACTAGGTGGTAGAACCTTTAACAGGTCATGGTAAGCATTAAGTCATTTCATAAATTATCTATATTATTATCATCACTATATTGGAAAGACACAGGTGAACTATGTATGTTTATAAGGAAAGAGTGTAGGAGGGTGAAGTTAGTGGAAATATAATGTACTCATGTATGAAAATGGAAAAATGAGACTTGTTGAAACTATTCCATGAACGGGGGCAGAGGGGATAAAGGAGAACGATGGAGGAGGTAAGTTCAACTATAATATATTTTAAGAACTTTGGTAAATGTCACAATGTGCCCTCGGTAAAACAATAATATAATAAAAATACCAAGAAAAACAGAACTATGTTTTTGCTTTCTTAGGACCCTGGGACAGAAGAGAGAAGTCTTGGAGCAGCTGGGTAGAGCCATGAGGTACCCTGCTGCTCTGGTCGATGCTGGGGCTAACTTAGAAAAGGGTGGAGTGAACTTGCTGGATCTGGTTATACTGGTCTGCTCTTGCAACTCTACTGAGCTCCAGAAAACAGAGAACCTCAGTTTCCACCTTCCTTTCCCCACATTTTGGTGCAGGTCCCCACACAGATTAGGTGCTCAATAAATATCTGAAATCAAGTAGAGTTTAATGCTAGACCTTAATTTCCTGAGGGCATAGATCAAACTCATCTTTATTTAATCCCCAGAAGGCTTTGCACCTGGCAGGAGGTCAACATGTGCTTCCTGAATGAATGAATGGATGGATGGATGGATGGATGGATGGCTGAATGAATGGATGGATGGATGAATGAATGAATGGATGCATGGATGGATGAATGAATGAGTGAATGAATGAATGACTGGATGGATGAATGAATAAATGAGTGGATGGACGGATAGATGAATGAATGGATGGATGGATGGATGGATGGATGAATAGTGCTTGTCATCTGCGGTCTTTAGCCATGTACTTTATTCTTTTAAACTTTTTTCATTAATTTTTTTTATTAGGATATGTTTGTTGTCCAGAGGGCATTCATTGTGACAATTCCATATAGGCTAATACTGTACATTGTTTACATTGCCTCTACATCTCCCCCTCGATCCCCTCACTCCCCACTTAAAACTATTACAAGGGTCTCATTGTTCTATTTCATATAAGTACACGAAGTCCATCAACTGTACATACCCTCACCCAATCTCCTTCACTCCCCTCCCCCTTCACAGGACCCCTCATATTATACCTAGTTACAGCACTGCCTTTTGTTATTAATACCTAAGTCACTGTTCAAAGGAGTTTCTCGGTGTACCCTGCTGTGAGTACACTTTACTTTGGTTCCTTAGACCCTTCCATTGCTCTCTCATTGTGTATTTGTTTATCTTTTGGATCTGTCTTCCACGTATGAGAGGAAACATGCGACCTTTGCCTTTCTGAGCCTGGTTCACTTCACTTAACGTGATGTCCTCCGATTGCATCCATTTACCTTCAAACCACATGCCATATTCCTTCTGGCTGAGTCCAACTCCATTGCATATATATATACACACACACATATATGTATATATATATGTATACATACACACACACACATATATATACACATATATATGTATATATATATATATATACCACATTTTCTTGATTGATCCATCAGTTGTAGGGCATCTGGGTTGTTTCCATAACTTTAGTCATGCACTTTAGAGGGTGCTTAAGAGAAGAGGGTAGTGGGTAGCAGAGGGGACTGCACCGCCCTAGGCTTGGCAGTAAGAAGTGGCAAGAAACCCCAGGAGGGGATGGTAAGGAGTGTGGCTAGCAGATGCTCATGCAAACAGGTACCTGGTGGGCCCTCAACATCTATGGAAAGAACCAGAAAGGTCTGGGTTCAAATCCCATCTCTGATACTGGCTGGCAAAGGTGGACAAGACATTTCATGTTCTTTGGGCTTCTATCTTTCAGTGCAAAATGGGACTAGAAATGCCTACTTCTGGTTATGGTAAAGGTTATGCAAGAAAAAAATGTGTGACTGTGCCTAGGATTGGGTCTTTTACTTAAAAGATGAGAAACACCTAAAAGGTGCCCCATTTTTGCCTTTCATGCCCTCACCTTTCCCCAACACGCAGAAATGGTCAAAGTCCCAGGACAGGAGGCTGCACCACAGAAGGCAGAGGCAGTCATCCTGGTAGGAAGTATGTGGGGAAGGCCGGTTAACTGATAGTGTTCCCATAGAAGACCAAGGCCCCATTCTTGAGGAGGCCAATGGGTGGGGACCAAGAGGGCTCATCCTTCATGGAACATGGGTTTCACTTCACTCCCAGCACGAGGCGAAGCGTCCCTATCCCAGGAAATGAAATGATGCCCTCGAAATCCATATTCTGTGCCTCCACTAGCCTTTCATCATCCCTTCCTTCCCCTGCTTCCCTTCCCTTCCCTCCCTTCCCCTGGGAGCCCAGGTCCCTTTCCACCTCACCTTGCCTTGCCAAAAATCATCAGCTACTATTGTCACGTGAGCCAGGCTGGTCACAGGTCAGTGCTTACTTACACGATTTGTGGCACCTACTTAAATTGTCTGAGAGGTTCACCACTCCATCAGAACCAGTGCAGAGTCATTATGCTCCCTTTGCCTTTCTTCTTTTTCTTTTATTTTCTTGTAAAGGTACAGTATGAATTCATATTTTCCTCAGATTCCCCTCCTCCTTCACTTAAAGAGACAGAAGCAGCAAAACTCATTCAGACCATAGAGGAATCAGCTGACCGTGAAGGTGAGCGACGTGGACATCTATGTGGGAAGAGGAGGTATAAACCAGGGTGGTGGTTGGCAAACAAGGATGGAAGGCCAGCTACTTACCTGGCATCTTCACATGGCCAGAGGAAGCCACAGGGTCTTGCAGGGAGCTGGACAATGTCGTGAAGTTCAGGTTCTTACCCCAACATCATTCTCAGAGGTGAGCCTTCTGTTCTCGCCACTCAGGTTCTGTTTGTTCTTTATCTTCTCCAGCGGCAACTGAGGAAGATGATAAGAAGTGTGGGGTCCAGGCAGCCAGCTGTGACCAGTGACAATCTGAGGATGCATTTCTCCCCCACGGCAGCATCTGAAGAGAACTTCACAGTTTAGGAAAGAGCACCACTTAGCTCCAAAGCTCCTTCTATGTAACATGATGGCTGTGGATAACTGAGAACATGTAAAGTTGTTTCAACAGCTGATTCTTTTTGGGGGGAGGGGTGTAAATGGAGCTTATTAAAAGTTAAAGGGAGGGAATTACAAAATGGGGCATGTTGGGACCAGGTGGAAGCTGGAAGCAGAGAGTGTGTGTTTCTCTTTTCCTGGTGCTTTCAAAAATTTATTCTAGGGGGAGGTGGTAGGGAAAAGGGGTAGGAGGGTGAGTACAGTACAAAACATGTGTCACCTATTCCAGGTCTCATGTTGAAACTGTTCCAGGAATGGGGAGAGGGAATGAAGGAGAATGATGGAGGGGGTGAATTCAAGAATGATATATTTGATACATTGTAAAAACCTTTGTAAATGCCTCATTGTACCCCCACCCAGCACAATAACAAAAAAAAAACTGAAAGATTTTTCCAATTCATACAGACAATAAAAAAAAAAAACTTAGCTAACCTATGGGAAGGGAAGAATCTGATGATCCCCAACCATTAATCCATGAGTGGTAAGGGGCCGGGGTGGCCCCTAGGCCAGGTGAGGCGAATGAGTTGTCCTTGAGCTAGGATGTAAACAATTTACACACCTTTACAATTGAAAAGATGGATCAGAGAAAGAAAGGGATGTTCAATCTGAAATACAATATTAAGTCAGGTATGTTGAGAGTCCTGAACTTTCCCTAATTCTAGCCTGCCTCAACTTCCCACTAAGAAACAAGATCCTGACAAAATATTTTTGAGGTTGCTGAGGGGCTGTTTTCTTCTTCTGAACCTGCTTTGAGCTGACAAGGGGCAGCAGATATTACCTACAAGGGGAAAATGTCTCTCCTACTTCTTTCTCAGGACACATTTGGACATCAGGTGACTTCTGTTTGGGTTGTTCATGAAGATCTCGTTGATCTGTGGAGGTCACTGGCCCTCAACAATTAATTCTTGATCAGGTTTGAGTGTGAGATTGGAAATGAAAGCTGAATGAGGCATAGAACCTGTTTTCCAGGGGCTTGCAACCTGGAGCAGGAAACCGATGCTAAAATAAGTGGTGCAGTGAAACTTGCACAGTGACAGAGTGAGGAGACTGGGGCATTTATTCTGTCTGAGATGATAGAGGGCTTCCTGGAGGGGTCAACACTGGAGTTGGGGTTTGAGGTGTCGCAGGCACTTGGGAGGTAGAGAATGGTGGGAAGGGCTTCCTTGGTTGGGGAGGGGCAAGAGCAAGAGCACCCAGGTGTTTGGGAAGCAGCTGGGAGCTTGGGCAGGTGTCACCAGACTAGAGAGAGACCCAGAACGAGTCACCCTGAGGACAGTGGCTGAAATAGCCAAAGCTTTACAAGTTATCAAATAGGCAGACTGTTCAGTAGAATATTTCTGCTTAAGGTGTACAGAACATGCACGTATTTTCTCAAAAATGGAAAAGACAAGGAAAAATTTAAATAACAAAGATATTTCTCCATAAATTTTCAGAAAGAATTTTCTTTTAAGTTATTCAAAATTATTATTAAAAGGCAAAATATAAATTCTACTTTGCGAATATTAAAAACTTAAAGAGGGTTGAGGGAGTGGCCCAAGTGATAGAGTGCCTGTCTAGCAAGTGTGAGGCCCTGAGTTCAAATTACACACACACAGAAAAGCTTAAAAACAACATATTTTAAAAATGGATTTTTAAAATACAACTTATTTATTTGTTTTATTTATTTATTTATTTGAGACATGGTCTTACTATGTAGTCCAAGCTTGGCTTTGAACTTGCTATGTAACACAGACTGACCTTGAACTCACTATGTATCCCAGGCTGGCCTTGCACACCTGAGCCTTTTGCCTCTATGTCAGGAGTTGTGGGATTATAGGTGTGTACCACCTATCCTGCAAAAATACAATTTATATATTAAAAATAGTGGCTACATAAATGTAGATAAACACATAAAATTACTGTTTTAATATTTTAAATGTACAGTTCAGTGGGAGTAAATGCATTCACACTACATTATACCCTCCACCTCTAGAACCCTTTCATCTTGTAAAAGTGAAGCTTTGTTCCCATGAAACACTCCTCCAAAGTGCTTAGCAGAGAATTCCAAGATGGCGGCTAGAGGTAGGAAGCAGAAAGCGAGCCTCCTATAGTGAAATCTTGGAGAGACGCTGGAGACACACTTTGCAGGCATAATCACCGAGAAAAGGCATAACTTTGACTCCTCCACACCTCCAGCCAGCGCAGAGAATCTCCACTTCACGTTAAACGGAGAACCAAGGAGGCCCCCGGGGCCGCCAGTGGCCGGCGCCCATACGGCTTGGGAAGACGCAGACCAGGCCTGACAACGCGGGGCAGTGGCACCTTTCCCAGTGCTTGGAAAGGGGAAAGGCTGTAGCAGAGGCCGCCGCACAGGAGAACTCTGAGCAAACAAAGCCTGTGGGACCAGGTGAGTGCTAAGCTCACCCCAGAGAGCTGCATAAATAACGCCTCCAGCTACAGGCTGAGAGCAGCAGGCAGGCAAGCCACAGTTGCAGATACCACTCTCAGAACTGTCTCCAGACGCTTTTTTTTCTTTTTCTCCCTACCTTTGATGAGAGAACAACCGAATTACACCTGCAAGCCGAAAAACTTACTGAAACTGTATTGCATTTGAACTGGGGACACTTGGTGGGGCTTTTTTTTTTTTTTTCTTCTGTGTGTGTGTGAGTGTAGTTTTGTTCTACTTTATGCATCCCCTTTGATGAGACAACTACAGAACAACATCTGAGGCACCAACTCCAGGACTGGAGATTAAGACGGACATCCAAATTATTAAGACTGAAATTGCATTGCATATAAACTTGGAAGTTTTTTGGTTTTTTTTTTTTTTTTAATTTCCTATTTTCCATTTTATTTTAATTCATTTTTATAAATAGATATTACTTTCATATACTTATTTTTTATTTTTTTTATCTTTGATTTTCAATCCTCTCTCTGTCTCTCTATTGTCTGTTCAGCTTACTGTCGATTAGTACACTAACACTCCCTGTTTATACCTTTGAAACTCTCTTGTCTGATACCTTGTTCTGCTTTCTCCCTCTTGTCTGTATATTTGTTTTCCCCTTTTCTTTAACTTCTTGCTTTCCATCTCAGCTCACTCTTCCATTCTCAATATTACCATTGTTATTATTACAAGCTAGAAAATACTTAATTACACACAGTACAGGGACAGTAACAACACCAAGGACAATGACAGGAAGACAGAAAAAACAAGGAAACCAGTTTCCCCACAGCAAAAAATTAGTACAGGAACCAGAGGGGAATGAAGAGAACAGAAACTCAGAGCCAGACTCCAACAAAATGAAGATAAACTATGCCAAAGGACCCAATGAAGCCTACAAGAATAATTTAAAAGAAGACATACTACAAGTACTCAATGAGAATTTTATAGAGATGATACTGGATAGGGTCAACCAAAATGTACAGGAGACACTCAAGAAATTCCAAGACAATAAAAATAGAGAATTTGAAAAAGCAAAAGAAGAAATAAAGGAAACCATAGAAGCACTGTATAAACACCAAAGTGAAAGAGAGAACACAATGAATAAATGGATAAATGAACTCAGGACAAAAATAGACAACAATAAAGAAGAAAACAGCCAGGATATGGAAAACCTCAGAAAAAAGAACGAAACAGAACTGCAAAACAAAACGGAAGGCCAATCCAGCAGAATAGAACAAACAGAAGACAGAATCTCAGAACTTGAAGATGAAATGGTAATTAAAGGAAAAACCGAAGAACTATTAATTAAACAACTCAAGACCTGTGAAAAGAAAATGCAAGAACTCACCGACTCCATCAAAAGACCAAACTTGAGAATCATGGGCATCGAAGAAGGAGAAGAGGTGCAAGCGAAGGGAATGCGTAATATATTCAACAAAATAATAACGGAAAATTTCCCAAATCTAGAGAAAGATATTCCCATACAAATGCAAGAGGCCTCCAGGACACCAAACAGACCAGATCAAAATAGAACTACTCCACAACATATCATCATTAAAACAACAAGTTCAGAAACTAAGGAAAGAATATTGAAGGCTGCAAGAGAGAAAAAACAAGTAACATACAAAGGTAAACCCATCAAAATCACAGCAGACTTCTCAACAGAAACATTAAAAGCAAGAAGAGCGTGGGGTGAGATCTTCCAGGCACTGAATGAAAATAACTTCAACCCCAGGATACTCTACCCAGCAGAGCTATCATTCAAAATAGATGGAGCAATAAAAGTCTTCCATGATAAGCAGAAACTAAAACAATATGTGACCACAAAGCCACCATTACAAAAGATTCTGCAAGGGATCCTGCACACAGAAAGTGACACCCAACTTAACCATGAAAAGGCAGGCAGCACCAAACCACAGGATAAGAAAAAGCAAGACAGTAGAGAGTAACATCAAGTTAGGTACACACAATCAAACCTTCAAACAACTAAGATAACTAAATGGCAGGAATCACCACATACCTATCAGTACTAACACTTAATGTTAATGGACTTAATTCACCCATCAAAAGACACCGATTGACAAAATGGATTAAAAAAGAAGATCCAACAATTTGTTGCTTACAGGAGACTCATCTCACCGACAGAAATAAGCATATGCTTAGGATGAAAGGCTGGAAGAAGATTTACCAAGCTAATGGCCCCCGAAAACAAGCAGGAGTAGCAATACTTATCTCTGACAAAGTAGACTTCAAACCTACATTGATCAAACGAGACAAAGAAGGACATTCCATACTAATAAAAGGGGAAATAGACCAAAAGGAAATAATAATCATCAATCTGTACGCACCCAATGTCAACGCACCCAATTTCATCAAACATACCCTAAAAGACCTAAAAGCATATATAAACGCCAACACAGTGGTTGTGGGAGACTTTAACACTCCATTATCATCAATAGATAGGTCATCCAAACAAAAACTCAATAAAGAAATCCAAGATCTGAAATATGCAATAGATCAAGTGGACCTAGTAGATGTCTATAGAACATTTCATCCAACCTCTACACAATATACATTCTTCTCAGCAGCCCATGGAACCTTCTCCAAAATAGATCATATCCTAGGGCACAAAGCAAGCCTCAGCAAATATAAGAAAATAGAAATAATACCGTGCATACTATCTGACCACAATGCAGTAAAAGTAGAACTCAACAACAAAAGTAAAGACAAAAAACATGCAAACAGCTGGAAACTAAATAACTCATTACTTAATGAAGAATGGATCATCGATGCAATAAAAGAGGAAATTAAAAAGTTCCTAGAAGTCAATGAAAATGAAAACACAACCTACCGGAACCTATGGGACACAGCTAAGGCAGTCTTGAGAGGAAAGTTTATAGCCATGAGTGCATATATTAAAAAGATTGAAAGATCCCAAATCAATGACCTAATGATACATCTCAAACTCCTAGAAAAACAAGAACAAGCAAATCCCAAAACAAATAGAAGGAGAGAAATAATAAAAATAAGAGCTGAAATCAACGAAATAGAAACCAAAAAAACCATACAAAGAATTAATGAAACAAAAAGTTGGTTCTTTGAAAAAATAAACAAGATCGATAGACCCCTGGCAAACCTGACTAAAATGAGGAGAGAAAAAACCCAAATTAGTAGAATCAGGAATGCAAAAGGGGAGATAACAACAAACACCATGGAAGTCCAGGAAATCATCAGAGACTACTTTGAGAACCTATATTCAAATAAATTTGAAAATCTAAAAGAAATGGACAGATTTCTAGATACATATGATCATCCAAAACTGAACCAAGAGGAAATTAATCACCTGAATAGACCTATAACACAAAATGAAATTGAAGCAGCAATCAAGAGTCTCCCCAAAAAGAAAAGTCCAGGACCTGATGGATTCTCTGCTGAATTCTATCAGACCTTTAAGGAAGAACTGACACCAACCCTCCTTAAACTGTTCCATGAAATAGAAAAGGAAGGAAAACTGCCAAACACATTTTATGAAGCCAGTATTACACTTATCCCAAAACCAGGCAAAGACACCTCCAAAAAGGAGAACTATAGGCCAATCTCCTTAATGAACATTGATGCAAAAATCCTCAACAAAATAATGGCAAATCGAATTCAGCAACACATCAAAAAGATTATCCACCTGGAAAAAGACCAGGTAGGCTTCATCCCAGGGATGCAGGGGTGGTTCAACATATGAAAATCAATAAACGTAATAAACCACATTAACAGAAGCAAAGACAAAAACCACTTGATCATCTCAATAGATTCAGAAAAAGCCTTTGATAAGATCCAACATCATTTCATGATAAAAGCTCTAAGAAAACTAGGAATAGAAGGAAAGTTCCTCAACATTATAAAAGCTATATATGACAAACCTACAGCCAGCATTATACTTAACGGAGAAAAATTAAAACCGTTCCCTCTAAAATCAGGAACCAGACAAGGATGCCCACTATCTCCACTCCTATTCAACATAGTACTGGAATTCCTAGCCAGAGCAATTAGGCAAGAAGAAGGAATAAAAGGAATACAAATAGGTAAAGAAACTGTCAAAATATCCCTATTTGCAGACGACATGATCTTATACCTTAAAGACCCAAAAAACTCTACTCAGAAGCTTCTAGACATCATCAATAGCTATAGCAAAGTAGCAGGATATAAAATCAACATAGAAAAATCATTAGCATTTCTATACACTAACAATGAGCAAACGGAAAAAGAATGTATGAAAACAATTCCATTTACAATAGCGTCAAAAAAAATCAAATACCTAGGTGTAAACCTAACAAAAGATGTGAAAGACCTCTACAAGGAAAACTATACACTTCTGAAGAAAGAGATTGAGGAAGACTATAGAAAGTGGAGAGATCTCCCATGCTCATGGATTGGTAGAATCAACATAGTAAAAATGTCGATACTCCCCAAAGTAATCTACATGTTTAATGCAATTCCCATCAAAATTCCAATGACATTCATTAAAGAGATTGAAAAATCTACTGTTAAATTTATATGGAAACACAAGAGGCCACGAATAGCCAAGGCAATACTCAGTCAAAAGAACAATGCAGGAGGTATCACAATACCTGACTTCAAACTATATTACAAAGCAATAACAATAAAAACAGCATGGTACTGGCACAAAAACAGACATGAAGACCAGTGGAACAGAATAGAGGATCCAGATATGAAGCCACACAACTATGAGCAACTTATCTTTGACAAAGGAGCTAAAAATATACGATGGAGAAATAGCAGCCTCTTCAACAAAAACTGCTGGGAAAACTGGTTAGCAGTCTGCAAAAAACTGAAACTAGATCCATGTATATCACCCTATACCAAGATTAACTCAAAATGGATCAAGGATCTTAATATCAGATCCCAAACTCTTAAGTTGATACAAGAAAGAGTAGGAAATACTCTGGAGTTAGTAGGTATAGGTAAGAACTTTCTCAATGAAACCCCAGCAGCACAGCAACTAAGAGATAGCATAGATAAATGGGACCTCATAAAACTAAAAAGCTTCTGTTCATCAAAAGAAATGGTCTCTAAACTGAAGAGAACACCCACAGAGTGGGAGAAAATATTTGCCAATTATACATCAGACAAAGGACTGATAACCAGAATATACAGGGAACTTAAAAAACTAAATTCTCCCAAAACTAATGAACCAATAAAGAAATGGGCATGTGAACTAAACAGAACTTTCTCAAAAGAAGAAATTCAAATGGCCAGAAAACACATGAAAAAATGCTCACCATCTCTAGCAATAAAGGAAATGCAAATTAAAACCACACTAAGATTCCACCTCACCCCTGTTAGAATAGCCATCATCAGCAACACCACCAACAACAGGTGTTGGCGAGGATGCGGGGAAAAAGGAACCCTCTTACACTGTTGGTGGGAATGTAGACTAGTACAACCACTCTGGAAAAACATTTGGAGGCTACTTAAAAAGCTGGACATCGATCTACCATTTGATCCAGCAATACCACTCTTGGGGATATACCCAAAAGACTGTTACTCCAGAGGCACCTGCACATCCATGTTTATTGCGGCACTATTCACAATAGCCAAGTTATGGAAACAGCCAAGATGTCCCAGCACTGACGAATGGATTAAGAAAATGTGGTATCTATACACAATGGAATTTTATGCAGCCATGAAGAAGAACGAAATGTTATCATTCGCTGCTAAATGGATGGAATTGGAGAACATCATTCTGAGTGAGGTTAGCCTGGCTCAAAAGACCAAAAATCGTATGTTCTCCCTCATATGTGGACATTAGATCAAGGGCAAACACAACAAGGGGATTGGACTATGAGCACATGATAAAAGCGAGAGCACACAAGGGAGGGGTGAGGATAGGTAAGACACCTAAAAAACTAGCTAGCATTTGTTGCCCTTAACGCAGAGAAACTAAAGCAGATACCTTAAAGCAACTGAGGCCAATAGGAAAAGGGGACCAGGAACTAGAGAAAAGGTTAGATCAAAAAGAATTAACCTAGAAGGTAACACCCACACACAGGAAATCAATGTGAGTCAATGCCCTGTATAGCTATCCTTATCTCAACCAGCAAAACCCCTTGTTCCTTCCTATTATTGCTTATACTCTCTCTACAACAAAATTAGAGATAAGGGCAAAATAGTTTCTGCTGGGTATTGAGGGGGGGAGCGGGAGGGGGCGGAGTGGGTGGTAAGGGAGGGGGTGGGGGCAGGGGGGAGAAATGAACCAAGCCTTGTATGCACATATGAATAATAAAAGAAAAATGAAAAAAAAAAAAAAAAAAAAAAACTAAATTCTCCCAAAACTAATGAACCAATAAAGAAATGGGCATGTGAACTAAACAGAACTTTCTCAAAAGAAGAAATTCAAATGGCCAGAAAACACATGAAAAAATGCTCACCATCTCTAGCAATAAAGGAAATGCAAATTAAAACCACACTAAGATTCCACCTCACCCCTGTTAGAATAGCCATCATCAGCAACACCACCAACAACAGGTGTTGGCGAGGATGCGGGGAAAAAGGAACCCTTTTACACTGTTGGTGGGAATGTAGACTAGTACAACCACTCTGGAAAAAAATTTGGAGGCTACTTAAAAAGCTGGACATCGATCTACCATTTGATCCAGCAATACCACTCTTGGGGATATACCCAAAAGACTGTTACTCCAGAGGCACCTGCACATCCATGTTTATTGCGGCACTATTCACAATAGCCAAGTTATGGAAACAGCCAAGATGTCCCAGCACTGACGAATGGATTAAGAAAATGTGGTATCTATACACAATGGAATTTTATGCAGCCATGAAGAAGAACGAAATGTTATCATTCGCTGCTAAATGGATGGAATTGGAGAACATCATTCTGAGTGAGGTTAGCCTGGCTCAAAAGACCAAAAATCATATGTTCTCCCTCATATGTGGACATTAGATCAAGGGCAAACACAACAAGGGGATTGGACTATGAGCACATGATAAAAGCGAGAGCACACAAGGAAGGGGTGAGGATAGGTAAGACACCTAAAAAACTAGCTAGCATTTGTTGCCCTTAATGCAGAGAAACTAAAACAGATACCTTAAAGCAACTGAGGCCAATAGGAAAAGGGGACCAGGAACTAGAGAAAAGGTTAGATCAAAAAGAATTAACCTAGAAGGTAACACCCACGCACAGGAAATCAATGTGAGTCAATGCCCTGTATAGCTATCCTTATCTCAACCAGCAAAACCCCTTGTTCCTTCCTATTATTGCTTATACTCTCTCTACAACAAAATTAGAGATAAGGGCAAAATAGTTTCTGCTGGGTATTGAGGGGGGGAGCGGGAGGGGGTGGAGTGGGTGGTAAGGGAGGGGGTGGGGGCAGGGGGGAGAAATGAACCAAGCCTTGTATGCACATATGAATAATAAAAGAAAAATGAAAAAAAAAACTGCTAAAGAAGGAAAAAAAAAAAACAAAAACAAAGTGCTTAGCAACCACCATTCTACTTTCTGTTCTATGAACTTGACCACTCTAGGTGCCCCATAGAAGGGGAATCATACAGTGTTTGTCCTTTTGTGCCTGGATTATTTTACTTAATGCAATGTCCTCAAGGTTCATCCATGTTGTAACGTGTGTCAGAATTTCTTTCCATAAAAAAGCAGAATTTGATCAGTCTGATTAAAGTACAGTATATTTACAGGTAAATACAATATATTTACAGGTAAAACACCAAGGCAAACCCTCACTGAGCAATGAACAGATGCTAAAACAATGCAGAGCAGGAATGTAACATCATGTTTATTTATTTTTTTTCCTATATTGGGGTTTGAACTCAGGACCTTGCACTTGGTAGGCAGGCACTCTACCACTTGAGCCACTTCACCATCCCTTACTGGTCGTGTTAAGGGAGGGGAGAAGTGGGAATGAGGGGGGTTATGATGGTAAGGGAGAGTAATATTGTTGGTATATTTTCTTTTCTTTTTTTTTTTTTGCAGTACTGGGGTTTGAACTCAGGGCCTACACTTTGAGCCTCCTTCTCCTCTTCCTCCTCCTCCTCGCCTGAACAGTGTTGGTGGATGTTTAGGAGTGTGGTTGTGTTGTGGACCTGTCCTGCAGAGACTGAAACAGCCACATAATTGTATTTTTTGTATAGGTTTGACATGTTGGGTCGTGTAAAGAGCAGTTAAGAGCCTAGGGCAGGGACACCCTTGCCAGGGTCTGATGGCATTGCTCACCAGAAGCAGCCGGTGTTGGCTGAAGATCCTCCTGATCTCAATTAATCCCCCCTGGCTGTACCAAATGAGCTTGCAATGTAAGGAAAAGTCACATGCTTGGAAGATGTGGTTTCAACACCCGAGTCCCTCAACCCAAGTCACTGTAACTCATTCCTATGCTGTGAGGGAGCAACCTAGAAGTCAGTCAGGTCTCCTTGCTCCCTGATCCACAAGTAAATTGGTCCCAGTTTTTCTCCTGCCAGGGCCTGTAGAGTCTGAAGTTGCATCTCTTGGTCTTCATCCTCACCTCCTCCATTACCTTCTGAATATTCACTTCCTTGGTTATTTACCTCCTTGGTCTCTGGGCTCTGCCTCTCTCCTGCACCATGTTCTTCCAAGCCCAAACCTTTTAAGTTAAAAGGTGTGGGGGTGCAGGATGGGGGGAGGGGAAAAGAGAGACAGAGAGAGAGAGAGAGTAGAACTTATGAAAAATTCCATGTTCATGTCCTCTCCTGTCCCCTGTCTGAAATTCTTGGGACCAGAAGTGGTGGTTCAGATTTTGGATTTTTTTTAGATTTTGAAATATTTGTATAGCTTTTACTGATTAAACATCCTTCAGCAGAAAATTAGTCAAAATGTTTTAAACTCCAAAACTTTACAAGTGTCAAGATTTGGATTTAAGAACATTTTAGATTTGAGGTTGTGGAGTTAGGAATTTCAGCCTCTAACCACAAAGATGCAAACCACAACTGTCGCTCTTCATTTGTCCTTCAGTCACTTTATTTCCTGAGACCCACCACTCCTGTGAGTGCCTTATAGGTCAATATTGTTGGCTTCCTTCTCTTATGCCCTCTCTCTTTGGAATGAGGAATTCTTTTTTTATCTTCTGCTGAACAACTCTGTGCACCTCACACACACACACACACACAAATTTGAACCACTCAATTTTCTGACCTTCTATTCCCAGCTTCTTTCCTCACAAGAATTCTAACGTCAGTGTCAAGCATACATATTTTTTTTATGTCATCACAGAAAGATGCATGCAAATGTTTTACTGCCTGAACTTGGTGCTAGACAAGGTGGCAGTATTGTGGCAGTGGCTTTGAACTGCAAACTCAGTTTACTGCTAATTCTGCCACTGCCTTCACCCTGGGAAGTTGCTGCTCATCATGGGTCCTCTTTACTTTTCTCAGCCCACAGATTCCAGGTTCAAGGCCCAAGACAGGGCTGAAAAGAACATTTGCTTAGTTGTTTCATTTATCTGGGATTACTTGAGAGCTGGACGTGACCATGTTAAGAGAATCCAAGTAACAAACTACAATGAACCTGTCCTCAGGGGACCCTCCACCTGTGCTAATGGGACCAGGTGTTAATTTGAGGACTGTCAGAGCTGGAAGGTAGTGAGGGGTGATTTAAACACAATGATTGATTGTCAAACTTACTTGGCAACAAACTTTTTGTTTTTTTCAGAAGATCATATTCATATTCTTGGTATATTACCCAGATAAAAATTAAGATTTCCTAGCTGAAACAGGAGTTAGGAACCTGACTTTACATTTTTAAAGAGCTCTGTGACCTCATATTTGGCTCTTTGTTCCTTCTGTCATGACCCTAGGCCAACTCTGCCTAAATTTATGCAAAAGAAATGTTGACAGGATGCTGTGTGCCAGGCTCCATGGTGGGACCTGGAATTACAACAGCAAGTGAAGGCAGACATGGCCTCAGCCTTCATGGAGTTAGCAACCTAGTGATCAAGGTCACTTCCTACTTCCCTACTAGACCTATGAAGTCTTTGGAACCAGCCGTAAATAGACTTTGATAGGACTCAGAGCAAGCTGAAAGGTCCAGGAGAGGCTTTGCTTCTCTTGTGAAGAAAGTCTTAGTTCTCAGAATGGCATCCATCTCTCAGGTGTGAGGCAAAGCATTTCTGAGTTGGATCCTGCCACATCCAGGTGAGGCTGATTTCTTTGGTAGACAGGGGCCACTGAGGAAGGCTGAACCAAGTCACTTCAGCACCAGGCAAAGGGGACAAGAAGAAGCAGGCCTATTTTTCATGCATTTCTTTAGTCAGTTGTCAATTGTCATTTCCTGAGGGCCTAACTGGTCCCCTGGACTACAGGCTCAGTGCGGTGGGGACAGAAAGGCAAAATGATTCCCAAACAGTGTGATTGGTGCTTTGTTAGAAAGTGCTATGTTGTGATATTCCCACCAAAATTCCTGTTGACATTCAGTCCCCATTGTGTAGTTGTTAAATTAATACCAAGGTGGGACCTTTACTAGGTGATATGTCATTAGGGCTCTGCTCTTATGAATGAATTAATCTATTCATGGATTGATAGGTTATCTCAAGACTCGGTTGGTTATAAAAGCCAGCTAGGCTCTGCCTCCTGCATGTGATCCTTCTCACCATATGATGTCCTGTGCCACCCTCATACTCTGCAGAAAGTGCCACACAGCAAGAGGACCCTCACCAAACAGGGGCTGACGGTATTAGACCTTAGTGCTTCACAGTCATGAACTGAACAAACTTTTATTCTTTATAAAGTACCCAGTCTGTGGCACTCACTTACAGTAGCAGAAAACAGACTGAGATGGTACCATAGGACCACTTAGACAAGTGGTGGATGGGGAGTGGAGGAAGTCAAAAGGTGACATTTGAATTCAGATACAGAGATGCTATAGGCTCTGCTACTCATCTGGTTCCTTTTGGGACAGAACAAAGCTGGGGGTGGGACCTGCCCTGCCTACTCTGCTTAGGTCAGGCACCATCCTTGAGGTTTCTGAAGAGTCTGAGCATTCTGTCCTCTATATCTTGTTGAATTAGGAAGACACCTCAGGTTAATTACCTGGCAGAACCTATGGACTAGTCATGCTAGGGAGGACCTTACAGAAGGATCCTGGAAAGTGATTTGGGCCAGGTTGTGCTGACTCTATACTGGACAGAAGGTGGGTGTATTGACACACTCTTAATTACTATAGCACAATACCTGAGACTGGGTACTTTAAAAAGAAAAGATGTTATTTAGCTCATGGTTCTGGAGGTTCAAGAGCACAGATAGCATTAGCATCTGTTTTTCTCTGGCCTTCTCGACAGTATGGTGGACAGCATCACGGTGGTGGGCTTTATGGTAGGTGGCTTCATGGCAGGAGTACGAGACAGAGAGAGAGAGAGAGCACATGGTGAAAAAGGAAGCCAGAGGATTCAGGGGTCAGATTGCTTTATACTTACTTTTATGAGAACAAGATTCCTCAAGCACTGCATTAATCCTTTCTAGGGGCAGCAACCCCAGTGTCCTAATCGCTTACCAGCATGCTTCACCTCTCAGAGGTTCCACCACTGCTTAGTACCACCACTCTGGGCACCAAGCTTCCAATGCATGAGCATTTGGAGGGCACACTCACACCATAACCAAAGCATGCCATTGGGGAAGGGTAGGTGAGAGGGAAGAAGAGGGGAGGGTGCTAGAGGGCCCTTGACACAATTCATAGTAGAGCTAAGGGAGGAGCTTGGCTTACATCAGGATTGGGACATGGGCCTGACACACACTGACCACCCCAGAGCCCCTTGTGAGCTGAGCTATCCTGGGAAACCCTCTTCATCTCTAGGAATCTCAGGTTTGCACCCCTCCCATGCCCTCTTCCTATACCTCCCTCTTTCCCCAGGTCTTAAAAGAAGTTTTTAGTTTAAAAAAAATACATGAGTTTATAATGAAATAGTTAATTTCCCCCAGATTTTATTAAGCATGGATTTTTTTTTGTGAATAAATTATGCTTTTATTTTTCACAAGCAAAAATGACAAGTGGCAACTCGCCTTTGTTAGATACATTAAACAATATTAGAGTAATCAGCTATCCATCTTACAGAGACAGATGCCTCAGAAAGACTACTGTACACCTTTAAAACAGTCTTATTAAATAAATCTAAGAATAATATACTTTTAACTAAATCAACAAATCAAAAATGACCACATACACCAAAAACAAAAAAAAGAAGTCATGTAGAATTCATGAAGTGACAGGTGAAGAAGAAAGAGGGCAAATCTGGAACTCCATACACTGGGAATTATCTGTTAAAATCAAGGAGGCTCAAATCTGTTTCTTTCTTTAAATATTTATGGATGTAATTGAAGCACAGATTTTAATAACCCATAATAAGAGCAAAACCACTGGAGTGACCACCCTGAGTGACATAGTCTGAGTGATTTCACAACCACGGGCACATGACCCACCTTCCTTGGACATAGGAAAGGGAGATTTCCATCCATACCTGGGAGACCCTGAGGAATCTGGAAGACTCTCAGTCAGAAAAGGCAAAGGTAATTCCAACCCCTACTTTATAGAGGAGCAAACTGAACCTCAGACTTTGGTAAATCTAAATGGGGCACAAATCCTCTAAGCCTGTCCTGAAATCTCTGCACCACTCAGTCTTTCTCTCTCTTCCTCTCTCTAAGGTGTGTACTGGAAACACGAGCTTGCTGGAGGAGCAGCTATTGAAAGGCAGCTGAAGCCTACTGTATTGTCCACTCAGTGCTATATTTTAAAGACACCAAATATTGAAAGGGATTCAACATCTCCAGCTCTGCACATTTCCACCAAATAACCAAATCAGACTCCAAAGGCTGGAGGTGGATGGAAGCGATGTTGTGCTGTGTATCTCTGTCAGATGTGAGGAGGTGGACATTTATGGCTTGGTCTGCTCAGCCCTCTCCTCTCTTCTGGGGGAAGAACAGGGGATGTGAACCCCTGAATCTAGTGAAGACCACCCACATATCTGAGACTGCATTGACCCTAGTTCTGACGGGGCCCTGTCCCTGGCTGACAAATCAGAATCCATCCTGGGAGATTTTGAGTGAGTACCAAGAAGGGGTTTGTGTCATTTTGCAAAAATGTTAACTTGCTGCTATGTAAATGCTGAGACCTCACTAGACCTCAGTTTATGCTGATAGATGCCATTTGCTATCAGAGGTGGGGTGGGGGGAAGAGAGGAGTGGGGGGAAGAGAGGAAAGGAGGGAGGAGGGGAAGAGAGGGGAGAGGGGGGAGGTCTTCAGGCTATTGGTGGCTCTGGTCAGAGAGAGAGAGAGAGGGAGGGAGGGGGAGGAAGGAGGAGAGGGGGAGGTCTTCAGGTTATTGGTGGCTTCTTTTGTGGCTTACTTGTGCACTTGCTCTTCTGCAGCCATAGCAGCCTTCTAATAAGTTCTCACCTAAGCCAGGTCACCCTGAGGCTCTACCTCGTACATCCCAAGCATCCCAATCAGGGCACATTACAGCAAATGCTGAAGCCACTCCTTTCAACAACTCCTGCTGAGAACTGAAGATGCAGCAGGCATGGCTCTGAGTTTTGTTGTTGTTTTTTTTTAATGTGGCATTTCCGCTTAGCAACAACAGCTTGGGAAGGTCAGCTTTATTCATTCATCATTTGCAGAGAGGAAGCAGGTTCAGAGAGATGCAATATTTCCCACACTTACTGTGGGAGCTTTGGGTGGTCACTAACAAATTGCCATGCCCTGGTAGCTGTGAAACAGCAGAAATTTGTTCTGGGGTCCACCAGTCCAAACTCAGGATGGAGCAGGCAGTACTCCCTCCCGAGGGTCAAAGGCAGAGTCTGTTCCTTGTCTCTTCCACCTTCTGGTGGCTGCCAGAATTCCTTGGCTTTGGGCCACATCACTCTAAGCTCTTCCTTCATGGTCACTTTGCCTCCTACTTTTCTGTCCATGTCAAATCCCCCTGTGCCTCTCTCTTATGGTAAGGACACTTGTTATTGGGTTTAGATTTCACTGGGAGAACCTGGGATGAGCTCCCAATCTCATAATTCTCAGCTTATTCTTATCTGCAAACATTCTTTGTTCAATAAGGTCACACATACAGGTTCCAGGATGAGGATGTAGACAAGTATTTTGGGGGAATCACTACTTGGCATGGTTTGGATATGATCTGTTCCCACAAGCACCCATATTCAGGCTTAATTCCTCAATGCAATAGCCTGGGAGGGGTGCTTGGTTTAGGAGGCAGAACCCTCATAAATGGATTAATACTGCTCTTGGTTGGGTGAGTTCTCATTCTCAGGGGATTTTAGTTACCAAGAGAGTAGGTTGTTATAAAACAAGGTCACCCCATGTTTGATCTCTCTCATATCCTTTCACTCTCTGCTATGAATTGGAGCTGTACACAATCCCCAACAGAAGTCAAGCAGACACTGGGTGCCATGACTTGGACATACCAGTATGCAGAACCATCAGGCAAAATAAACCTCTTTTCTTTATAAATTACTCAGTCTCAAGTATTCTGTTATTGCAACAGAAAATGGACTAAGACACCATTCAGCCCTTTATACTTATATCACTGGGACTTAGCAAAGCAGACACCAAACCCAGTCTTCCAGTCCCATGGGCAGGTCCCTTTCCACTGAACACCACAGTTTCCAATAGGATGAAGGACTTAGAATCTCAGAACTGGGGGGTAACCCAGGCTCTCTTCATAATCTCATCTCCTTTACTTCACATTTAGTGAAAATTACACACACCATAAGGGTGCACATCTTGGAATAAATGTCTTACCTTATCCTTTGCCAGAATCATCTATAATTTTGACACACCATCTGAAAAATTCACCCTCACTTCCACAATTCCCTGAACTCTGTTTCTTCAAGGAAGTAAGTGAGAAAACCTGGAGCTAGCTAACTAGCTCATCCTAGAAGACCCTCGGATCATACTATTATAATTATTATTTATTATCTTCTTATTTTGGTAGCAGGAGAATATTTTTTCTCTTCACAGAGAATCATAATGGCCTGTATTATGAAGGGGCAGCTCCTTCTTGATGGATTGCCCAGTACACTTTATTAAAAGGCCATTACAACTCCCAACATTTGTCATATGAAAATATCTTCCAACAAATGCCAGCTTGTTAGAGACTGGCTGTTAGGAATATGGGTTGCTCATATTTATGTCAACTGCAACCTTAGCACCCAATCAAACTTTGACAACCGAAACCCAGTATGGCTTTCTAATGGATGCAAAGCAGGTGGGGACAGCATGGTCCACTGCAGTAGTATCCAGAGAACATGCAATATATCGAAATCCACCCCACAGCACAGACTAGCTTCTCCACTTAGAAAACCAGGGGAGAAGCAGAGCTCAATGAACCATCTCTTTTGGGGCAAGCCATTACCAGCTAAATGACTTCAAAAAAAAAAAAAAAAGAATACAATCTAGGGCAGCCTGTGTTGAAGTCACACTCTAATAAAAAGCAGTCTGGTTGAAGTGTTGCTGGTTATGCAAGACTCAGCACAGAAATCTGGATCAAAGCCTGCTGGCATCTGAAGTCATCAATAACTCGACAGCCTATTTGGGTGAAAACTGCTCCTTGCTGGCTGTCCTATGTCAGGCCCACCCCGGAGACAGGCGTGATTCAAGCAAACAAGGCTGCTGGTGAATCAAGACACCTCTTCTGGAGACGTGATAGGAACATAAGTCAGCAGCGACAGGATGGTGATCAGGTTGCACTGGGGAGCCGTGTGTACACTGCACGTGCTGTTTGCATGTGTGTCATCTGCTCTGGCAAGGCTGACACGTGCCTCACACAGACCTGAGCGGTGGCCTTTGACCCACAGGAGACTGCAAAGGAACTCACAGCAGCCACCCTGCCCGTCTAGGAGGGGGGAGGAAAGAGTGACAGCAAGTGTGAGAGTGAGAGTGGGATTTCCTGGGCCAACCTGGCACTTCATTACCTGATTTCTCACATCTGCCAAGGCAGGGCATCCTGCTGTTCCAGGCTATGAAGATGAATTCAGGTTGAGTATCCATTGTCATGCATGCTCCCATAAAACACAGAAGAGTTTCGGATTTGGGATTTCTTTCACATTTTGGAATATTCACATAGATGTAACGAAATATCTTGGGGATGGAGCCCAAGTCTAAACACAAAATTCATTTATGTTTCATAGACATCTGACACATAGCTGGAAGAAATTTTATATGATATTTTTAGTGGACCTGCACTTTGACTGTGACCTGAGGTCAGGTCTGGAATTTTCCACTTGTGGGACCACACCAGTACTCAAAAAGTTTTAGACTTGGGGACATTGCATTTTGGATTTTGGATTTTTGGATAAGCTGTATTTACAACCTCTGCTCTTTATGAGTTCACAATCTAGCTGAAAAGACGGAATACCAAAATGTGATTTTAATTCAGTTGTGGTCATTTCCGAAAAAGGGGAGACTAAGGACAATGAGAACATGGGGAGAGCCCTGACGCAGTTGGAAGATACAACTGCTTAGAAGAAGTGACATTACCTAATCAGGAACAGGGGGTGGAGAGCAACTGAAGTTCATTCTCTTCCTGAGCATATTCTCCTGTAGGTCTTTTTATGGATTTTCAAGGTAACATTTATTGACAAAAATATCGACTATGGTAAAAACAGCAGAAGATGCATCTCATATATGATTGACATGTCAGTGGTCAGACTGGTATGTGCCTACCAGGCAGTAGAAGGGTGAACTAATATTTTATGTTCACTGTTTCATCAGTCAATGGCATAGGACTAGGTGCTACAGTTCGTGCTCAAGAAGCACCCTCTGTCATCAGAATCTAGTTGTGCCTTTGTTTCCCAAATGAGGAGGTATATAAATAAAGAGGAGTGGAAACAGGAAGTGAGCAAGGGAAAGGATGGTCAAGCTACGGGGACAGTGTGCAGAGTCACTGGATCAGGAAGGTGTGTGGCAGATAGAGTCATGGTCACATCAGCTGGACTGAAGTGAGGACAGTTTAAGGAGTACAGAGAGAAAACAGTTGGAAGAGAATCAGGGCCAATTGTAGGGATCATTGAGTATCAAGCCAAGGAATTGTTGGGTCTTCTTTGGTAAGAAATTGGAAACACAGATTCTGAGCAAAGAGATGATGGGCACCATGTTGGGCTTTAAGAAATTTGACAGTTAATCCAACCCTGGAACCTGTTCTAGTTTCTGAGAGGGGCAAAAGATTTAATCACATGATCATATCCCAGAAAAGTCATCATTCCGGTTGTGAGAGATAGGGCATTTATACACCACCAACTACAGAATGAATTCAACTTGAAATTAACAACTGTGTCCTGGCATTTGGTCCCAAGACCCCAAGTCACTTTCCCTTTCTGCATAGCAGTTTCTTGACCTTTGAAATTGGTATTATCCTGAAGTCATTGTAGGCAAAAAAAGTGACAAAGATGGGAACTGCCTGAGTGTAGACTTGAAGCACGTGCAGATTTTGTATTAGAAAGAAAGTTAATAACCTTTGATATGTCAAAAATTATTGTTCAATAAAGAAAAAACCACCTTAAGATTCCACCTCACTCCTGTCAGAATGGCTACCATAAGAACACAATGATAACAAGAATGTGGAGGAAAGGAACACTCATAATTTACTCACATAAATTAGTTCATCCACTATGGAAAACAGTATGGAGGTGCCCCAAAAAACTAAAAATAGATCTGTGATATGATCCAGCTATACCACTCCTAGGGATATACCAGAAAGAATGTAAGTCAGGTTACAAAAAAGACACTGCACACCCATGTTTATTGCAGCACTATTCACAACAGCTAAGTTATGGAAACAGCCAAGATGCCCCACTACTGACAAATGGATTAAGAAAATGCAGTGTTTATAGATAATGGAATTTTATTCAGTCATAAAAAAGAATGTAATTTTGTTATTTGCAGGTAAATGGATGGAACTGGAGAACATCATCTTAAGCCAGGTGCTGGTGGCTCATACCTATAATCCTAGCTACCCAGGAGGCAGAGATCAGGAGGATCGTGGTTCAGAGCCAGCCTGAGTGAATAGTTCATGAGACCCTATCTCAAAAACACCCATCACAAAAAGAGCTGGTGAAGTGGCTCAAGGTGAAGGCCCTGAGTTCAGGCCCCAGTATCACAAGAAAAAACAAAAACATCATCTTAAGTGAAGTTATCCAGGTTCAGAAAGCCAAAGGCTGCATGTTTTCTCTCATATGTGGAATATAGACCTAATACAAATACAAGCAATGTTATGAAAAATAGGTCATGCTAAGGGGAGGAGGTCACATAAGAGAGGGGGAGGGTAAAAGAAGGAAGTTAAGAAGGTGAATATGGGTGATGCATTTCCTATTCAAGAATGAATATAGAATTTTTAAACCTGTTGAAATCACCATAAGAAGGGGACTAAGATAGAAAGGAGGAAAATAGAGGAGATGAACTAATTTAGGTTATTATACATACATACATGGAAATGTCACAAGGAAACAAATGTATAGTTGTCTTAAACAAACAAAAATGGAGCTCAGGAAGGCAGCATAGGCCCTGTCTGGACGGTTGGTACCAGTGAGAGTGGGGAATGGGTATAAGAAGTGAATATATTACAAATGCTGTGTACACATGTGTAAATGGAAAAATGAGGCCTGTTGAAACTGTTCCAGGAATGGAGGGTGAGGGGATAAAGGAGAATGATGGGGGCTGTGAATCCAACTATAATATATTTGATATGTTATAGGACTTTTGTAAGTGCCACAATGAGCCTACAGCACAACAATAAAAATTATTGTTCAGGCACAGGATATATCTCATATTACATAGATTTTCAGATAATATTTCAGATAGGGAAGTTTTTTCCTCCAAATATAAGGTTTTGAGGGGAAAAAATGAAAAATGAAAGAATTTTGAGAGGGGGTAGAAGGGTGTGACCTTCATTAACCCAGTGGAAAAGGCTCCAACTAAGCCTTAATTCTTGCCATCCAGGCAGCTTTGGGTCCTGTAGTTAGGAACCATTCCCCCAGCTTTGAGTCCAAATGCAATTCCAGTTGAATGTTGAAATGAATGGCTTGAAAAAAACTAGAGACACTTCAACTCCAAAGGGCAAATCTTAAAGTGAACTGTCTAAGAAGAAAGAACTTGCCCAGACTATTCTAACTCAATGGTGCTCAGAGACATAACTCTGTTTATTCCCTGATAGCACCACAGTGGAACTAACTACTGAGATGGAAAAAAACAAACACTTGCACACATCAGGGTTGCCACTGTCTATGTAACTTTCTATATATTAGCTCCTGTGGACCCAGGAGTTCATGTCCTGGTGTAGTCGATGATTGAAAACGCTGGACCAGGAGTTACGAGTAAAGCAAGCACAAAGTTTATTGAAAGGACAGCAAAGCTCCCTGAGGGGTAGGACTTAGTGAAAGAGCTAAGCCAAACAATGACTGAAGCCTAGGAGATGATACAGGGCACTAACTGCCTTAGATCCCCCTACTCTACTTTGAAACTTTATTTGTGATTGGTTGGTGCCGAGTCAGCTTCTTGCTGAACTTGGCCACCTGTCCATCCCTCTCCTTATCAAACTGAACATTCCAAGGTCTGGTGAGCTTGTCCTGGTCTTGGGGCCCACATCTTGCAGCTGCATTTTGTTATTTTGATTAGATGCTTGTTATTTTTGTGAGAAACCTGTTGATCTCATGCCTCTTTACATGTCTGCTTTTAAAGTGCCTCTCTCACCCAAAATGGAATCAGCTCTGTCATTGTTCCCCTTACAATGCAGTTGGTTCATGGATCCCAACTTCCATGAGCTCTTCCTAAAATCCTTCACCTTTGGGTGCCCCAGGGGCAGAGTTCTGATTAAGTCCAGGCTTTTTAAAGCCTATGCTCCTTGAAATGCAGCTGTGATAGGCCTCAGGATTTATTTTAAAGAAGCAACTGAGCATGCTGGAGAAGTCAGCCATATGGTTGTTGGTCACCACACTGTTTATAAAAAGTAAAAGTTAGAAAGGTTCTAAAGGCCCAACAATAGGAGAACAGTTAAACAAATTATGACACACGTATAAAATAAAATATCGTGTGGTTATGGAAAACCGTGATGGAAAGCTGTATTTATTGTCATGGGAAAATTGCCACAAGATAATATTACAGAAAAAATAACCATTTCAAAACTGCAAGTTTGTCCTCATTTGTACAAAAAAAATATATATATAGTGTATATACACCATGCTCTATAGAGAAAGGCTGAGGGATATATACCACAAGGTACCCTGTGATTACTTTAGGCTGTGGGTTGGGGTGGGTTTTTATTTTGCTTTATATTCCACATCATCCTTGTGTGTCATGCACATGGGCTTTGTTTTTTACAGTATATCTGTAATCACAAAAATTCATAAAGCCACTTCCACTCCAGGACAAAAATAAATCAAAAGAAAAGCATCCCTAACCTGGAAATCCAAAATTTGAAATGCTTCAAAATCCAAAATTTTTTGAGCATTGATATGCTATCACAGTAGAAAATTCCATGAAACTTTGTTTCATGCACAAAATTACTCAAATATTGTATGAACTTGCCTTCAAGCTGTACATACAAGGTAGACATGAAATATAGATAAATTTTGTATTTAGACGTGACCCATCCATAGTATATATCATTGTGTATATTCAACTATTCTAAAGTATGAAAAATCCCCAAACCAAAACTCTCTGGCCCCAAAAATAGCAGACAAAGAATACTCAACCTACATATCACTTAGTATTAATTTTTGTTTGGTATTTAAGAGTACATACAATAGAAATACATCTAGAATAACACTCTCTAGTTCAAAGCTAGTATCTTTGAGTGTGGGGGGGATTATGGATGATTTATCAGTAATTATTTTGGCTTAACTCTGTTTTGAAAATAGAAATACAATAGAAAGACTTTGCTTTTGTGATGGAAGTCAGCAGTGGGGGGGGGGGCAGAAGTGGAGTGACTCTCCCCCACTAAGGGCTAGAAAATAGGAAAAGATATCATGACACTCTTCAGACCACATATAACTTGTTCTCAGTACATTTCATGCCAAACTCCTGTCTCAGCCCAATGCTATCCTTTGTTGTTGAAAATTTTAAGACAGCAAGCCAGTGTTACTTCACACTCTGTTATCTCTCAGTTAAAAATATGAATATTGATCACACCCCATGCATGTGATTCAAAAACCTAAGAGCTCACATAAGTGCATAGGCAGAGTAACCATCAATCACCCTTGTCTGACCCATCAGGACCACCCAAATCCCTCCCCACTCACTGATTCTTGGTGATCAGGAGTGCCCAGGTCTTTCCTCTTCCACCAGGTTAGCAAGGCTTAAAAAACACCTTGAAACAAAGAGAGCTCTCTCTCTCTCTGCTTCTGGTTTTTCCCTTACACCTGGCCTATCTGGTCAGGTGAGGCCACCATTGCTTTTTGTGATGCCTTCCCCTTACATTTAATAAACTCCATTACCTCCCCTACTATAGCCACATGTCTTGCCTGGATGCTTCTGTGTTGAACACAAAGAATTTGGAAATCTTCTGATCAGAGAGTACATGAGACGACAAAACTATCTCCAAGATTCTCTGAGGCAGAGGGATGACATTGAAAAGTCCTAGGTCAAGTGCAGTTACCAAATCCAGATTCAGCCATGGGAAGAGATGGAAGAGGAAATGAGCATTTTGAAGCAGAGGGCATGGGTGTGTAATCATTACTAAAACAGTAGAATCCTCTTCAGTAAGTAGAGACATAGGAAGAAGACTATACCAACATAACGTCAGTGTCAGGCAGGGTCTTCCAAACCAGTAGAAGATTTCAAGGGGAATTTAATCAATGAGAAAGACCAATAAGGAAGGTAGAGCCCAGTGAGCCATAAACACCATCAGAAGTGGTGAAGAACATCTAGATGTATCAGGAGGCTTCTAGTAATGTAAAATGGCCCTGTGCATCTTAGTGAAGAGCTTGAAGAGTCTGCAGTTCCCATCACTTTAGCAAGGGGCTCAAATAACCAGCACTTCTGAGGCCAGAGGACTGATAGAGCAAGCAGAGGTACTTCCAGCAGGTTAAGAGGGTGAACAAGCTCTCAGTTGTTAGCAGCCTCCTAATTTGGGGTCAAGGTTAGATTCAAATGGCAAAAGGCTCAGGAGAACTCAGCAAAGAAGAAAACGTCTGACACCCTGGATGGTAGGTAGGATTTGCTTTCTAGTTTTATGAGTGATCAAACCGCTCTATGCCTGCGTTTCTCATCTGGAAAACAGTCATGATAGCCATTTGCACCTCAGAGCTCTGAGAGGCTCGGGACAGTTGTAACTACCCAACCCCTGCTGTGACTTCCCACTTCACAGAGGATGCTGGGAGAGTTCAGGGAAGCTAAGCCACCTACTCAAGGGCAGAGAGCAGAGACTCCAAGTTCAGTGCTCTTGTCCTTCTGAGAGGAGTCCTTTAAATTCAAGGCCACAGTCACTCCTGGTCATATTTCCCGTGTTAACACCAGATTCCACAAAGGACTACTCTACCAGTGATGTTTGACACACAGTGTATGCTTGGTTCTGTTGCTCCCAGGCTCCTCTGACTGTCTGATCTCTCGTTTCCCTACCTCTGTTTCTGTGGGGAGCTGTATGAGTTCTCTTAAATTGGTGTGAATTTACTCTCACCAAAAAAAAGAAAGAAAGAAAGAAAGAAAGAAAAAAAACCCAGAAAACAAAGTAAAGCAAACAGCACAAGCTGCTCCTTGGAAGGAGCTGTGTGTTATAAGATGTCTGGTCTAGCAGTCCTGGCCCTGGAGTGGAGCTGCTGGGGTGGCAGCTCTGAGAGGACCAGCTACTTTGGGGAAGAGATGGAGCACAGATGCCTTTCTCCCCAGCCCTCTCTGGACACGGGATGGTTCCTCACTCATTCCTAGGACTGTATCTCCTTGGGGGTGGGGCAGGGGCAGAAGACACTTGAAGGAGGACAAAGGAGGTCACATTTTTAGATTGAAATCTAGAAATGAGCAAAAACTGATTGAAGTAGACTCAGAAATGGCGCTCCTTGTTGACGTTTGACTCTTAATCCAATCCCATGTCATTCCAACTTCAGGAAATAAAAATCTATGTGCTAGCCAGGCGCCAGTGGCTCACACCTGTAATCCTCCCCTGTAATGGGGAGGATGAGATCAGGAGGATTTTGGTTCCAGGCTAACCAGGGAAAATACTTCATGAGACCTCATCTCCAAACAAGCAGTGGAGCAGGAGCCTGCTTTGCAAGCATGAAACCCCAGCCCACCTAAGGTAAGCTAAAATTAGGGCAAGTTCGGGACTCATAGTAAAATACTACATCTTAGATTAACCATGCTTTGGTTTAGGAACTGCCCTCACCTGGCAGGGAACACCCATGCCCCGCCCCACTCATTGATTATTGCAAGGGAATCACCTGGATCTCCCCGTCCCATAGGTTATATAGGATTTAAAAGCACCTGAAGAACAGAAGCACGCTTTTTCAGCAGACTCTACCTGTGCCCACCACGCTCCCATTTGTATATTCCTTTCCTAACCTTTGATAAACTCCCTTTACACCCACGTGTCCTGCCGTGGACTCTTCCCGGTGGGACACAAAGAATTTGGAAGTCTTCTGATCACAGACTGCACCAGCACCATTAAGACCCCCACTCCACCCCCCCCACAAACAAAAAAAAACTATGCTAAGTGCAAGAAAACAGTGGCAGTGGCAAGGAATTAACAGGAGGAATGCAGTCCCCTTCCCTACCCAGAGAAAAATCCAGCTGGTTTCAAATCCTGACTCACTTCCTAGCCCCTGGGCTCTGGGCCAGTCGTGGTTAAGAACATAGATTTTGGGGTAACCTGGGGCTGGAACCCTTGTGGCACCACTTACCTCTAAGATCTGTCCAAACTCAGAGTCCTCACCTGTAAAACAAAGGCGAGATTAAAGTTATCTGCTGTGCCCTGTTGCAGCAGAGGAACGGGTTAACGCATGCAAAACCACTTCACATCCTGAGCACTCCCTATAATCATCGCTATTATTCACTTAACTTTTTGGTGTCTCATTTTCCTTATCTCTAAAATGGCTCTAATAACCTTGGCCTCCAGAAGTTGTCCTAAGGGCTCAATGAGACATAACCGTGTGCATGCTTCGTAAACACTACATTTCTCTTCTGTGAAGGAGGCTTATCTCGAGACATCTCTCACAACCCTGGGGAGCAGTCTGAGACTAGCCTTGTGAAGTCCCCTGGCACACAGTAGGTATTTAATTGTAAAAGCAAGTTCTGGGCTGGGTCTGCTCATACCAGATAAATGACAGAGATCCGAATAGCTGTCTGTAGATAGGCAGACAAACCTCTCTGACTGGCAACAACTTTAGGGTCCTCACTTATCCGGAGAGTCCATTGCCCTTGGTTTATGTTGACTTAGGCTAAATCCAAGGGCACATGGCAACAGGATGGACAAGAGGGGTGGGAGAGCATCTTGCTCCAGCATGAAGTGTAGCAAACCTTTCTTTTTTTTTTCCCCTTCCCCCCCACCCCCTCCCTCTCCCCCCAACCCCCTCGCTACCCGGCAGAAACTATTTTACCCTTATCTCTAATTTTGTTGAAGAGAGAGTATAAGCAATAATAGGAAGGACCAAGGTAGCAAACCTTTCTTGATCTCCCTGCATTCCCAGGCACTGGGAATAATCAAAATGAAAATAATAAAAATGATAACTTTCACTTGGACATTTGCCAGACTCTGGGCTACTGTCACTTTTTAAACAATACCCTTCTCATTTCCATCATCCTCAGGGTGATGGTTTGGGCTGAGCAAGCTTTAATATTGCAGATGGAGAGACAAACCCAGAAAGATGCCCAGCAGGAGGTTAGGTCAAGGTGAAGTTTTGGAGCAAGACATTTAAGGCCACAGCCTACTCTTCTACCCTCATTTACAGATTCATGGGTGTTTTGTCTATAGACCGATTGGCTGCTCCAACAAGCCCTGTGGTCTCCCCCTGTGCATACCAGCTCTCCATGTTCCCCACATTCCTCTGGCTTCCTTGTGGTCTTGCAATAAGACTTAGGGTACTTCACAGAGTTAGGATGCTTCACTCACAGAATAATCATGTGATTTAGACGTTGTTACACCCATTTTAAGCAACAGGAAAACTGAAGCACAAAATGATGAAGCAGCTTCCAATCAGGTCAGAGAAGCAGCAAGAGGCCAAGCTGGATTTGAACTCCCGGAGTTGGACTTTGAAACCCATTATCTTTTCTATACCGTGATGCTTTCTCATTAACATAAGAATCTCCTGGGAGAAGCCATCCCTGACCTCTCCTGTTGGGTTAGGCTCAGCAATGTGCCAGAGCCTGCCCTTACGGGCCTGCGAGAGGCAATTATTAAATTGTCAGGAATTTTGCAAACTTGTTGTTAAATAAGGCAGTTATTAAAGATTAAATTATAAAAACTTATAATTAAATAAATTATATTAAAAACAAAGGTTGTGAATACTCAAAACTCATCACTTCCTAATTATTTTATTACATTGTACTATTATCTAACGCTCTTCAGAGTATTTAAGTCCAGTGCATGTGTAGGATGGAAATTTTGCTCATGTGTGCTGCTGTGTCTCCGTCTCAGTGATATATTTTGTAGCTCTGAAACCTGCTGTGGCTATGGTTTTTACACCATGGCAATTGACCAATGTTGCTTGTTGTGCTGATTGTCTAGACTTAAGTAGGTGGTGGAGAAAATATTAATAGCAGATTAAACTTTAAACGTGTCCTATCCATAGCTATTCTATTGTAACTCCCCCAAATTGAAGAAATCATCTTTCAGTGTTTGCAAAGTATTGTTCAGGTTAGCATGATTTCGGCCAACAAATGGAGTTCCGACCATCATCACTACTGTTTTATTTTCCTCTTAGCTATTACTGTAAAAGAAAATGTCAGAATTCCACTCAAAAACCAAGCGTAGGTCAGTGATAGAGCGTTTGCGTAGACCCTGTGAAGCCCAAGGTTTGATCCCCAGCACTGGAAAAGAAAGGAAGGAAGGGAGGGAGGGAGGAAGGAGGAAGGAAGGAAGAGCCCAATTATCAAGCAGGAAAGCAACAGACCAACTGGGCAGGTGTTACCAGAGCCAGCTATGTCACCTTCTAACCCCAGGGACTGGAAACTTTCCAATGTGTCCACCACTTCTGGTCTGCTCTTGAGAGCAAATGTTGAGTCTCCCAAAAAGACTCAATCCTTTATTTTTTGTTCATATTGCCAGTTCTTGGAGTAGCTACTAAGTAATTATTGGATCAATGAATGAATATTTGACTGGATCCATAAAGAATTACCCTTATCTCTAGCCATACATCCCAGGACAAACTTTTTAAAAATATTCATTTATGCTTATCTTACTCCTCTGTAAAAGAGAGACTGGTTGGGGAGAAGGTAACTTTTTATCCATCTAGTCACACATGTATGCATTGATTCAGCAATAACTCAATATCTATACCAAGAACTTGGGATACAAAAAAGAAACTCAATCCTTGCTCTCAACAAAAGACCAGAAGAGATAGAATCAGAGCCAGTGTTTAATAATAAGTTGCGTGGCCTGGGTGAAGAGACAGATTAAAAAAAATTGAAAGACAAGGTCTCTTTCTATCATATGACAAATTCACACATTAATTACTTAATTAAATGAAAGTCATTAACCCCACAACCCTCTCTCATCCCCAAGGACCCCAATGCAGACCTGATGGAGCTACTGTTGAGTGAAATGTTATGTCCAGGACTGAGGAACCAGAGGGAGTGGAGAAGGGTGGCTGTGTTTTGATTCTCCACAAATGTCTCTAAATGCAGCCATCTTTGACGACACAAGAGAGGCAATTTTCCTGCAAGTGAAGAAGTGGTGTCTGGTGTCTATACTACCATTCCAGATGTGGGAGTGTTGCCTTGTGCCTGCCAAGACAGAACAGAGAAAGAGCAACTCAAAATAACTTACAACACAGACTTAAGGAATCTGAAGGCCTCGCTAATATTCCTTTGGACAGAGGTCCTCAGTAAACCTTTCCTTTTCTCTTCCCCTGGCTGCAATCACACTACTCAAACATCAAACCCATTTAATAAACAATTAACGTGCGTGCACAATACAACACGCGTGCCATTTATAGCATTAATACAAAGATAGGTGGTCTTAAATTTACTAAGCAAATAATTAGTCACCAAGTGAATCACAGGTAAGGACAGCCATCAGCAGTGATGTCACCTATCCAAGGGGGTTGGGTTTCTAGTGGGGAGTGGGCTTTTTTTACGTGGCCAGGAAGGTCTGACATTGGTCGCAGTGCCTCGGGACCTCCCCCAGCATTTATTTCTTCCCTGTAGAAAGAAGGGGGGCAGAATTAATCGCTTCAAGTTGAAAGTCTATGCCAAGGGAAGCGTTAGGAGAGGCTTTCTTGTGGCTCAGAACCCTGATTACCGCAATTAAAGTCCAAGGTGTGGCACTATTTGCTCAGCATGCTCTGACACATGAAAGAAAATGATTCAGGCAAGGAAAATAATTACACATTAATTTGTGTTTGGCAACTGTGTTTTATTCCTTTGGCCCACAAAGCGAAGATAAAAGGTGATATTGTTGAAAATGTGTTCTCTGCCTTCAGTGGGGTTGCCATGGGCTGTGTTAGGAGACAGGCTCTCTTGGTTGGGCTTTTTTTTTTCTTTCTGGCATTGTGGTGCTGTCTTTTGTGCTCCAGTGATATGGTCTCCAGGAGATGCAGAGGAGAAGTGCTTTTCTGACCCCTTTGCATTTGTGGGATTCCCATGGTTTAAAAATGGTCATGCCTAGGGCAAAAGTTCCAGTTTCCATCCAGAAGTCACTCCTATAGCATGAGATATGCCATGAAATAGGCCACAAACCCAACCACCTATGGTGACAGGCTGGGGACATCCGTGAGCAAATAACACAGTATGGCCACATTGTGAGGATCTGGCAAGGCCAGGAAGAGACAAGGGCCTTGTGTGGCCTTCTCTTCTGATACTTTGAAAATAGAAATAAGAAAATCCAAATGTTGTCTTGGGTTTTCGATGTTAACCCAATTAAGGGCTGGCAGAGTGAATCAATGGTAGAACGTCTGCCTGGCAAGTGTGACACCCTGAGTTCAAACCCCAGTGCCATCAATGTCAGCCCAGTTAAGATAAAATAGGCAGGTCTGTGGGCTGCACCTGACCTTCCGGAGCCAGTTTGACCTTCTGCAACTCAGCACGGATAAGTACGGAGGTCAGGAAGACTCAGCTCTGAGCTCCATCCTTTACCTGCCTGGTGACTTTGGACGTGGTGTTTAATCTGTGTAGGCCCAGGTTTCCTATTTATAAAATGGACAGAGTAGCAATGATCCCTCCCTCGCAGAGTCTGTGTGAGATTAAATGAGATAATGGAGATAGTCCCTGGCAAATGCTAAAAATGGAATGAATGCCAGTGACGAGAACTATTTATAATTGAACCCTGGATGAAGCATTCTGGGAGGATAAAAAAAAAGTTATTGCCCTTGGCTTTTCATCAAATATGCAGTCTGCATGTAGCACCTGCTCTATTGATAGCGAGAGAGTCACTGGATGAATGGGTGAGTGAGAGAGTGAGGGAATGAGCGAGGGAATGAATGAATGAATGAGCGAATGAATGAGTGAATAAGTGAATAAATGAATCAATGAGTGAGTGAATGAATAAATGAAGACACCAGTGAAGTGTCCAGAATAATTAAGGACTGTCCCATCTTTGCTTTCTGACAAGGTTCCTTACTGAGTTTGTGCCAATTGCTCCATCTCCATGGACTTCAATATCTTCATCTTTAAATGGACTGGATGTCCCTTCCTGGCCAGCTCAGAAAGCTGCTCCACTGTCTCCTGACATGACCTTCTAAGGACTCAGCAAAGAGCAGAACTGACCATCAGGGATGGCCCCTGAGATTGCTCATCATTGGAGAGAGATGGGCCCTGTCATTGTCCCCACCCCATGTCTATTCTGTTTCTTCATTCTGCTTTTTGGTCCTGAAGGCTGTGCTTGAATATGGGCTCTGAGGGAAGCAGAAGTTGGGGATGGGGTCAGGGTATTTGGTCTCCTGCTCTGTGCTGCACCCCATTGCTAGCATCCTTCTTCTGAAGATCATAGCTCTTCTGGGGACCCTCTGTTCTTTCAGGTTGCAGGGTCAGAAGCCTCTCCTGAGGACCAGGAAGCTAGGAATCAGAAGCTAGTCCAGATTCCAGTCTACACCTTTGCCTGACTCACCCTGGTCACATCTTGATTCCCACAGATCCTCAGGGGCTCAGGTGAAAGTGCAAGCTGTTTCCTGCAGGGACCCTGATGCCTGTGACAGGACACATCTGTGAAAAACTCATTCTCTAATGAAGAAGAGTTCCCAGTGCCCTGTTAGAAACACAGGCTTGGGGACCAGACAGGCTGGAGCTCAAACTCCTGTTAGCCAGCCATGTACTGGCTCTGGGAACCAGGACAAGTCCTGCCATGACTCTAAGCCTGCTTCTCAATCTGTACAACGTGCAGTCCAAGCAGGGAGAAGTGAGTCTGGGACGGTCCATCTCAATATCCTCAGCTCAGATCAGCCTGGTCGGGCCGTCCAGATCGCTTCTTCCTCCTCCTCGTCAGTGGCTCTTCCTCACTTCCAACAATCACGGAGAGTTGTTAAAATTATCCTTGAAAATCTTTAAAAGACATAACTCCAAGTTTTGGATGTATGCTCTGTATCTTGATATATGTACAGCAATGCACATTATATTGAGAACTAGATTTGCAAAATGCAGCCTTACAGCATTTGATGTTAAAGAAAGACAGTGAGAGAGGGAGGGAAGGAGGGAGGAAGAGAGAGACTAAGAGAAAAAGAGAGAAACGTCCGTACGTGCACGTGCGCTCGCGCGCGCACACACACACACACACACAGAGAACATGCAGCTGACTTTGTCAAGTTCAAAGACATTTAAGGTACAGCCCCCTTGATTTTACAGATGAAGACACTAAGGTTCAGAGAAGTTAAGTAATCTGTGTAAGGGCACACAGCAAATAATTGACAGTCAAGAATCAAATCCAGGTGTGTCTGACTTCAAACTCTATGTTCTTCCCACCTCCCAAGTCAAAATGTCTGGCTTTATTTCAATTGGAACAAACCAGCAAAGAAACAGATACTGAAAGCCAGCACCTGGATATAGGTTGAGCCATGAGAAATGGTTTTGAATTCTGGGCCAGCTGCTTTTGTCACTCTTAGCCTCTTAGTTTGAGTGGTGGGATCCAGGACCCTGTGCCCAGGGAGTCCTCTGTACCATCTTCCCCTGACAACCCAGGAGGAGGCAGCATAGGACACCAGTCTCCTTGGCTGGCAAGCCAGGCCAGAATTTTTTTGATTGTTTTTGGCCACTGATGAATGGTGATAATTGTTGGGAGATTAATTTAAGATTCTCTGATGAAAGATACTACATAAGTGCCAGGCAGAGAGAGAGAGAGACAGAGGCAGAGAGACAGAGAGAGAGAAGGAGAGGAGGGAGGGAGGGAGGGGGAGGCTGAGCAGGCTTTCCCTGGGGTTCCTGCGCTGACTCAGATTCTGACCTTGGGCAAGTCATTTAACCTCTTTATGTCAGTTGCCCTCATCTGTAAAGTCAGCTAACGATGCCTGCTCTTCTAAACCACTTTGATTCTCAGATGAAAGTACCTATAAAAGTACACAGGATTACTATTAATTGGGCCATTATTATTTTATTATTAAATAGATTAAGTCCACTAAACTTTAACTATGTTTTGACTTCCACCTGATGGGCAGGATGAGTAGTTAAACATCAGATGCTAGCCTCTGATGTCGTCCTGTGTGGGGAAGCCCGGCAGACAGGCACTTCCTGTCAGGAGGTCATGGTCACCCAGCAGATTGGGCCATTTCAGAGCCTTCTGCTTCCAGCTTTCTGTCTGAGTTCATGTGACAATTGAGGTGATGTGCATGGTAACCAGAAGAAATGGGTGAAGGGAAGGGCACAGGTTCTCGATCAAGACTAAATGACTGTAGAAACTGCCAGACTTGTGAATATTGGAAACTGACCTGTCCCACCACGCAAGGCTCAGAGGACACAGCTCTGTGCAGGTGTCTATGCTACATCAAATCAAGGGTGGCAGACGTCAGCTCTCTGACACACCACTTTACTGCTCTGAGGCAGGAAATCAGTGTAGGAGAGCAATCCTCGAACTCGGATTCCTGTTTCCATCCACAGATACTAATGCCAACATTACAAGCTTGTAGTTAATGTTGGGATAAAACTTGAACGCCACACCTGGCACAAAGAACACGCTCACCAAACTGCGTCCACTACTGTGATCAGAAAGCGGACCTCCCTCCTAATCCAAGGGGAATGGACCACCTTCTGTATTTATGACACCTGTGTGTGATAAAGACATAAAAATAGCCTGACTTCCCTTTTTACATAGCAAGCAGAATTGCATAAGAAATGTATACTTGGAAAGAAAATAACCAATGAGCTCAAAGGAGAAAGCTAGGTCCTAAACCCACAGCCCTACGACGACCCGGATGCCCTCCATAACCCTTAAGGACATGGTGCTCACCCTGTATGGTGCATTTGTAAGGTCAAGAAGGAGACAGGTAGTGGCAAGGAGCCTTGGCTGCCAGGGGACTACCTTGTATTGGAGCCTCCCTGTGTTGCTAAAAATCCACACTGTGGTTTCTGCTTTCACCCTATTTTCTTCCTCAGATTATAAAGGCGTTTCACTGGACTGAGTTGGGTTTCCAGAATTCTAATTGTCTCATGTATTATGCACTGATTAGAAATACCCGAAGTATACCACACATGTATATCAGAAAAAAAAAAACTATACTCAGCAAACGGAGCCCATGACTTCATGAGTGTACATTGAAATACACTCACATAAGCTGAATAATGGCCAGGAAGTCACAGGTGACAGCCAGAACCGGGAAGTCCTGCTGGCAGGGTCAGGAAGCCTGAGAGATGGGAAGCAAATGTTCTCTACATAATTTCTGGCTCTAAGATTCTCCAAAGGCATTGGGGAGTCAGACACAGACCCCTCACAGGCCTGTCACACCTATCTCTGACAACCCCAAGATTGTCACTGGGTGACGTGTTGTACCCCAGCCTACCTCTCTGCACCATCACTGAGAGGAGTCCTCCTCACACCACACAGCCAGAGCCCAGCTTGGAGGAAGAGTAAACGCATATGGTCTGGAAAGCCTTTTCTTCCTCATTCTGATCCAGTAAGCATTTATTGAGCACTTGCTGTGTGCAGTCACCTTGCCAATTACTTACTCATGACCTGTCTCTTTCAATTGTCATGGCAACTCTGTGAAATTGACCCTGCATCTTGTCACTGTTGAAGCCTAGTGACTTTATTTTCAGGATGTACTTTATTTTCAGTAAAGTAGGAATGGTGAGTGTGGCCCATGTACCTGGGATCAGTGTCAGGATCAAAGGAAACTGTTTGTAAGGGGTCTTGGAAAACATGAAGCTGTGCCTAGAGAGAAAGAAAAGAGCACCAGAAAACCTCTTTCCTTTGATAAAATTCACTCTTGACAGATGACTGTGAGGTCCTAAAATGGCCTTTAAATTGTCAAAGTCCTCCTTTCTCCCTGTGCAAACTCCGACTCATCACAACCCCTCTCTGGTCCATTCTATGACCAATCAGTATAGGTGGTTAAGTCCCTGACTCTCAGGTCTGTCAAACCTAGATCTGAGTTTCACTTCTGCAAGGTAAAAGTAGCCGGCCGTGGTCAGACCCTGTGACCCCTCTGGGCCTCTGCTTCATAAGTTGGGAGATCAGAAGAGTTGCCGCCCTGGGGTCTGTTGGGAAGATGTGATGTGCAGGAGTGCACAAAGCCATAAATGCTGTGATTGGCTCATAACATACAGGTTTTATTACTGTCATTATCCAATTCTGTATGATTATACCCACTTCCAAGATGGAGAAACAGAGGCTCAGAGCTAGGTAACTGCTTCCTCTGGGCTGCACAACTCCTAAGCAACAGATTTGAATCCATTTTTGGCTCAATTCAGGCTTGCTTTCAGTTTAAACATTGCTTTTCCAAGGGAAAGGAGGAGAGAGAGAGAGAGAGAGAGATGCTTCTAATCCAGATTATATATAATCATTTCTTTTGCCTGGTGCTTTCTGCTTTTAATCACCTTTTCATTCATTATCTCATAAAATGCAACTGATACGGTCACCGCAAAGCCCTGATTATAATTTGGGCTCCTATCTCTCACATCTTAATTCTGCCTAAAACGTCCTTAAGTTTTGCAATTTGCAGACTGAAAATCAGTATGCACCATTTGACCCAATGATGCATCACCTGACAGCAGATTGCAGCATATCTGAAATTAGGTTCTTGGCCCCAAACTTATCTTGTGTGGTTTGGCCGCCGAAATACTTCATTTGCTTATGAATCACGCCTCTCCCCGCAGCTCACCTGCTGTTGGCACACAGCAAGAGCGGGAAAGGAAAGGACCAGCAGTGAGGGCCACATTCAGCGGTTACCTGTGGACAAATCCAAAGCTTCTTATCAGCAATCTCAGCCTTTCTGAGCATGGGTTTATTTATTGGTACAACCTCTATCGTTGAGAGGCTTGAGGAAGATGAAATAAGATTACAATGCAAATCATTTGCTCACTTAGCACAATTCCTGGTCTACATAGTGCAGTTGTCCTTTGGCCTCCAAGGGGGATTGGTCCAGGACCCACCCCAACCCTGCCCCAGATACAGAAATCTGTGAATACGCAGTCCCTTGTATAAAATAGTACAGTATTTGCATTATAACCCACACATGTCCTCCCCTATTACCTTAATTGCTGGATTAAATATTATAATATTATTTAATAATATTATTAAATATTTTAATCCCTAATACAATGTGAATAGTTGTTACACTGTACTGTTTAAAGAATGACAATAAGAAAACTTGTCTGTATGTGTTTAGTACAGACACACTTAAAACATATAGATATGTTTTAATTTATATAGGTGTGTATATAACCTAATATACACCTAATACATATATATACGTATAATATATATAATATAATATATATGTATATATATATATGTATGTATTAGGTGTGGTGCATGCCTGTAATCCCAGCACTCGGGAGGCTAAGGTAGGAGGATTGAGTTCAGGGCCAGCCTGGGCTATATACCATGACCACGTCTCACAAAAGAAAAATACACACACACACAGTTGAAAGTTTGGAGATGAAAGGCCAACTGTAAATAAATAATATCAGTTAAGCTTCGTTTCATGCAGGAAGGCCAGGCTTCTTTGATGCTCCCCAACCTGAAATCCAGTAAAATTGTGTCTGTGTCTGTTTCCTGGGCTCCCAGCATTTTCCTGATTGGTACGTGAGTCCCTGCCAGGAGGATGGTCTGCAACCAGACCTCTGCACAGATCCCTGCAGGATTTCACCCAGTGATTAGTGCCACCTTTTCTTGTTTTCAAGATGTGCATTTTTTCAATATTGAACGTGTGTGAAATCAGAACAGCTTTTGAAATCTATGGGTTCATTTAGCAAAGTAGTAAACATTTCTATTTTTTCCTTCAGAAAAGCTGTTGAACCATCATCAATGTTAAATCAGAGTGAGCAAAAATACGAAGTTCCCGTTGCTTCCAGGGGCCCCAGGTCTGTTGGATGTGGTTGTGAAGGGCTGGGAACTCAGCTGGATCAGAGCTCTGGTGTCACCAGCCCTCTGGGAATGAGCTTGTGCTGCAGCGCCCCCTGGTGTCTGCCAGGTCGTGCAACACAAAAGGCAGTGTGAAAACACAGAGCTTTCAACACAGCTAACTTCCCTTCCTGCCAACAAGAGCAACCTGCAGACAGTGTGGGAGGTCTCATGCAACTGTGTGGTGATAAGATAGACCCTCCATGAGAAGAGGAGGGACAGCACAAATGATGAATCCTGGGCTCAGGTTAAGTCCAGGAGAACCGTAGCTTCCTTTCTGCCACTTCTTTGGAAATCTAAAGCCAGCTCTGCTTTCTGGAACAGCCTGAGCCCCAGGGGCTCTGCTCTGCTCTGTGTCTGCCAAGGATGGGAAAGGATGCTGGATCCAGAGAATGACCTGTTGAGACAAGAGGAGATGGGAGCTAGCACGCACTTCCAGACCCTGTCTTTCTCTGAGCCCTCTCCTGCACTTTGATTTCTCCGCCTGCGTCAGACTGGGTGGCTCCACTGGTTTGACTCTGCACATGACACCCGTCATGTGGGCTCTGCTTTTACTCCAAGACCAGTCTCCAGCACCCAGCCCCGACACTGGTCTAACTCCCATTCCTGAATTTTCTAGTCAAGTCTCATACCAGATCGCTGGAGGGGAGCAGCATTGGCTGGCCAGCCCATGCACTGGACTTGAAACCAAGAGCTCAAAAGAAAACGGGGAAGGAAACACCATCCTCAGCCACTCTTATAGAAACGACCCCAGACCATGCCTGAACACGCCTTTTCACGGAGATCATGTATGGATGACGTTCAGAATAGGCCCTGAATGTTTTCATAATTTGCATGCTTTCGGTTTGCCATGCAAGAAAGACCCCTGAACTTGAGCGCTACTCTACACCATCATTAACCTTTGAAGCCAGCAGTGCACAAAGTGTGGGTCCTCTGGTTAGTAGCATTAGCTTCAGCTTGTGGCTTGCTAGAAATGCAAATTCCTGGATCGATGAGTCAGGAACTCCGGGCTGGGGCCCATCGTTGTGTGTGGGAACAAACTTTCCAGGTAAGTCGAATGTATACGTGAGTCTGAGCACCGTTCTGTACTCAAGAATGGATGGAGGACCCAGTACAGGCCCCTGTGCCCACTTGGTGCTTTCTCACAAAGTTCAGGTTCATCGCTGGTTTGGAATGGTGTGAGATGAGGCTGAGCTTAGAAGAGGAAGATTTATTGGACAGCTTTCCAGGTGTTCTCCAATGAGATGTCACTATTTTGACTGAAATGAGTTTGTATATAACTTATATGACACTTATATACAATATAGACATATTATTTAAGCACGGATACATGCTACCACTTAAAACATAAAAGTTAAATGTACTCTGACCATATGATCCTGCAAATCATGTCCCCTTGTACCTTTCCAAAAGAGTTAAAGCTTTATATCCACACAGAGATGTGCACGTGGATGTTGACAGCTGCTTTATTCATAATTGCTAAAACCTAGAGACAGCCAAGGTGTCCTTTGCTAGGTGAGTGGATAAACCATGGTGCATTCAGATGACGGAATATTATTGAGCCCTAAAAAGAAACCAGTTATCAAGCCATATAAGAGATGCAGGAACCTTAGATGTGTATTACCAAGTAACAGAAGCCAATGGGAAAAGGCCATATACTGCCTGATTCCAACTCCATAACATTCCAGAAAAGGCAAAACCATGGAGATACAAAAACTATCCCCTGAGGAAGGGAGAATAAATAGTCAGAGCACCGTACCACGATGGTGGGCACACATCATTATACGTTTGCTCGAAGCTACCAAATGTACAATGCCACAAGAGAACATGACCTCCCTGTGATGATGTCATGCCAATGTAGCCATGACTTCGCCACTTTGGAGAGGGTTGGGGTTGGGGAGGCTGTGCATAGGGGGAGGGGACGGGGATACATGGGAAATCTCTGCACCTTCCTCCCAATTTTTCTGTGAACTTAAAACTGCTCTAAAAATAAAGTGTTTAAAAATATATAAGCACATTTGAGGCTGTTGGCGTTGCCACCATTTTGAACTGTGTAGACTTGCTTTTGTCCATTTTTGGACCTTAACAATTTGACTATACACACCTATTTGGGAACTACTAGTTTGAGTCTACAGTATTTCTTTCCCCAACTCTCCCTTTCTACCTGTCTGTCTTCAAAAGAATACCTTTGTATCACTTCAACAGAATGGAAAGTGACAAAATATTGTCAGTCATAATTCCCAAAGGAGAGCCAACCCTGGCTCCATTGCTGGCACATCAGTGACTCCTTTCTGCCTGGAGGCCAAGTCCATGTTCCTCAGTCTGACCTTCAGAATCTGACCAAATTGGTCCTTTCCCTGCCTTCCTACTCCTGATTCTGTCCTCTTTGACACAAGTTTCTCTATTCAAGCCCAGCCAATCTACTGTCACCTCTCCAAAGCCCCGCATTCATCCATGGCATCCACGTGCAACCTTGCACATCCCGACACTTCCTGACATTTCAGTAAATGCTGTGCTGAGTCTGATTATTTACCCATACGTCCATCTCCTCCACAGGACTGGCTCTTCACTGACCAGTCCTTCTGGCTATTTATGATCCATGCTTGTCACATAACTGGTGTTCAATAAAAGCTTTCTAAACGAATGAATGAACCAAAAAGTAAGGAGATGACTACAAGCTATCTGGCACCATCACCCCAGTCCCATGGCCATTTGTACGTCGGAAGTCCTGGCTGGGGGTGGGAAGTGTCTTTCACGGGTCCACCTCACACCTCACTCCGAGAACCTCAGTTGTGCATTATGGAGATGTCCCTAGGGGTACTGGGTTGGTTCGCCATGTTGTGTATAGTTGAGTTGCATTGTCTTCAGGTTTCTCTTTAAGGAAAAGGCCTAAGACAGTAAGTGAATACTTAGATACACAAGATCCAAAGAAATTACCCAGGGCAGGGCTCTGGTTCTGGCTGGCACATTTCTCTTGCTGGGCCTCTGGGCTCCTCTCTTTATCTGCAGCTCCACCATCAAAGGGTATCTGTTCCTCAGAAAATGGAATTTGCCAAAATGGTAAGGATACACCAACCCATGAGAACAAAGGCTGTGTCTTGAGTGAGCTTGGCCTCTTGGGCTTGCTGAGTTCTCTTTCTTTCTTTCTTCTTTCCTTCCTTCTTGGCAAGACATGTACTTTCATTTTTTTTAGTTTTTATCTTGTTTACATAGGTGAGTGGTAGCATACCCAGAAAAATAATTTAACTTATGGAAACAATTCACACCTATAGTTAGGATTTCCATAAAATGAAAGTTGGCTTCTGAAAGTACAGAGCACAAGCCTTCATTGGGCTGGAAAAGATCAAATACCAGCCATATGTTTTTTGTTTTTGTTTTTATTTTTTTTAATGTTTTCCAGGAGCAAATGCAAATCCAGAGAGGAATCAGAGACAATTGGAATCACTGAAGCAGAAATAGGAATCCTTGATTATTCACTCAGTGCCAAGAACATTCAAACCATGATCTCATCTAATCCTCACAGTAACTGTGTGGCGAAGCATTTTAAATCATCACTTTATAAACAAGGAAACCAAATCTCAGAGAGGTTAGGTAACTTCCCTAAGATCACACAGCTATTAAGTTATAAACCTGGATTTCTACTTGGATCTATTTGATTCTAAAGTCTTGTTTATAGAGAGGGCCAGATGTAGCTTACAGTAACTGAAGTCACACATGCTATCAAGGCTCCAGCTTCATCAATCATCACCACACCTTCCACTTCTTCCACAGAAACTGGGACTCTTGATTTTGATAGAAGGACACTAAAATGTTGGTAATTGATGAAAACTCCATGCAGGGGTACACGGCCTGTCAGGTCTGAGGGCCCTATGGGGCTAAGCTGTGATGCTGACCAATCTCTACTCAATCCCACTTCCTTCCCTCCCCGTCAGGGTGATGTTGAGAGCCCTTTCCTGTAACTGCCTGCTCTCTAGTCTCTGTCTCCCATTTCTCTGGGAACTTAACAAAGGAAGGGAAAAAAATCTGCCTCTATGAGCATTTTACTCCAAAGAGACCGAAACATCTGAACACCTAAATCGTTGGATCTGACTGAGTTGACTGTATTAAACTAGGCTCACTGCTCCCCTCTTCCTTTTCTTGTGCCCTTTGTTGTCCAGCAAAGTGGGGGTTGGTGAGGAAGAGTCAGTCCATCACGGATGAAGATGCTATGCTTGTATGCAAATTCACATCTCTGCCAGCTCTGCTTTTTAAATAGTCTTAGCCTAAAATGATGGGAGCAGCGGTGTGCTGGAAAATGCCTCAAAATTAGTGATGTCCAGGGCAAAAAGCTGTTGGTCTCCTATGACTTGCAGTATTGCCAGTCCCCATGGTGTAAATGTTCCCACCATGGTTGACACCAAGCTGCTATGAGGCCACCAAGTGCTAGTTAGGCAGGATGAACACAGGCTGTTGTGAGCAGCACACACTGGGGGTGAATGCGTGCCCAGGCAGCAATGATGTAAGCTCTTGGCTATATAATTCATTCCAACAGGATGCCACAGACACTGCTGTGTTGGAGATGCTGTGCTAGTTCCCTGTGAGACATTTAAAGAGGCTGGGCTCTGATACACGCTGCATGGAGAGTCCACAGAGGTTCTGCAAAATCCCTCCCGGAGGGAAAGTTGGACAAGACCACAAGAGCTTATCTCTGTTCTCTTAGGACCTGCATTCCACAGACAATAACATTTTGGTTTCTAGCTCTCTGACCTTCAATCTCTTCCTATGTCATCTTTCCCTTGTAATAACTCAATCTGGATGTCGTAAGTACAAGTGCCTAAGGGTCACAGATAAAATACTGTACCTTCTCTGGATGATGTTATCTTCTTCCACAGAGGATTGCTGAATGGGTTTTTCCATTCAGGAATTGAGCATTCATGAGGCTGGCTTCATGGGAAGGCAGGATTTATTTCTGCTTGTCTTACTCCTAGATGTATCTTTCCTCAAGCTCCCAAGGACAAACTTGAGGTGCTCTCTACTGGGTCCTTAATACAGGTTGAAAATCCCCACGTCCACAAGACTCACAGATGGTCTGTTGAGTTTGTTGCATGTCTCTTGGTCCTCACTGCTCACCAGATGGCACTCCCAGGGAGGGAAAGTCACCCTCAAATGTCAGACTCAATTCTCTGCATTCCCTTTGGCTGAGAAGCCCTGGTTCCTTGGTGATTCTGACTGTTATCTTTGACTCTCAGCCTTTGTGACCCCCAAAAGCTCTGCTGGCTTCGCTATCTCCTACTTACTGCTTTCTGCATTCCTGAGGACCCAAGCAGCCTAGGAATAGCTAGTTACTTCAGCCACCTCTGGAGGCCCCAGTTCTGCAAGCCCTGGCTCCTTTAGTAGCTTGCTGTAGTTTGAATGTTCCTCCAAATTCATGTGTTGAAGTTAAGTCACCACCGGCTGGTCCGAAGAGTGGGGCTTTGGGGGAAAGGATTAGGCCAGGAGGACTCTGGCCTTAGGACTGGATTAGGGACCTTATAAAAGTGCTTGGGGAGTAGGTTTCCTCTCTTCTGCTCTTTCACCCTGAGACACTGCATTCTGTGTTCCTGTTAATCTTCCCTTCCTTCCAAACACAGTGGCACTCAAAAAAAAAAAAAAAACAGGTCTTCACCAGACGTTGGACCTATTGAACTCGCCATCTTGGTCTTCCCAACTTTCAGAAATATGAGGAAGTGAATTTCTTTTGTTTATAAATTACCCAGTCTGGGATATTTTGTTATAGTAGCACAAAACACTAAGGTATAGCTTTTGAATAGCTTTTCAAAAGGAAGAGTTTTAAGCCCAGCTTTTCTTCTTGCTCTTAGCAGGGGGTTTGATCTCATAGCTAGAAGAAGAAGATACAAACCCTGATTTTTCAATGTTGGCAAAAAAATCTAATTTCAAAAATATATTGCGTGATCCAACACATAAGGGCCAAATGAAACACATCTTTAGGCCAGTACGGCTCACAGGCTGCCAATTTGTGACCTCTGGTGTGTTGGAATGCAAGTGAGCAAGAGCTGTGCCTTCCTAGGGGAGGCCTCGCCCCGCTCTGATTTCAGTTTGTAGATTAAACAGAGCCCAGCTTTGAAGACTTGAGGAGAATAAAGCAAACTGGATGCCCTCTGGTCAGCTACCACAGAAGAAACATCAAATCCACCCTTTTCTTCCTCCCAAACCATTCCTGGCTACCCATAAGATAAAGGTTGTGTAAGGTCTATGGGACCTGGATTCAAATCCTGCCACTTAGTTAGCTATATAACTTTGCCTAAGTCACTTAATCTTCTCTGAATCTTTGAATATTATTCAAATTCCCCTCCTTGAACATAAATTGCTGGATTAAGTGAGGCAATGATGAAACTGTCAAGTAATTGGTAGGTCCTTAATGTGTGTCATGTTTGAAGCAGGTGCTCCCCTCCCACCGAATTCTCTTCATTTTGGCCTCTCCTCTTCCCTGTTCAGACCTGCAGGTTCTTTGATCTGTGGCGTTTCCAGCCCAGGGTCCTTTGGTCTTTCCCAAGAAGCTAGAGAGGCCCTGCTGTCTACTTCCTCCACTTAGTCATGATAATATATCCACCATAGGAGCCAGCAGGCTTCAGCCCACGGGCCATCAGAGTGGCATGACTCCATCCTGGGATGCTGTGATTTATTTCTGGGATGACTAGGGCTTGGAGAGAGGGGAAGTGTTAAGAATTAACTCCCCATAAAACACAAGCAAATAAAAAAGAAACCGATAGTCATTCAGAATCATTTAGACGCAGCAGCTTGCTAACTTTCCCCAACTTTGGAGCGAAGAGGACATACTGAGTTATTCACAAGGGCTTCTAAGATGTCGAACATGTAAGAACTATTGAGTGTCGGGCTGGTTCCAATGACATAAGACTGGCCATATATCTTGGAAATCGTTGCTGCTGAAGGAATTGTTCTAAACAAACAAAAAAACTGTGAGGCAGGTGAAGAGAGTACTAAGAGAGGCCACTCGTCATTTCTTTGGGGGTTCAGCCATTTCTGAAAGCAAAGAACTACAAAGTGTTTTACAAAAATCTCCATCAAGCCCAACTGTTGACTGATTTGGGGGGAAAGCACTGAAAGCAAATATTCCACATGCCATAGGTTAAGAAGAGCTGGAGAAGTCAGGCCAACTGTGTAGATCTTATGAAGAAACATGCAACAGGGGGCCGGAGAGGAGAAAGTATGGTTTAGGCCAGTAATTTGCGTGATACAAAAGCATCCTATAATCTGAGAGGTCTTCATTTGAACTAAGTAATAGCTATACCCCAAGTCCTAGATTTTGCTTCACAACAGTGGTTAAAGAAAGAATAAAAGATTAAAAAGTCCACTAGGTTCTTTTGAAGTGTCTCTGCTAATTTTTATTAACTCTGGAAAAGAGAATGTTAATTTGATAGAAGGTGAACTAGGTCCACCAGCCAGATAAGGTTGGAAGTTTATTGAATGCTCAGAAACGCCCAGGAGGTCATTATTTCTTATCTGATCTGATGGCAGCAATGTCAGAATTCAAACCCAGCTCCAGCTCTTTGCTTTGTTCCTTCCCCAGTCCTTGCTTGGCTGGAAGAAAACTCTGCTTCGAAAAAGCACTGTGTGTGTATGTGTGTGCTTAGATCTGAAAGCTCACACACAGCTATGTGTGCAAATTCTCTCTAAGCTTTCATCAGAGGAGAATTATATAACAATATCATATGATTTTGCAAGAGGTTCACCAGGGCTGTTTCAGAGGCTGTCAGCCAAGACACTGTGCAGACAGCGAGGCGTCAGAGCTGGTCCTGCAAAGTGGATGTTAATTACCTAAAACAATGTGTGTAATAGGCAAAGAAAAAAACAGGACCTGCTCTCTCAGTGCTAACCACTCAGCTTATTACAGCATCAACTGCTAAGTTATTTAGCCCGGAGGAGTGGTAATTAGCCGGCTTGCAAATTAATAAGAACTTGAACCAAAAAAAAAAAAAAAAAGGAAAAGAAAAAAAGGCTGGGGGAGGGGAGAATGGTGGGAAACTTTTTATCTCTTATTCTTGAGGAATATATTTAGCCTTCAATTACCTCATTAACTGCCCCAAATTCACTTAATATATGCTGTGGACATTCCCCTCGATTGAGGTTCTTGGGCATAGCAGAGTCCCAGCCCTGCAGGCAGCAAGAGGAGACAGACAGAAGTTATATATTCTTCCATTTTTTTTGTTTTATTTATTTTTTAAAATCTGTTTCTATCTTAAACCTAAATCACTTGTCTGGTTTGAGTTGGCAAAAGTTAATGCTTGTGCTTAATTGTGCCAGAGACATTAGTATCTACCCGGGTGAACCAAGCCGAAATCAGGCTGCTTTTTAAAACGTCATAGTGCCCTGACTCAGTCCCTGTGACAGTGACGACTCCCTCACCCAAGACTCTATTATTAGCTCTTTAATCTTATTGCCCATTAATAACAAGACACACATAATGAATAGGCAGCGGGGTTGTTTGGTATTCTAACAATGAAACGCTTTTCTTTTTTCCCTACTGGCAAAGGAAGTTTCAAGATGAAAAGGGGGGTCGATTCAGCAGAGGACTGGCATTATAGCATGTTTCAACAATGTCAGGGTCACCCCGAGTCCCCTCAATTTAACATACAGCGCACAACTGTGACTGCTGTTACAACACACAAATTGCAACAATTATTAATTCAGCACTCACTAGGTTTTAGCTGCATGGATTATTTTAATTCTCCAGGTCAAGCAGGCAGAGAAGGGATTATCAGTCCAGATTACAGAGGGGGAGACTGGTGCTCGGATCGGGGGAAAAGTTTGCTCAGGACACAGGCAGAGAGGATTTCACCTAGACGAGCTGTCTCTGGTGTCCTTAGCACCACATTCACTGACCACAGCAGTTTCTTGCGAGGATTAAGGTCCAGTCTATTAGAAGGCCATGGAATCACAGTTAAGTCCTCTGAGCTTGCTTTGCTGTGTTCAGTTTACCTGGGGAGGAGCTGTCTTGTAGACAGACTTCGTAGAGAAGTCTTCTGTCTTCCAAAAAATACTGAGGCAGGCTAAGATAGGAAAAGTTCCAGACTCTTAAAACACATACGACTTAATATGGTATTTCAGGTTGAACATTCTTCTCTTTCTCTGAGCCTTCTTTTCAGTTGCAAAGATGTGTAGGTTATTCACACCCTGGCCCAGGGACAACTCAAACCACTCCCACCCTAGCCCACCCTAGCCCACTCATTGATTATTGGTGGTCAGAAATCACCAGTTTTTTTTCCTTCCCATAGGTTAGCTTAGGTTTTAAAAGCACCTCGAAAGAGGAAGACACTCTCTCTGTTTCTGCCTCATACCTGGCTCATCATGGCTGCTTGTAACTTTTTCCATAACTTTTTATAAACTCCATTACCTCTCTTACTACACCCACGTGTCCTGCCTGGGTGCTTCCATGTGGACACAAAGAATTTCGGAATCTTCTGATCAGAAACTAAACTAGCCTACAACAATATGACCTCTATTTACTGGCTAACTCCTGACAATCCACCAGTAGAAATTCGTTAATTTAGCAAGCAGCTTTGAACTTTGGCAAAATTTTTTAAATCTCAGTGAATGGATGTGATACATTCTGTGAGTCACTGGGAACAATGGAAGCTGATGACTAGAGGCAATATCGGCCCTGGGAAAGAGACACCACCAACAGAGGAAAGGGCTGGGAACCAAAGATGGGGGCACCATCTTCTGGTGCCAACACTGGCCATTTCCTGATCTGACTGAGGACCAGCAAGGGAGGGCCCCTGGCACCGTGTCAAAGGTGAGCATGTGGGACTGGAAGGAGAAGTGGGAGGTAAAGTTTGTAAGTTTCAGGGAGCAGGTCTTATTCTCCAAAACACCACTTGAATGAATGCTCTCCTCTCTTTTTTCAATGAGTTCATGTTACTACATGAAAACCAGTAAGATTCTCTCTCTCTGATTGTCAGGTTGAAGCATCCCCTAATTGTCTCTTAGGAATATAGACCTTTTCTGGAAGCACTTGGGCAGGCTTTCCCTCTCATCTAATGAGCCTGAGCTGGGTCACATGACCTTTCCTTGTCCAATCACTGGCAAGGGAATGGGATCTTTCTTGGCCCCATCAGCCCCATGCCTGAAGATAGGTGGTGGGGAGGGACGTTAGCTCTTTCTGATTTGCATGGCCATATCGGGTGGTACAGACACTGGGACAAAACTAGGGGACTGTGAGAAAGAAAGATGGGGAACTGGATATTGAAGAGGTGACCAGCAGCTTCAGGTAGGCAAAACCTTGCTAGTGTCTGGCATAGGGTAAGGACCAATGGTTGTGGAAGGGAACAAGGTAGCAACTGATGAAAGTTTGGACAAAATTTTGACACATCAGGTGGAGTAATTTTGCCCCAATGTCTTCAAGTCAACAACTGGCAAGCTGGTTCAAGCACTTCACAAGGTCACCTGACTTCAATACCGTTAATCAAGCTCAGATCCAATGATGCTGGGTGGAGCTTTGTCAAGTTTCAGGACAGAGTTCTAAAGAGACGAATGTTGTGCCCAAGGCCCTGCTACCCTAACACCTAACACATCTACTCTCAGTATTGCATTTTTCCCCAATCTTTTATCATGAGGAAGTTTAAAAGTGTTTTTCACATAACCACAGGCATGAAGTACTACTTTTATAATTGTTGTCGGATGAAAGAAACTGCATTATTACTTGACATCAGAATTCCTCTTGAGTAACCTGTTTTTCTTAAGAAAAATACATTTAATTACAAGCAAAAGACAAAGCACAAATCATACAAATTCTTGATTGTTTTGTATGGCAGAAATTTGGGAGTAAAGGCCAAGAGGGAGGGAAAGAAGAGAGGGGCTAGTTAGAAATGGAGGTAGAAATTTTAAAAGCAGACGTATAGAGAATACATTTTTAAGATGGAGTGACTGCTTAGATGAAACCACTGTTCTGCACCCTTTAAACCTTCATGAAAGTCTTCTGTATACACAGAGGTATTACAGATTTTTTTTAATCTAAAAGAAGATAAAATTTAAAACTTGGAAGAATGAGTTTTAGAACAGGGAAAACAGAAAAGGCACATACCACTTTAGCTTGCACACTGAGAGTGATGTCACATGTTGTCGTTAACTAATTATATGTTTAGGTTTTCGGCTCTGCGAGATACAAGAGGTTCCCTTTTCCTCTGGAGCATCCCAAAGGACTGGAAGAAGAGGGAAGTAAATGGGGGTGGGCTTGCAGATAGAATCTGGTTTAAGAGGTGTTTATTCAGCCAGAGAAATTCAAGGATGGACACAGAAGAGGGGACCAAGACATTTGCCCTTTACCCAAATTCTTTCACCACCAGAATATAAGTAAAAAAACTATGAAAAGATTAAAAATGGTATCAGCAAGATACTATTAGCAGCATTTAAAAAAAAGTTGGGGAAATATTTGTAACATGCATGACCAGGAGTTAATATGTTTAAAATGTAAAAAGTTCTTTTAGGTCAGTAAGAAAGTGGATGAGTGAACAGAGAAACTGACAAAAGCCATAAAAAGGAGCTCACCACACAGATATATTTAAAAAGATTTAAGGTTAGCATCCTATACTATTCCAAAATACAGAAGAAAGAAAAACAAAACTTGAAAGGCAAGGAGAAATCAACAAGACACCATGGTGGAAGGCCTCATTAGTCACACTCTGAACTCTCTTTTGAGAGTCAGGCAAGCATCAAATAGGAAACGGGAGAAAATGGATGGAATGATTGTTACCTCAGTTTAATGGCTATGTATCAACCCTAGTTCCTACAAACAAAGAATGTGCATTCTTCCCAAGTTTCTTTGGGGCACTGAGAAATGACCACTCTCTAAAACCATTAAAAAAAAAAAAACTCTTAAAAAAGTATCTTTCAAAATTAGAAAATTTACAGAACACATCCTTTGGCCATAATAATAGAGATTAGAAACAAAACAGTCACGCTCAAATAACAAGAAGAGAAAATTTGTGGGAAATTAAAAAACATTAAGCTAAATAACTCTTGAAAACATAAAGGAAATGGAAAGTGTAATTATACATCATTTAGGCAACAACAATGAAAACAAATCTTAAGAAACGTGGTCAAAACTGAACCCAGAAAAAGCTTTTTGAATTCTTGACTGAATGAAAATAAATGAGCAGAACATCCCACCCCCACCCCCACAAAAAAACTTGAAAGGAAAACCATAGTACAAATTAATTAGATACAAAAGAAAGAAATGCTCAGTAGAAAAGATAAATTTGAGAACTGGGTCTCTGAAAAAAAATCAAATAAAGAGATAAAGTTCCAGAAATTCTAATTTTCAAAAAGAATATGTGCCTTTAATCTAATTAAAATAGCTTGCTAACTGGGATAGTAGGAAATAACCAGACCAATGGAATGTAATAGAAGGTCCAGAAAATAGAGTAAGTATAATAAAAATTAAGGATAAAAAATTATACTGGAGCATGATGGTGCACGCCTGTAATCCCAGCACTTAGGAAGCTGAAGCAGGAGGCTCTCGAGTTCCAGGTCAGCCTGGACTACAAAATGACACCCTATCTCAAAAACAAACAAATGAGACAAAACCAGACTTGAAACAGAAAAGATATAAATGATACTGTAAAACAGACAAACCACAGATATCCAAAATTATTTTCCTACTTCAACATGAATAAATTCCAAGTAGATTAAAATTCTAAATGTTCTAAATACAGCCAGAATCTGGAAGAATATATGAAAGAATTATCAATACATAGGTGCTAAGTAGGGCTTTCTGGCATGATTACAAAAACAGAAGCTTAGAGGAGAGTGCTGATGAATTTGCTGATACATTTAAATGTATTCATTTATTTATTCAATAAATAGATGATGTCTCCTATATCCAAGCACTGTTACAGACACTTGAAGAATAGCAGTGAACAAAGCCAACCCAGATTGCTGCTCTCCAGTGAGGGAGACAGAAATAAATGAATGCATAAGCAAATTCTACAACTTTTTGGTTGATAAACTGTACAGTTTGCAGAAAGTGGTGAGAACAAGCACAGAACAGAGCAAGAGGATAAGGATGACGATTGGTTACAATTTTAAATACTCAGGTCAGTGTAGGTTTTGTTGAGAAGGTGACAGTGGTGAGAACCTCGAGGAGTTGGGGGAGGGAGCCACGTGGCTATCCCAGAGAAGAATGAGCTGGCAAGAGGACAAGCCCAGTCAAAGCCTGTAAAGTGGGAACCTGCTTGGACAATTGGAGGAATAGCAAACAGAGCTTTGAAGCTGATGAGCCAAGAATAAAACACTGGGAGATGAAACCAGAGAACTGAGGGGAGCAGAGAGGCCATGGCAAAACCATTGGCTTTACTCTGAGAGACACAGGTGCCACTGGAACATGAGGAAGGACAGGATAAGTTTGTCTGAGCTGGAATGGTCACCTGCTATTGGAGAACAGACTGTACAAGGTCAAAAACCGACTCCAGGACACTGGTTAGGAGAACACTGCAGCTTCCCAGGCAAGATGTGATGGCGGCTATGTTGAGTGTTGTTAGCAACCCATCTGGCCAGAGTCAATGGACAGTCCCAAGGCAGAGCCAAAAGGATATCCTATAGGGTTGGATGGAGAGTAAGAAAGAAAGATCCAGCCATGTCAAGGATGTCTTCAAGGTGCATTTGCCCTAGCAACAAGAGCTCCTGGGTCAGTGGGCAAGGCTGAGAGTGGAGCCCGTTTGGACAGCCTGAGCTTGAAGTATCTCTTAGTCATGAGGCCAAGAAGTCAAGAGACAGCTGGATGGAGGAGTGTGACATTCAGGAGAAAGTTCTGGGCTAAAACGAGATTTAAGCAGATTTAGTGGCAGTCTTAGTCATCCCTGGCTATTATGACAAAATCCCACAAACTGGGTGTTTTAAACAACAGAATGTTATCTCTTACAGTTATGAAAGCTGGAAGTCCACCATCAAGGTGTCAGGATCTGGTAAGGATTCTCTTCCTGGCTTGCTAATGGCCATGTCCTTGCTATGTCTACATAAGGTAGAGCGACACAGAGACAGTTCTTACCCTCTTATGAGGACACCAGTCCTATAGGATCAGAGCCCCACTCTTAAGACCTCATTAACTTAGTTACCCTCTCAAGACCCTATCTCCAAATATAGCCATATTGGGGGTTAAGGACTTCAACATATGAACTGTGGGGCTGGGGAGTACACAATTTGGTTCATAGTGATGTACAAATGCTGTTTCAACCCATGAGACAAGAAGGGAGAAAGTGACAGTGAATGAGACAAGAAGGACAGCACAAACACCATGTAGGGATAATGACAAAGCAGGTGACACAAGGGAAATATTGGCCACATGCAAGCAACAAAGGATTCACGTGCTGACTGCATGCACAGTGCTCTTATGGAATGAGACACTCCCAAGGAAAGTTGGGGAAAGGACACGGACAGGCAATTGTCAAGAAATCCAAATGACAATTAAACATACCGTGCACCATCTCATCTCACTGATCATCAGACAAATACAGACCAAAGGAGCCAAGAGAGATCATCATCATCCTTCAGGTTGGTTTGAATTAAAATGAGATGGTGGGGACTTGGTTTGTGGCATTTGGGGAAGGGTACACTCCGTGTGTAGTCAGTGAAGAGACAAGTACAGCACCACTAGATGGTACTTGAGCTGAAGACACAAAGCTTTAAAAAATCTGACAACTGCAAGGGAAATTTATAGGGTCAGAAGTCAGTGGTTGCCTTGGGGGGACTTTAAGGGATTAGTGACATAGATAGACAGGGGAGGGGATATCTAGGGAGCCACAGGGTGGTGACATGTGGAGATGTTCACTTGGTAAAAATTCACTGAGGTACATTTTTTCCTCTGTGTAATTTGTACATCAATATAACATTTAAAAAAATAACAACATCTTTCATTTGACACGGCCATCTTCCTTCTACAGGCAAGGGAAGCAGTTCTTCTGCAGCACAAAATCCAACAGTTGAGAGCCATCCTCCAGACCCATGTAGGATATGTGTCCCCAAACACCAGGGATACAAGAAAGACCTCAGTCACTCTTTAACCCCCCACTCAGCTCCCAAACGCCAGGTACCAGCCACAACAGAGAGCACAGCCAACAGAATTTTCTCTGGATGACTGGAGTTCACCGCAACATGAATATTTTTTTTTGTTCAAAGAGCATGGGATGAAAGGGGAACCAGATTTCCAGTGTGTGGTATTGGAAGTTCCAGAAAATTCTGTCCTACAAATAGAATCACCCTAAGGAGACTGATTAAAACTTCAGCTTTGTCCATAAAAATATCATCAGACAATATTCAATTCATCTGGACATCTGCTCTGAGTGGCAACACTAAGGTTATTAGAACAATTTTACAGGTGATGTAATTGGGTCTTAGACAAGAATTCTCTTGCTGTAAGCATTCACGCTTGGTGCTTTTGGTGCTAACCCAGATCCAGGGGTGCAACTGTCAGAGTTGGCTTTTCTCATCTCCCAGATGTTAGTAACTGAGTCTTTACATAGATTCAGAGACAGAATTCACTAAGGCCATGTATGAAATATAATCCACATTTTATATGAAATAAGCTTAGAAAACTGCTTCTCTTGCTAAGGCAAAAATGAAAGCAAAGAAAGGTCGTGAGTGATATGAAGAGAGACTACCTGCCTGCCTCTTTCTGCTTCTCCAGGTCCTGGATAAAATGTTATACTCCTTTCCCAGACAACTTTCTCTGACCCCCCTGCCTGTTCTCTCTCAGGGACACCTAGTTTTCCTCCAGAGCCTTGATCACAAGGGACAGGTGACTCCTTTCTGTACTAGTCTCATACTCCACACAGGCGTAAGGATAATTTTAACCCTGCTGTGTTATACCGGACACCTTGTAGCTGCTCAGTAAATCCTTATGGCATAAGCAGATGGGCGTTTTATTCCTACTCCAGACCATTTCCCTATCTTTGAGAGAAATGAGAGGGGCTGGGTAAAGTGGCTCAAGTGGTAGAGCGTCTGCCTAGCAATCGGGAAGCCCTGAGTTCAAACCCCAGTGCCACCAAAAGAGAAGAAAAAAGAAATGAGAGAGAAAATCTATTTTTAAATTCTCTAAGAAAAATTTGATGATTCCAATGTCCCTGCAAAATGGCAGTTTTGAATCTGGCTCCTAGGTAGGTAGTGGATGACTACTGGGCAGAAGGCAGGAGCTTTGGTAACTGAGAAACCCAGACTACCTCCTTAGCAGCTATGTGACCTTGGATAAATTTCCAAATGTCTTCAGGTGTAGTTTCTCAGGTTTGGAATGGAGAATTCGAATACTTACTGGATAACCTTTGTAGACTCTATCATGTAAATTTGGACACTTGAAAGTGAAAGAAATGTCCATCACTAATGCTGCTGGGACAGGTGGGGTGAGAAGCTATCCCAGGTTCCTGCAGAGTGGCTCTCACACTTGGCTGACCACTGCAACCATCCAAGAGTTTAGGAACCACAGATGCTGGTGAGATTGGCCTAGGACACGGCTAAGGTCTTGGGTGACTGTTATGAGTAGCCGGGGGCACAGCCTTGCTCAGAGGGAGTCTGGTTCCCTGCACCCCCTCATGCCCACACCCGCTCTCTCTTGCTCTGGCTCTGCAAAACATCATCACGTGAACGTTAGTGTCTCAACCGTTTCTAAACGCACAGTGGGGTGCATGAGGCACGTGCACACTGTGGTGCGGCCGTCCTCACCATCCGTTTCCAGAACTTTTACCTCTTCCTCCACCAACACTCTGTACTCATTAAACACTAGGTCTCCATTCTCCGCTCCTGCGCCAGGCCACCTCCATTCGACTTTCTGCCTCTTGGAATTTGCCTGCTCTGGGTGCCTCTGTCTTTTGTGACAGGCTTATTTCACGGAGCACAATCCTTGAGGTTCTAGCAGGTGTCAGAATTGTCATCCTTTTTAAGACTAAATGATATTTCACACATACGTACATGGTGCATCTTATTTATCATTTAGTCATTGATGATGGACACTTGAAATTGCTTTGGCTTTTTTGTTTTTTTTTGGTGGCACTGGGATTTAAGCTCAGGGGCTCATGCTGGCCCTGAGGTTGACTCTTACTGCTTGAACCAGGAGCTCTTACCACTTGAGTCACTCCGTCAGCCCTGATCATCAATGAACACTTGAGCTGCTACCTCCTTTTCGCTACTAAGTCTAACGCTGCTGTGAACATGAAGGAACAAATGTCTGTTTTAGAACAGCTGCCAGTTCTTCTAGGCAAATCCCCAAAGTGGAATCTCCTGCTCTTCACTCTTCTTTTTTGAATCTCCCTCTTACCACCATCTAACAAGTCGTTTACTCATCTTCGGAGTCACCTTGAATCCACTTCATCACCGGACTGAAGAGAATTCACACAAAAGAAACGAATAATAGTTATGAGAATAGCCTCTCAGCAGAGCAAAACTCTTGTCACAGACTTGCACAGCCCGGGAACCTGGCCTGTTCTGTGCCTGCAGTGAAGACTTTGGCTGATAAAGCACAGGTGTGTCAATGCCAAACAGCCCAGGCTCACATTAGATCGACCCTGACAGGACGTGATGGCTTCCTGTCTGAGCTCATGGCTGGTATGTCTCCAAGACATTGTTTCCCCTGGGGACCAGCCCTCCTGATGCTGGGAGGTTGTGAGGGATCTGCAAGGGAGTGGCTTTGACTTTGCCTTCTTCACAACATAAGTAATACACAGTGAACTCTGCAGGGGTCCTCCTGGGACCCTCTCCATGTCTTGAGGATGCTCAACTTGGGCGGAGACTTGGGAGGGCTTCCTGCTCTGTTTTTAGGAGCAGTGCATCTGGTCAGAGGCCAAGAGGCTGCAAGAGTGAAACACATGCCTCGTTCTTGGAGTTCAATGTTAATGTTTGCTCCCAAGAGAAGTAGAATTCCCTGAACCAGAAATCAAGTTCATTACTGACCAGGCAATGATGTCATCAGATTTGGTAAGAATTAATCCATCCTGACAACAGAAACAGTGAACAAACTTTCTCCAAACTTCCTGCAACAGGACTGGCCAACTTTGACATGCAAGAGGTAAGCAGGGGGAGGTGAGGCCACGTCCAACGAGAGCTGCTTCTCACTGAGGTTCTCTGCATTAGGATTTCAGGGATTCCCACCCAGATCCCTAAACAGTCATGGCCTCTTGCAGTCAGTTTTCTTGGGCAGCAGTCATTAGACTGTCTTTGTCATGCAAGGCTAGATAGCTCCATTGTTCAAAGCATGGGCCATGATCCCTGTGAGTTCTTAGCAGTCACCTCCATCCTCAAAGTCTTGGCAGGGGTGATGATGAGAGTAGGAGTCCACTCAGTGTTTGTGCCACAATAACAGTGTCTTTGTCCATTCTTTGTTGCTATCGCAGAGTACCACAGGTCATTTAATTTAAAAGGAGGTTTATTTGGCTCGTCATTCTGGAAGCTGGAAAGTCCAAGGTCATGGTGACAGTATCTAGCCAGCCTCCTCTGCTACGAGTTATCTCACAGCAGAGAAGCAGAAGCACAAGTAAGAGTGTACAGAAAGAGAGTAAAACTTACATTTATCAGACATCCATCCATGTGGGAGCTAACCCAGTCCTGGTTAACAGCTTTAATCCACTCATCAGGGCTGAGTCCTCCTGACCTCATCACCATTTAAAGGTCCCACCTCCTAACACTGTGACAGTGGCAGTTAAGTTTCAACATGAGTTTCAGAGGGAACATTCAAGTTGTAGCAAATGGCCCTACCATACAACCTCTGTAGGTCAAACCTACACAAAATCTGATCTCCACAGCGGCCTGTGCAGTCAGTGGGACCACCTCCACTGCACACACAGGCACCAGACTCAGGAACATTATGTAATCCTCTGTACTCAGCCAGACTCGTGATGCACACCTATAGTCCCAGTCACTTGGGAAGCATGAGACCAGCCTGGGCTGCACAGCAAGGCCACATCTCTAAAAATATAGCTTACTGCACTAACTTCCTACCAGGGTGCTAACAAATTATCTCACACCTAGTGGTGTAAAAACAATACATATTTATTTACAGTTCTGAGGTGGGTTTCACGTGGTTAAAATCAAGGTGTCAGGGGGCCATGATCCCCCAAGAGGCTCTGGGGAGAATGTTTCTTGCCTTTTCCAGCGTGTTCGACCCATGCCCCTTGTCCTCAGTCCCCTTCTCCGACCCCACTTCATTCTTGTCCCTGTCTTCCCTTTCTACGGAGGGTCTCCGTTGCCTCCCTCTCATAAGCACACCTGAGATAACATTTAGGGTCCACCTGGACAACCAGAACAACCTTTCTTTCTAGAGATATTAAACCAAACCCACCAGCAAGGTCTGTTTTGCCATATAAGGTAACATCCACAGGTTCCATAGATCAGGACACAGACATCTTGGTGGTGATGTGAGGAACAGCGTTGTCCTGCCTGCCACGGTGGCCAAAGCCATACAGCCAGTGAGTGGCAGGGCTGGGACTCAGGCTCTAAATTGTCTGATTACAAACCCATGTTTTTCTCTTAAAAATGTTTAAATTGCATAAGAAATCAAAACGTTTCTCTTTAAAGATGTAAAACATTATGTTCGAGCTAAAGCCTTCTTGGCCATCCCTGCTGTGCTGCTTTTTCTCATTTCCAGAAACATTTTGCTCCAGTTTGAGAAATTTCCCATCAGACCTTTCCTACTCCCCTGAGCATCTAGATTTCTGGTCCTCATAGCTGTCTGACACTTTCACAAGTACAGAATGGCGATTCTGCCATTCTGCTTTACCTACAGCTTCTTTTGTCATTGAACAAAATAGGCACCAAATGACTTGCTGTGGCATTTTTAGAAATTTTACATTAGTATTAAAAGTGCACCAAACAACCATGTCTGGTTGTGTGCACCTATAGACTCAGCTACTTGGGAGGCTGAGGCAGGAAGATCACCTGAGTCCATGTTTGAGGCCAGCATGGACAGCAGAGCAAGAAGGAACCTGACAAGTTAAAAACTCCAACCATTCCTGCCCTCAAATTGCTCCCCTCTCAGCTATGTGAAAACCTACACTGATTTTTCTGGCATTTCCCCTTCTGCTTCTTGCCCAGAAGGATATTTACTCTTGACACCTCAGGTTCGTTTTCTTCTCCTAAACATAGAATCTTTCATGTGAAACTCTTTAGCAGACCTGCTTGTCTCTTAGCTCTGGCCCCTCTTAGCTCATGAACACCAAGACACCTGTTTTTGTTTTATGTATCCACTCCCTGTCACCATGAGCCCCTTAAGGTCAAGGACCATATTCTCCCTGTGTTCACAACTAGTAGAAAGTCTGGAATATGAAGAAACTTAGGTAGGTTTGTTGAATGACTGCATTAATTAAAACTTGCCTATTTATGTCATTCTCCTCCACCAGCCATGCAGAGCTCTGAATTTGCTAACCAATGACATAGTAATCTCAACGTAAGTGGGTATTCTGCTCAACTGTGGAAAGAGAGAAGGGCTATGTTTCATAATTAATTTCAAAGCACAGAAGTCAACAAATTTCTTCTACAGGTGTTGGTTGAGTTGGAAAAGAACCAAAAATGTGGTATGTCTGGTCTGAAGAAGTGGGCTCTGAACATTCTGAACTAAAGAGACAGAATTCAATCCCATAACGAACACCAAAATTTGACCAAAGGCAAAGGGTGGCTATGGGTGATATATTCCTTTTCCTTGGTATGACCTGGAGATGCTTAGATTGCAAGCTAAAGGTTATGAGCAAGGGTGTTCATCTGACCACAGACATCACCTAGAAAAAATGCAGCGAGCACATTGTCCCTCTTCTGGAAGAAATAGTTTTGCTTTATTTTGATATACGGGGATAGGGTGCTGAGTACCCACATAAAAAGAAAGATGCAATGTATTTTAGTGGACAACAGTTAATTTTGTCTCCCAGCATCCTTATCTTCTGTAAAGGGTGCTTTTCTTTTTTTAGAGGAATTAGCTCTTCTCCTCCTCCACCCATGGGGCTCTACAAGTAAAGTCATATTCTCATGAAATGTCTAAGGGTTGGTCTCAGACATGAGCTGAACCAATTACAATTCTTTCTCAGAACTAGAGAGGGAGGGAACTGAGCAGGTGAGGCTTGAGGGAGATTGGGAACCACGTGGACTGCTGAGTGGAGAAAAGACAATTAGGCCAAAGTGGCTGATATTTTCATGGTATATCTGTTTTCATACTTTTTGTCTCTCTCAGTCTAACATTGTCATTGAATTTATTTATTTATTTTTAATAGCATGTTATAGTTATACCAGGAATACATTGTGACATTTACAAAAGTGCTTACAATATATCTTAAATTAATTCCCTCCATCATTCTCCTTTATCCTCCTTCCCACCTTCTTAGAATAGTTTCAACAGGTCCCATTGTTCCATTTTCATACATGAGTACAGTGTTTCCACCATATTCAATATTCACCTCCTCTACCCTTTCCTTATATCCTCCCCCCTCCCACTGGTACCAACCCCTAGACAAGACCTTTTTTTTTTTTAAGCCTTCCTGTCCTTCATTTTTTGAAAAAGACATTTTTGTTTGCTTATGATGGTTATACAGGGAGTTTCACTGTGACATTTCCATATGCATATATGTATTATGCCCCTGATTGGTTCATCCCCCTCCTTTTTTCTCCTTTCTACCTTAGTCCCCTTCTTATGGTGATTTCAGCAGGTTTCAGCAGTCCATACTCACACTGTATAAAAGTCATCAACCATATTCACCTTCTTTACTTCCTTCATTTACCCTCCCCTCCGCTAGTGCCCTCCCCTTAGCATGACTGCTGTCCATTCTTGTCCTTCATTGCTTAGTTGTTTGTTCAATGGGATTTTTGCCTTGCTATTATACCTGTACAGGCATTGTACTTCAGTCAGTGCAATCCATCTCTACTGAACTCCCTTGCCCTTTACCTTCAACCTGTGTTAACAGTTTTCAGTATATTTCGTTGTGCTTGTTCCTCATCTTAGAATGTTTAAGTCTCCTTTATTCCCAAAGGGATAGTTTTGCTGGCAAAACAGTCAACAGTTCTTTTCTTTCAGAGTTTGAATAAATATCCATCCTTCCAATATCCACAAGAAATTGCTTCAGGACACCCAAATCTACAGATGCTAAAGTCCTTACATAAAATGATATATTATTTGCATAAAATGACACATTTCCTTCCACACACTTTTTTTCCTTTTTGTTAGTTTTATTTTTTTCCCTTCCACATACTTAAAAATTTCTCTGGATTACTTACAATACTTAAGACCATATAATTATTAGGTAAATACTTGTTATTCTGTATTATTTGGGAAAAAAGACAAGAAAAATTCTTGTACATGTTCAGTTCAGATGCAATTTTTTCTGAATGTTTTCAATCCTTTGTTGGTTGAATCCAAGGATTTGATCCTCAGATTTGTATCCTGCAAAAGCAAAGGACTGATTTATATTGTGTTATGTCCTTCTAAACTCAGTGATTTCTGATGAAAACTTTGTTGTCATTCTAATTATCAATGGTACTTAATAAGGAAAGTACGATTTCTCGTTACTTTCAAGATTCTTTTCTTTGTTCTTTTTCATTTAAAAAAGTCTCAGATATACATTGGGTTTATCCTATTTGGTGTTCACTCCTTTTAACTTAGTGATTTGTTTCCACAGATATTGGAAGTTGTCAGCCATTTTTTAAGTACCTTTTCAACTCTACCCTCTCTTTTGGGATTCTGATGTAATGGTTGGGTCTTCCATTATTCTTCCACAAGTTCTTGAAGTTCTGTTCCTTTTTTCTTTTCTTTCTTCTTTTTTTTTTCAGTCTAGTTTCCCCTATTGTTCAGATTGGGTGAATTTTATTGTTCTGTCTTCAAGTTCAGTGATTCCATTTGTCACTTCCACTCTAGTGCTGAGCCCAGATTACATTCTATAATTTCCGGTTAGTTTTCTTCATGACTTCTCTTTCTTCTACTTTCCCACGTGTGTTAAGAGTTCGTGATTGTTGATGTACTTTTATGACAGCTACTTAAAAAATCCTCTTCAAATATTTCCAACACCCAGTTCATTTTGGTATTAGTATCAGTTGACCATCTTTCTCTATTCAAGTTGTGATTTTTGTGGTTCTTGGTTAAGACAGGTGGTTTTGAAAAATTATCTCATGAAGATTTTGTTTATTTTGCTAAGAAACTCTGGGTCCTAGTTGAGACAGACTAAGAATAGAAAAAAGATCAGGACTCTTAAACATATATGATTTAGCATATTGTATTTCAGATTGAACATGTTCTCTTTCCCTCTCTCTCTCAACCTCCCTTTCAATTGCAAATATATACAGTGACCTACCACTCTATCCCAGGAATCACCCAAAACCTCCCAACTTATGGATCAAAAAACGCCCAGGTGTTTTCTCTCCCAAAAGTTAGCATGATCTTTTAAAAACACCCTGATACAGACAGAGCTCTCTCTCTGCTTCCGGCTCTTGCCTGGCCCACCATGGCCTTTCATAACTCTTTCCCTAACCTTAAGTAAACTTATGGTCACCCTCATGTACCTCCGAATCCTGCCTGGATACATCCATGTAGGGTATAAGAATCTGGGATTTCTATGTACCAGAGACTACAACACTACTTAAAAATTTTATTTGGCAGAAACTTACTCTGTTTAGGTGTGTGCATCCTTGTCTACTTTCACAGGCTGTGGTTCCAGGGACTGTTTAATTTTTAGGGCACATGCTGAACAGCTTCAGTCTTCTTGGATTCTCTGGTACCTTGGGCCTCTCACTGGTCCCTGCTAAGGGTCCCCAGGCTGGGCCACCTGAGTGCTTTTCAGCCTGCAAGACAGATGATAGAATCACCTCACTGCTGCCTCCTGGCTGCCAGGATGCCTCATGGCAGGAAGGATAATCAGACGTACAGGTCCGCAGGCCTCCCTGGGCCAGGCTAGCTGCAGTAGCCTCACTGGGTCTCCCCAACAGCTCCTTCCACTTCCTTCAGTATCTCTCAGTGGGAAAGGGGTTCCAGGCCTGGCAGGGAAGGAAGGTGTCTTCCCTGGCCACTTGTATCTGGCAGGACTCTGAACTATGTCCCTGTTGGAGGTGCTGAGCGTTCCTGGTATTGTCAGAGAATGTCACTTCAATCCAGAGGGGAATGGGCCATCTGTGGCTGGGTTTGAGAGTGGAAAACACAGGGCGGGGTGGCTTTCTTCTGCTGAGTGAGTGTGTGTGCAGGGGGCACAAGACACCTTGTTACTGTGCTGTTCCTTCAATCTTGGGGTCGCAGACTAGCTTGTCTCCTTCTTACCAGTTTCAGCATTCCCCTTTGCTGTTGTGTTACTCAGGACTCTCTGGAGAATGCAGCCAACAGGGGGTGTGCATGTGTGCCTTGTGTGCATGCACGTGTGTGTGTGTGTGTGTGTGTGTGTGTGCAGACGGCCCCTGACTTGACTTATGGTCTTTCCACTTTACAGTGGTGTGAAATCATACCCATACAACCATTCTGTTTTTCACTTCCAGACAGTATTCAGTAAATTGCATGAGCTGCCCACCGCTCTATTATGAAATAGGCTTGTGTGAGATGATTTAGGCTAACACAAGTGTTCTGAGCGTGTTTAAGGCAGGCTGGGATAAGCCATGATGTTGACTAGGTTAAGAATATTAAGTGCATTTTCAAGTTATGGTATGTTCAACTCATGGGTTTTTCAGGACATAACGCCATCATAAGTCAAGAAGCATTTGGAGAGAGAGAGAGACAGAGACATTTTAAGGAATTGGCGTATATAATTGTGGAGACTTTTGCAAGTCTAAAATCTAATGAACTAGGCTCAACATTCAAGGAGGAGTTTCAGTTCAAGTTCAAATCCTTTTTATTCAGGGATCTTAGTCTTTGTTTTCTTAAGGTCTTCAACTGACTGAACAAGACCCATCCACACCATGGAGGGAAATTAGCTTTATTCAAAATTCACCAGTTTAAATGTAAATCTCATTAAGAAAACACAGAAATATTCAGAATAATTTTTGACCAAGTATGTGGGCACCATGGTTCAATCAAATCGGTGCACAAAATTATCCACTGCCATCCCAAGGTATATAGTTACATTTAGCAGGAAGAAGCAGGGAAAACAGTTCTGTATTCCCTTGACTTGACTGGAAGTCAAAAAAAAAAAAACCAAACAAACAGGAAAGTCAATTTTTTTATTGTTATTTTTGCGGTACAGGGGCTTGAACTCAGGGCTTATTCCTTGAGACACTCCACCAGCCCTTTTTTTTTGTGATGGGTTTTTTCTAGATAGGGTCTCTCGAACTATTTGTCCTGGCTGACTTCGAACCATGGTCCTCCTGATCTCTGTCTCCTGAGTAGCAAGGATTAACAGGTGTGAGCCACCAGTGCCCAGCAGGAAAGCCAATTCGTATTGAGAAAGAATGAAACCAATGCAGAGAGAAACAAGAATGAAAACGTGTGAGAAAATGAGTTGTGCCCCAATCCAGCTGCTCACGCTCTGGGGCATTTGTTTTTCCAATTTCTCCTTAGGATCCATTAGCCTTAAGACTCTTATTATTTCTCTCACTTGACTTGGGTTTTTGTCACTTACAACACGCTGAAAAACCTGGGTGGGGGACCTTGATCGGTCAAGGGCTCAGCAGTACCAGAAACTGGCTGTTCTTTTCTGACATCTGTTCTCTTCCCTGTCCTAGGATGCAGATGCATTGCAGAAGGAGTCTTTAGCCATGCTGGGGATAGATTCTCAGCATGTCACACCATTACGTCTGAGAAAGGGAAATCAGAATTAGAGAACAGTGGTTGTGTCCAGTCTGATTAAGTTGGGGGCAGGTCAGGAGACAAGGATCAGATGCCAAGGTGTCACCATATAACAGCAATGCAGTTTTGAATTCCCGAGGCATGGTGGCTTACGGTAGAATGCCTGTCCAGACTGCTACTGTTGCAAGTTTATTGATGGATTCCTCATCCACACCACCTCATCCACCACTTCTTTCTACACTGAAAGCACTGTAAGAATTTTAAAACATCTTCAACTTTGACCTCAGAGCTATTGGATTTCCTGTGCCTCCAAAATCAATATCAATGGCCTTGCCCAGGAGAACGTGGTACATGAGAAAATATTCCCAGACCAGTGGGGTCCTTGGAACCTGACTTGATTTCAGATGAGGGGAAAAAACCAGCCGGAATTGGAGCCCTTCAGACTGCATTTGACAATTGAATGTTTCAGCTTAAAACACCAAAGGGAAAAGAGAAGGGGGAAAGAACAGATGTCTTTCTCAGAAAAGGAAAAAAAAGAGCGAGAAAGAGAAAACACACCACTCTAACCTCAACTTTATTTGCATTTTATACATTTTATATATATCATTTAATAAAAACAGTCAAGTCCCAACCGCAAGATTTCACAGATAAGAGGAAAAAGCCAGACTGTGCTTAATTCAATATTTTTGAGAAGTGCTCTATGGCAAGTCAGCAAGCAACATCGCAGCCAGACCAAGTCTGCTGACGATTCTGAAAAATGTGACTGTGATTCACACTGGGACACCACATCTCATAACACACCGTGTGTGCAAGAGGCTGTAATTACAAAATGTTTGCATTAAGTAACGTGGGTGCCTAAACACAGATGTTCCTGGTTGACACTAATTGGACCTGACGTGGCTTTGGCCTGCCTTGTAATAGTTGCCTGAACAGCACCCGCCTCTGCGCGCCTGCTCTGAAGGCCTCTGTTTCATAGGGTCTTTATTAGTGGGGGTAGGTCTCCTCTGTGCCAGGACTTGGTGAAAAATGTCTTTCAGCCTGCTTGGAGGGACGCCCTTCTCAGGGGCTGACCATGCACTTTCGTTCAGCTCGTTCTCATTTTATTTAAAAGGGAGTGTCCCCCCTGGGCTCCCCTCCTTCCCCAGTAAAGACAGAGTGAAGGTGCCATTTGTTTCCATGTGACTTTTAATGTGTCCAAGATGTGCTGTTGCCTTAAAACACGCAGCAGGAAAGTCCTTCTGCTTTCTTTGAAGCTCTGGGCTGTCTACCCCACTGATCTCCCCTCACCATGCACACTGGGAGCTTCCAGATTCAAAAAGCTATTGCAATAGAAGAGCTAGTCGTTCACACACTTCTCGCACACCTCCTACACCTGAGTCCTGCTCGGAACTCCTCTGACTCTGGGCAATGTGCAGAGTTTTTACAATGGAGAAAGTGAGGCAGGGGCTAAAAGGTGGGTCCTGGAATCATGCTAGGACATGTGACCTAGCCAGTTGTGACCCTTAATTTCTTGTCTGTAATAGAGACCCTAAGCGTTTATGGTTCACAAGTACGGAGAGCGTGTGTGTTGTTGCATTTGAGCCTTCAACACAGAGCTTGCCATACCGAAAATGTGTGCCCCCCGCCACAAAGCGGTCATCCAATCCACATCACCCCTTTTCCCCAACAGCAGTTAGGATTACTTCTTCACTGGCGAGAATGAGACAGAACGGAGTCCCCTTGGAAAACTTCACTATGACTTCCCAATGACCTTAAAGGCTGGAAAGAAGGAAAGGCAGGACAGAAGGTGTGAGGATCAGGACTAACCAATCAGAACGTTGCAGGCACAGCCAATCAAAATGCTGCTTTCTGCACACCTAATTAGCCAAGAGATGGAGCACCACCCTGGAGAGAATGAATGGATAAAAACCTCAGATCACGTCACTTCTCAGCACCCTCTCTTGGGACCTCCACCCCAACTCTGGGGCTCTACTCTTCCTGCTTTATACTTTCTGTCTCAATGAACTCTCCTGCTTTGCTGTAAAAAACTGTTCACTCCAAAAATATGGTGAATTCTCCCTAGGGCCTGTCTGTCTGTCTGCCTCATTAGAGCAGTGTGTCTATGTTTCTATAGATGTGTATTTGTATGTGTCTATGCCTCTATTTATCTTCTCTTTCTTGTGCCTGATTTCTTCTGATAAAAGAAGAAATCATCACCTTTTTATTTATATGAAATTAATGCATTAGAAAGAGACTCTATTTGAGATAACACAGAGACACAGTTTTATAAAGCAAATAAGCTGAGATTTTAATAGAATAAGAGCGATCCAAAGCTACAGTGAAAGCAGTAATAATAAAAACTAGGCCACAAGGACAGGTGTGGTCAGGCCATCCTGAGACCAGCTTTCTTGAATCTTTGTTGTTATTGCTGTGTTTTTGAAACAGGGTCTCGATATGTTGCCCAGGCAGGTCTCAGACCCATGGCTCAAGTGATGGTCTAGCCTCAGACTCCTTTGTGGCTGGTATTATAGACACGTGCCACTGTGCTCACTCAGTCCTTTCCTTTGAGCCTTCTGTTCCACTTATCTATTGTTGGGTAACAAACCACCCCAACTTAATGATGTGCAACCCCAGCAATCCCTTGTTTGGCTCACGGTCTGCAGCTTGGGCAGCCCCAGTGGATTTAGCTCTTTTATGCTTCATGTGGAGCCAGCTGGGGCAGCTCAAAGCCTGGGGTGACTTGCAGACTGGGCAGTGGGGTCCTCTTAAGACTCACTTGATGTCATGTACACTGATTGCTACTGGCTTAACTTCCTGTCATCATAGCCTTACAGTTCCAAGCGCAAGCACCACAGTAGAACAAGTCAGAAGGATCTAGAAAGAAAAGCCTGAGAACGAGTTGTTTGGAAAATATAAATTAGATGAATGGATGAATGGATGGATGAGTGGATGGATGGATGGATGGAAGAATGGCTGGATGGATGGATAGATGGTTGGATGGATGTTGAATGGATTGATGAATGGATGGTAGATGGATGGATGGATGGATGAATGGATGGATGCATGGACAGATGCATAATTGGTTGGATGGATGGATGATGAGTGGGAACAGTGTCTCCAAAACACATTTTTCTTATTTTGGAAATTAAAAAAAATTTTAAATCCCAAAGCTTTAGAGATGAAGCTACATATATTTTCAGGGTATTGCTATTCTATTTTTTTTTTAATAAGCACTTCCTGCAAATTCTTGTCCTTAAGATGCTCAGAGTCTACTGGGAGAAGCAGATAAGCTACCTAGGGCTTTGCTAGACATTATCAGAGGAGGCTCCAAGTTTGATTGAGAGTGAGAGTCCTGGGGCAGAGGAGGAGTCTCTAAGCTGAGTATTTAAGACTCTAGAGAGGATCTGTGATGGTTAATTTTATGTGTCAATGTCACTAGACCACTTTACTCAAATATTTGGTCATATATCAGTTTAGATGTTGCTATGAAGTGTTTTTTTTTTTTTTACATAGAATTAACATTTTACAAAATCAGTAGCCTTTGAGTAAAGGAGATGCCCCTCCATAATATGAGTGGGCCTCGTCTAATCAGTGGAAGACCTTACATGAACAAAATACTCATCAGGTCTTTGGAGAAAGAAAGAATTCTCTAGACTGCTTTTGGGCTTGAATTGTAGCATCAACAATTCTTTGGGTCTCTAACCTGCCCAAATGTCCTGCAAATTTAGGACTTGCTGGGCATCACAATCTCATGAACCAATTCTTTAAAATAAATTTATCCCTGTCTCTGTTCCTGTCTGCGTATTTCTATTTGTGCTTGTCTATCTTGGTCTGTCTCTATACATGTATACAGTACACTACACACAGCCTTTTGGAGAATCCTAATACAGGAGACAGATGTAGAGAAGGGAAAGGAAGGGTCATGCTAGATGGAAAACCAGGATGAGCAAAAGCACAGGGAAGAGAGGTACCATGATCTACCATGTCACACAGTCATTTCTGTAGAGGTCCTTAGTGAGGTCTACCTGTCAGATCCGGATATGACAAAGTGCCAATGAGCTGAGCTAATTTGGGTTTGGCCTGTCACCACAGCTCCTTGTAAGGAGCAGGACAGGGACTCAGAAGCACCAATCCCATCCCAGTGAGTTCTAGTTTTTCCTCCTTCTATACACCAATCCTATTGTCTCCAATGTCAAGGGCTAATGGAGGGGGACAGTAAATTCTAGATTGCTTTTCAAATCTTCCCAGAAATTAAATCAGTAAATCACACCAATAGACATGTAGATATTGCATTCTACTCTTTACTTGAGGAAATTAGGAAGAATAAGACAAATACCTGCCTTCAATTAATCACAACCAAGAAAAGTGGGAGAAAGTAAGAATTGACAGCAGAGCATAACTTTAGGGACTCTTGCTAAAATGCTCAACTATCCAACACAAGCCAATTTTCCTTTTCACTCTTGTTTTATTTTCATCACCATCACCAAACAATTTCTGAATGCCATATGGAGAGGATGAGTGGAGGGATGGAGGGATGGAGGAAACCATGTACGGGTGGTTGGATGGAAGTGGATGGATGCAGGAAGGATGAGAGGATCGATGGAGGAATGGATGGATGAATCACTGGATGCTGGGGTGGATGGGTGGAGGTATTTTTAAAAGAATGTGGCAGCTTTGTTCTGTGGTTTATTTATTTATTTTTGAGACAGAAGATGGCCTTGAACTTGTGATCCTCCTGCCTCAGCTTGCCGAGTGCTGGGATTACAGGTTTGCCCAACCATGCCTGGCAATTTAGTTCTTTAGAGAGAAGGCAAACCCAAGAAGGGAGTAAGAATGAGGAGTTCCTTCTCATTCAGAGAGAAGTGATTCCTACAATGTGACCTACATTATTTATAATGCCTGCAGTAGAGGGGGCACTAGAGGGAGTGGCCTGGGCTCAGGCTTTGCTCAGAAGGTGTATGGTGGCCTTGAGAAATGGCAAACTTCTCTGAGTACTGGATTCGAACCTCACATGGCAGACAGGAGAGAAAAGAGGTTGAGCCTGTGTTGCTGAATCATAAGTGGTATGGTAGGATCTACCAGTGAAAAGTAAATAGTTCTACTTTGTTTTTGTTTTTAAAGGGATGAAGGAGCTTGGCTCTGTTTCTGTAAGAGACAGAGGAAGCATGGAATAAAGTAGAAAGAAACTGAGACAAGGAGCTCAAATCACCGAGAGTCATTTTAAAAAATCAAATTATCTTAATTCAGTACTTTATTTTTTCCATGTCTACATATCTATGGGCAGAAAATGATTTTACAATTCAGTTAAACAGAAAGGTGGGTGGGAGTGATCAATTCAGTATTTTAAACCAACTCCCACCCAAAATTGTTTGGCATAGTTAGCAAGACCTTTTGATTTGTGGGTGGTTAAACCTGACCCTCATTGAGTTGGTATTTTATTGGCTTCTTGGCAAAAGCATGATTTCACATTTTGGAGAAAAATAGGGCTCACGACTCCCACATGAAATCGGAGGACTTGCTGGCCATGAAATCATTCTTAGTAACTTGAGTTTCAATATTTTTATGTAAAGAAATCAAAAACATTTAAATCAAATTTCCTTTTGAGGGAGAGCTCTAACATGATGGGAGAAGTGGATTGGCAAGCTATGTTGAGAAGTAGGGTGGACTGAAATTATTTTGGGAGAAAATAGGTATTTCCAAACGTTTCGAGTAAAAGTGAACCATGGAGTGCACCTAAATCTCACCCCAAATGTCAAGAAACCCAATCCTGAAACCACCATTTCACCTTAAATTTCAACATCATTTGAATCCCATATGGAAGGTGGGTGATTTTGTTCAAGTTGGAACTGATTTTTCATACCTATTCTATACATGGTGGAGCCCAGAGTAAAAATCCCTTTTGCGACACTCCCTTTGTGGAAGACAGCCACCCAGGCGGCCCAATAACCCCACTCTGCTGGTAAGCCCACCCTTTTGAGCCCTCCCCCTCATTGCACCATGGCTACACTATGTGACAACATCCTATAGTAGAAGTGAGGACACATCACTCCAGAGATGAAGCCATAAGAGAGTACAGCTTCCATCTTGGGAACTGGTTCTCTGTCTGTGACACTGTGTGGTAAGTACACTTAGGGAGAGGCCCAGGCAGCAAAGAATCCAGTAACTAGTGAAGGCAATGCAGTGGAATCACTGGAAGCAGAAGTCACGTGTGTGAACTTGAGAGTAGATCCTTTGGCCCCTGCTGAGCCCTCGGATGCTTACATCCTCATTCCCACCATAGGAGAAACCTGGGCCCAGAATCATCCAGCTAGGGCCCTCCGACCTGCCACCTCAGACAGTGTGAGACAGTAAGTGCTTGCTGATCTGAGGTCACAGATCATCAACACACCCTCTGCTAAGAGAGAGAGTTCCTTTTCCCATTAGCATCATCAGACTTCCTTTAGAGCAATTGTAAGTCCCTTCAGATTTCGTCTACTTTCATTGTCCAAGTTTAGTTATTTTTCAAATAGTCTCATCTCGTGCCCAGGCTGGCCTGGACTGCTTGCGCTGTGTAAGCTGGGATGGCAGGGCTGTGCTACCACATCCTGCTTTTATTGATTGAAGGAGAGTTTTATGGGCTTTTTGCCTGGGCTGACCTCAAACCCCATAATCCTCCTGATCTCTGCCTCCCAAGTAGCTAGAATTATGGATGGGAGCTACTGTGCTGCTCTTTGTCCAAGTTTAATTGAGGGCTGATGGAGTGGCTCAAGTGGTAAGAGCACCCCTGCCTAGTAAGCATGAGGTCCTGAGTTCAAAACTCAGTGCCACAGAAATAAAAAATAAAATATTTCAAAGCAAGTTTAATCAAATGTGTACTGCCTGCCTGTGAGTCTGTTTTTCAAAATACTCCTAAACCAATGGGCTTTGTTTTCTAACTTTTGAATAAAAATAGGATTTTGTTAACTATTCTTCCTGTTTTCTAACTGTGTGTTATGTTAGGCTGTAAATTTCCCCCTAGGTGCTATTTTAGCTACAATCTATATATATATTTCAGTAACAATATTTTCATTATCTGTTATAAATATTTAGCAATTTTTTCTTGGATGAATTATTTATAAGGGTGTTTTCTAGTTTCTAAATGAGTGAACAAAACATAAATGTATAAATTTTTTGTGTTTGGTTTTGAATTTTATTTTCTTATGATTAGAAAGGGTTTTTGGTCTGTTTTGGGTTTTTTTGGCAGCACTGGGGTTTGAACTCATGGCCTCACACTTGCTAGGCAAGGGTCCTCTTACCACTTGAGCCACTCCCCCAGCCCAGAAAGTGTTTTTTTCTGATTTTGATTCTTTAGTATTTGTTGAGACCTCACTTAGGCTTAATGTCTGCCATATTTACAAATATTCCACGTGAGTAAGAAATGCATTCATATTCTGTTTGTTGACACAAGGTTCTGTATATGTTTGTCATCAAGTTTGGGTATATGTAATTAACCTTTCTATATTATTTTTATTTTTTCTTGACTTCTCTTTTCTGAGAGCTATGCATTAAAATTCCATCATGACACAAACTACTGTAATTAAGTTCTAGTTTTTTCCTGAAGGAGCAACTATTTCATTTAAATTTGACCCTGTAAAAAATTCATTACTGGTGCAGGGGGCATGGCTCAAGTGGTAGAGCACCTGCCTAGCAAGTGTGAGGCCCTGAGTTCAAGCCCAGTACTGCCAAAAAAAAAAAAAATTCATTACTGAAGGACACATAGTTAAGCAGAGTCCTATGCAAGGTTGAGATTTATTTTAGGGAAAACCAAACCAAACTAAACCAGCTCACTCAAACCATCTGAGGTGAGTACACACCATTCTAAACCTAAATCTTCCTGCTCCTAGGTCAGCTTCCTCAGCTGCTCTGATCCCAGCCCCAACCTCACAGAAGTTAATGTTATAATTGACCTGAACTGAACAATCTTTAAATATTTGGAATAATGATATGTTCCAAAAAAACATCCAATACTCCTAGAAACACATAGTATTATAAATAGTGAATTTTACACAAAACAGTAAGAAATGCCAGTTAATGAAAAACTCTGGTCCCTGTGGTTTTAGCTTCCTGTGACTATACCATACACCCATAAAAAACAAATCAAATGAGCCCAACACAGTTGTTCATGCCTGTAATCCCAGCACCCAAGAGCAGGAGGATCACAAGTTCAAGGCCAGCTTGGGCTACACAGAGAGTTCAAGGCTAATCTAGGTTTTACATAGCAAGACCCTGCCTCAAACAAATAAACAAGTCAAAAAAAAAAAAAAAAAGAACAAAGGGGCTGACGGAGTGGCTCAAGTGGCATAGCACCTGCCTATCAAGCAAGAGGTCCTGAATTCAAACCACAGTGCCACCAAAAAAGAAAAAATGACACTGAACACATGCCTATTAAAGCTGCTGAATGAATGGGGTTTTTAACACGTATGCCCCCTAGACCACTTGGGCCAATTTCTAAAGACTATACACAGCAGGGCAGGTGCTCTGACAGATCTGGGTAAAGGACAGTGACCTGGTACATATTTCCAGGTGTCCCTGGCCTCACTGTGAACTACCGTGAGAGTCAGCTCCAGGGCTGGCAGGCAAGGACAAGAGAAAACAGTAAAGAAAGTGAAGCCCTAATTATCTTGAAATAAGTCATCAAACAGAGAACGATGGTGATTATTCTCAAATAAGAGGTCTCCTCTCAGGCCTCTAATTTGTGGGGCCCATAACATAACCTGGTTTTTTTAGTGTCCTTGAAAAGATGCTTTGTTCACATAGGGTGACATAAGCCCAAGGGAAAGGCACAAAGGAATGAGCTAAAGCCATTAAGAATCAAAGGACTGACACAGCAGGGGAGCTGGATGCAGCCTCTGGAATAAACAACAGGCAACATTCTCTCTGAGCCTGGCCTTCAGCCTGGGGCCTGGCCTCTTCTTCATGGAACCCATCAAGTGACTGGCTTGTTCATCCAGAATACCTGTGACATGACCACCTTGGGGCAGATCACCCTAGGCTGGTTTTCACCTGCTAGAAGCATAGACAGAAAGACTGGAAAAAAAGTAACTTTCATTCAGTCAAGAGACATTTTTTTGAAAATATAAAATACTTAAAAAAAATCTGTACTCTAGACATAAAAGTAGGTTTTTTCCAATCCTGCCTCTACTGGGCCATAATCTTAACCTCTCTGTGCCTCAGTTTCCTCAATTTTCAAACAAGGTGAACAGTGCAACTGATCTGACCATGGTGTGATTTGAGGGTTACAGCATGGGAGCCCCTCAGCACAATGTCTAGTGCAAGAAGCACACGGTAGGCCCCATGCTGTTATCCAGGCAACTGGCCCTGTCCAAGTTACCTGTGCAAAACTTCCCTGAATGTTTAAGGCGCCCACGTGGAAGAGAAGTAGAGGAAACTCTCTCTTGCAGAAGAATTTTCATGGGCTGTAGGAAACTCTTTGGATCCAATCAGTGTTGAGTTTCTGGGTTTCCTCCAATAGGAGGCCAAGTACGAGCCAAGGTTTAGAAGACTTAGTCCAAGGATAAAAAGACTTGCTGGCCAGCGACAATGGGTTACGATGAAGGGCAAAGACAGGCAGATACAAATTCTAATCTCAGTTATGCCACCTTGGGCCAAACAATACACCTCTCTGAGCCTCAGTTCCATCACCAGTAGAATGGGGTTGGTGATATTTTTCTCTTGGTTTGAATTGAACAAGTAATGGTTGTAAAAAGCCCAGCATAGTCTCTGAAACAAAACAAGTAGTCAATGAGCATGGAATTTGTGCTATAAAGCATAAGATAGGTACCAACTTAAATGCAAATCAAGGCTTGTTTAACAGGCAGTATCTAGACTACCTCGCCAATAAGAAGGCAGTATTTTGCTTGTCATTTGAGTGCCAAGTGCCTAGAACATAGTAGGGGATTAGCAAATACATTCTTAGTCAACAGTTGACTGTCCCATAACTTGGGGCTGTCCATCCCCTCCCTGGGCCTCATCTCTCTGACCTGCAAAAAGGTGGCAAAGGTAGGGTGTTCTCAAGAGACTTTTCAGTACTCAGTGACTGTGAGCCAGTATTTTGACAGGTCAGTCTGTAGGTAGGTGGGGACACATAATCAAGGTGTGCCTGTTATAAAATTCAATCCTGGAGTCTCCTTTCACAGCCTGAACAATTAAACAGGGAGCCATTCATGTTCTCCCAAGACTCAGATTTACTGCTGATAATGACTAAATTCGAAATGGAGCCTTCTAGACCCAAATTCTTTATGGAGTGCTCCAGGGGAAATGAAGTGATAAATCTGAACAGGCATGTGAGGATCTGTTAGAATTTGGCAAAATGCAAATCAGACCGTCAGTTTTTAAGCTCCCAAATCAAGTTATAACAGTGTTGACACTCCCTAACTATGCGGTGACATGCAAATCCTGTGGTAGCTGCCATCAGTCTTGGAAAACTCAACAGAAAGTCTTCCCCAAAGATAAATCATCATGGCCTCACTCTTGATTCTTGGCACACACACACCATACGGATACACCCCAAATGCTCTTGGGTCCTGTGCTCTGCCACTCCAAGTGACCAGAAAGCTCAGCCCTAAGGCAGATTGGGAAAGGGTTATGAGATTCGTGAGGTGCTTGTTGAGGGCTTAGAATGACTGGGTACAGGTGACTGGAGAAAGTAGGGAAGTAAGTCTAGCTCCAGACAGTCTGGAAAGGTACTCAGTATGGAGAATAGCAGATGAAGACCATTGGAGACCAACGTGGATTCCATCTTGGCTCCTATTCGAAGCTCTTCCCACATTTGCTCCTCCTGTCCAGTGTCCTGTGGCACTCTGAACAAGGATTCGAATTCACTCCCCAGTTTAAAACCCTCCAGTGTCCCTACTGCCCTTAGAACCAAGCACAAATGTCCTAGTCTGATCCAAAGTCACTGCCTCACCCCTACCTCCACCCCAGGTCCCCAGCTCTCCCCACTAGACAGCCTCAGACTTTCTCTTAGCTTCCTAGCCTCTCAGGACTATGTGACCATGTTGTCACCTGTCCTTCCCAATCATTACATGTGACTCTGGTTTACCTATCTATGGTCCACTTTCCCCACCAGACAAGCAGTCCCCTTTCATTAGCTGTTAGAGCCTCAGCAAAGTGCCAAGTTCATGGTAGGTACTCAGTAAATACTTGGTTCAGAATGAGTGAAATATCACTTTGAGCAGGATCCTTGGTCTCTCTGGGCCTCAATTCTTCTGCCAACCCAGGACTGTCACAAGGATAATATGAGAGCACAGGTAATGCCACCAGCCCACCTCTGACATGTGGTGGGAACTCAGCAAACCTCAGATTCTCCTACTTTGTCCCCACTGGATAAATCCCTGACTTACACAGGTGACAGGATAAAGCCAAGCTAGAGATTGTGTAGTTAAGACACTAGGGGGTTAGGGAAGGTGTTCTGGAATTGTTGATCCATAGGAGGTAAAAACATTACCGGTACTTCCTGGGTTTCTTTCCCACGCCACTTATTAAAATTTTAAAATATTTTTATTGTGGAAAAATACACATAACATAAAATTTATCATTTTACCCATTTTAAATGTACAGTTCAATGATGTCAAGTTATGTATATTTACCTTGTTATACAATTGTCACCAATATCCGTCTCTAGAATTTTCTCATTTTCCCCAGTTGAAACTCTGTAATGATGAAACACTACCTCCTTATTCTCTGTCCCCAGTAACAGAGATTTCCTTCCTTTGCAAGGCTGAATAATATTCCATTGCATGTGTCATGTTTGGTTCACACATTCATCCCCTGATGGACACCTGAGTTGTTTCTTTTTTCTGTTATTGTGCATAATGTTACTATGAACACAGATGTACAAATATTTCTTTGTGTCTACTCTCAATTCTCTTGTAGAAATATTAAGAAATGGAATTACTGGGTCATTGGCAAGTTTATGTTTAATTTTTTGAAGAACTGGCATACTATTTTGTTCATTTTACATTCCTACCAGCAATGCATGAGGGTTCCAATTTTTCCACAACTTTGCCAATAATTATTTTGTTGTTGTTTTTTAGTAGCCATCCTAAGAGCATTCCCAAATTTTAAAGCATTTTCAAGCATTTGAGAAGTCCTTAAAAACCACCATCTGCATTCACCCAGTAAACACTCATTTAGTCCATGGGCTCTGCTTTAGTTGTGTGGACAGAGGTGTGAGCAAAATGACTCCCTCTGCTCAGGGGGCTGACATCCTAGCCAAGAGAGAAAACAAACAACTCTACACAAATGACAAAGAGCATGCAGATGGCGAAAGAGTTGTCCTCTGTAGGATGAAAAAGACCAGCATGAGGAGCTTGAGTGACCACAGAGAGAGGCAAGGGGGTGACATTTCAGACTGATTCTGAGAGACTGATTTTTACCTCCATTGAGAAGTGGGAAATCAGAGGGGAGCTGGGCCAGCTGAAGTGAGAATTCAGCCTGAGTGCCTTGAGAAAACCCAGTGCTCTGCACACGGGTGACCTGTACACTTGTCTGTATGCGTGTGATTTTTCAACAAAATCTAGAACCAACACTGTCGTCCATCTGCAAACTTTGGAGAGTTGGGGGGAGTTGTTCCAATAAGACTTAAATCAAATGGTTTGGACCGTCTGTGTGACTCAATAGATGGTGTCCTGGGAGGGCACCTGGACAGAGCCTCGGTGACCGGGGATATTCCACTTAACTCTGCTGGGTGGGGTCCAGCTCCTGTCCCTCGGCATTTTAGTCTACAATGGAGTCCAGTGGCACAGGAAGTCCTTCCTGCCAGGCCATTCAGGCAAGGATCTTTGCTTCTAACCAAGCCTGCTCCCAGCCAGCATTCCTGCGCCAGCATCTTGGGCAGACCCAGGGGAGACACAGCTTCCTGAAGAGATGAATCACTGTAAGTACTGTGAGGTTATAAATGGGGTCAGACAGTCACTCAGAAATTGCAATAAAGTTTGGAATCTGAAATAAAGACTCCACATGGTCAGGAAATCAAATGGCTGCCCACAAAGGTGTCTGAAGACAAACTCTCTGCGGGTCACCAGACTGTGAGACCAAATGACTCATTCTCTAAAGGGAGCCTTTGGCTGCTGCAAATCATTTACCAGTGGGTCCCCAAGGCTCGCTTCCTGCTGAAAGATTGACACAGTGTCAGAGGTAGACCAGATAAGATCTCAGAGTTGGGGCTGGCATAAGGGGTGGGGACAAAATATTTAGAAGTGTTTCCTCATCAGAGAGCCAACTAGAGTGTCAGAATCTATATTCCTTCATTCATTCCCTCATTCATTCAGGAAGGCTTGTTAGAACTGAGCACACACTGAATTCGGCGCTGGAGAAGCCAAACCTGTCCATAGGCCTCTGTAACAGTGGACAAGTATAACAGTGAGGAAGCACTGGGGGCTGAGGACATGGTGGATAGCATGGAGGTAACCCTACAGAAGTGAGATCTGGGGTCAGTTTGGAGAAAACACCATGTGTAAAGACACTGTGGCACCAGATCTTGGTGCATTGGAAGAACAGAGGAAGACGGCGAGGGCAGAGAACAAGGGCCAGACCAGGGAAAGCTGGAATGACAAGCTGCATGCCAAAGAGACATGAAAGCTTTCTGAGCATGCTGGGACTTGGGGTGAAGGAAGACCAGTGTAAAGGGCAGACAGACAGGGAGAAAGACTGGGGCAGGTAGACCCATGAGGAAGCTGGCTGAGAAGGGCAGGGCGTTGAGCGATGGGAATAGAGGTGATACAGCTAATAAATCTTGATTGATGATGAGGAGATGTGACGAAGAGGGAAGAGAGGATACCCGGGGGTGCTTGCCCAGGCCACCACTGGAGCCAGGAGGAGGAACAAGTATGAAGAGGGAGCGAATGAGCCTGTGGGTAGACCTCTGGAAACCAAGTTGTGCCCTGCTGTGGTTTGCATACGGGATGAGCTCTGTGAAACTCGTGCTGGAGTTTAATCTGCATCAGGTGGGTGTAAAAGAGTGGCAACTTAATTCCACTATGTTGGCTAGAGGTGGGGCCCTTGGATTAGGACAAGGTAAAATCAGCCAGACATTGGCTGTAATCCCAGCTACTGGGGTGGAGACAGGAGGCTCTCCAGTTGGAGTCGAGTCTGGGCAAAGTTAGTGAGACTTATCTTTAAACCAACCTATAAAGGGTTGGGAGCACGGCTCAAGTGGTAGAGCACTTACAAGCACAAGGTCCTGGGTTCAATTCCTAGTAACCACCCCAATCTTGCCCCCCCAAAAAAAGATTAGGTAAAATCATCAGGGTGGGGACTGGTGAGTGACTCATGTGGTACAGTGCCTGCCTAGCAAGCGTGAGACCCTGAGTTCAAACCTTAGTACCACAAAAATAAAAATAAAATAAAACCATCAGGGTGGAGCCCCTGTAATTGAATCATGGTGACTTTATAAGAAAAGAGAGACTGGAATACACACACGCTAGTGGCCCCTGTCTGGCCCTGTGAGCTCTCCCTCAGACACATGCTTCTGCCCTGACATCATCATGATGAGGTCCTCACCAAAACTAAGTTGATGCCAACGCCATGCCCTTGAACCTCCAGCACTGTGAGTTAAATAAACCTCTTTTCTTTATATAGTTATTTGGCCTCCAGTATCTAATTATAGTAACAGAAAATTAATTGATAAAGGTCTGTCACCAACAGTAAGATATTATGGGTCACAGACCTCGCATTCAGGAGCCTGTGACATTTGCAGTCATGTGGCACATGTGGGGAACCTGGCATGTGTGCTTGAGATGAAACAATCATTATTGTCCTCCAGAGACTGAGCAATTACACGTGCATCTTTGGTGATCTGGAATGCGTTTCCACAGCAAAATAGACTTCCTGATTTCCTGCTTCATGGAGAGGGCAGAGGTGACTATAACTGTCCATATACATGTGTGCCTCTGCCACTGCACCTTTTGCTAAGCAAGATGATACTTTATCCACCACCAAGTCCTGAGTACACAACAATGGCTAGCACCCTAGAAATGCACGTTGTCAGGATTCTTCCTGACTCCAGCCATGAAGGCTGGGTTTCTCATAGCAGCTGTCTCTCCCAGCATCCTCTCCTCTCCTCGTGAGGCTGTGACTTTCCCCTGGAGTCTGCAGCACTGGACATGACCTAAAGTCAAAATTCAGTCCAGATCCTTTGAGGACAGCAGATGGATTTTATGCCTTCCACCTCTCTTCTCAGGGAGCATCAGGGGATCAAAAGGACATTGATTCTGGAGTGGGCGGATTTGGCCTGGACTCTTTCTCTGCCCCCTCACCCCCGCTAAGTCTTTAGATGAACATATGTACTCCCTCCATATCCACGGGGCAGGGGGAAGGAGTGCATTCCAACATCCCCAGAAAAGGCTGGGGTTTCTGCAGACAGCAGTAAACCCTGTGTATGTTGGTTTTTCCTCCATGTCCACTGCCACCTCACACCACAGTCAGTCTGTCCTGTCCCGTTTCATGCCCTTCACATCACTACTTATGCTTTAAGGCCATTAGGAAGTAAAACAAGGATTACTTAAACGCAAACACTGTGATGCCAGGATAGTGGAGCTGGTGCTTGAGATGGCTACTAAGTAACTAACAGGCAGGTAGCATATAAAGTGTGGATACACTGGACACAGATGATTCACACACTGGGTGGGAAGGACCAGGATGTCCTTTATAAAGTAAAACTTCCACACTGTTTACTATTTCTGTAAATTTCTATGTAGTATTTTCAGACTGCAGTGGATCCCAGGCACCTGAAACTGGAAAAAGAGACAGTGAATAAGGCAGGGCTATGGAACTAAAAGTACCCTACACTCTCCTTGTGCCACAGGAATGTGAGGGATGGTCTGAAGGCTTGGCAGCCAAGGGCGTCAGATCTGGACTGGATGGCCCCGCCCTGGCTCTTAGATGCTGGAGACAGAGCTTCCCCACCTTCCTCAGAGGGAATGAGTCTTGCTGGGTACTGTAAGATTCTGAGGAGCTGAAACATGCAAAGTGTGGTACACAGTGCCTGGTTCCCAGTCAACTTCACTACATGTCAGCACTTATCACTGGCTAATGAAATTACATATGCAAATCTCATGGCACTTAGCAAGTGCTCAATAGACGCTGGACTTTTCCCTCTGTTACTTATTAGTGTTGAATGCTCTCTTCTTACACAATACACTGTCTATACCTTGTTCACCAGCACGCCTAATAATGCAAGAACTTTTGAGTGCGCACCAAGGCCAAGTAAACTCACAGCTGTTGGGGAGGGGGGCCTCCAGGCAATGGAATATGCAAAAAAAGGAGCCAGCAGATGCTGAGTTCAAATCCTGGTTCCACAGCATCTGACCTCCAAAGTGTTCATTCTCTTAATAAATTTGCCCCTCCAAGTCTCAGTTTCCTCATCTGTTACGTGTGGATAACAATTCCATGTAAGATGACTGCAGAGGTTATGAACTAACAGAAGGATGTAGATCTGGCTCTCCAGAAACAAAGACTGAGTCCTGGAGTGTGCAATGACTAATTCTGGGTGTCAGCTTGCCTGCAGTGCCTACAGGATTGGCCAGGCATGGCATCTGGGTGTCTGTGGCAGGCTCCTAATGAGGACTGGCTTCTGCTGGCTGAGTAGGGAAGACCTATCCTCATGTGGCCAGCCTGTATGGAAAATAGAAGGGTGTAACTAAGGACTAGAGTTCTCTCTCTCCTTTCTCTCCCTCTCCTGGACCCTTCTCCTGCCTGTGGTCATCACAACTCCGGATCTTTGTCCTTTGGACTCTGGGACTTACACCAGGGGTCCTCAGAAAGCTCTCAGGACTTGGGCCTCAGATCGGGGACTGAACCAGGGGCTAAACCAGGGGCTTTCCTGGTTCTGAGGCTGCTGAACTCCCAGCTACCAAAGTCTCCAGTTTTCCAGCTTGTGGATGGCCTGTTATGGGTTCTCTCAGCCTCCATGATCTTATGAACCAATCCCCTCTCGCATATCCTGTTGGTGGTCTGGACACCCTGACTACTACATACCGTAAGGAAGGAGGGGGCTTAGGCCTGGCAGGTAGAAGAGAGATGTTGCACTCTCAGTCTCCAGAGCTGGGGGAGCGGGGGTGAGAATTAGCCACCAGAGCGCCCCACGTCTAGCCCCACATCTACAAAAGCGTGGGCAGCTCTGGCTGGGGTGTGACCTCCAGTGACAAGGTTCTCTGCAGCTAAGACAGATGGATGAAGCTGACAGCTGGAGGCCAGCTGTTGACCACAGTCCCCACAACTGGCCAGCACATCCTGCCTTGGAGGGGCATCTGGGTGGTGCTGAGGGAAGCCCTTGGTGCAGAGCAGCTGTCAGTTAGGGTCAGTGAATCTTACCCGCATCTGGTTGTGTGACTGGAATATTAGCAGCTGCTATACCAGGCCAGGAACTTGCAAACTATTGTCTCTTCCTCCCCTCCTGAGTGACAGCAGAGGGACTATTAGTGGTCTGGACTCCCACAACCAAGCCCTCAGTTTGGCTGCTCAGCCTTGAAGATGTGGCTTCACAGCCTGGCTAACATGGCGCAGAGGCTGTGGACCCCTCCTCTTGTGTCTGTTGGTTTCTGATGGTTTCAGTGGTAAAATTCTTACAACCTGGAATACATCATGACGTAGGGAAATGTGAAGTATTCCTTTCACGCCACACGACCCCTGTACACCCACCATGCCGCAAATCTAATATCCAATCCCAAATGGACCAGCGCCCCAAAACCAAAAACCTATTTTGATTAATTCATACCACAAACGGACCCACTCAACCTTACTCCCCCATTCTTTTTTTTTTTTCAAATGTTTTGGATTTGAGAAAATACCAAACAAATGTTACCAAACTGTTCATCTTATTTGGTTCATGCCCAATTTAAAGGAGATCCAGTCCACATGTCCTGACTTGTTTACATTAGATCCCAAAGTATCACTGTTCAAGAAGCATTTCCTATCTCCAAGGGATTTATTCAAAGGATGTGCTGTTCAAATCACCAGGAATAGCACTTTGTAAATTTTGGAGGGGTTGTTAGAACCAGGGACTGTCACATTTTTAGGAGAACACACATGCAAAACTCTGGCTCCAAAACCAGGAGGCTCATGGGCCTTCTGGAAGCCAAGTAAGGACATCATTCCAGAAGCCAGAATTTGGAGAACAACTCCTGTCCTAGAAAACTATGGGGTAAATAATAGAAAAACCGAGGCTTGAACATCCCACCACTGGCTAAGTGTGTTACCCAAATCGTGAAATATCTGTCCACCCACCTAGTCCTCCAGGGCTCTGAAACTCAGAATATCCAATGTGAAGAATGGCAAATTAATACTCCACAGAGCCAGTGCAAGGAATAAAAGCCAAAGTTGCTCTAAGGGGACCCAATCAGCCGGGACAGGGAATTTCCAACTCATGCCATCTTGGTGACTTTTTCCAGCATACATCACATTTGTGATTTTTTTTGGTCCTGGCCACCCTTTATGGATCTGAGCATTTGTAGAATTCTGAGTCACAATTTAGACCATTTCTCTGGTTCACTACTGAGAATGTCTGATCTCCCCGATCATGTATTTTTAAAATAATATAATTTGACTTTTCTTGTTATAAAGGTAGTATGTTCATTTTAGACAAAAGTACAAACTACAAAATTTACCCAGAAAAAAATGAAAAATTTCCACCATTCGGCCACCCAAATAAACTGTTTAAATGTTACTCCCCAATTTTTCATACCAGCTTTTGTATACAAATGAGGTCACGTGAACTCAAATATAGCTATCATTTGGCTTTATCTGCCAATTTCCTCCCCCCTCAAAACTTCCCAAGTTAAAGGGCTGGGCACAGAGGTATAGGCTTATAATCCCAGCTACTCAGGAGGCAGAGGTACAAGGATCATGGTCTGAGGCCAGCCCAGTAAAAAGTGAAAGACCCTATCTGAAAACAAAATAAAGCAAAAACGGGTGAGGGGTACAGCTCAAGTGGTAGAGTACGTGCCTAGCAAACATGAGGCCCTGAGTTCAAACCTCAGTACCGCCAAAAAAAATGCAAACAAACAAAAATAACTCCAAACCTTCCCAAATTATCTCAGGGAGCCTTGAACAGCAGATTCTCAATTGAGCTCACAAGAAGGCCTTCACGTTCTGCTGTTCTAAGACAGCGTCCACTTGGCACTGCTGTTCTTATCTGTGCATATTGGGACAGTGGCAACATCTAGGCCAAGTACTTGTGTCCCAACACCCTTGAAGAACCCAAAGACATCCAGCGTCCCCAGAACTTCAGGTAGGCCTGGGCCAGCACACTGTGTCCAGGGGTGGGCAAGGCTCCTTCCCAATACCCCACAGCCAAGTTTGCACTCAGTGCTGGCACAGCCCTGCCTGGGCGTAGGTCATGCCCAGTGCACAGCTCCCTGTTTCTGCAGGAGAAACAAGCTCAGGCTTGGTTTAGAAAGGTAACAGTAAAGGCAGAAAGTACTGGTCACATTCAGGATGTGTTTGGCTGTACAGCTGGCTTGCTAGTGGTTGAGTGGGGAAGATGAGGGAAATCAGAGCAATGAAGATGACCACCCCTCATGCCTAGAAAGGTGGCAAACTCATGGGATAAACTCTAGAGCCAAAAAATGATACAGGCAGGCCAGACAGCCTCCTAGCTCTGCCCTCTGTTCTTTTCTCTTACAATCTTTCCAATCTCCTCCAGGGTCCTTATTCTTTAGTAATTATAACCAGAATAATCCACATAGGCAAGTCAGGTAAGCCTGGCTTAAACCCAGTTTTTCCTCTACCTGAGCATGATCCTGGATTGACCTTTAATCTCTAAGAGCTTGGTTCTGTCACCTGTATCCCCGACTAGGTTCCCATGAATGTGACTTAAATGAACTCTGAAGGCGGTCCTGCCACTGCAGAATAACGTCTGTTTCCCACATTTGGAACTTCTGATTTCCTGTGCAGTTCTTTTACTCCCATGATGACAAACCTAAAAGTTATTTTTTCTGATCTGTGTTTTCTTCCTCTACCATCTTTCTGGAATTGTCAGGGCCATCGTCTTGCAGCTGGTCAGCTGGCTGACATAGTAATGGCTCATGTGGATGGGGCATGACTTAGGGCCAGCACTGCACTCAGTGAGTCCCGTGTCCCCCACCCACCCCATCAGGCAGGTCCACAGCCCTCGGAGGCTATGTGGCTGGTCCTAGATCACAGGAATCTCAACCCCAGCCAGCTGCATTTGAACAGGTCCTCTTAACCTCCCTTCTCTACAATATTCTGTCAGTGAAACAAGTTATACAAGGAATTACTTTACTTTAACAGATTCTTGCTCATTTCAAAATTCATTTTCTATTTTTTAGATTTATGCATATGTGGTGCAATTCACCTGAAATGTAGTGTACAGTTCAATAGCTTTTAGCACCCTGCAGAGTGTGTGCTTACCACTACAATCTATTGTAGAACAGTTTCCACATTTTTATTAGGATATGTACTTGTATAGGGATTCACTGTGATAAATTTGAATAGCCTCACATTGCACTTTGTTTAGATAGCTCTGATCTATCATTACTATTTCATGTAAGTACATGAAGTCCATCCACCATATTCCCTCACCTTCATCTCCTTCATTCACCCTCCCCTCTCACAAGCATTCCCCACCATACAAACGGTGCCTACTTTGCAGTCCAGTCTTTCATTATCAATTTCAAAGTTGATGTTCAAAGGGGTTTCTCTATGTACCCCAGCTGTGAATATGCTTACCTCTGTCAGTTCAACCCTCTGTGTTACTCTCCCTTACCCCCCGCCCACCCTCATTTTTCCACAGCTTTCAGTTCATATCCTCACGTCCTCTACCTTCACAGGTGTTAAGTTTTACAATAATATTGACGCTCTGCCATTCTCTTTTCCTTTCCCTCCTTCCCCGAGTTCCCTAGAGGAGTTCCACAGTTACAAACACGTCCTACATATGAGTTTGTGTATGATCACGGTGGTTTTTGTGTATGTCTATCTTTTGGATCTGTCTTCCATGTATGAGAGGGAACATGCGACCTTTGTCTTTCTGAGCCTGGCTCACTTCACTTAACGTGATGTCCTCCGATTGCACCCATTTACCTTCAAACCACATGCCATTATTCCTTCTGGCTGAGTAAAATTCCATTGTGTATGCATGCGACATTTTCTTAATCATTCGTCATTTGGAGGCATCTGGTGTGTTTTCATAGCTTAGCTATTGTGAATAGTGCTGCAGTGAACATGGGTGTGCAGGAGTCTCTATTGTACCCTGACTCACATTCCTTCAGCTGTATGCCCAGGAGTGCTATCACTGGATCATATGGCTGTTCTACATTTTCATGACCTAAGAAAAGAAACTCTGCGTCTCTTAGCTATTCCTGACAATTACTAACTCTCTAATCCAATTCTGTCCCTATATATTTTCTTTCCTCTTTTTTCCCCTAGAACTGGGGTTTGAGCTCAGGGCTTTGCTCTACCACTTGAGCCACAACTCCAGTCCATTTTGCTCTGGTGACAAAATAAACAGACAAACTATTTGCCTGGGATGGCCTTGAACTGTGATCCTCCTGATCTCAACCTCCCAGTAGCTAGGATTATAGCTATGAGCCACTGACACATGGCTCCCTATATATTTTCTATTCTGAACATCTCATATAAATGGAGTCATATACTATGTGGTCCTTTGTGATTGGCTTCCTTCCCTTATCATGTCTTCAAGTTCTATACATGCAGTATAAATCCTTACTTCATTCTTTTTGATGGATGTATAATATTCTGTTGTATGGATATACCAAATCTTCTTTATTCATCTGTCTGTTGACAACACTGCTGTGGATTTTCATGCACAGGTATTTGCACAGAGTTTTCAATTCTCTCAGGTATTGCTATGGTTTAAACATGGTCCCCTCTGAAACTCCTGCTGGAATTTCATTGCCATTGTGGTAGCGTTGGGACGTGTATTTTTAGGAGGTGATTAGTTCATTAAGAGGGACAAATGCCTTTCTGGTAGGATTGGATTGGTTCTTGCAGTCATGGCTGTGTTCTCACCCTCGAGACTGGATTGGGTTTCACCTCCTCAAATATCCCTGTGCCCTTCTGCACTTTGTTACAGTGCACCAGAAGACTCTGCCCAATGTTGAATTTCAGTGACAAGAACTGTAATTAAATAAATAATATCTTTTCTTTATAAATTATCCAGACTCAGAAGTTTTGTTATAGCAACAGAGTACACACTAAGCTATATATACGTAGTAGAATTTCTGGTCATATGGTAATACTGTGTTTAACTTTTCTGGGAACTAGCAGACTTTTTCCCAAAGTGGCTGTACCATCTGACATTCTCACCAGCGTGTAAAAGTCCCAATTTCCCTACATTATCGCCAACATTTTGAATCATCTGTCTTTTGATTATAGCCATACTCGTGGGTGGGGAGTGGGATTTTGTTGGGACTTCGATTTACATTTTCTTGACAACTGATGATACTGAGTGTCTCTTTATGTGTTACCAAGCTATCTGTATATATTCTTCATGGAAATGTCCTCTTTTATTCAGTGCTGGAATATGAACTCAGGACCTCACACTTTACCACTTGAGCCACTCCACCAGCCCTTTTTGCTTTAGGTTGTTTTTCACATAGGTCTCACAATTTTGCACGAGAGCTGTTCTCAAACTGTAATCCTCCTACCTCCCCCTTTTGAGTAGCTGGGATTATGGATGTGCACCACAGTGCCCAGCCCTTTTGTTTTTTTTTTATTATTAAATTATAAAGTTATTTATACTCAATATAAAATTCCCTTGCCAGATATAAGATTTGCAATTTTTCTCCCATTCTGGGGGTTGTCTTTCACTTTTTTCATGTCCTTTGAAGCTTAAAATTTTTGAAGAATGTTCAGTTTAGCTACTTTTTCTCCTGTTGCTTGTGTTTAGTAGCTTATCGTAGCTATCTTTTGTCCCCCTCCTATTTTCACCTTCTACTTATTGTTTAGGAACCCACATCAGAATCTCTCCTCCATGCAGCCTTCTCTGGTGTCTGAGGCAGCCAGGACCGCCTGTGGTCTCCACAGCCTTCTGTGCCACCACAGTTGGAACTGTCTCTGCACCTGCCCACCTCTCCTGGCTGACTGTGAACTCCACCAGGAAGGAATGTGCTTCCCTTCCCGCTGCGTTATTTCCCAGGCCTGGAAGAGAGGAGCTCTTGATAATGTCCAAAGAAGTCAGAAAGAGAGGCTTGAGCAGACTGTGGGGAGCAGACAGAGCAGAGTGTGCTTCTTCTGTCTCTCTCTTTCTTTCCTTCTTTGTTCTCTCTTTCTCTCTCATCTCTAGATTCTATGGAGATGAAAGAAGTCTGGATTTGGGGTCAAGTAACTTCTTGGTTCTAAGCTCTCTGTGTGACCTTGTGCAGGACACTTAGTTCCTCTGGTTTCAGTTTCTTCACTGCTGTATTAATCAGTGTGCTTTGGCTCTAGCTAGCAGTCAAAATGGAACTCTTCTGGAAGAGGGACAGGTTAACTTGAGGGGTAACTGAAAAACAGGCATGGAATGGAGAAGAGACACAGGCTACCTAGTCCCAGGTGCTGGAAGCAGACAGTCCAGCAAGGCCAAGGAGCAGAGCCATCTGTCCAGGGGGCCCTGCTGGGGTGGAGCACCCCATATCAGTCTTTCTACTTTTCTGCTCCACTTCCAGGAAGAGAGTAGGGCCTTGAGACTTGCACTTGTACCTTGGCTGGGGCAGGATGGGGATTGTAAGGACCCCACCAGCCTGTACAAGATGAATTTCCTTATTCTGAGCATCTAAAACACTTCAAATCCAAGACTTTGAATTCCAACATGACATGACAGGTGGAAAATCCCACACCTGGTCTCATGTGACAGGTCACAGTGAAACTCAGGCATCCTAAAAATATTACACACAATTACCTTCAGGCTATGTGTGTAAAGTGTATAGAAACAGATGAATTTAATATCCATACCTGGGTCCCATTGCCAAGATAGCTCATGATGTATATGTAAATATTCCAAAACTCAAAAAGTCCAAAATCTTGTTCCCAAGCATTTCAGAAAAGGGACACTCAACCTGTATCTAAGAAGAAAGGTGTCACTCTGCAGGCATCAGTACTCCAGAAGAGAGAGAGTACACAGAGAGACAGCACAGCAGCGTACATGGCCAGGGGCTGGCGTTGGATCCTTCAATGCTCCCTTTTTACCTAATAATTTATGGTTCTAGAATTCTAAGATGGCAAGAATAAATATCATTCTTGTCCAAGCAGAGCCAATGCTAGAATGGATGACCTCAAACTCTGTAGATGATGCTCTGAATTCGAGGCTCTCATTATCTAAGGAGAAAAGGGAGAGTCAACCATGCGCTCCTGTTAACTGAAGGTTAGAAATTCTATCCAGCTCATTTGCCTCATGTTTTGAGCATGTGACCTATCACTGTGTTAAGTGACCTTCCCCAAATGACTTTGCATGGTAGGAATTTATACTCTACAGAAAGGAATTCCACAAGACTCCAGCACAAGGACACTAGCTTACGACCACAGGTTGCACGCTGGAAGCTGATCGTGATCTGAGATCTGTCTGTCTCCAACCTAGGACTTGTGTTAAAGCCACCAGCTTTCAATGGCTCCGCATGGTGGGAGAAATGCTTAACTGACCCATGTGGTCGGTTTGATCTGACCACTGTCTCATCTTGTATTATGGGAGCTTTCAATCTCTGAGCTCCAACCATGTTGGAGTTTATTTTGGGTTTATTGGATATGGCCTGTGCCTCCTGCTCCTGGCTTAACCCTTGTTTGTTACTGCTGCTGGGACCACTATTCCCACATTCTTTACCTGGTCTGCCTTTAGACTGCTTGCTCCTCTGAGTCCTCAGCTAGTTCAGCCATTCAATTGTAAGTTCTGATCACCTTCTATGCAGGACAGGTGCGATCCTTTTACGAATGTAAAATGGATCCCTGCTAATCTGTAAGCTCCAGGATGGAAGCCATGTGAAATGTGTTCTTGAGCGTATCTCTAGTGTCCACCAGCTGCCCAGTAATAAACTGACTACATAAACTATGCTACAGAGACTGTGTACACTGCAAAGGTGGCTGAGCACTCCAGCCACAGGAAGGGAAACCAGAAGGAACTTTGTCACTGCCACCCTGCCTCATGTTCAACCCCAACACATGCTGAGATGGTGTTGGAGAGTAATTCTACCTCCATTGTACTGTGTAAATTTGTCTGAAAAGCCTCCCCATATCCCCAAGAGAGACCAAAAGTGTCATATTGACCCTGATTCTTGACTGCGTATTAAAAATCAAGCACATGATGGTTACTACTTTCCTTTGCTCCGTTCTCTTCCTCTCCCGACTCCCATAAACATTTTGAAATCTATAAACTGTTAATAAAGAACAAATAAAATGATGAACTACGTAATCCCAGACTCAGAGCCTCCTCTGGCCCAGCACTAAGGTCCTGTGAACAATCATTTGCAGTTGGCTTAGAAGTTAGAGCCCTAGGAAAAGTGATTTGATCAGACGGGTACTTTGATTCAGGACAATCCTTGGCCACCTATTGTTTGTGGCACAGTTTTATGAATACTCTGGCCTCCTTGGATATCTGCATTCCTCTAAATTATTTGTTCCCCAAATTTGATTAAACAAAGTGAGCTGAAAACAGAGCAGCTACTGTTTGCCTGGCCAGTGCCTGTCATTTGACAAAATTGCCTCTGTGTGTAGCACGCTGTGTTGAATAATCTCACAAAAGGGCAAGCGATTGAATCAGTGCATTCTTCAAACAAATTAAAAGTTCATGCCACCATGATGGGCACAGAACAGACCAGCAGACTAAGGTCCTGGACAGACACAGCTTCTTGAAGCAAAGACTTCAAAGAAAATCATCTTGTCACTGCAAAACTGAAATCCTGCTGGATTTGTCCTCTAGCCTGTTGCTTCTGTCATGTCTTTACCATTTTAGTTGACCATTGAATCTGTTTGGGCCAATTAACTAAATGTCAGCTATTTCCTCATTTCAATACTAATTTTTTTAAATTAAAAAACATTCAACAAAGTCCATTAGCTCTGGTCAGATTTGCACAGGCTATTAAGTTTAGGTAAAGTCACTGACACCAACGGCCAGGTCTTTTCAGAATTTGGCACAATATTTTTCTATAGAGGTAGAGCTGTGACCATTGCATACAGGATCCACTTGTGTCCCCTGGCCCGCCCCACAACTACAATTTAACCACCACCAATCCCTTCTTGTAAAGCCCTTCATGTTCAAAGTCATTTGTCATTTGCATCAACTTCATTTCAGACTGGACCTCGAAAGCAGGAAGGAAGCCCGGGGATCATCCCTTTCTGATGGGATTTTCTGGATGTGGACAGGGGCATCTAGAGCAGTCAGGCAAGGTGACCCAGGCTTCATAGTTACAAATTTCATCAGCAGAACATTGAGCTACTTCCTGCTCTGCCTTAACCTTGTCATGTGACTCTGGCACTTTGTTCCTCCTCCTTTGGGGCAGTTTTCCCATCAGCAAAATTAGTAAGAAGCCACTTACCCAGTGAGGATGTAAGAAGGTAACTGAACAGGTATTCCTCCAGAGCTCAGACTCAAAAATGTGTTGCCTCTACATCTCATGCCTTGGGGAAGGGGGCTGTCTCTCTTGCCATTTGAAAAATGTTCTCATTATCAGTAAAGAATTATGGCAGATATTTGCAGCAGGCTCTCCTCACAATAATAGAACCCACAATGTATTGAAAGGTTAAATATGCTAAGTAATATTTGTGCCCTCTAACACCCCGTTCTCCCTACTCTCATTGCCTGCAGCTGAACCTACTGGCGTGATGCTTTATCCTCTCCCCCATTTCTAGGACTGACCCTTCCTCTCGTGATCCTTCCTTTCATCCCCTGACTACCAGCTCAAGGCAAAGAAGTCTCAAGGTCCAGAAGAAGGTGAGGACCAAAGTGGGAGGATCCCATTTCCTAAAGACTGTTGACAGAAATGCATTGAAATGTGACTGTGAGCTGCTGAGATTGGGGTTGACTTGGTACAGCAGCTGATGTACCACTCTGCCTAAATCATGGTTGTATTTGTGAGTGGCTATTATGGGTTGGCTTATTCAACCTCACCCTTCGTAAAGGAGGCCACTGAAGAACAGAGGGATTAAGTGGCTTTTCCAGATTCTCACAGCTTATGACAGAGCAGGGGTTCGGGTTCCACCCTGGTGTATGTTCTTGACACCATCCTGGAGACTTTGGTAATAAGGAGCTACAGATACTTTTTCTATTTCTTTTGGAGTATTCATGCTTCCTGCCTCTTCTTTCCCTTCGTACATGCTGATTTCCTTCACAATTGCTACATATCAACTATGTGCAAGAAGCTAAGCCATGCACTGTCTGCGACTGTGAGGATGAATCAGATATGGTCCCTACCCTCATAATAATCCTGGCCTAGTAAGAAAAGAGACATGATAACAAATATTAGCATATAATGTGACAAATACTCTGATGGGATAAATACAGAGGACTTTGGGGTCACAGATAAGGGAAGAATGGCTCCGTCTGGTTGGGGCCATGCAGAAGCTGAAGGCCAGGGAAGGGGAGATGGTTAAGCTGAATCTTGAGGGTAAAGAGAAGTTTGCAAGGCCAAGGAGGTAGGGAAGGTCATTCCAGGTGGAGGCAACAATGCCTGCAGACTGGCAGTTCTGAAGGGGAGGGGATGATGGGCAGACAAAGGTGATAAAGAGACCGGAAGGAGCTGGATCAGAAGGGCTTGGATGGATAAGTTAAGAAGCTTTGACTTAATCCTGGAAGCAAGGAAGGGGTGGGGTCACATTAACACCAAAGCCCAGGATATGCAGTGTTGTACTAGACTAGAGCTAGAGGTCAGGAGACCAGTGCTGATGCAGAGTGCAGAGTGACTGCAAGATCCCAGCGCCCTCTGTAGTCCAAGCCAAGCACTAGGCTCTTTGTCATGCTGCTATCACAAACAGGGACACCAACAGCTTATCTCCTCTCTTCAAGAGCCTTCTAAAAACAGATCAAGGGGAAGAGGTGACTTCAGAGGGCAGCTTTCCGTCAGACTTCAGACAGCCCTCAACCACAGCTCATCTCCAGTGCCAGAATGGAACCAGAAGGCCAGCAGTGCAAGGAGAAGTGCTATCTAGGAACATTTAAAAATAAAAACAAAATGTGTTTTCCAAACCTAAGAGCCAGTGCTCAGAATCTAAGCCACTTCAAGTAGCTCCTACTTCAGTTTAGAAGTTGAAGGCCAAGGTCAAGTGCTTGAGAAGTGACTTCTAAGTCTGTAGTTTAGAGAGAGGCTATGTGGTCACCATCGGGGTGTCAACCCAGTACAGATCTAGGGGAGTCTGTTGACTTCAAGGAAGCAGCATTCCACAATCAACTCAGAAATGACTCATTTTCAGTCATCCTTAGAATCCATGAATATCTGAAATGGGGGAATGGGTGGATCAGGAAACGCCAGTTTCTCCACTGAGGATAAATTCATTCGGGACCTATCCCTTTTGCACCTTCTGGAAGAGTCAACCTGCAAACTTTCTCCCTAATATTGCTGGGATGTCTGCCCTATGCAGTGACATCCACCCTGGGTGTCCCATGGAGTTTAGGTTAATGACTATTGAGTAGAGGTGGGACTCAAGGGCCCTGGAACAGGACCATCAGCATTGGTCACCCAGCTCTGTCCTCTGTTGTTCTACTGCACTGGTTGCCTAAGCTCTCTGGACCTTTCTGTTGTCCTCTGTGACATGGAGAAATTAACATTGCCTCCTCATTCTGTCATTATGAGGATGAAATGTGATATTACCTCTGAAAGGACCCAGCTGAATGCCTGCCACTTACATGTTAGCTCCTTTCATTTGTGGGTTGCAGGTACATCTTATGTCCCTTAATTGCATCTAAAGTTCATTTTAATATTGTAGTCCTTACCTTTACCTGGTATTGTCCACTACTCTGGATGTATTCCATTCCACATAAATCTCGTATGTAACCTACCTGCCTACAGTCCTGAGAAGCTGACAAGGTAGGGTTTAGTCTTTATTTTGTGGACTCAGGAACTGAGGTTCTTACAGGGCACTTGACTTGCGTAAGTCCCTGGCTTGGGCCAGGTCTGCTGTTGCCATTGTTGTTTATTTTTTCCCCTTTGTACTTGTGATGGACCCAGCAGAGATGTGTGTCAGGGAGTATTTCCTCTTGAGCCCGTGAGCATCATCCTGTGGGACCACAGATCCCATGATACCACACATTCACTATGGCTTCCTTGATCGTCTTGGACCAAGCCTCAATTCTCAGCAAGGCTCTTAACTCCTCTGTCTATTTAAAAAGATGAGAACCATCCTAACTGTTTTGACAGACAGAAACCAAAGCCAATGTGGGCCCTGGGCCAGGAATACAATCAAGCTCTTCTCAAAGTGGCCAGCTTGCACAATGTCACCATAGGCGGAGTCACTGAGAGGCTGTGAAGCAAGCTCTTCCCTCTTCTTGGCAGAGCCAAGGGGACAGTTTGAAAGTGTGATGAGGGCTGACACATGAACAATGAAATTAAGAGCTACTCAAATAGTGGAAAGTACAGTCAGCCACCTGCACCCACAGATCCACATCCAAGGACTTGGTCAACCACAGATCAAAACACATTCAAAAAAATAATTGTGCCTGTACAGAACACATAGAGATTTTTCCTTCTCATTAAAAATGCAATACAACTATCATACTCTCTTCTTCAATAAAATTAGAGATAAGGGCAAAACAGATCCTGCTTGGGAGCGAGGGGGTGGGGGCGTGAGGGAGGGGGTGGGGGTAAGGGGGAAGTAATGACTCAATCATTGTATGCACATATGAATAAAGGAAATTAAAAAAGTACAATGCAACGATTTATGCAGCATATCTCGTGTTAAGTATTATAAGTGATCTAGAGATGACTTAAAGTACACAAGAGGATGTGTGGGTTCTAATACAAACACTACGACATTTTATCTAAGGGACTTGAGCCTCCACTGATTTGGCTCCCAGGCGAGAGTCCTGAAATCAATTCCTCATGGACACCAGGGGACAGCTGTGCGAATGCCATTAAGAAATAAGATTTTACATATGACCTGGTGGTTAGAAAATAGTTTTCTCTTCCTCCTTGTTACCTGAGGCTCCATGTTCCCTGGGAATTCATGCTTGTTTGTGTTTAGGTGTGTATTATGCAGGTGTGTGCGTGTGCACACCTGAGTATGTCGTGTTTAAGATAACAGTTCCTTCTGAACAACTGGGCAAGTGAGGAGGAGGTCTGCAACCCATGGATAGGAAACCATAGGGCTCTGAGTTGGTGACCTCATGCCCAACTGGTCCTGTGTTTTGAGATGTGGGAAAGCCAAACCCAAACTTCCACTTCTCTACGTTTGTTTTTGAAGAGGGAGGATTTTCCTAATGAGGGGACAGCAGCCAGGAGTGCCTAGTGGTGATCAGCAGTAAAGTGAGACCTGTCTTCCTGCTGACTTGGGGAAAGGTGGGTAGGTGACAGGCTGAAGAGTAGACAGAAAAAGAACCCTTTTACAAACTGAAGAGGAGAGCTGTGAGAAGTGGGGGAAATAAATTTGATTGTTCAAAACCAGCTTCAAATTTTAAAAAGAGCAAAAGGAAAAAACAGAATAAACTAAAATGTACTGGCAGCAGTAAGGATAAATTCTGTTCTTAAGACTTTCGTTTGATGCAAGCTATAATTTGAAAGCCTCTCCCTGAAGAAAAGATAATCTTTGAAAAAAGATAAGTTTACTGGCAAATCAGAGCAATGCTATTTTTAATTTTTTTAAATTAACTTCCTTTTTAAACTTAAATTTTATTTTTGAATAAGCATACATTAATAATATGAGGGGATTTCACTGTGATAAGTCCATACGTATATACTACGTACTTTGAAAAATTTCCCCTCCCATTATGTTCCCATCCCTCCTCTTCTTCCCTCCCTTTTCACACAGTGTTTGGTGGGTTTCATTGTGCCGTCACATGTGTATATGCAGCATACTTCTATCCTCTTCACCCTCTCCTCCCTTCCAGTCCCCCACCCCCCAGTCCTCATTTAGTACTATGCTATTTTTATTTTGGAAAGTTACTGGCTATTTAAGCATTTATATGTTTTTTCTTTAAAACACATCAATTCAACAACTGACAGTCTATGTGTTCTAGAAACTATAGGGCTCTAGAGCCACAGCTAAATAAAATTTAAATACAGCCCATGGCCTGGAAGAACTCGCTGCTTGCTGAGGCAGACAGATTTGAAAACATACCTTACAGGGATGACAATAATGAAAACACAAATATTTGTGATTTTCTAGTTTCTCCCATGACTGGGAGAAAGGTCCTTGCTTGTTGAGGCAGCATCCAGAGACTGGCTGAGGAAGTGCAGAGAAAAGAAAAGAAGCTAGAGATGTAAGTTGATTTATGAGCAGAAGGGGAGTGGGAAGCTCATCCACTGTATTGCAAAACTTAAGGAGTACCATTTGCATGGTAGTCTATAGATACAGCACGCCAGGAAACACCACTCCAAGACTATAGTAGGAAGGGTGTCCCCCTCGCCCGACCATGGCATGACCCAGTGACCTTGGTGAGAGGCAGAAATAAGCAAACATGCAAACTAGGTGTCAGAGAGAGCTTTTAGAGCATTGGCATTTCAGAGAGATGGAACGTGTGACTTCCTTTAGGGAATGTCTGTTGGCTCAGAAGGATAATGGGAGAGCCAGAGATGGGCAGGGAATGTTTAAAGGGCATAGCATTTGTTAAAAATTCATTCTTCCTTCTGCTATGTCCAGGAAGGAGCTCAGCATAGACTTTAAACACTTCTCCTTGCTTGTGGGTTGCACCACTGGGCTTTCTGGGATTAGAGCCTGTTCTGAGAGTGGATCACTGTGTCTCCTGAAATTTGCTTGAGTTATACAAGCCATTGTGAAATTATGGCACAGTGTAGTAAGTATTACAGAGAGAACAACAGTGTTCACCAGCACAGAATAAGAGCTAATTATTTTATTGTGCCTGGATGGGAAGGATGGATTGGCGTAGAAAAAGCAGATGTTTTTTGAGCTAGAGCTTAAAAGAAATAAAGAATTACCCTGGCTACATGGATGAATAAGAATTCCAGGAAGAAATAATAGGGTGGTGTGGGATTGGCAAGGCAAGAGCCACATCTTTGCAAAATGGGATGGCGTGATAAGATTGGGTTATTGGGTAGGTGAAGCAGAGTGGAAAGCCTGTTTATTAACAGATCTTAAAAACAATTTAAAACTCTTTATCCTGAGGAAAATGGGAACAATTGAATGAAAAGTGTCATGGTCCTATTTTTATTTTGGAATGGTCATTCTGACTACAGTGGGGAGAATGGCTTAAGGGAAGCAATGAGGAAGACAGGCTAGTCACTGAAAGGTGATGACATATAAATTAGGAGGATGGCATTGTGGTGTGCGTAAGAGGTTAGATGGCATAATGGGTCAGAGGACAATCAGGATACTCCAGGTTTCTCATGTGATGATGGGGAAGGAGTAGGGTCATTGTGAGAACACTGGGGAAGGAATAGACTTTGCAAAGAAGTTGGTGATTTTTTTAATTTTTGATATGTTTCTTAATCTGATTTGGTGACCAGAAAGGATGTAGTAAGGCTGGTTTTTCTGATTGCCCACTGATGTTCCTCCACCTCATCCCACACTTTTATACCCACTGTGGCCCCACACCCATTAGCCCTTTGCTCCGTCTGCTAACAAGGCTCTTCTCTCCTTTCCCCATCTAATCATGGTGCCTCCACATGATCACGGCCTTCCCTGACTTAGCACGGCCCATCCTCCTAGCTGAGGCTGGCTCCACTCCCTGCCCCGAGAAAATCTTGGTTGCTCTCCTTTCTGTGTTCCATGTTAGCTCGGTACTGACTGCAGCTCCTGTGCTGGTTGATAACATGTCTGACTCATCCCTAGCCTGCAAACTCCTTCAAGGCAGAAACAGGCATTCCCCGAATTCAGGAAAGGTCTTGGGGAAGGGTAGGTGCTGAACCCGTGCAGAATGAATGAATGAATGAATAGTATTACTATTGTAGCTGAGTCCAGACTAATTATTTCCTCTTTAAACAGCTGTTCTTCCTCTGATCTTTCTCCAAGTAACTATTTACACCCAGGGAATTAGTTTCAGTACCTCTTATAAGAAATGGTGTGGTATTTGCATATAACCTGCTCATATCCTACCATATCATATTCTTTTAATTATCTCTTAACTACTGTATTCTTGTGGGGGGGGAGGTTTGGAACACTGAGACATGGACATTTTGTAAGAAGAGGGAGAGAAAGGCACAGTGATGGGTGAAGAGAGAGCAATGCTTTCCTTCCCAGAGTTCTTTGAACTGGCTTGGGGACCCTGGCAAGGAAGGGTACAAAGGACCAAAAGGACAGAACTCTTCCGAAAAATTCCATACAATTTTGAGCTCCAGAAGAACTACTTTAGAGCCACAGGCACAACATGTCAGCAAGCTGGCACCCACACCTCGGCCCAGAAGCCACCAGTATTCCAATACCCAAAGGACTCCAACATCTGGAAACTTTCAGAAGACTCCAAGATATAGACATTCACATTCCTGCTGCAAAGCACCTTGGGGAGGTTCTGTGAGGCAGTTTTGAGAGTATAGACAAGAACTAGGGAACAGAGAACAGAGAGGAAGATGGGGGTCCATACTCTCTAGTGATGACACCTGACGCAGGTGTCATCTTTTGGACACCCCTAGGAATGACAATGGGACTCTTTGAAAGGGTGAGTTCCCATGACATCATTATATCATTAGAGTAGGTGTAGCCTTTGCTTGTAGACAAAGGTTGGTAAGGTATAGGACATTAAAATCAATTCCAGCTGTTTCTTTTTACTTTTTTATAACGTGACTACTACAAAATTTAAAACTACATGTGTGACTGGCATTATATTTTTACTGGAATGATATAGACTAGTAAAAACCCATCACATGAATGAGGTACATTCAAAGATGACTGCTAATATAAAATTACTATTGAGGGAAGAAAGAAAGTGGTACAGCAAAATCCACTGTAAAAATCCAATTTTTAAAGACTCCATATGCATTGCAAAGAGAAAGATGAAAAGAGAAGAGAGAATATCTGAAAGGGTCCCAGGAGGAACCAGATGGTACCCAAATGGAGCAATTGACTTAATTGAGCTAATAAGAGGACTTTTGAAAAGTTTGAGCAGGATTAGTATAAGTCAGTAGAATGGTGAGACAACCATCTATCTATCTGTCTATCTATCTATCTATCTATCTATCTATTTCTTTAGATTTTATGATAAAAAGCATACATATATTCTGTAACTTCTTAAATAAATATGATTATGGAACAGATGGCTCCTCATTGCCAATGGCCTGACACCAGTTCTGGAAATCGTATCGGACCTCTTCCTCTGTTGGCTCATTTCACCTGGCTGTCACACGTTGCCTTCTCTAGAACACAATTCCACAGAGGCATCTTCGTGGCTCACTTAGCTCACGCCAACTGAAATCATAATAGAAGCAAGTCCTGCTTCTGCCAAGAACTGAGAACTGGAATGACGCTGGCGAGGGTTTCTGAAGCCAAAGGCAGGTTTCCTATAATTAGCAGCAATTTGCTAGAAAGTTCAGCAGGCTCTTCCAAAGCATACAATATGGCAAATTGTTCAAGGTTTCTTTATTTTTCCTCTCCTTTTCATGACACACTGCAGATGGAAAGCATGGAATACTCCCTTTTCCAGGGCTGGGGTTGTTATTTCAGGGGATCACATCTTTGCCGAGTCAGGGGAACAGGATGCAGAAACTCAACTTTGCGTAGCATTGTGGGAAGTGGGGATAAAAACATATTCTAAACATTCTGAAGCTCGACACCTTTCCTGTCCCCATAGAGAGACCTCAGCTTCAGCCAAACAGGATCTAGAGTAAAATGTAAACCAATACCCAATTCATCCAATTTCCATTCCAGTGTGTAAGAAAGTAGGAAAGCCAGACCACGTTCCCATTTCTGTGTTCCTAAAGTGAGCCCAAAGGCCAGGGTAAGCTGTGAGCTGCGGGATGGCGGGTGAACCAACCTCAACTGAGCACTGAGTATTTCTCAGTCTGAGCCAGACACCTTGCTCATCACTATGTAGTGTGGCCCCACCCTCATAGACCCACAGTCGTGATGTAGCTACTGCCACTAATCTCAACTTATAGATAAAGAAATTGAGACCCACAAGGATAAGAATTTTCCTAATTTTCCCAAGGACTCATCCCCAGGTGTGTTTGACGACTAAACCAGCATTCTTTCCACTGCTCCTGTGTGCCGTCCCATGGGGTGAGTCTTAAGTAATGGCACTTGGTGTCAGGACTGTCTAGAGGGGTCACAGATCCTCCCAACCTGTGATCTCTAAGAGAAGGTGTCAAACTAGGATTCCAAAGACTCAGGGCTCCTTCTTGGTGGCCTTGGAGCTGTGACTATAGGGGATCTGTACTAGCCACCTTCCAAAGAGTCTTATTACCCAGATATAGCTTCCGTTTCTCACCTACCACAGAAGCAGCTAATGAGCAAAGTGGTCTTGGAACCACTTGGTTGGAAGGGATCCAACTCAGAACCCACTGTCTCAGCCTGGTTTTCTAACTTTTTTTTTTGATGCTCCAGAACACTGGGAAGGTGGCCTCTTCCATTCTGCTCTCTCATCCACCTAGTGGGGAAGGAAAGGACATGGGTGCTGGGGATCGTGCAGTGTGTATCTGCAATTCCACTAGGAATGACAGATGTGTTCTATCAGAACGAGTCCTGGATACAAAGGAAAAGAAATTAATTAGCTCACCCTACTCAGCCACATATCTATCCATCTGCTCATCCCAACAACCATCCACTTACTTACCCATCCATCTTACTCATCCATCCACCATCCATCTATCATCCATCCATCTATCCATCACCCATCCATCATCTATGACAGCAGGCAGCAAGTGATGTAAGAGCCTAGCTTGAAAAGATTGTGTCCGGGCATGCTATAATAGGATCTTGATTACATTTTTTGATGGTTTAAAAAATCTGACTATGGTCTTAAAGAAACAGAGCAGCAAAGAGAATGTGGGCTTTAGCAATAGAGAGGCATGCAATCAAGTTCTGCTGTTTCCCATCTGCTTATAGGAGTAGCCATATCCATTTCCTTCCTTCCAGTGAGGAATGAATGAACGCCTGGATCAGAAAGCTCTTAGCCAGGACTGACTGGAAATGGATTTTTTGTAAGCACGTGCAGAATGGATGAAAAAGGAGGTATCTGCAGGAGGTTTGTGGGGCCTCAGTTCCCCCAAATGATGAGTCTCAACTGTTTCTGTAAGCATCACCCCTGTTGTTCCTTCAGGCTTAGGTAGTAAGTGGATACAGAGTAGAAGCTGGCCTTTAGAGAGCGGGGGCTGAAGGTGATGGTGTTTCAGTGCCTTACTGTAAACCTTTTTTATCAGTGTGGGTGCACTTTCAGATGGAATTGCTTTTGAAACTGGGAAAGTAATCTTGACCTGGTAGATTAAGTGCTGCTGGGGCCATAGATGGACACATTGCTCTGGGAATGGACAAGTGCGCTGGCAAGCCAGAGGTTTAATCAGCTCATAAGCTCTGGATCAAGAGAAGCTCCTTTGGGTACAGAGGGAAGAAAGCCTCTTGACCAGGTCATGCATGTTTTAAATCTTGGGAAGCTCTTGGCAAAACTCATTTAACAGGTGAGGAAAGAAACAAAGGATCACAAAAGTGAGGTCCTGATGGTGGCCATGATCCTGGTGTCACTGTGGACAGAGACCACATTTAAATCTGCCCAACTGTGGAGCACAGGCCCAGAGAGGTATCAGAAGATCAGAGTTCTGAGTCACCTCTGGAGGAGCCTCCAGAGAGCAAGCTGCCTCTCACTAACGGTGATTCTGGTAACAATCCCCTCCTATCCATGGGCGGGGGATCTGTGAGTTTAACCAATCACAGACTGAAAATACTCAGAATAAAGAAATTATACCTGTACAGACTTTTTTCTTGTCATTATTCCTTGAGCAATATAGTGTAACAACCATTCACACAGCATTTGCTGTGCATTAGGGATTATCTGGATAATATAAACAGGAGCTTGTGTGTAAATTATATGCAATATGCCATTTTATATAAGGGACTTACATAAAATTTGACATCTAAAGAGGTCCAAGAACCAATCTCTCTGGATACTGCTAAGTTGACTGTATTTAGGTTTTGAACTACCTTTTATCAGTAGCAGGATGCCTTGAAGTATCTTCAGGCCTGGTGTGTGTGTGTGTGTGTGTGTGTGTGTGTGTGTGTGTGTGTTTCTGTCTGTCTGTCTGTCTGTGTCTGTGTATGTAAAGGGGAGCATGCAAGAGGGAGGCACCCATTGATGAAGGGGCAAGTCCCACTTGCATCAGGAGAATCTTACAGGTGTGTCCTTGTAATGGTAACAAAACTGAGGCAATGAAAATTGGGAACCAAGCCAGGTGAGGTGGTGCACACCTGTAATGTTAGCATTTGGGAGGCTGAGGCAGGAGGATGACGAGTTTGAGGTCAGTCCAGGGCTACATAGTGAAATCCTGTTTCCAACGTCCCTCCCCCCAAAAAAACCAACAATTGGGAACCAAAAAGTGGTTAATGTTTTGAGCCATTTTATGGGACTGCTACAATGAATAAAATCACCTACGTGTTTTCAATGAAATTTGTTCAAGACATATTGGTAAGGAAATAATAAAAGCTGCAATAGAAGGAAAGTGTTGAGAGATTATGCAATGTGACTTGATGAAAAAGTAATGTCTATACAAAACAAAAACTAGACTTTTTAAAGTCTATATATGAGTTTTAAATACAGAGAAAAGAAGCTAGTGTTCAAAATAGCCCCCTCTAAGAGAGGGAGTTGAGTAGGGGTGGATGGGAGAAGAAAGGGAGAATCGGTTTTCCCTCTTTCTATATTTTAAGACAGATGCATTGAGATTCAATTTACCCACCATAAAGTTCTTCCATTTAAAATGTACCATTTAATGTTTTGGGGGTATTTACAAAGTTGTAACAATTACCGTAATCTAATTTTGAACATTTTCATCACCCTAGATAGTTAGCGTTTCTCCGTGTTGGGACCATTCAAAATCCTCTTTCTTAGCTATTTTGAAATATTCAGTCAATTTTTGTCAACCATTGTTGCCCTACTGTACTGTAATGCATTAGAAGTTTTTCCTCTTGTGGAACTGTTTCCCTAGGCAATCATTACTCTACTTTCTGTCCTTGAAGATTTTTTGTTTTCCAGAATTTAGTATAAATATATTTTACATATGGTTTCTTTTATAAGTATGTACTCTTTTGTAATGAAATAAACAGACCGGGCATGATGGCTCACACCCATAATCCTAGTTACTTGGGAGGTAGACGTGGGGAGGCTTGAGGGTCAAGGCCAGTCTGTGCAAAAAAAGTTTGTGAGACCCCCCCATCTCAACAAATGGCTAGGCACGGTGGTACCTGTCCGTCACCCCAGCTACGTAAGAAAGTCATGCTTCTGGGGACAGCAGATGGAACATAGGCAGTGCCTACAAACAAGCCATGTGGGGACTGGAGTCTTGCCTGGGAATCTGACCTATCAGCAGAAGGATGTATCTCCCTGGAAGTAAGGCCGTTGAAGATGTAATCGAGTGAGTACGATGTCATTAGCTAAGCCTTCATTCCAGGCTCGCTGGTGTCCTTCTGAGATAAGAGACACACATGGGGAGAATGTCTCATGGTCACAGTGGCAGAGCTTGGAGTGACCCCTCTAGCAGCCAAAGGACATCAAGTATTTCCAGTGACACCAGAAGCTAGGAAACGCCCAGAACAGCTTCTCCTCAGAGCCTCAGAGAGAGCAAGGCTCTGCTGATACCTTGATTTCAGAATGAGCTTCAAGATGGGAGACAAGGGATTTCTGGGCTGTAAGCTGCCCTGTTTGTGGCACTTAGATATAAAACCGTAGGAGATGGATGCAAATGTCACCCCACTTTACAGAAAAGGAACTTGGTCTTAGACAGGAAAAGAGGCAGGTGCAAGGTGACACAATGAGCCATGGGTGAGCAGGTGGTCTGCCAGGCTGTATGGGGCTCCCCCTGGCTTCCCGCAGGCATTACAGGCAGCACTCCTCATCTATCTATCTATCTATCTATCTATCTATCTATCTATCTATCTATCTATCTATATCTATCTATCTATCATCTATCATCTATCTTCTCTTTCCTTAAGTAGCAGATGTGAGGAAGCTAAATGCCCAGAGCAGAAGAAGGCCTGAGAGAAGTAGCTGTGGGTAAAGACTTGCCTTCCATCTCCAATAGCTTTTTAAAGAAAGACTCCTACTTGGCTCCTACGAATGTTTAACTTTTGCTCCTCTGAACTCCCAGCCACGCCCTGAGGGTCAGGCCTACCAGACCCTGACAAAGGGAACATTCTTCTTCTGCTTCCCTTGAAGAGCACAGCTGTACCCTAAGGCCCAGTAGGAGAGAGATCAGAGGTCTCACCAAGCCTGTCCACTTCCAGGGACTGGCACCTGCTCCTAAGGGACAGGCTCAGAATCTATGGCAAATCTGCCTAAGTGTGTCACATTCTTTCCCTTCCCAGGGTTGATGAATATGCAAATAGGATACGTGGAATGACCAGAAGGCTGAAGGTGGCTCCTATGCAGGCAAAGTGTTCAACCCAGTCCCCGTGGTGACAATATCAGAGCTAGTCAGCATGCAGCTTGTGAGCCTGAACCCAGTTCTATGAGAAAGGCTTTGTACGAGCTTTCTCACTTAATCCTCACTGCATCTCTTCAGCTAATTACTGGGCAATCCTTGTTTTACTGCCCTGGGAATAGAAATCCAGAGAGGGCAAGTAATTCACCCAAGCACACACAGCTAGTAACTAGCAGAGGCAGGCATGGAGCCACGCAGTGCATTTCCAAGGCTAAGCTACAGGAATTTCCCTGTTTGGCACTTGTGCTTTGGAATCAGACAGCCTTTGTTCAAATTCTCAGCCAATTACAAGGCAGGAGACTTTGGGGTGAAATTTGCTTGTACCTACAGGTTGGCAGGAGGAGAGATCATAGGCTTCCCACATGTGCTGGCGTGTCAGGAATTTGCAAAGGTAGCTGCTGTCCTTCAGTCCGTCCTCATTCTGGAAGGCCTGGATCTGGCTCCTCACCAAATCAAGGGTGCAGGAGGACAGGATCCGATCTCGCATTTCTTCACACTCCCAGATTGATGGATGCATAGTGAGTCCTCAGGCCAGCATGGCCAGAGCTGCCTGGAGGGAGCCAGGAGATGGTAGCTCATGCCTGTAATCTCAGCTACTCAGGGAGTAGAGATCAGGAGGATCGAAGTTCAAAGCCAGCCTGGGCAAATAGTTTGTGAGACCCTATCTGAAAAAACCCCACACATAAAAAGGCTGGTGGAGTGGCTCAAGTGGTAGAAAGCCCACTTAGCAAGTGTGAGGCCCTGTGTTCAAATCCCAGAAAACACAAGCCTGGGATTGCATGGCGATCTTGTGTCTGAACCTCAGGTTCCTCAGCTGTCAATGGGGCCCATAATGCCTCCTTCCTGGAACGTTCAGAGGATTAACTGAAGGTCAGGTGCAAAGAGTCCCCAGGAATGCACATGCTGGCCAGTCTTTGTCTTCCTCTCCCCTGTGCATTTCTGTACATCCTTCCCCTCTTTCTTGACCCCCAGTTTCTCCACCTGTAAAAAGATGAATCACAGAACTATCTCCCCTGGTCGTTGTAAAGGACAGATGAAAGTGTCACGTAAGCTCCACGGCCCTGGACACATCAATCAGAACTGAATTCAAAAGAAACCTTTGGAAACACACAGCTATCGGATTTTCCTGCCAGAGGCGATCTGGCCATTCCCCACGTACCAGCTCTGAAGAATGGGGGCCAGGGAAAGTGATGGTTTCTTGGGCAGAAGAGAACAAAGCCGTGCCGAATGGAGGAAGTTCTGATGGACCTTTCCAGAATTCATCTTAAGCGAAAAATGGTTTCCAGCGTGCTGTCTGAGTTACATGCCTGGCAGTCAGGGGGTGAGATTAAGCTGCCAGTGCGTTTGTACACTCAGCCCCTGATCTGCATATTCTTGTGGCTTTTGACACAGGATATTTTATTAGTTTCTCCTTCCCCTCCGGCAAGTAGTGGCAGGGTTAGAAAATGGCCCCCCCACAAATCTCCAAGAAGTTCTAAATTTTTTCCTCCTTTATGTAAGAAAAAATACAAAGTCTTTACCTTAAGGTACACACTTGGAGACATAATTCTGATTGTGGAATTTGAAAATGTTTGAATGGCAGCCTTAGGATACTTTTCTCCTTTTCTTTCTACTTGGTAAACTCCTATACATATGTCAAAGCCTGAATCACAGTCACCCTGCTCTAGGAGCTCTGCCTGACATGCTGCTTAAGACTGTGGGCTTCTCCCATGAAATGGATGCCTCTGTGACTTCCTTGAAGGCAGGAGCCACTTCTGATCCGTGTTGCTACCACGACCCCCACCCCCACCCCCAGGATCTGTCAGGAGCAAGTGCTTGGCTAAAGGATTAATGAGTGAAGTTTGTGCAGTGGTCGTCCTAGACTAGAAAGAAAAACATGGGCAAGACTATGCAGAAGGAAGGAAGATGGTGGAGTGTGGCTCAAACAGTTCCTGAAAAGCCAACAACTGTGTTACTAGAGGAACAGTAGACAGAACAGCCTTCTACCCACTGGGAGCATTGACGTCTCTGGGTGTGAAGTGGCAGGTAGAGAAGGAGGGACAGTTAAGACTCACCTCTAAACTCCTCCACTATCCGTAATGAGTAATAAAAATGGCTCTGTGCGTCCAACTTGATAGATGGTTTTCTCAGTCTGTCTGATATTTGTGGGTGGTCCTCAACTTTTCCTTCAGTTTTTCTTTAAAGAGGCAGCATTCCATCACTCCAGAAGAGTATTGTCTTCAGAAAACTGTTCCACTTGGTTGTGATGCTGAGAAAACTTTAAAGTCACCCACCCTTGTCCCATCCATCGTCACACACTTGGAGTATGCCAAGCACAGGACCTCCTGGTCAAGAGACACTTATTCAGACAGGGAAAGGAGCTCTGCAGGAACATATTACCCAGAGGACCAAGGTACAAACAGTACTGCCACATTCTTATATAAAGAGCTCCATTAAGCAACAACATTTGTGAGGACGTGTACATTTGAAATACTTTGTCTACACACACCACACATAGCAAATGACAAAAACTCTCGAAGTAGCTTAAGAAAAAGAGGGGAGACCAGGCACCAGTGGCTCACGCCTGTAATCCTAACTACTCCAGAGGCAGAGATCAAGAGGATTGTGGTTCAAAAGCCAGCCTGGGCAAATAGTTCTCAAGACCCTATTTTGAAATTACCCAACACAAGACAGAGCTGGTGGAGTGGCTTAAGTGAGCACCTTGGCAATGGCTGAACTTGCTTCCTCTTGTCTCTCTCTTTCTTCCATGAAAGACAAGCTCCCGTTTCCTGTGCCAGTGAGCACAGCTGCTGTCAGGTGGAGCGTCACGGACACCCAGTCAGTTCCACGATGGCTGCACAATGAGAACTCTTCCTGTGCTCCAGCAGAGAGCTCCAGGGAACGACTGACTGGCAGAGCTTTGACATCCCCATCTCCACCTCGGTGGCAGGCGACTGGACATGACATGATGTCAGCCATGGCAGAACAATGATTTGGTAGGTTACAGGCAGGGTCCTGAAGTCCACATTTAAAAAAATTCCAAAGGTGATTTACATATGCACACCCAATTGAAATAACTCCTCTACATACATATAACATGTTAAATGGATGTGACATACCAGGGAATACACTGTGAGGTTCCAAGGTGATGAGAGAATTGAACGAATCTCTACATCCCATAGCTACATAGGTGTGTATTCCATGCTAAGTTTCAGAATATGCAGGCAAACATGATCCAGACACCATTAAGGAGCAATTGCTGAGTGAGAGACACACATACAAGTACAAAGTGACAAGTACTAAGTACACAGAAAAAGAAGCACTATCATGCTTGGAATAACTAGGGAAATCGTTCCTGAAGAGGGGAATTTGAACTGGGTTTTGAAGGATACATAGAAGCTTGCCTCTTACATCAGGCAAAGAAAGGGGATTTGACCTGAAGGGAATGGGCATTCAAGGAGCCTAATCCTTGAGTGAGCCCTTTTAAGTTAGGCTTCAGGAGTTCATCCACTCTTCCCACTCAGCAGCCATGTGAGCTCAGCAGAGGCATCCATTTCTGGGGCCTCAGTTTTCTTACTGATGAAATGGAATCTGCCATCCCATTCCTGGGGTGCTCTGTAGATCGCTCTAATGATATCATGAAGTAGTTGGCATACATGTCAGCACCATTGCTTGTTAACTGTGATCCTAACCAAGGTATCCCACTCTATTTCCTCATCTAGAAATGGGGAAGGCAGAGCACGTGGAGAGGCTCAAGTGGTAGAGCACTTGCCCAGCAAGCATGAGGCCCTGAGTTCAAACCCCAGTACTGCCATCAAATAAATAAATAAAAAGATTTCAGCCAGGCACTGGTGGCTCACACCTATCATCCCATCTACTTGGAAGGATGAGATTAGGAGGATCAAGGTTTAAGGCCACCCTGGGCAAATAGTTCATGAGACTCCCATCTCCAAAATAACCACAGCAAAATGGACTGGAGGTGTGGCTCAAGTGATAGCGAGCCTGCTTTGCAAGTGCAAAGCCCTGAATTCAGATTCCAGACACACCAAAAAAGTAAAAGAAAAAGAAAAAAATGTGGAAGATGGAAGTATCTGTTATGGTTTGGGTATTAATCTCCCCCACCCCCACCCCGCAAAAAGGGCTTGGTCTCCTGCCAGTGGAGCCAATCCTTGAGAAGTGATCAGATCCAGACATAATCAATGGATTCTTCCACTGATGGCTTCCTAATTTGATGGCAGTAGTGGGGGGAGGGCTAGGTAGAGGAAGGTCAGGGGTGTGGCTTTGAGGGGCATATCTTGTCCCTGGCCCCTTCCTGTCTGTCTTTCTGCTTCCTGTCTGCCATGAGGTGACCAGCCACATTCTTCCACCATGACATTTCTGCCTCATCACAGGTCCAGAAATGATGAAGCCAGCCGACCTCGGTCTGAACCCTCTAAAACTGTGAGCCAAAATAACTCTTTCCTCCTTTAAATTGTTTTCCTCAGGCATTTTGTCACAGCAAGAGAAAAGCCAACTAGCACAATGTCTCAAGGGTCCACTGAGTATGAAGTATTTAGTTCAAGGTCTGGTGCGTAGAGAACCTTAACACACAATGCATGTTGCTGTGTAAGGACTCTGCTGAGTGTTCAGGGCAAGCCATGGCACACAGTGGAGCTCTGTTTCTTCCTCTCATTGCAGCTAAGATTGGCCCTTGCTGAGACTCAACCGGGAAATCTAATTCACATCTTTGCTGAGTTGCTGAGTGGGGGTGGGGTCAGATCCCTGAACCTACCCTACTTGGGGTTGCCCATCCCGTCAGGCAGGGAGATCGCCTCCTCTCTATCCAACTCAATTTTCTTGGGCAGAGGCCCAGAGTCAAATGAATGGAAAGCTGACACTCAGGGGAGTTCATTCTGGAAGAGAATTCAGCCCAATTGAAGAAAATAATCTCATCGGTTTGCTCATTCCATGGAGTGGTGTCCTGGCACACGTAACAGAATTATTAATGGGGGGAAGGTGATTCCCAGGAAGAATGTTCACTCGTGGCTCATGCAAATAAGCAGGTCAATTACACTAATGAGAATCCAAGCATGCTGAGAGTGGGTGGGGATGATGTTGGAAAGAGGCCAGAGCCTGGCCACCTCCACGGCCATGGGTCTGAACAGTGTGTCTCACTTTTATGTGGCCTAATGAGGACCTGGAAACCCCAGGACCAGACAGCTCTTATCTCTTGAGCCAAACCCCACAAGGGGAGGGTAGTGGTACTCACTGAAGGCTGTTAGGTAGCCAGGCTCAAGGCTGTTTCCCAGTCCCTAGACACTGAGATGGACAGACAAGTGGCCTCGTCAAGGTCAGGGTCCATTTGCAAGCAGGTGCCAAGGCCTGGACTATTTTATTGGCTGAATGGAGTGAGGAGAATTGCATGGGAACCGTCTAGATCAGGGTGCTGTATCCAGCAGCTGTGTGACCAGAGAGTGCCACCCTCCCTCAGAGCCCTGGTTGTCTCCCCAAATGTGTGCAGTAAGGACAGTAAAGCCTGTCTCAGAAGATCACAGTGGGGTGTCCATTGCAATGGGAGGGAGGGTTGTAGGCTGTGAAAACACACACAAAAACCAATAAAGTGCAGTGTACACACAGCAGAGCTGATTGTGTTCTGAATTCCCAGAAGAACTCAGAAACCAAAGGATGGATGCCTGGTCTCAGGGGCCCAGATGGAGGGTTAGCAAAACCTTGACCCTGGCACCCAAGAATGTGGACCTGCATTCCAAGTCCTCACAACAGGGTACTGAGCTGCTTCTTGTTCTTCCAGCTTGGACCAGGACAAGGTCGCTCCTGTTGTGTCAGTGACTGTGGGGACAGAGTCCCAGGCTCCGATGTCAGGTCCAGGTCACAGACCTGCCCTGCTTGTGTCAGCGCCACTTACAGACAGCACATGGTTTGGTTTGATTTCTCTTTTGTGAAAACAACTGCTTCTCTTGAACGCTTTCCTTAATTGCATCTTGTTTCCTAAGTGACCTCGAAGTCCTTTGCTCTGGACATTTCACGTCCATGTCTAACCACCTGTCATTTTTCAGATCAGGTGAGGAGGGTGTGTATTTTAAAATTCGAAACATTTCATTGGACAGTCAGTTGAAGAGAAAATTTCAAAGCTTGACAAAGTGAGAGTCTTCAGCAATCTCGCCCAGGGCCATTTCTGTCCCGGTCCAGGGACAACAGGGAAAGGCAGGCAAATTGAAAGGTGGCTCAGTATAGGTGTGGGCAGCAGCCTGGACACAACTGTCCAGCCTATCAAGGCTGAGGTGGGTGAGTTTAATCTTTCTCAACCAATCCCCAGGGTGTGAAAAATCGAACCTAATATTCCAAACGCCCTGCTGATGGCTTCTAATGGAACCTGACACCAGGTCCCTCTCCAACTCCGATTTTCTCATTCTTAAACTGGCCAAAGAGTAAAAAAACACCCACTGCACATTAAATATCTCTAAGACGTGGCTGCCTTTTTGCCTCCAGAAAAGGACAGGTATTCATTTTCATAAATTACTTTTTAAACTTTTTTTTCAGAGTGGTGGGGGGGGTGACGAAAGAAAACAGAGACAAAACAGATGCCTCAGCCTTTTGATGGGCTGCTGCAGACTGCTGCTAGCACCTCCTTAACCACAGCTTGCCACAAGAAAACGAGTGGTTTCAACTCTGCAATTAGAGTGCCTGCTGAAGGCCTGTCATCGCTGCCAGAGGACCCCAGCCCAGCCCGTTCTGCAGCCCCAGAATCACAACCAGGGGGACACAAAGTTAAATACCCAGAAGCTGCAGGCCAGCAGCCTCCGCCAGCCCCCTGCCCAGGTCCCCCCACCATCGTCACTATAAATATAGCAAACGAAGACCATCTCTGCCGCCTAGGCCAGACAGACAGAAGGAAGCGAACAGGAGACAGAGCCTTATCTCACGCCCCAGGAGTCGGGGAATGTGGCTACTTTGCAAAAGGTCAGATATCTGGAAACACAGGGAGGCAACCTAACCGGCCTGGAGCCCCCGCCTGGGGCGGGTTGTTGGATTATCTGTGAGCTCTTAGGCTGGGCTCTTGAATGAGGAGCATCAAAGACCTGTTGACTTGTGTTTCGAGGGAAAAAGGGACATGGTAGTGTGAACTCAGCCCCTACATGCTCAGGCTCTGGACGGGCCGTTTATGTGGATCATAAACATGTGACTGACAGATGTTCTCATCCAGCCTCCTATCACAGCCCCGGCCCAGATCCCCCCTAACTTGCCCTCAGCTCATCTTCCTGTATACTTGCACTGAACCACAGGGAATGTCCATGAACAAGGCTGGTTTGCTGGTTGGCCTCTGGGCCTTTGCACATGCTATGCTTTCTGCCTGGAAACCTTTCCTTTGTGATTTCTTGAGTGACTTCCTCTTCTATGCATCACTCTGGGAAGCCCCCAGGGACTCTGCTGTGATTCCAGAATCACATGGAGTTTCCCTAAGTCCCTCCCACACCAGGATGTCATGGTCTGACACCAGGGGTCTCAGTGAGGTCCTTAGTGTCAAGGTCATACTGCCCTCCGCCCTCCAGGGCCAGCACTGTGCCTGGCACAGATAGAACCTTAAAAATCACTGAGATGGATGAGATAGACACTGCTACATTCTAGAAGAGAAAATTGAAAGTCACAGACATCCAGTGGAGACCTTTAAGGTGGGACTTGAACCCAGGATGGCCTGGCCACAAAGATTGGGGCACTTCCCAACCTGGGAACACAGGTCCAAGACTGCACTCTGACTCTCAGGGCTCCCTAGGGAAAGGCCAGTGATGCACTTCCTCAGAAGCAGAAGCCTAAATGGACATCATGAAAACCCCAACATAGAAGTGGACACCGAAATCCACAATGAACCAAAAGCTGAGTTTTCAAGTAAAGACAAAATATGAGTTTCTGATATGTGGCCTCAGGTTCATTTATGACTTGGAATCACACTGCTAGCTTTAAATTGCTGTGTGACCTTAAGCATCTATTTTCCCTCTCTGAGCCCCAGTTTCCCCATCTGAAAAATGAGCACAAGCTGGAGGCTCCCAGGGCCCCTGCATGCTGGGGCAGAGATTCCAGTCCCAGCCTTGCTGGCTTGTGGTTTCTTGGTGCAGGGTGCTGACCCTGCCCCTCTGTAACCACAGCACTGGGGCAGGTGTGTGGACAGGCACTGTCCCACACGGTAGCTTGTCCCTTGTGGTAGCCTCTGTGATGGCTTTCACAAGCACCTCCCACACAGTGCACAGGAAGGTGCTCAGAGCCGGTCAACTGCAGGCGTGACGTGGGTACTTTCCTGGCTCCAGGGGCAGGGATGCTGAGGGGAGTTCTCTGTGCTTCAGTGATGACAGCCCATAGTGAAGGCACAGATGGCCCCAGCCCGTCCCCTGGGATACCAGCTGTCTCTTGGGGAGTGCCCTGATCTCATTCATGTGGCTTTTTATTATTATTTCCTTTTATTTAAAGAACAATGAGAGGGATGGCTGGAGAACTGTCACAGTTACTTGCTTAAATTCTTCTGACATTTGCTTACTGCTTTGTAATTACATTTCTGACTCTGTGTTCTTCCACAAATCAGTGCTGTCGTTCCATTCCAGTCCATTCATCTATGATTCACTTCAATAAGCCATTACTGGTGCCTGCAGAAGGGACCAGCATTAGTTTAGCGTCTTCATGGCACAAGGTACAGTGTTGGGTGGCTGTCCACTGATCCATGTACCTACTCGACACCCAGCACTGTACTCAGCTCTGGATTTACCCCATGGAGTAACCAACCAGCCACATCCCAGTCTTGAGAGCTGATAGGTTGCCAAAATTAGCAAGTAGTCAGAGACCTGCAGCTGTCACCTTGGAGAAGAGGCAGGAAGAAAAGGCACACGGTGTACCTGACCTCATGGTCAGAGGAGGCTTCTCCCAGGAAGTACAAAGAGAGCTGGGGCAGGGTATTAACTTGTTGAAGAGGTCAAGGAACATTCATTTGTCACTGAAAACAGCATGTGCAAAGGCCCTCTGGTAAGACAGTGGTGAGTTTGAGGAGTTGGAATAAGACTTGGTTGACGACTTATGATATGAAGCTGGAGTGGTGCCTCGAGGTCAGATCATCCAGGGTCTCATCGGCCACATCAAGGAGCTGAATCTCAACATTGTCGTTCTGCCTTCAGTAGTTTCCACAGTTACTGTTGTTATCATTATATCTCATATGAAGAAAATAAGGTTCAAGATTATTCATTCAGCTAGCAAACATTTACTGAGCACCTGTTACGTGTCAGGCACTGTGTGGAGTGTTGGGGATATAGCTATGAGTGGGGTGGGTGGAGCCTCAGTGATGTGGTACTTTTACCCATACAAGTGACAGAGCCAGCATGGGACCCAGGTCCACCTGTTCCACAGCTCTTGCTGTCTCTTGACCTTATGGATAAAAGGCACCCAGGAGCCTTCTCAGGTGTTTAGGGTCTGAACTGAATGGCTTCTGTGGCTTGTTCACCAGGCACAGACCCAGGTCCTGTCCCCCAACCCCTGGGGTGTCAGAGCTGGTCCTTAACTCCCAAAGGGGCTGCAAAATGAACATCAGGACGACTGTGGCCCTCACTAGGACAGTGGCAGGGAAAAACTCTTTAGCCCTGAAGTTGTTCTTCCTCTGAGCTGATTTCCATTTTGTGGGATACAGTGGTCACAAACTCTTTCCTGTTCCTTTTTTCAGGAAGCAGAGGCTACTTTCTCTCCCTGTTGACTCTGGGCTGCCCTCGTGACTTACTTTGACCAATATAACAGCGCAAGTGAGGGGGTTCAGTCTTGGCCTCTACCCTTTGGAAAGCAGCCCCTTGAAGTAAAAAAGCTCAAGTTAACTGTTGGACGGTGAGCAAGGGTGTGAAGAGAGAGGGCAGAAAGAGAGGGTGTGAGGGAGAAGCCATCTTGGATCAGCTGCTGGCTGAGAGCCACCCTGTGAACAACCCCAGATGAGACCAGGAGGGTAGTCCCTGAGCAGTAAGGAAACCTGCATCATTGTGTTTGAGGCCACTCAGCTTTGGGGTGGTTTGTTGTCCATCAGAAGACAGCTAAAAGAGCAGAAGGTGTGCCTCAGGAGGAATCAAAAAGAATGTTCGTTCTGTGGCCTGCAGAGGCCTCTCTCCAGAGACAACGTTGAAAACGGTCCATGGAGTATGGCCAGATGCTCAGTTATCACCAATCAGCAGGAAAATGCAAACAAATCCACAATGACCTATCCCCTCACAAGTTAGGGTGGCTGTCATCAAAGCCAACAAAGAAAACAAGACAAAAACAAAAGGTGAGTTTTAATAAGGCTGTGGAGGAACCGATGGGAATACAAGTGGCGCAGCCACCATGGAAAACAGTATGGAGGCTCCTTCAAAATTTAAAACGAGAGCCACCATAGGTCCAGCTACCTCAGTGCTAGGATATAGCAAAGGAACTGAAAGGAGGCTTGAAGAGTCAGCTGTCCCCATCCCCCTCATTTACTGCAGCACTACTCACAAAAGGCATGCTTTGGAAACACCAATGTCCATTGGTGGATGAATGAATAAAGAAAAGGCGGTATGTACATACAATGAAATATTATTCAGCCTTAAAAATAAAGAAATCTTAATGTTTGTGACAACATGGATGAGCCTGGAGGACGTTATGCTTAGAGAAATAAACATTGACTCTACTGATAGAGGTCTCTACAATAGTCAGACTTGCAGAAGCAGAGAGTGGAGTGGTGGCTGCTGGGGCTGGGGACAGGGATAGCGGGGCATTGCTATTAACAGGTATAAGTTTCAGTTACACATGACTAATATGTTTTAGAAATCTGAGGTACATAGTTTACCATACTGTGCACACTTAGGAATCTGTGAAGAGATCTTATGTTCAGAATTCTTATCATAATTAGAAATAAAAATATAATACAGAGAGGAGACATCTGTTCTCTTCCACTGAGCACTCATTTCCCTTCTTCTTCTAACAACACGCCCCCCCCGCCCAGTGTCTGGTAGAGTACCCATCTCCCCCACTCTCAGAGCACCATGGGGGATGAAGCTGATGTTCCTCTTACTCCAGGATGGGCAGTTATTTCAGGACCAGCCAATCAGAGCATGATTTCACCTGGCACACAGTGATTAGTTCAGAGATGGACACACTACTCAATATGAGCCAATCAGAGCCATTTCTAGGATATTTGCCCAAATAATCAGGAAAGAAACATGTAGGCTCACTCTTGGGGCTGTACCCAAAGGAATGCGACACAGGTTACTCCAAAGGCACTTACACACCCATGTTTATTGCAGCACTATTCACAGTAGCCAAGTTATGGAAACAGCCAAGATGCCCCACTATCAATGAATGGATTAAGAAAATGTGGTATTTATACACATGGAATACTACTCAGTCATGAAGAACGAAATCTTATCATTTGCAGGTAAATGGATGGAATTGGAGAACATCATCCTGAGCGAGGTTAGCCTGGCCCAGATGACCAAAAATCGTATGTTCTCCCTCATATGTGGACTTTAGATCAAGGGCAAACACAACAGGGGGATTGAACTTTGATCACATCATGAGGTGAGAGCACACACGGGAGGTATGAGGATAGGCAAGAAATCAAAAAAAAAAAAAAAAACAAGATAGCATTTGATGTCCTCAATGCAGAGAAACTAATGCAGAAATTTTAAAGTGACAGAGGCCAATAGAAGGGGACCAGGAACTAAAGAAAAGGTTAGATCAAAAAAGAATTAACCTAGAAGGTAACACACATGCACAGGAAAGCAATGTGAGTCAATTCCCTGTATAGTTATCCTTATCTCAACTAGCAAAAACCCTCGTTCCTTCTTTTATTGCTTATAGTCTCTCTTCAACAAAATTACAGATAAGGGCAAAACAGTTTCTGCCTGGTAGCGAGGGGGTGGGGGGAAATAGAGGGGGCGTGGGGGAGAAATGACCCAAACATTGTATGCACATATGAATAAAAGAAATTTTAAAAATGACAAAAAAAAAAAGAAAGAAAGATGTAGGCTCTATCCCACTGGGTTGGAACCTGAAAGGTGAGCCTGGCAAGGTTGACAGCCATCTTACCACCACATGGAGAAAGTCTCCTAGGAAATGGAACCACACCAAGAAAGAGAGTCACAGCAGGGACCAATGACGTGGAGAGGTCATGTGAAAACCTGGATATAGCTATGCCTGAAGCAACTCTTAATTCTGGGCTTTGGGGTTGTGAATCCACAGGTCTTTCCCTGTGGTGGCCGTGAAAGCGTTTCATTCAGATCCATTCCCGTGAGGACATACCTGATGAACAGCCCCTCTTCATGGAACATCACATTTGCTTCTAGACGGCACTCCCCTGACCCACACCCTGGGCTGCTTCCCGCCCATGGCTGACACCTGGGAGATCCGTTCATGTGAGTTCCCTCCATCTGGTGGATTTGGCTCTAGGCTTCACCAATGGCCTGGCCAAGACAGTCTTAGAAATTGCATCTCAGTCTGAGACTTTCTGCCCAACCCTCCTTCCTTCCATCTCCACTTCACAGGATCAGCCCAAAACATCTGCCTCCCTGCCTCCTCCAGCTCCCTCCCTGTTATGGTTCCATGTGTCCCCCAAAAGTTCACCCTTAATCCCCAAATTCATGTGTTGATGATATTTGGAAGTGGGGCCTTTGGGAGGCCATTATTAGGATTAGATGGGGTCATGAGGTTGGGGCCTCCCAGTGGAATTAGTGACTTTATAAGAAAAAGAGAGACCTGAGCCAGCACACTTTGTCTCACCATGCAATGCCTCCACCATATTAGGATTCAGCGTCAGACACTCACCAGATGCCAGCGCCATGGCCTTGAACTTCACAGTCTCCAGAACTGTAAGTCAAATCAACTATTCTTTGTCGATCAACCAGTCTCAGGTATTTTGTTACAGCAACAGAAAATGGACTAAGACACTTGTTCATCAGCTGAAGAGAAGGAATGAAAACAAAACTGTGCCAGAATGCTTCTTCCTTCACTAGACTATACTCACTTTTCTGCATTGTGCACAATGTATGTGACAAGAGCAAGTGACACTTAGCAGTGAGCTCCAGCTTCCCTATCTCAGTGCCCACTAGGTCTTCTTCTTAAGCAGCCATGGATGACATTTAGTGGCAAAGGCATCTAACTTTGGTGAATGGGCCATAACTCAGTTTTACCACATTTTTGGAAAGGAGAGGCAAGTCACAGAGGACCCCATTCCCCTCTTGTTCTTTGAACGTAAACCCTCTGACCACACTTTCAGCCCACCAGAGTCCAGTCCGTCCCTCCTTGTCCCATCTCCCCATGTGGATTTCTTCCTGATCATCTTCCCCATCTCCAAAGCAGACGCGCCATGCATGTTTGATCCAGTAGCAGACTCCAGCTTCTCTTATGTTGACATCTTCCGCTGGCCTCTCCACCACATGGGGGTGTGAAAGCTCCAGATGTCAAGGAGCAAACTCCCATTACAGACGTCATGGGAGCAATGATACCAAAATGGAGCATGTGTCTGGTTTCCTGGACTGATATGTCCAGGGAGATTCCTAGCCTAGCTTGCATCTGTGAGGGAAGAGGCCAGCTGTACTGAAGCTGTGTCTGCAAGATACACGAAGGTGCTTATGTCACGAGTGCACATTTGACTTGAATCACCACAACGCCTGTGACTTTGACTTCACGAAGTGCCAGCCGAATGGCCAAAAAGACCAGGTCAGGCATTACAGAGTGTTTTAAATGAATAATGAAAGGAGAGAATGAAGGGGAGAGGGGGGAGGGAGAAAGGACTTGCCGCCTGCCATGGCGGGCATTTACATCCTGTCTTATTCGTAGTCCCCAGGGTCTGAGAGTGAAATATCCTTACCCACATTTTGCAGGTGGAGTTGCAGTAACTCAGAGAAACGAGACCTCTTTGTTTGTAATGGTGGAGGCCAAATGACTCCACATCTATTGATTTGCCCTCTACCACCATAATAGGGCGGGGCCATTTCCCTAATTAACATGGTACATTGCCTACAGACCAGCCAGAAAATGACAGCCACTTCTGCATTTGATCTTGGAAATGGAAAGTGTTCCAAGCACCATGAGGTGGGCTAGACAGGCAGAGGGCAAAAGAGGCAAGCTCCAGTGGGGAAGCTGCACGTGATGCAGGGCATTGTGTGACCACCCACACAGTGAAAACCAAGACCCCAAACCAGCCGGGACCAACATGACCCACTGAGATGACCACTAATGTCCTCTGCCTCATTACAGTGCAGTCTGCATATCACTAGCCTTGAAGAGTTGCATGTTCCCATCAGACATCTGATGACATGTCCCATCCAAAAACCCCAAATAAGCACAAAAAGGGGGAGTAAATGCTATTCCACAAAAATTCCCACCCATTCCTGGAATCGCCTGCCTTTTCTGGTCTAAACTCATGAGTAATCCACCCCTCCCTTTTAAACCCCTTTTAAGTTTACTCATAAAAGGAGCTGTCCACAGTCCCTGGGGGAGCTGCTCTCTCTCCCTCCCTTTCTCTCCCTCTCTCTCTGTCTCATTCCATGCTCCCTCTTGAGTGTGTACTTTCATTAGAGCGTAAAACTCCCTCCTGACTCCTTACTTTGTGTCATGTCTGCATTCCTTTTATGAGGGTGACAAAACACTGGGTGGAGGTTTCAGTCTGGTCTCTGAAACCTCCCCAGCCTTCACACACTGGCAGCAACTGTGGTTTGGATATCTGTCCCCTCCCAAACTCATGCTGAAACTTAACTGTCACTCCAACTGTTAAGTGAGAACTTTCAGAAGTGACTATTCACGAGTGATCGGCTTTCCTGAATGGATCAATGCTAGTTATCACGGGAGTGGGTTCCTTATCAAAGGATGAACCCCTTCTGGCTCTCGCTTGCCCTCTCTTTGCTCTCGCTTGCCCTCTCTTTGCTCTTCTGCCACAGGATGTCACAGCAAGAAGGCCCTAACCAGATGCTGGCGTTTCCATCTTGGACTTCGCAGCCTCCACCACCATGATTACTGAGTTTCTGTTCCTGTAGGCTGTGGTATTCTGTTGTAGAGCACAGTATGGACTAAGTCACCCTTTCCAGTCCACACCCAGATTTTCCTGGGCTTAAGTGGCCATGACTCAGCAGCAGTGACCATGTCTTAGCTGCACTGTTTCCACCATTCAGGCCTGGCCATCTTGGCCCCACCCTTTCCAGGGTCACACATATTTCTAGGCACCCTAGAGAGGCCTCCTAGTAGCTGTCACAGCAGTCCCCTTTTCTTTCACCATGTCCTACCTTCAGTAAGTCACTCAGTGCCCTGGTTCTATATATGCTTTGTGTGTGCTACCTGACTCGGGGGTCCCCTGGCCAACCCAATTCCTCACTTCCCTTGCCAGGCCCTGCCTCTGCTCCATAGGGTTCAGGCAGGAGTGGCTTAGCTGAGCCCCCTGGGCTAAAACTCAAAGCAGACCCAGGGAGTCCTGGCTACTCCCTTTCTCAGGCTTGGTGTACAGAGACACGTCCTCATTTTTTAGTCAAAAACCAACCAAAAAAAAAAACTCCTTAAATTGACTCTGGGGGGGCCTGTCCAGCATGTCCCAAACAGGTCCAGACTTGTCTGGATTCCAGAGGGGGCTCAAGCTAGAATCTCTGCCCTCCAAATCTGGTTAGGAAATTTCCTACCTACTGTCTCAAATGAGCATCAGAATAAGCCTATGAATTTGGCAGGAAAAATAATTCCTGATTTGTTAATGGAGATGTCATAGCTTACATGGGTGTGGGTGTGGGGGAGGTTGGTCAGAATGGGACCCCCAGTTTTCTGAGCCTGTTCCTGCAGCCTAGCCCTTCTCCCCCTCCACCCCCCACTTCTGTTGGTCCAGAGATGAGCATAGATTGAGTCCAGGAAGCTGTATTCCAGCAATGTCCTTGACTTCCCTTGGCCTGAGTTTCTTCATCTGAAGAATAGAATAAGGCCACTGTGGGGATGAAACCGAGATGTCTACAAAGAGCCTGGCACAGAGAAACTGCCTGCTGGCCCTCAGCTGTCCACATGCATGGGCCAGAGGGAAAGACAGGCACACAGAAGCAGGAAGCTTTGAGCTGCCATTGATCCTTCATTGGAGGACATGATGTTGAACCCAAACCTGACGCTGTTGCTCAGAAGTGTGTGAAAGTGCATCTAATTACACAGGGCCTCCTGTAAGGACTAAAAAAATGTCACAACATCCTTGGATGTTGTGATGAGTTTAGTCAATTATTGTCATCAACAGCTGGACACTAGGCAGCACTAGACCCTCTAGAGGCTTCCTGCACTGACTCCAATGGAAGATTGTCTTACCCATGGGAGACAAGCTAAGGCACATGAGGTGACAGAGCTCCCAGCATGTGGCAAGCACATTTGCTCCCACCAGGCTACTGCAGGCCTCCCAGGAAATCTTCCCCTTTTACAGATGAGGAACTGAGGCTCCAAGGGGAACCTAGTGTCCCAGGTTGCATGGCAACTGCAATTCAGAGCCTCTTGCATCCGACTCACAACCACAGATGCTTGCTCTCTGCCTCTCCTCAGTCTGCACCTGCATAAGAAACTGAGGCATGGGTTGGTAACAAGTGAAAGAAACAGAGATGGCTCTCTTAGAAAAAGACACCCCAATAGCAGTCCAGGAACAGCTCCTCCACTGCGATGCACTGGTAAGGAGGGGGACAGGAGGTCTGAGGTATTAGAAGCTGAGTTACAACTTAGAGCCCAGAAGCGGCTGGGCCTCTTCACCAGACAATAGCGCCCTCTGCTGGCAGGACACAGAGAAGCCACTTCAAGGGAGAGGCCTTTGGAGCTGGCTGACAATACAGGGTAAGTATCCTTTGTCCTGAAATGCGTGGGACGAGAAGCATTTCTGATTTCTTTTTGGCGTTTCAAATAGCTATACATACATAATGAGATATCTTAAGGATGGGACCCAAGTCTAAACACTAAATTCATTTCTGCTTCAAATAAACCTTACACACATTGCCTGACAGCAACTATATTTTCAGTTATTCTGTGCATGAAGCAAAGTTTCACAGTATAGAATTTTCCAGCTGTGGTGTCATGTTGGTGCTCAAAAGGTTTTGGATTTTGCAGCGTTTTGGATCTGGGGTTTTTGGACCAGGGATGCTCACTGTCATGCTGATGACAACACAAACAGTCACAATCCATAATAACACTGAAGAACCACAGGAGAAAGAAAACAGCCTGCAGAGCCCTTAGCTCCTGTGATAAGCACTTTGCACATGTGCGCTCATATTTTTCTTAAGCAAGTGCTAATGTTTTTGTCACTTTGCAGAATAAGTGGGGTTCAGTGAGGTTAATGAGTTTGCCCAGGTAAAGCTAAGGTGTGAGTCCACATGCCCACTCCACACCAGGAATTTTCCATCAATCTGCCTTATTTATTTATTATTTTTGGTGGGACTGGAGTTTGAACTCAAGATTTTGTGTTTGTAAAGCAGACTCTCTACCGCTTGAGCCGCACCTCCAGTCTTCATGCCAGACATTTTCCTAAGGGTGTTAGTTGTATATGTCACTCTTTTAAGGGTCATGATTGCCTTACAAGGTTAGGAAGGTGAGCGCAGACACATTAAACAGTCTGAACAAGTTCACAGCCAGTCATGTGGTAGGCGTGGACGAATGCTCAGGCAGTGAGCACCAAGACTCTGATCAGGTTCATCTACGAACAAGCCCTTCACTTCTTGGGAGGAGCCAGCAGGTGGCTTCACCTGTCACACATCTCTGTCCTCTCAGTGCCTGGTCTGGCAAGAATAAATCCTTAACTGAGATTCTGGCAAGCTCTCTATGATGAGTGCATGGAGGCTGCTTTATCCTAAATACCTGACCAATGTTAGCTTCCTTTCTTCTCCTCCCCCACTGCCTCTGCATCCATGGAAATCCCACTCTTCTCCTGTGCAAGCACCTTACTCCACGGGGCAGGGCATGGGGCACTGGCCGTCCCTGTGCATAGTTCAGGCCTTGTGACCTGGATCTTGTCATTATAACATTAATTCTTGTCAGTTACCAGAACACAAGCTGCTGCTGCTGAAAGAACTCATTGATGGGCAAAATAAAAAAGCAGGTGGGAAGGCTGAAAATGCCAAATGTCAATCTATCAGTAGCCCTTAAGTTTTTTGATTTTATTCCCAAAGTTGTTATTTTTCTTATTTTTAATTTTTTTATTTATATTTAGCACTTCTTAGTATTTATCAATTTGGTTTTAATTGTTAGTGTTTAATTTCTGTGAATTAAATTTATCTATTATCTGCTGGATTAGAAATTCATACAATACTCATTTTTTTTGTGTTGGGGATACATTGTGACAATTACTAAAGTTCTTACAAACATATCCCACTTGAACTCACTCCTTCTATCATTCTCCTTTACCCCTACTCTCCCCATTCCTGAAATAGTTTCAACGGGTCTCATTTTTTCCATTTACATGCATGTATTTGCTCCATATTCACCCTCCTACACCCTCTCCCCACATCCTCCCCCTCCCACTGGTACCAACCTCCCCAGGCAGGCCCTGTTCTGCCCTCCTGTTCTCTGATTTTGTAGAAGAAACAGAAACTTTGCTTAAGATAGCTATTGGGGAGTTTCCTCGTGACATTTCCATGTACATATGTATTATAATCAGAGTTGGCTCATCTCCTCTATTTTTCTTCTTTCTACCTTAGTCCACTTATTACAATCTATTTTTGTGAAACACAGCAGTATTTTTCAATATCAAAATAAACAGTGGAAAAGTGGCACTGATTCTAGCTTGTGCGTGTCTCTTCAGTGCCTGTGAGTTGTCAGGCTCTCATGGCTGCTTTTCATTTTGTTTATTAAGATATGCAGGTTGAAGTACAGGAAGAAAATCTGGTCTCACACTGATATGCACTTGGAAAGGAGTATTTTCATAGCCGTTTCGATAACTGAGCATATTCTTTGATACTAGGCACACTCAAAATCCACAGATGGTTTCAGATTCTGGGTTACGCTACACCTGGAATCTGAATCTGTCTCATTGACTTGTTTTCTACTCAGGTGACACAAAAGCCTTTGTTCTCTCCTGCATGACTTTGTAACATCATCTACTGGCCATTTGGAAAACATTGGCTCACAGAGTTACGCAGTTCCCAAATGTGAACATATTTCATCTTTAAATACTGAAGACTCGGTCTATTGACCTTACTGCAGGTCTTGTCAGAAGTGCGTAGTTACTAGGAAGCTTCAAGTTCACGGTGATGTGTGTAGACTTCCTCAAACTCTAGTGTGCACTTCAAAGCTCCAATTTTTATCACTGACCACACATACTGTCGTTTTTCCTGGAAATGGGATGCTCACTCTACTCACTCTCAAGGAAATGTCACCTGGTGCTGGTGGCTCACGCCTGTAATCCTAGCTACTCAGGGCGCCGAGATCTGAAGGATCACTGTTTGAAGCCAGCTCCAGGAAAATAGTTCTTGAGACCCTGTCTCAAGAGAAAAACCACCATAAAGAAGGGCAGTAACAGCACCTGCCTAGCAAGTGTGAGGCTGTGAGTTCAAACCACAGTGCCACAAAAAAAATTTAAAAAAAGAAAATGTCTATTAAATACTCCAGTCTGAATAGTTTGTCAGTTTTGCTTCAAATGAAATGATTGATCAGGCAAAAAGCATCTATGAAGTTCTTTACCCCAACGTAGTTATTTGGAGTAGACAACAGAAGTGCTTCATACCTACCTCCCATTTTGTTAGACACTCTATTAAAAAGTCATGTATGAAAGACATGAAAACGAATAAAATTAATAACTGTCACGCCTTCATCAGGGACATTTTTAAGTGACCCCGGTGTATGCATACATGCATCTGTACATATGCATTGTGTATGTTCTTTGACATGACATGGCACTAGACTTGTGATGGGATTCCATCCTGACATTCCACCAGGAACTGACCACCTTGTCCCCACCTAACCCACAAAGCACCCCAGCTCAGCACCATGAACACCGAGCTGTCCATCATTGCAAGACAGAGCAGTACACACAGGGACAGTCTGGGAAAAGATCAGAACTCAAAATTCCAGGTATAGCTTCTACTGAATGTGTGTCACTTTCTCATCATCATAAAACTGAAAAAAATCATTCAGTTGAGCCACTCCTGAATTTTGAGGGACACACACCAGAGTGCATGGTAAACTCGTGACACATACAGTGCTTACTGCAGCCGTGTGTCACATCTTCCCTGGACTCTTGCTCTAGCACCAGCAGCCTTGCTCTCCACTGTTGCTTCTGTGCCAGGTGTGTTCTAGGCTGTCTACATAGATTGCCACGTGCAACCGCCACTCAAGTGGAGTCGCCCATGTGGCCTTGTTTCTGGAGAGAGGCTGACTAGCTGTGAGCTTTGTTTCCCAGCCTGCTTTGAGAGTGGACAAGAGTTTGTAGACCGGAGGCAGAAGCTCGTGTGATGAACTCTGAATCAGGGTACCACCTTGTACTCTCTTCTCCTCCACCCCAGGATGCAGAAGACTTTAAATCCTAGATAAAGGTGGAGCTACAAGCTGGAAGGCATCTAGTCTCCTGAATGATGTCACAGAAGGAAGTCTTCCTCCAAGCAAGGCCACCCACCCTGGACATGCTGGGAGACACAAGTCCTACCTCAACTTTTTTTTTTTTTTTTTTTTGCCACAGCTACTCGTGTTCTTCTAACTATTGTAGCCAAGGTTTAAAGGATCATACTGGCTTCTCTGTGCAGAATGAATCAGAAGGGAAAAGTGGGTGTGGGTAGCCCAGTGAGGAGATGCCCTGGATTTGAACTTGGCAGTGGGCATGAGAAGTTGGTAGAGTCTAGTCGTTCATAGACATGGAATGAGAGAAGCAAGGAGGGAGGTGAGTAGAGGACAGGCAGGAGTGGGGGAGGTTGCTCAGCCTTTCCACCATGTTGCCATTGGCACTGTGTCAGCCCGTGGAGGATCAAAGGAAAACAAATGTCACTTCATGCTCAGCCAGAAAGCCCAGACTTTTTCTTTTGGTATGAATTTCTGCTGTCTAAGGATTTTTTGCTGTTGTGGAAGCACAGCTATGATCATATCCAACTAAATAAACCATCTTGGCTGCAGAGCTCGCAAAGCTCAGCCTGTGTTCATGTCCGGCAATTACCTTCATTGGGCCCTTCTACCATTGGTTTGTTGGAATTCAGATCCACACCCAGGATCCAACATTGCATTTTCATAGGTCTCTTAATTCCCTCTTAAGCTCTTAGTGATTACTAATCATCCCCTGCCACCTGCCTGCCGTTACTTTCTTGAAGAAACGCTCTTTTTTTTATCATAAAATTTCTCACCTTATGGTTTTGGCTGATTGAAGGATGATGCTTGCAAGTTCCTCTCTCCCATGTATATCATGGAAACTTGTTTCCAGAAGCTTGATTAAATCTCAGTTAATTTGGCAAAAGTCCCTGACAGGTGGTGCTGTCTACTTGTTGCTGTGGCAGGGGCAATAGCATATCTGGGTACCCTACCCTTGGTGATGCTAAAATTGTCCACTGGGTTAAGGTATTCTAGACTAACCTGTCCAGTGTGAGCTACCACACTAATCTGTCCCTTGAGAGTCTTAGCGGACATTTGTGACATCTGCTGAGATGGAGGATTTTATTTTGTACTGTGAAAGGTTGGTTCTCCAATTCTGCTAATTCCTCCTGTACTTGTTGGCTTTGATATTTCTTAAAAGGGGACTTTCTTTCATCAACTATTTGCTTAACTTGAAATATGTTTTTTAGAGGAAAGGCAAGATAAATATTACATTCTTTCTTTTGATTTGTTAGTTTTCAGAATAATGAACCTGTACCTTAGCAAAGAACTAGCAGTGTCGTGAAGTCGCAGCCTTTTTATACTTGCTGTGTTTGAACACATGGCAGCTATCATTCTTTATGATCCTAAGATTATCACCCTCAAACAGCGGCTGGCCCCTCTTTCCTTCTGCAGGTCCTTAATGGTGTCTCACTTTCAGGCATGACAAGATATATGCTCATCCTGTACATTTTCTGCCCCAGACGGGGAACCAGATATTACTCCAAGGAGCTTTGGTTCCTTTTAGTGAGGTATTTAGACTCTACACATCTTTCCAAAATCTAAGTAATGTGATGACAAATATAAAAATTAAGAAGAATTAGCAAGGAAAACAAGAAAGAGGATTCATAGATCAAGAACAAGAGAATTTTTCTGCCCGTAAAAATGCAGAGAAGGCTGGGGGATGTGGTTCAGTGGTAGAGCACTTGCCTAGTGTGTGTGAGGCCCTGGGTTCTAGCCCTAAGACTGGAAAAAAATGAAGCAAAGGTGCCACCAACCATGATTTGTTTCAGGGAAAGAAATCTGCCTTTGCTGGCATGGGAGGAAGTCAAAGGAACCCCAGAAGAACCCCTCAGTGGGGAACAGCCAGAGGAAAGCCTCTCTTACTATCATAGTGTGCCTTGGGGAAGAACATTGGTGTCTCACCCTTACTCCAGTGCACCCCTAAGCCAGGCCCTTCCTACACAACTTTAAGAGGCAGACTTTAGTAACCTCACTGAACAGAAAATGAAATTGACCAGCTCCTCCAAAGAGGAGCTGACATCAGCTGATGACTCAGCTCCAGCTCCCCATCCTGAGCCACTCTGCCTCCATCATCTTCACCCCATCTTCAGCTTCTACTCCACCCAGGAAAGGAGAGGTTGGATTCACGTTCTGCCAGCTCTATGACAGTTCCTATCTCTAAGATCTTAATTCTCCCCTCCAGGATATGGTCTTGATATTACTCATTCATTCACTTGTTCACTTGACAAATGCTGGTTGAGATGAAGCACCCAAGGTCCCATACACAAAATGATTAATTTTATGTGTCAACTTGACTGAGCTAAGGGATGCCCAGATACCTGGGGAACCATTATTTCTGGGTGAGTTTCTGGAAGAGAACTTGAATCAGTAACTGAGTAGACTGGGAGGGCTTCATCCATTCATTTGAGAGCCTGGATAGGAAAGGTAGAGGATGGGTAAATTCACTTTTCCTGTTTGAGCCAAGATATCCACCTTCTCCTGCCCTCAGAGTTGGTACTCCTGGTAATCAAGATTTAGGGCTCACACTGGAATTTACACCACAGTGTAGACTTCCAGGTTTTCAGACTCTGACTGAGTTACAATACCAGCTTTCTTGGAGGTCCAGCTTGCAGGCAGCAGATGGTAGGGCTTCTCAGCCTCTATAACCTTGTGAGCCAATCCTATAAGGAATCACATCTATGTATCTATGCATGTATGTATGTATGTATGTATCTATCTATTTATCTATCTATCATCTATCTATCCATCCATTCATCTTCTATCTATCTATCTATCATCTAGCTATCTCCTATCTATCTATCCATCTCTCCTATTAGTTCTGTTTTTCTGGAGAAACATTGACTAATACAATCCCTTTGGATCCCTTCCAAGGTTAAAGTACTTAGTGGCACTCCCTATGACCAACAATTGAAAGAGCACATCAGGACATTCACAAGTAAACAAATGAATGAGGCACAGAGGGAATACAACACAGGAAGAGCTGTCCATTCAAAACAGTTGCAACCTGGGACTTTGTAACTACGCCTTAACAGGCAGGAATGCCACCCACTCTCCCGAGAGTCACTAGGCTTCTCTGAGCTAACGTAGATAGATGAGAACACTCTGGTGCAGTAGTCTGGCAGAGGTCCACAAATAAGAGGACAAGACAAGCTGTTGCTGGAAGTTCCTGGGAGACCACTGCGGACACTGGTGTCCTCAGGATGGAGCTGGCTCCACCACTGAGGGCTGACCTGGGCTGGGGAGAACACAGAGTCACCAAATGACTAACTCCAGTTTTACCCCTTGGCAGCAGCTGGTGGAGGGGTGGTACCTTCCCTTTCAAGGCAGGAACCTTTCCACGTGCACCATGGACTCTGATTTCCAAGGGTAGCAAGTGGCAGAAGGACAGATGTGGGTGTTAATGAGTAAGCAGGTTTACACGGATTAAGGGAGGTGGAAGAGAAAGGGGACTTTACGGGACTACTGTGATGTGCAGTGCTCTGTGAGCCAGGGTTTAAGGTTTTGGTTTATAGAGCAAAAACGTGGAGTCTAGTCAGGGGAGGAACTTGGCCAAGGCACCCAGAAGTAGTCAGACCTCAGGATCTGACCAGACCCAGTGTGATGTGTGAGGCCATGCCTTTCCTACTCTTTCAACTGTCCCTTTGAGAACATGACCTCTCAGTGGGCCCTGCTGGGGCGCTGCAGACACAGCCAGGCAGTGCGAGTGAGTGCCATCTGTAGCCAGCCTGGGAGCTGCCAAGCCATCCTTGCCTCCACCATCTGATTGAGACGCCCAGCTGAAGGCCGGCACTCCTCACAGTGACTCAAGCTTAGGTTTGGGGAGCAAGGCTTTTCCTGGATGGTGCTGATGAAATCAGCCAATGGCCTTTTCTCTGTATTCCCATGGATTTTAGAAGTAAAACTGTAAGAAAAATATGAAATTACTTACTTCAAAGACAAATACTAAAACATCTAGAAACCAAATGACACAGTAGCTCCATTTTATTATTATTATTATTATTATTATGACTATATCATAGCAAAGTTTTATTAAAGTCCTGAGTGGAGGACAAAAATCTTATAACAATCTTAATTGCTGCCAAATTCACATATAGATTATCCAATTCCAGTTAGGATCTCAATTAAAAAAATGTTTTATAGTTCTTTTGAAAGAAAAATGCAATATACTCTTGAAGAAGTAAAATTTAAACTTGATGTATAGCAAGTGTGGCATCACCACAGGAACAAAATACAACACAAGAGGTGACAAAGTCACAACAAACACCAAGATGACAATAATGCAGGGAAGCTCTATAAAGGTCTCCTCAAAAATATACCTAAGTTTTCACAGAGATTTAATATTTTATTATTATAATTTGTTTTGGTGGTACTGGGGTTTGAACTCAGGGCCTCACAATCTCTTGATGGATGCTCTACCACTTGAGCCACACCTCCAGTGAGATTGAGTATTTAAAACATTGGCATTCATTTTCAGTGAGAAATAAATGGTACTGCATTTCTGGAAGAAAACTGGGCCATAGTTATCACACCAAATTCTAAAATACATTCTAAGAGAATAGAGAAGCTAAATATAAACAACAAAGTGAAAAGAACAGGGCGTCACACTTGCTAGGCAGGCGCTCCACCACTTGAGCTGCTCCATCAGCCCTATTTTGTGTTGGATATTTTTTTGAGATAGAGTCTTGTGAACTATTTGCCTGGGCTGGCTTTGAACCTCAGTCCTCCAGATCTCTGCCTCCTGAGTAGCTAGGACTACAGGTGTGAGCCAGTGATGCCTGGCAGGGATTTTTAAAAATATACTATTATGGCACCACCATTGTCTACACCTTCCCTTACTGATAGAATGTTGTTATAGGGCACATGACTATAAAAGGAACTCCTGTAAGTTAATAAATAAAAGGCAAACAATATGACCTTAGTTCTCACTGTCATCAGTGAAATGCAAAATAAAATAAGCTACAATCTTATTTTTACCCACTAGATTTGCAATACTCAAAAATTCACTTCTAAAGTGAGGAACTAGACCTCCTCATCTGTCGATGTGGGAATGCAGCCATAAGCATTTTGAAAGGGATTCTGGAAATACTTATTAGAGACTCATAAATACCACCCTGGAAAACCTATGAGTAGATTCTAAAACATGACTATGAAGACACCTTCCAGCACTGAATGTGGAAACAGAAAAGGAGCAAGTTACCCCTGTGATCCTGGGCTGAACCTGAGCTAAACACATCAAGGCAATGATTCATCCAGGGACAGTCACGAGCGAGCCAGGGTCTGTCTGCTCTGACCTCAGGAGATGGCTGTGATCTCGAAGTGAAAACAGCCAGCTGCAGAGACAGGTGTAACCTATCATAAGCTTATATTTGCTGAACAAAGCAAGCAAAACCCCAGTAGATCTGAATGTATGTGTGAGCACAAAGAAACACTTTGGAAGCTAAAACTTGAGGCTGCTCAGATCTGAGACTCCGTAGATCCAATCATGATGCATTGCTCAGACAGCTTCCCACACTTGTTCTCTGAACTTGGCCATGGCCATAGTATTTGAACCTGGGAAATGCGCAGAAACTGCAAATCAGGGTTTTTCATCCTGAAAAGCCGGGTAGCAACCTTCACCAGCATGTCACTGCCACAAAGGCTGAAAATGAAGGCGGACTCAAATACGTGCTCCTCCTGGCACTGGGCAGTGCATGCAGGGGATTAGTTTGAGAGCACAAAGGAGACCTTCAGCTTTCATCATCCACACACCAACATCCTAAGGAGGATTCTGTGCACAGGGGCAATGCTGAACTCTGGCCACTGGAGGGCAGTGTCGCCATAGGCATGGCGCCCACACAGCCAGGAAGAAGTGGCCTGAGCTCCCAGCCTCAGCAGTTGGCAGCACAGCTCAGCCCCTCCCAGCTCTGGGACCCCTCCCCTGGGGGTGGAGGTGGGGGACAGAGAGACCTTACACCCAAAGAGCTTCGATTTCAAGAATAACAGTAACAGACACTCAGCACCTTAGGATTTAGGCCAGGGAGGTTCCACTGCTTACAAGCTGTGTGACAGGTTGACACACTGCTGTGAGCCTGTTTCCTCACTTGTCTAGCATGGAGGGTGACAGTACCTACTTTATAGGGCTTTATGATGATCCAGTGATGTGATGTGTCTATAAAGAGTTAGAAAGATGCCTGGCTCCTGGTTAGCCTCGTGATACCAGTCACTGTGTTATCACAGAAAGCTCAGGTATCTGTGTCTCATCTCATCTTTCTGTTCTTCTTCTGGGGTTGCACTGTCATTTCCTGTTTTACAGAGTTAACCCTGAAGGGGAAAAGAAGGGAAGTCACTGCCTCGAGACTACCCAGAGAATGGGGAATGATCTAAATGGTGCCACCAGGCTCTTCTCCCTTATTCAGGGCACAGGAGCATGAAGGGCATCTGGAACCTGGACTGGGGTCTACCGCTCACCCCCACCCTCCCTTCCCCTGCCTCTCCCTGGGTGGGCTGCCTCTGAGCTCAGCACCCTTTCTGTAAAATGAGATTTGTGTCACTTTCTCATAGTTACTGTGAGGTTGGTGACACAGAGAACGCCGGTTACTTAGAAACAACCCACCGATTGCTTCATTCGACTCCTGCTTCCTGCACTCCAACTCCAAAGGCAGCTGGGCAACAGTGCTTGGTACCCCACGCTTTCCCCTAAGGGGATCACAGTCTGGAGAGGGAGGTGGAAATGGTGCCTGAGACTCCTCCTGTCAACAATCCTACCTTGCAGGGCCTGGAGTTTAGGAGGTAGCACCCTTAGCACCCCAAACACAAACATGCACACACACTTCATTCATGGGAATGACTCCTTCCATAGTCCTGTGTGACAGAGTTGGTTGCCTGGCAACTGGCAGCAACTCACCCAGAGAGAGAGTGTGGTAGGGACACAGACAGGAGGTGTCCTGAGACTTACCCACATGCATAAATTTGTCGTGACTGAGCAAAGCTATTGTGTGATGTCCAATGCTGTCTACCTGGACAAAGGCCACCAGCTTGGTGGACATGTCTAGGTTTCTCGTCTGGAAGCTGGGAACAGTACCGGCCCTACAACACAGAATGGGGACTGACTGAGGGACTGCAGTCGGCAGGGTACCTAGAGCCAAGGGTGCTGGGGACACCAGGCACTGATGTTTAGAGCTGGAGGCTGGGTCATCTCTCCTTTGCAGCTTCTAGTAAAGGCAACAGGGGCTAATGACCTGAATCTGCAGTGCCCTCTGATAACTGAACAAGACAGAGCAATGAGTGCCGAACAGGTGGCTAACAGAGCCAAAGCCAGACTGGATTCACCCCCTGCAGAGCTGTCATCTTCGTCCTTGGGGGAGGGGGATCAGGTCCAACTTCACCTCTCCCGGACTCTCTCCTGCCCACGCCACTCAGCTGAAGATCCAGCTGCTCCACCAGCAGCCCAGCCACCGCTAACCCCACACACTAAGCCATATCCACCACGTCTGGACTAAGTGGGTGGGATCGGGAACCTCCTGGTTGTACACACCATGAAGCTGCCAGTCTTTTAAAAACAAGTCAGATTCTGTCTGTCTCCTGCTCGGATCTCTCCAGTGGCTTCCATCTTACCTGGAATAAAATCTAGAGTCCTTACTTGGCCCTCAAGGGCCTCTTCTTCCTCATAGGCTTTGCATCTTCTATTCCCTGTGTGTAGCGCCCCCTTTCCCACAGGGCCCCCGGCAGGTGTTCCTGAGACCCTCCATCCTTTTCCACCGCAGCCTTGTTGCTTCCAGGTGCACTGCCACACAGCAGGTTTGACACTTTGTGTTGGGTGCATTTCCTGTGTCTCCCTCACCTGTGGAAGCAGAGACTCAATTTTGCTTTTCTCTGAGCCTCCAGTCATCAGCCCTCTGCCTGGTAGGTACCAGCTGTCGGCTCAGCAAACACAACCTGAGCAAGTGAGTGAAGAGGAGGGCTGCGTGAAGGCGTGAGCTAGTGGGTGAGTAAGTGAAAGACTTCTGAGTGACTCCTTTGGAATCAAGGGATTCGGGCCACATACCTGTGAGAGATGGCTCCTCCCTTGACCCAGATTCCTCCCCCAACAGACTCACCACAAAATTCTCCTCACCTATCGTGGTTGGAGTTGGGTCAAAAAGTTTTGACCTGGATTACCTTGTTGCCCTCTAGCCACCCAGAACTCAGAGAGGTCCTGCCTTCCCCTTTAAAGTCACCCTTGCTGAGGGAAATAAAGAGGGTTGGCAGCGACAGTCCTGGATTCAGATGTCAGATCTTTCCCTAACCCATGTGAGCATTCGCCTGTCCCAGCCTCAGTCTCCCTCTGTGTACAAGGACACAATCCGACCACATGCAGATGGGCTGCTTTAATGTTTAATCAGGGACAGGTCCTTTGGGGACCTGTCACAGGCCAGGTGTCCACAGAAGACCCCACACTTAGAGACACTCAGTAAACATCAGCTCTCTTCTCCACTGTGGCCCCCACCACACTGTCCTATTCCATGATTCCCCTAGGTGGGGGCTCCTCTGCCCAAGGTTATGGTGCTAACTCTAGTGTTGAAATCTCAGATTCCTGACTTGGAGCCCAGAACTCACCCACGGCCACCCACTGTGAGTTCTGATTCTGAAAATGGTTCCCCTGGTGAGCACTGCGTGGGTGCAGACAGGCACCAGTGCCCACGGGAGTCCCATGCTCTGTGAAATTTGCTGAGGGTGGGGAGCAGGGAGACTGGCTCTTTTTTTCCTTTTTGTGGTGCTGGGGATCCATCCCAAGACCTTGGGTATACTAGGCAAAATCTCTCCCCTGAGCTAATCCCCAGCCCTTGGTTTTTTGAGAGAGGATTTCCTTTTGTAGTTCAGCCTGGTCTTGCACTTGCTCTGCAGCTGAGGCTGGTTTTGAACTTGTGATCCTTCTACCTCCACCTCCTGAGACACTGGCATTTATTGAAGCACTTCTATGTGCCAAGCCCTTTGGCATAAATTCCTTGGTTTGATCTAATCATCACACAGCCCTGGGTGGTAAGCATTACTGTGCCCATTTCACAGGAGAAACTGAGATTCAGAAAGGGGAAACAAGTTTCCCAAAGTCACACAAGTTTAGAAGGCAGAGTTTATGTTTCAGCTTAAGCTGATCTAAATCCCAGTTTTCTCACTGTGTTGGAAGGCCTCCCTTCTCCATCCAGGACCCCTGGGGACATGGCTCCAGCTTTTCTCCTAAGCTAGGCCACCAGAAGATGTCAGGCAGGTAAGAGCAAGGAAGGGACAAGTAGGCAGTGTGGGGAACACAGAGCAAACACTGTCCTGTGGAAAACGCACAGAGTTTGGTCAGGATGTGAATGGAGCCAGGGTACCCTTCTAAAGACGAAATAGAAATTCAGATCTCCATAGGAATTCTCCTGATTTCTTGAATGTTGTCAGGTTTCTTGTTAGTTTTATATTTTTAATTATCATATTGTTATTTTAATGGGGGTACATTGTGACACTTACAAAAGTTCTTACAAAAAATCAGAGTTGAATTCACCTCCCTCCATCATTCTCCTTTATCCCCCCATTCTTAGAATAGTTTCAGCAGGTCTCATTTTTCCATTTTCATACATGAACACATAATATTTTCACCATATTCACCTCCTACACCCTTTCCTTTTATCCTTACTCCTCAGTTACACTTACAGGGGGATTTTTGGTCCTTATGCTCTACACTGTATAAGCACTGGCAAAGGGCTATAAAACAATCCTGATCCTCTCCCTCCTCCTCCCCCTCCCTCTAACTCCTCTCCCTTCTTCCTCCCTTCCTCTCCCTCTTCCTCCCTCCCTTTTTAACTCCTTCTCTCCCTCCCCCTTTTCCTATTAAATGCTGAGTTGTGTTCCCTCCAAATTCTTGTGTTGAAGTACTAAACCCTAGTACCTCACAAGGTAACCATAGAGACAGGTCCTTCAAAGAGGCAATTAAGATAAGTGGGGCCATAAGGTGGGCCCTAATCTAATTTGTCTGGAGATTGGTACAGGAACCTGGAGGACAGGACAGACCACGAATGCATATAGGGAGAAGACCACCACCTGCCTGCCCAGGAGAGGGGCCTCAGAAGGGACACCCCTGCCAGCACCTCCATGCAGACTTGCAGCCTTCTCTGCTGTGACACCCACGTTTCTCTTCTGTGTCTGGGTCTGGAGTGTTTGTTATGGGAGCCCTAGCAAACCAATTTCCTTCCTGTCTTTTCTTTTCTTTCTTCTTGTTTCTTTTTATACACTCCCTCCTTCTTACCTCCTGCCCAATCCCCCTTCCTCCTTCCTCTTCCTTCTCTCCCTCCCTCCCCTACCTGGTGGGAATAAATTGTTCAAATTAAGGAAGACAACAATGACTTCAGGGCGAATCAGTGGCAGATCCATGTCCAAGAGCTACTGGGCACAAATGCCTCTACCCACTGCCCAAGCTGGGGGCGGTGGCGGGGGAGGGGGGTGTGGGGGGAAAATAACTGGTCCCTCCTGAGACCTGTCCCGGAGGAGTATTAAATGCTTGGGAACAGTGTTGGGGTAGAGGTGAAATTCAAAGGCATGTCCAAACAGAAAAAAAAAATGTTCTTTTATTCTCTAAACTGATGGATCCAAGACTAATGGAAGGAGACAGAGGAGAGAGACCTTGGAGCACAGGTGGGTAGGCAGGTGGGTGGGGATACTGTGTCCTTGCACTGGCCCTCCATGCTTGCCTCTCACCCCGATAGCCTCTAAATTTCCCCCAGGCTCACAAAGGCTCGCCCAGGCTTCACAGTGTCCTTAAAGGGCCAGGGTGGGACGAACTCCTCTGACTCCTGCAGCTGCTGACATGCAAGGAAGGGCTGCTTGGTGGAGCAAGCGGCCAGAAGGTTTCAGCCCAATCCCATGCATCAGGCGGCTCCCCTTTCCCATCTTACATTCGGGGAAACTGAGGCTCTGAGCGAGCTGATGAGGGCTCAAGGTTTGGTAGCCAGTAAGCGCCGCGCTCTCGGGCGATGGAGCGGAGCCACAGAACAAAGGAGTCCGGGGCAGCGAGCTCGGGCGCCGCCTGGCCACCAGGGGGCAGTGCGCGCTCACCGCGTCCCTCACCGCACCGCGGATCCCTCACCGCACCGCGGATCCCTCACCGCACCGCGGATCCCTCACCGCACTGCCTGCCCACGCAGCGCGCAGTCGGCGGACCCTGACACCTTGATCCTCCAGGCTGAAGAGTGGAGTCGCTGCTCATTGCCACCGAGCCCGCCTTCCTCTCGCACACAGGCCCACGCAGCCTCCGTCACCGCCAGGCTCCCAGACCGCAGTCAGCCGTACCCCGTCCCTCCACCAACCTGCACCCACTGTACTTGAACTCGTGTTGCAGGATCGCGAGCCGTGCACAGGGACCCCCAAGCAAGGAGGGACGCCCTAGGCTGCCAGCGATCCGTGCTGACCACTGGGGCCGGGAGGGTCTGCATGGGTCTTTCCCCACTAGGAGGATCACGACAGACTTTCCAGCTTGGTGCCTGCTGGGGAAACCATAGGTGGATCCCCTGGGGTGCTCTGGGGTCTGGAGGGCCCATCGGGTAGTTGGCCCTGCTGCAGCTGGCGTGAGCTTCGAGTCCTTCACACAGCCACCATGAAATAGACACTTGATCACAACAAAGCTGGGGACTGGGCTAGGCAGACTTCTTCAGTGACTGCACCAAACCTAAGCCAATCCTCACCCAACATTGGCATCTGGGAGGGACACCATCTTGCAGTGCTCAGGTTGGCTCTGCCCAGAGCCATCACTCCCTGCTGGAAAACGTCCCCCATGTACTGTCCCTCCTGTCATTTCAACAGCCCTGCGTAACAGAAACACTGCCAGGCCCGTTGCCATAGATAAGACCCAGGCCCAGGGCAGGGGAGCCACCAGCAGTCCTCCCAGGGTCCGGTATCCTCCTCCTGGAACCTGCCCTCTGTCCTTTTTCCTCCCCACCTCCCCTAGTTATAAAGTATGCACTCGTTGGCCACCAGTGACTTCTCCACCTACAACCAGATTCAACCAATGAAGGTGGGAAATACTTGAAAAAATATACATGTGTACCCAACATGTAGAGACATTTTGGGTCATTGTTCCCTAAACAGTATAGTGGAATAACTATTTCTGTAGTATAAGATGTTATTGGTAATCTAGAGGTGATTTAAAGTATACAGGATTACGGAGCCCTGGTGGTTTATACCTGTAATCCTAGCTACTCAGGAAGCAGAGATCAGGAAGATTGCAGTTCAAAGCCAGTTGGGCAAATCATTCTCGTGACCCTATCTCAAAAAACCCTTCACAAAAAAATAGGACTGATGGAGTGGCTCGTGGTGTAGACCTTGAGTTCAAATCTCTGTACCACAGAAAAACATAAATAAATTAAAAAGTATAGAAGCGGGTATGTAGGTCAGATGCAAATACTGTGTTATTTTCCACAAGGGACATGAGTATCAAGGATTTTGATATTTGAAAGAGTTCTGGAACCAAAACCCTGGAGACTAAGGGATAGCTGAACACTTTCTCATGTGTGTCAGCTGGACTTTTCAGTGGCTATGACAAATGTCTGAGAGAGAGTACTTAAGGGAGGGGGGTTTGTTTCGGCTGAGATTTCAATCCATGGTACGTGGTTCTGTCGTTTGGGGCCCCGTGTGGTGAGGCAGAGCATCATGACCACCTCACAGGAACAGGGAACAGAGGGTACAAGATGCATGACCCTAGGGACCTACTTCCTCTAACTAAGCCCACCTCCCTCTTTGGATCAACTTCCAATAATGCCACCACACTGTGACTCCATTAGGGATTCATCCATGATTAGGTCAGAACCTGCGTGATCTACGCATCCCAGAAGCCCATCAGTTGCCACTCAGGTCCCTGGTCATGAGCCCGTGGGGAATGTTTCTTAATCAAGCCACAACAACATGTGACTTCCCACTGGTCCCATCTCGAGTTTGGCTCTGCCCAGCCAGGAATCCTGGTAATGTTGCCGCCATCTTATTCCCTACTTGTAGCACTTTTCCTGACACATAGTAGGGATTCCAGAAAATGTGTGGAGTGAATGAAAATTCAAAACATCTTTGGTGGGTACGTAGCACACCATCTCCATCATCCCCATCATCCCCACGTTTCTGAGGAATCTGAGACTCTGAGAGCTAATATTAGAAAGAAGAAAAGTTTCTGATATAAATTAATCTGGAAGTTGATCAAAGGGTATTTACATGAATTCATGTGCGTGTCTAAGGCAAACATGAAAAACATAAGAGTTTATAGCATGAAACTCCAGGCATGCTTATTGCAAAAACTTGGCATGCTTTAATAAGAGAAATAAAATGGGTGACAATAGTGAACTTATAAAACATTCTGTGCACACTACACAAGGGCAAGGGCGATGGACCGAGCAGGCTTTGTAGAACTGCTTATTTTGCTTTCACCGTAGGTGTGTGACGAGCCAAGAGCACAGTTGGAGTTTGATCAAGTGGAGCAGAGGCCAGGCTGGGGCTGAAGTGTCCAAGAACCATGTAGGCTGCCCTGGCCACGGGCCTCTCCTCCCGCTAATGAGATCATGAAATTAATCATGCAAACTACCCTCAAATGAAGTACTGAAGTACTCACGGAGATGATGCCAACCATGCCTGTGGAAACTCACCAGGGGGTGGGGAGCAGGGTTTTCAGTGAACTTGAACTTGAATTGTTATTGAGATGACTGCAGTGACCAGTGGGTTTGGGCCCTTAGGGTGTCTCAGGCCTGCAGAGATGCCTGCTGGCACAGTCCCCTCAGGGTGAGTATAGGCTGCCTTGCCCACTGGGCTGGTCCCCTTTGAGGACTGAAGTGAAGTCCAGGAGGGAGAGGACGGGGTGAGCACAGGCAGGTAACACAGCCTCTTGCCTTGAGCTCACAGATGGTGGCAGGCAGGCAGTGCGTTCCCACCAAGGTCTCCACAGCTGCCAGGGTTGCAAGTGGCACCCCAGGGCCGGACAAGAGCCAAATCCTGGCAGACTTGTTATCTGAATCCTGTCGTGTGCCATGAACTATTCCTCCAGCATTAGGGAAACTACTGAGGCTGGTGACATCACTGGCTTTCCATGTATGTGAAGTGGGACTGTGCCTGACGTAAGAAAAGACACCAGCCCCCTGACAGGCTGCCCTCCTAAGCAGAAGGTGGAGGTGGTGGCAAGGAGCTTTTGTATGCTGGGCACAGAGAGTTTCAAAGCAAAGGTTTAGACGTAAACTTCAGGAAACCCCAGTGGCAGGTGAAGGTGGAGGCTGGTGGCCAGTGACCCCACAAGCTGCCCTCTTTCCAACACTGCTTATTCTTTCTTCTTCTTCTTCTTCTTCTTCTTCTTCTTCTTCTTCTTCTTCTTCTTCTTCTTCTTCTTCTTCTTCTTCTTCTTTGCAGTACTAGGGTTTGAACTCAGGGCCTTTACCTTGAGACACTCCATCAGCCTTTTTTTGTGATGGATTTTTTTGAGATAGGATCTCTTGAACTATTTGCCCAGGCTGGCTTTGAACCACAGTCTTCCTGATCTCTGCCTCCTGAGTAGCTAGGATTATAGGCGTGAGCCACTGGCACCTGGCACCATTGCTGCTCCTAGTTTGGGTCATTCATGCTCCAGCATTGAAAACCCACATCGACCGTGAAGACCCCTGCAGTATGGGGTTTCCTCGGTGTTACCCAAATCCTTGCCCTGACTCCTCACCAACTCTCTAAAACACCAGAATTTAAGCATTTTGTGGTGTTAAGAAAGAGGACCAAGGGAAACAGCCCTGCTGTCTATGTTTGCACAGTGCTGTGGGTTACCAAGATGACAACGTCTCAGTTCCTGGAGATTCTGAATATACAACCTTGCAAGATAAAATGGACTTTTCAGATGTGACTAGGAATCCAGGTGGGCCCAGGTGGGGCCTTAGCAGGGCCGGAGAGAGATTTGCAGATTCTCTATCCTGGCTTTAAAGTTGGAGGAAGAGCCACGAGTAAAGGAATGTGGGTGATGTCTGGAAGCTGGAAAAGGCCAGGGTGGGGTTCTCCCCTAGAGCTTTCCAAACACAGCCCGATTGACACATTGGTCTGAGCCAGTGAGATCCATTGTGCACATCCATAGCCCACTAGCCTGTGCTTCTAGAACCCTAAGAACAGGGCTCTGTGGCTCACACCTGTAATCCCAGTTACTTGGAAGGTTGAGATCAGGAAGACCAAGGTTCAAAGGTAGACCTGGAAAATGGTTCACGAGACCCCATCTCAGCCAATAGCTGGGCACAGTGGCATTGTTGTATGTCACCCTAAGCTATGCAGGAGGCTGAGATCAGGAGGATCAAGGTTCCAGACCAACCTAGGCAAAAATGTTTCTGAAGCCCTATCTCAACAGAAAAAAGCTTGGCATGGTGGCACACACCTGTCATCCCAGCTACAGAGAGAGGCATAATATAGGAAGATCACAGTCCTGGCCAGCCTGAGCAAAACCCAATTACCCAAAATAACCAGAGCAAAAAGGGCTGAAAGTGTGACTCAAGTGGTAGAGCACCTACCTAGCAAGCATGACGCCCTGTGTTCAAACCCCAGTACCACCAAAAAACCCAAGCCAGAACAAAGGAGTAAATATGAGCTGGTTTGGTGCCAAAAATTCATGGTATGTTACAGCAGCGGTTGAAAAAAACCAAAGCCTTCCTTTCCCTCTCTCTGGGCCTCAGTTTCCCCCTGAGGTTGTAGACACAGGGATGCTTGTGCTCAGTTTCTGGTGAGTGGGAGGCTCAGGCTGAGAGTAGATAAAGCCAACCTTTCCTGTGAGGAGGCCACAATGTCCTGGTGCCCGCGCCAGGCAAGGCTGAGTAGGTGTCCTCATCTTATATGCTGCCCATAGGTGTTGAGGTGTTGGGCTGTAGAAAGTGCAGAGCACTGGTCTTAGCTCCAGGGACAGTTTGGGACAATAGCTTTTTAAGTGCAAACCCAATCCTTAGATGGTGCCAACTAATCAGAAGAGAATGAAATCCTAAGCGAGCCAAAGATGGCATAGCTGTAGCCCACTGACCTGTGCTGTGTCCCTGTTATCCCCAGCTTGCTCGTTGGAACTCTGGTTTTGGTGTCAGCCAGACTCAGGCCATCCCTGTGACGCTGGGTTATTTACCTGACCGCTCTGAGCCTCAGTCTGTAAAGAAAGGGGTAAGAACTTCTACCTTACCAGGTTGAGTGAGGAATAAATGACACAGAGTGTGTCTAGTGCATGGAGCGGGGCCTGCCTGGAAATAGTTATTAAATGCGTTTTCATGGTCATTACGTTCACTGTGTGAGTAGAAAGATGGCTTTCCATCCCTGTGTGCCCTGTGTTGGTGCTACTGATAGGAAGGACCTCTGTGTCCACCCATGGAGGCAACTTAGAGGCTGACATGCAGAGAAAAGAGACCACAGCCTGTGCAGCTGCTACGAGATGTTGGTGCAGAGAGCAGGCCCAACGTCATTGCTATATGGGATCCGACTTCCACCTCACTTTGCTGGCCTTCCATTCTGTTTGTTTTTAAAGTAGCATCTGTCAAACTCACATATCGCCTATGTCCACAGATCAGGCTGACACACAGTCCAGCAGTAGCCATGACATTCAGGGTAACCAGTGCTCCTTGAACTTGGGTCCTTGCTCTCTAGCTGCTAGTTGCTTCAGACGCATTCCCATAGGACTCTTCTTCAATTACTCATTTCTTGTATTATCACTCAAATCCATATTAGCAGCATTGTGTGTGAAGCAGTGAGTTTGATGAGCTAATTATCTTATCCTTGCACTAATTTTTAAAAACGTGCTCCTGTAAACATTTGAAAACGTGTCAACTCTAAGATGAAAAGTCCACCTATCTGCTCTCAAGGTGGCTGGCACCTTTGAGTGGGTCAGTCAAGGGTGGTATCGCTCAGCCCTCGTGGGCTCCTCCCATCGCTGGTTCCTGCTGCAGCCTCTGACAGCAGAAGGAATGGAGAAGAGAGCAGTAGGGACACACTGGGGCTGCTTCCTCCAGGCTGTGTTACAAGCTTCTGGCTTTATAAAAGTGGATATTTCAGTGCCTTTGAGCAGCTCATTCTGCCTTCTCCCTGTAAAAGGGTTCCCAGTACTTTCATTGCAATTAAATATGTGAACTAAATACAAACGCTTCTCAGCTTACAATGGGATTACATCATGATAAACCTATTACGAATTAAAAATATTCTAAGTTGAAAATGCTTTTAAAACACTTAAGCTAAGGGCCAACCTAGCTGTGTTAGTGAGATTTGGGTCACTATGACAAAGTACCCAAGACAATAAATTTAAAAAGAAAGGTTTACTTTGGCTCACATGTTTGGAGATTTTAGCCCATGGTTGGTTGGACCTGTGGCGAGGCAGAGCATCATGGTGCGAGCACATGCAGGGGAAATGGCTCACCTCATCACAGCCAGGAAACAAAAGGAGAACAAGAGTGAAAGGGTCCCGATTTCCCTTTTCAACTGCATACCCCACTACGACCTGAAGACTTCCTAGGAGGGACACCTCTTCCAGCCAGGTTCCACCACCTCCCAATAGCACCATGGCTGGGCCTTTGGAGGACACATAGCCAAGCCACAGACTGGCTCCGCAACACAGCACACTGTACGGATGCTGTTTCTCCCTTGTGATTGTGATGGTGGGGTGACTGTCCTGCTCAGTGTGGGGATACAGGGTTGTATCACTTATCACTCGCCCAGGAACAGATCTCAATTCAAAACTTGGAGTATGGTTTACACCATGTGATACTGCTTTCACACCATCATAAAGATGAAAATTGTAAGTTACTCCATCCTAAACCAAGTGCCATCCATATGTGGCTTCTGTACCTCCCCCCGTCTGGGCATGATAGTGGAGTCCTTTGTGCCTTCCCCCTTCCCAGAGCTCTCTCTTCTCACCATACTTTCATGTATTTTTCTCTTCCAACACACTCCTGAATCTTGGTATGATAGACATGTTGTCTTATCGTTGGGTGAAACTTGTTAGCGTTCATTTCTGTGCAAACTCCTATTCACATTTCAAAACCCTACTCAGTACCACCTCCTTTCTATAGGTTTTTCTTCCTGAATAACACTCTAAGCTCAGTCTCCCCCAAAAGAGTCCTTTGGCTGTCTGGCATGTCCTTTGCCCATACTGTGGACCAAGCCTATGAAACCTGTTACATAACTAACAGCAGTCCTTTCACGTCCACACTTATCTCCTTCCCTCTGATCTGATCATAAACAAACAGAGGCTTAAATTCTGCCAGCAGCTTCCATTCTGTGCGCACACAAAATAAAATCTGAGCTGCTAATAAAGCATTTCTCCCCTGCTTGGGCAGGGCTGTTGTGATCTGGCCCCAGCCTCCTCTCTGGTCTCTCTCTCCAGATCACAGGTTCAGTCTTCCTACCCCAGACCCTGAGCAGCTGCTGGTTCCTGATCTGGGATGTTCTGTCGCCCCTGAGCTCAGCCCACGCATACACATTTACATAAGTGCTCGTCTGTCTGCTGACTGTTCATCACATAGGCCTAACCTGGACCTTGATTTCCTGTGGGTGGCCCTCCCTGACCTTTACATTCTGCCCCCACATGGCTGGGCACTCTGGAGGGCAGGTGTCCCCAGGCTGAAGACAGAGCAAGCTCAGTCTGCATGTGGAGACAGACTGTGTCCCATGGGGCCCCATGAGAAGAGTGGGCTTTTCTGGTGACATGGTCCCCAGCCAGCCTTCCCTAGGACTGTTCTGGGTGACCTCACTCCAAGTGTCCCTTCCTCACAGGGGCGGCTGAGTGAGGACACTGCCACCTGTGGATGAGGCCGTCTTGCTGGCTCTGTTTTCTGGCAGCTCCATTAGATTCGTGCTCTCCAAGGTCCTCCAGGCCTGGGGTTGTGCAACTCAAATTTTTCATAGACCCTCATGGCAAAATGAGGGTGATATCAACCACTCTGTTAAGATAACCTGGGACCACCCAGGACAGAGCCTCCTGTGCTTGCTCCAGCAGCCAAAACCTCACTTGGCATCCTTGTGATCTAAGCCTTCTTGTCCTTCTGGACTCCCTCCTAAAAAATATTAAGGATTACATTTAATGATTCCATTAGCAAAAAAAATCACAAATATTATGCAAGCAAGATGATACATTGGGAGGCAGAGATCAGATGGATCAGGTTTAAGGCCAGGCCTGGCAAAACGTTTGTGAGATCTCATCTCAATCACTAAGCTGGGCATGCTGATATACAACTGTAATCATAGCTAAGCAGGAAGCAGAGGTGGGAGGATCGAAGTTCAAGGCTGGCTCCAGGCAAACACATGAGACCCTATCCAAAAAAGTAACTAAAGCAAAAAGGGCTGGAGTTGTGGCTCAAGTGGTAGAGAGCCTGCCTAGCAAACACGAGGACTGGCACCAATGAGAAAGCAAAAAACAAAATATAAATAAATTGAAAATTTTATGCTTCCCCTCCTCCCCCTGACACTCACCAGCACAGGGTGGTGGGCTCTGTTGGGACTCAGCCTGGGAGACAAGGAGTGAGTCAGCCATGCCAACCATGCCTACTTGTAGGAAGGTTGTCCACATTTATGTTCACTATCACTGATGGCCTCCAGCTTTCATTGGCATTGATAACTTCCTTTGAATGACTTCATGTCATGGGTTCAGTCATGTCCTCCAGAAAGTCACATCCTCCTAGAGCTTCAACAGGTGGCTGTCTTTGGAAGTAAGGTCTTTGCGGAAGTAATAAGTCAAGGACCTTGAGGTAAGATCATCTCCCTGCCTGGCACCCAGGGCCTGGTGTGGGAAAGGGTGCAGTAAGGCACAGCACAACTGCCTGGAGTCCTGCAGCTGATGGCTCGCCTCTGCACAGTGAGCTACATTTTGCCTGAACATCACTGCTAATTAATTAGTTATTCCTTCCCCTCGCCAGGTGAGCGAGCGCAAGGGCAGAGGCCCAGAGTCTCACTGAGTAGGGGGCAACTGAATTCTTTGGTCACAGGTTGATCCTGACTCCTCCTCCCTCCAGCCCTTCATTCCTATTTATCAACAACTATACACACAGCCCCTGCTGTGGGCCAGGCACAGTTCTAGACCTGGGGAATCCCACAGTGCACAAGAAAGATGAGGGATTGCACCTTTTCTCTTTCCTCAGGAGTTCCCAGGGTAGTGTGAGAGACAGCTGTCATTATCATCTGACACATCTTTAATGACATATTTAATTACAAAGGTGAGAGGTAGAAGGAGTTGGGAGAGGTAACTCTGGGGCCCTGTAAGGCTGTCTTTTTTCCAGAGAGGAAAATCCAAGCAGAGAACTGAGGAAGAGGAGGTATTCAGCAGAGTGGAAGCAGGCCAGATCAGTGACTGTACAGGAGTGCCTAGGCACAGGGAACAGCAGCATGTGCAAAGGTCCTGGGATGGGACAGCATAGTGCATTTAAGGAACTGAAAGTAGTCCCACAGCTGGAGCAGTGAAAGTGATCAAAGAAGGAGGTGGGAGATGGGATTCCAGGGAGGAAGGTGCCCAGAGGAGCAATCTGATCACATGAGACTGGGAATGGTTTTGGACTCTATCCTAAAACACTGGGAAATACTGAAGAAGCATAAACAGCTGAGTGATATGATCAGATTTCAGCTTCAACGCTGAAAATCTCCAAGGTATGTGGCTGGGGGAGGTTATTGCATCACTCCAAGTCAATGTCTTCCTTTGTAAAGTGGCAGTCATCAGGACCTCCTCCCTGGACCACTGCCATTTAACTGAGGGTCTACTTAAGGCATATAATCCACCTTGCTCATGGCTATAGTCAGTTTCATGTTGCTAGAGCAGACGACCTGAGACTGGGTAATTTGTAAAGATAGATTTATTTCTTAAGGTCTAGACACTGGGAAGTTCAATATCAGGGGCCAGCATCTGGTGAGGGCTTCCTTGCTGCCTCATTCCATGGCAGAAGGCAGAAGGGGAGAGAACAAAGCAGCCAGAGAAGGCCAAACTTGCTTTTATGATAATCTGGTTTTAGCTCAGCTTCTCAACATCGTCACACTGAGGACTGAGCTTCCAACCTATGGTTCTTGGGTGATACAGTCACACCACAGCCCCAGATGTGGTTCAGTTAAGATTAAGAATGGAAAACAGGCACGGGACTAACACTCTCTGCATTCATTTCCCCTCCCTTCAAGCCCAGCCTTGTTAGCTGCTCAGAGAAAAAGGCCAGGGGTGCCCGTGTGTGCGTGTGTGTATATGTGCATGTGTGCGTTTGTTTGTGTGTGCGCTCGTGCGTGTGTTGGTAGGTCTAGTTATTTTTGGCAGCCAGAGAACTTAATTAAGAGTTGACTTCACAGCTTTCCTGCTGAGAGTTATCCAGGGGGCCCAGGATGAAAAAAGGAAGTCAAAGTCAAAGCAGGCTGCAGACAGTGATACCAAAATAATGAAAAGCACACGGAGCCTTCCAATGGGGCTCATGGTGGGGGGGGGGTGATTCTATCTGGGAACCTGGTTATACACCACAAAGCTAGTCTGATAGTATTCTGTTTTGCAAGCAGAATTCCTCTTGACCTGAGTTCTTCTGGAGGCTGCTGTCTGTGGTAGTCACAGAGATGGGACACAAGGGGTTCAGACAAAGGCTGTCCCCAGAGGGGCACTGGACAGGGAGATGCTTCCCTAGAGTCCCCCCATCCCTGGCAAGTCATTCTCTCCCCCCACCTCCTCTCTGCATTCAGGCCTTTTCCCATGGCCTCCTGAGTTCTGGAGGCCGCCCATCCTTCCCCTTCTTCAGGATTTCCAAAAATGTCCTTGGAGCATCCACCCAGGGCAGGGAGCTGTGCAATGAATTCAGCTGAGTGATGACTTTTATTTACTGTGTTTAAAAAAAATGTGAACCAATATTCTGGAAGCTGGAGATTGATGAACAGGGCACAGCTTTGTGCCAGGCCCTAGACTGAGTGCTGGGGACACAGTGAGAACAGGATGGTGGCAGAGGAAGATCAGCAGCAAACACCTGTTCATGCACATCAGTGATTTATGTGGATCACATCTTCATCTGTGTTTTGTTACTATAGTAGAATACCTGAGCCTGGTATTTCTATATATTATTTACCTGGCAAAGTGGATGAGGGGATCAATAGGTGTAATGGTATTTATGAAGAAAATGAGCTCTTTTTTTTCTGTTCTGGAGGCTGAGAAGTCCAGGAGCACGGCACTGGCATCTGGTGAGGGCTTCAAGCTGCATCCTTACATGGCAGAGGGAATCATGAGGTGAGACAGAGCAAGCATGCTGGCTCCAATATCTTTTCCTTTTCTTCTAAATCCCCCAAAGCCATCTTGGGAGCTCCTCCTCGTGACCTCATCTAACCCTAAGGCCCTCCAAAAACACTAGCAGTATACAAATGTGAAGGATTAAGTTTCCAAAAACATGAACTTTTGGGAGACATGTTCAAACAACAGCAGATGACAAAAAGGGCCATTTATGGTGATAAATAAGGCAGAGGAAGGTGACTCCAATAAACTGGGTGTTCAAGGAGTCTGCAGAGTTGAGGAGGAAGTAGCAGGTGAAAGTGAGAGAGAAAGGTCTTTAGCACAAGGAGAGATGGTATGAAGAAGAGAACACAACAAGAAAATCAGGGTTGGGTCAAGGAATGGCACCAGGGTGACTAGAGCTTAACATTCAAAGAGAGGTGGGTCAGATTGAAAGGCAAGTGGCAGGGGTAGATCTTGAAGGTTATGACTTTATGGTGAGGGCCAGGGGTGAACAAGGTTGGGGAAAATTGTTAAAGAGGTCATTATTACTAATTTTTTGTTGTTGCTGTTGTGAGTTACACTGAGCACGAATGACTTCTGGAAGTTGAATGTAAAACCAGTTTCTTTGTGTCTCTTGGATTAGAAGGTGTGCATGCCCCTCCCTCCTGGATAACAGACCTAAGCCACTTAAGTTTCCAGTCACAGCCTCAACTAAAGCACTAACAGTACCTGCCCACAATATTAATCAACATTTCCCTCTCCTCTCAAAGGTGAGGTTCCCCCTCCCTCACCCTATTCCTCAGCTTGGCCCAGCCTCCTTGGAGGTGATAGGTAGGGTAGACCCGTGCTCGTTCTCTGTTAGCCATTCATGCACCTCCTCTCCTGTTAACTGCCCTCTCGAACCCCACTAGGGTCAAAGGAGGAGAGGAAATGAGAAGCAATATTTTTATTTCCAGGGTACTTTTGTGTTCTTTGGTTCAGGTGGGTGGTTAAAGCTGGGTTCTTCTCCTGAGAGTGTTCCTGTGGGACCCCCAGATCTCCCATTCTGGGTCCTGCTCTTGTAGCTCTAGGATGGCAATGCCTCTAGTTTAGCTGACCACCCTTTCCTCAGACACTGGCTCTTGGCCAATACTTCACTTAATACCAACTGCCTCTTCCAGAAGATCCTCTGAGCAGAGCTCAAAACCACTCCCATCTGGTAGCCTTTGTTGCTGAGACCAAATCTGGTGCAAGGAAGCTCCATGTATTCCTTGGCCTGCTGCAAAGTAAGTCAAGTGCCTCACAGTCACAGTCACCACCACCATTACCATCATCACGACCAGCACACAATCAACATCACCATATCCACCCTGGAAATCATCCTCCCTATCATCATCTCCATCATAATGGTCAACACACCACAATCAACTCATCATGGTCAACATCACCATCCTTGTCATGATCATTACAACCACCACTACCACCATTATCACCTCCACTGCCATCATCATCATCATTGTGATCAATAGCATTGTTGTCACTTCCATCATCATGATCAATACACCATGATCAACAGCATTACCACCACCATCATCATCATCTTCATTCATATAACCCAGGAACCAGACATTTTTGTAAAGGGATGGGTAGTTAATGTCTTAGAACTGGCTAGCCATTTGGTCTCTGTCACAACTGTTCAGGTTTTCTTGCACTTTTCCTTTGTACACACGAGCAATATGCAAATGAATGAACATGGTCATCTTCCAATAAAATTATATTTACAGCAACATATAGTCAATCATAAACTATAGTGTGCTGACCCAGGTGTGAACAGACTTCGGAAATATTTCCCTGATTGCCTGAGAACCCAATGGCCAAGCTGTCCTCTGTCATGGGCACAAATGTACCTTGCTATAGAACCTCAGTCCATGCAAATGTTCACACACACACACAAAAGAAAGAGACTAACACAACAAGTCCCTCTGTACCTGTCACTTAGCTTCAAGCAACCTCTCTCCCATTCTTTAGCCCTCTTAAGAAAACGAAATTGAAGAGAAGTAGTGGGAGCTAGGAGACAGCCAATTGAGCTGTAAGAAAGAGCATCCAAGAAACTTCTCTGTTGGAGAAGCTTGTTGCTGTCTCTTTAAGTCATTTCAGAAGCTCTGATAGTTTGGGGTCAGAGAACTCCTAGATTTTCAAACCTCAAGGCAGAGATATTTCCTGACACAGCTGCCCTGGCCCTGCCTGCCTTCCTAGAATAGCTGAGGAGAGCTGCCAGGATGAGTCTTCTTTGTAAGCTAAGTGACTTCTATGATTCTTGCTGATGGTGGCATCTTGGAGTCACAGAAGGTCCAGGGGCAGCTGTGAGTTGGAACACCAGACCCACCATGTGCATGACCTCGGGCAAGACACTCTGTCTCTTGAGTCCCAGTCTGGACATCAGCATGTTGGGTTAACAATAGCTGTCCTGGCGGTGGGGTTGTAAGGATGAAATGAAATAATGAATATGGTAGCACTTTTTCTTGATATTGTGAAGGTGGAGCTTTTGCATTATTCCCATTCCTGCTTTCCACCATGTGGTTAGACCTTGTTTTCCTATCTTTTGTCAACATCTCTGGCAGATGACAGATATTTACGAGTTCTCTTCCCCTGGATCTGACCCAGCTCATTTTCTTTTGATTTCTCTCCCTTGTAAATCCACTAAGTGCCCTCATTTATTCATTGAACGAATGTGCCCTGGCACTTGCTCCATGCCATGGGGCACAGCAATGAAGCAGGCTATGCCAGAATCAGGGTCTGGGAGGGGGAGCAATACATGGTCAACTTACCATAGACCTCAAGCAGACAAGGATTGACAGCCCTGTACAGTTTACTAAGAAGGGCAGATTGGCACCATAAAACCACCTCCACCAATGACATACCCTCTGTGCTATCTAAGCAGATGGCAGGGGAGAGAGAGAGAGAGAGAGAGAGAGAGAGAGAGAGAGAGAGAGAGACTCTTTGCCCTTTAGTTTCCTCTCTGGAAACCCCTCACAGACACACTCAGAAGTGTACTTTACTAATCTCCTAGGTACTTCTCAATCCAATCAAATTGACAATTAAAATTAACCCTCACAGCAGTCCTATCTGACTCCTATATTTACTGAGAGGGTAGCAGTATTAACCATGTTTACAACTTCTGTAATCTTGATGCTTTAACATTTACCTGCATGTACATGCTAGCTGTGCCTTGTTACAGACAACCCAATAACACACCCATGTCACCTTACCTCACACAGATCATATCCCTTGGCCTCTACCTCCTTTGTTACCCACCACCCTAGACACTCTTGGGAAGAGTCCTCCTGGGGACCCACTTTTTAAATACAACCCAAACAATCTAATGTGCATACCCTAATCACTTCTTTCATCAGGCATCACATTCTGGGTCTACCTATCTTCTCTAATTACCAGAATCAGGTACCAGACAACTAGGGATAGCTCTGAATGCTCCAGAGCCCACTGACATTACTCAAATGGTCAAACCTGCCACACTGCTCTTATTCTTTCCCATAGTAATCACAGTAAAGGCTTCTGCCCACAGCTTACCTCTCCTTCTGCCTTGTGACCCTGGTGACTCCCAAGGGCCCCTGTGTCATGGAATGCCCCTCCTCTTGAGAGTTGCAAATAATCAACTCTATTTTCCAATGGCATTCATTTCCTGATCTTCTAACTTAACTCTACCTTATTTGTCCTATAAATATATGATCTTATAGAACAGAAACATAATAATCATAGATATGAAGATCAAAGTCCTACTTTATTACTGATAAAAGCTATGCTAGGGCACTTGGCTTAGGTGTGATGAAGAGTTTGTTAAAATTCTCCAGGATTAAATTTACCCACTCAAACTATAGATTCCCTGTCTGAAGGGCAGAACAGTCCTAAGATGGCCAAGAAAGCCAACCAAAATACTACGTTCCTAGAGTCAGGAAGATGTATAGGAGATAAAGGGGACACATTTAACTCAGCATCATCACCCTGACTTCCCAACTGGAAAAGGAAGTAAAAGGTAGCAGGACAGACCATGAGTGCTCCGGTAAAATTCTTCCACAGGGAAACGATAGGAACAGGGAATAATTGTTCCATTTCTATTCTTATTGATGCCTGGCTCAAAGAAAAGCTTATTTCTTCATCAAGATTTGAATGTTGGGGGGAGATGGAGGTCCATACAGACTGTAAGGATATGGGTACTAGAGGATGCTGTGGAAAGATGACACTGTGTAATAAGTGCCAAGGTGTGGGAGATATTTCTGTCATGGCTCACATCATCTCTATCTCCTGACATTTACCTTCTGAAATCCTGCTCCCTTGAGTGATCTGAACCTGTGACTTTCCCCTGAGGAATAGAACATAGAAAAAATGATGGGCTATAATTGCCTAGACACGTTTATACAAGACTGTAATTTTTGTCCCTCTCTCTCTCTCCCTCCCTTCCTGTCCTTTCTTCCATGCTTGCCCTGATGAAGCTGGCATCATACAGGGAGATGCCCACATGTTCAGGAACTTAGAGTATTCTCCAGGCAAAACAAATGAGAAATTGAGGTCCTCAACCCACCATCTCAAGAGGGATTAAATCCTGTTAACAGCCATGTGTCTGAGCCTGGAAGCATCATTTTCTGATTGAGTCTCGGGTGTCACAGCCCTGGGTGACACCTTGAGAGCAGCCTCTCAGTGGCCCTGAAACAGGGACCCAGCTAAGCCATGGGCAGATTCCTGGGCCACAGACACTGAGATGATAAGTTGTGTTGTTGAAAGTGGTTACACTTTAATTTGTTATATAGCCAAGATTAATATGTAATTCCTCAGCACAGGTGCTGAGCACATCAATTCTCATAAAATAACAGCTCTAGTTTTTGTTACTTTCTGACTCCAAAACCACTTACCCAGCTACCTCTCAAGTATGACTGCTTTACCTCTAAAGTTACAGATGTTTTCAAAATATCTTATTTTCTGTGCCTCTCAACTACCATTGAGTGTCAGACAATTTAGGGGCAGAAGAAACACTCTTCTCTTGTGTTTGAGAGGCACCAAGGGACTGAGACTGAAATGAAAGGTTTTCTTTTCCTCAGTGCTCTAATTTTTTGTCTTCAACCCCTGGATTTAGTTGCAGCCCAAATTCAGCCTTAGCTGAATAGCTTCAAAGTGTGCCAGATAAAAATCACAGCCCACATAGAAACAAGCCTCTCATTCCCACCGTTGCCATAGAAATGAGGGAAAAGGTGAGTAATAAATTGCCTTGGCTGGATCTTGGTAAATAGGACCCAGAAATGATGCTCAAGAGATCACTGATATGCAGAATTCTCTGGAGCTTTATTCAGATGAATAGTTCTAAGAAAGTTGGATTCCCAGAAAGTCACAAGATGTATCATTCTCTAAAGTGATCTGCAGACCATTTTTATGTCTAGTAATAATTTTCCTCAAGGATCCACACATTCCAACCTAGGCAGAATTGCTGATTGATTAGAGATGGGTACATGCCCATCTTGTGATGCTTCATTCTGGGATTGAGAATCCTCATCTTCCTTCCTTCCTTCCTTCCTTCCTTCCTTCCTTCCTTCCTTCCTTCCTTCCTTCCTTCCTTCCTTCCTTCCTTCCTTCTTCTCTTCCCTTCTCTATCCCTACATCCATCTCTGCTTTTTTTCCTTTTTCCTTGTTTTAATGAGCAGTTACACTTCTTCAGACCTCTTACCCTGACTTCATTTCAGTTCAGAAGCTCTCCTAGTTGGTGTTTTATACCGTGTACCTATTTTGTTTCCCAGCAAAGGTAGTTTTCTTCATTCCTCTCAATTCTGGCTTCTTCATGGGGAGGGTGACTGACAAATAACAAAAGCTGTCAGACTGATAGACTACTGAAAGAGAATTCAGCTCCCATTTGCCAGCCCCAATTTGTCTGGGAAAATTACTTGTCAAGGGCAAGAAAAGGAAGATAGATAAAACTTACAGCATTTTCTGCATTTGCTCACCTATGTGTACAATCACATTGCTTGTAATGGAATGGGGTGGGAATATTCAGATGACTCTTGGTTTTTGTTGTTGTTTTTGTTTCAGGGAGTCTGGAAGGGGCTATGCTTCTGTAGAATTTAGTGGAAAGAGAGACTGCAATGGGCATCCCCTGAGATAATAAGAAGGACCAGAGAAAAATGAACCTCATACAAACTAAACTGCTAAGATTACAGATTGGAGGGATTAATATTGTTAAAACATCTGTGCTGTAGACTCAGTATGATCCCTATCAAAATCCTAATGGTATTTTTCACAGAAATAGAAAAAAGCCCTAAAAGTAAGATGGAATCACAAAAGACCATGAAGAGTCAAAGTAATTTTGAGAAGGAAGAAAGTTAGAGGTATCACACTTCTGATTTCAAACTATACTAAACCTAGAGTAATCAAAACAGCACGGGAGTGGTATAAAACAGGCATATAAACCAGTGGAACAGAATAGCCCAGAAATAAATCCAAGCATTTACTGCCCAAGGTTCTTCAGCCAGGTATAGAGAATACACAATGAGGAAAGTATCATCTTTTGAAGAAATGGAATTGAGAAAAATGAATATCCACATGCTAAAGAATGAAATTAGATGGATATCTCACACCAAATGCAAAAATCAACTGAAAATGGACCAAAGATTTTAACCTAAGACTTGAAATAACTAAAGTACTAGAAGAAAACATCGGAAAAAGGACTTCTTGACATTGATTTGAGGGATGAGTTTTTGAATATGACCACAAAGCACAGGCAACAGAACCAGACAGACAAATGCAATCGCACCAAACTAAAAGCCGTCTGCACAGCCGAGCAAATGCAGGGTGAAGAGCCGCCCTGTGGATTAGCAGAAAGTACATGCAGCTTGTACGCCTAACAAGTGGTTAAGATCCAAAACATGTAAGACACTCCGACATGTTAGAATTCAACAGCAAGAAAACAAACTGATTATAAAAGGGGCAAAGGACCTGAGTGGACTTTTCTCAAAAGTAGACATACAAATGGCCAGGAAGTATGAGAAAAATGTTCAACAAGACCAATCATTAGGGAAATGCAAATTTAAAAATCAGTGAGCTCTCACCTCCCACCAATTAAAATGTCGATCCTCAAACAGACAAAAGATAGCAAATTGCTCACAAGAATGTGGAGAAAAGGGACCCCTTGTACATCCTTGGTAGACGGTGAATTGGTAACGCCATTATAGAGAACAGCATGGAGATTCTTCAAAACACTAAAATAGAATTATCATATGATCAGCAAACATAAGGAAATAAAAGTTAGTATGTCCATGAGACATCTGCATTCCCAAGTTCATTAGTATCTTTCACCATAATCAAGAAACACCACCAACCCACGTGTCCATTCATGGATAAATAACCAAAGAAAATGTATATACTCTTCAGCCTTAAAAAATGAAAGGAGTCCTATCATCTGTAATAGTGTGGATGTTGTTAAAGTGAAAAATCCAGGCACAGAAAGACAAGTACCTCATGGTAGTACTTACCTGTGAAATCTAAAAGACTTAAACTCATAAAGCAGAGAGTAGAATGGTGGTTGCCAGGGGTTGGGGAGTCCAGAAAATGGGGCGACATTGGCTAAAGGAACCAAGTTTCAGTAATGCAGAATGAATAAGTTCTGGAGACTGAACGTAGCGCTCATAGCTAGTAATATTTATACACTTGACAATTGCTAAGATGGTTGATCTTAAATGCTTTTACCACACACACAAGGTAATTGTGTGAGGGAACAAATATGCTAATTACTTCATTATTTCATATTGCATAGATGATATAGCAGAACATCAGGTTGCACACTGTGAATATATAAAATTTTTATTTGTCAGTTATACAATAATAAAACTGGCAAAAAAAAAAAAAACCTGGTTTTCGAAGTGGTGAGCTCTAAGCAAAATTCCTGTGAGGGATTAGTCAGATCCTTCCACTGTGAACAACTTTTAGAAAGAAAATTATGTTATACAGTCATATTTTTTCCTATCTTCGTTAATATCCTCAATATTTTGTAATGTGGCAGCTGAAGGCAAAAGACAATGCCAGGCTCTAACCATGGTCATCCACCTTTTTAAAATTATTTAAATCAAACTGATTTATTATAGAGTTTATCATTTCCCCTCCATCTTACTTCAAACCAGGTACAATGTTCTGAGCTGAAGTCTACCTGTGCAATCAAACCATGGAACAGTGGTATGACCTAATTACTTGAAACAGCAGTGTTTAAGTTGTGGAAAACATTTGACAGCAGTTACATCCATGCACATTTTATATTTCACCTAGTATGTGTGTGTTTGTGTGTGTGTATGTATATTTGTGTGTGTGTGTATGTTTACTGGTTTCCATATTGCCCATGTTAGCTGGACACGTTCATACCTATGGATAAGACTGTCATAAGCCACTGTCCTGTAGTTATGGAAAGACCAGACTCTTCCAGTGGATTTCCACCAGCTTTGGGAGTCACGGGGTAGTTTATGTATCATGGTTCCCTTCACCTTAGATACTACAACAAACTAGACCTAAACACAAAACTCAGCCTCAGCAAGGCTTGGCTAGAGGATGTTCACTTAGGATAAACAGTTTGAGAAACTCTATAGATGGAGTGGGTCATGGAGTGTGGGAGAAGGGTAACATTTGACTGCAGTCTTGACCAACATTCTCTCCTACTTCTGTTTAGGAAATAAACAAACCTCTCCACAGTCAGCTCAGCCCTTCAGATCTTTGGTTTCTGCAGCTGATAATTCAACCAACTATGTCTTGGAAATAATAAGATAAAAACAATAAAAAAAACAGTTCAACAATAAAATAATACAAATAAAAATAGCAATGCAGCATAACAACTATTTACCTGGTATTTCCTTGCCTTAGGAATTGCAAGTAATCCAGAGATTACTTGGGCACATGGGAGAACGGGTATAAGTTTTATGCAAAAACTATGCCATTTTATGTTCACTGGGTCCTGGCAGCGATGCTCTATGATTTGAGGGACAACTGTACTCTTTGAAAACATATCAGTTAAAAGAGGATCTTTTTGTGATTTAAAATGTCCTGGGGATATTTTTTTTTTAACTCTACTCTATGTAGCTCAACCAAATATAAATAGATGCTTTCGCCTAGAGAAATACCAGTGGATAAACCTTGACTCCGCCTTCTTACATCAAGAAATAGACCCTTGGATGCATTTGCTAGGGCTTCTGAACAATAACACAAACTGCGTCTTAAGCAGTAGAAATGTATTGTCTCACAGTTACAGAAATTAGAAGTCCAAGTTCAAGATGTTGATGCCTTTCTTGGCTTGTGGATGGTCACCTTTCTATTCTCTGTGTCCTCCCTGTATTAATTCTTGTCTCCAAAGTTCTCCTTTTATGAGGGTGCCAGTCATAGTGGATGAGGGCCCACTCTGATGACCTTGCTTCAATTTGATTATCTTTATAAATATGTTGTGTCCAAACAGCATTATAGTCTAAGGTTCTGGGGGTTTGGGCTGGTGGGGAGCATGCAATTCATCTCATAACGGTCCTATTGTCCAGTTCAACAAATTCTGTATAAGAACCCCCAAATTTCAATGTAGGATAAGTTGGAAGCCTGTGCATGTGTCTCCAGTGGTCAGCCAGACCCTCTGTCTCTGACAATGATGGGAAGTTCTACATCTCTGCATTAGGTGACAGGTGTATACAGGTCTGTGAAGACCTTACCCATGTGTGACCCTGGCCATGAGTATAACTGTTTTGTCAGAGTTCATGTGGAAGTCCAGAATACCAACTTCCACTTTCACGGTTATTATTATCGTACAAATGATTAAAATCTGGCTCTTCTAAGTTTAAGTAATTAACGCCTTTGCTGAGTCTCATCCAAAGGGATGCCAGCTTGACTGAACATGATGGACTTTTAATTAACTCTCATTGTTGGCAACACAGAGCTTCCCCATTAGTGTGGGCTTACGAAGAGGTGTTCCATTATATTGCTAAATATGCCGTGACCGTGCTGAACGTGGTGGGTGCCCACTCTTGCCCCGCCAGAGACAGAAGGAAACTAACTCCCGATAGCTCAGAGGAGCTGCCCTGATAAACACTGAGCTCATACCACAGAGACCATGAAGTCAAACGGTGTTGGGAGTTTGACATCTAACTAAGTTATTGTCATTCTGTGGGTGGAATTTAGGCTTGGACTGCAGGGTCATAGGCCAGGATGGAGGGAAAGGCAGTTGATATTTGGTATATGAGGGTGATATTATAGTAGGGTCCAACTATAATCGCAATGAAAGATATACAGTTAGCTACCATTCAAGGAGGAGAAGCTCAGCCTAGAGAGGTGACTTGCTTAAGGTCACATGTCTTTGGGCAACTGAGCACCAATGACTTGTGTGTGTTGGATTTTCTTGAAGTAGTTATTAACAGTGGTGCCCAGGGCAACAGGGGAAGATGCAGAGGGATTTGGGTAGCTTCTCCATTTGTTATTGCCAAGGTTCCCTCGTCTGTGCTTACAGTGAAGAGCAGTATCTTTACTACATTGGCGCTGCCGTGTTGAGAACTGGTTTCATCCAAACCTTTCATTCTCTTTTTGTGCAGAAGTGGGGTGACTGAGGGGTTTCCCTGGATGGGGGAATGTCAGCAAGTCCAAGGCATAATGAGCTGAGCCGACTGCCAAAGATTCAAGGCTTTTCTTGTCAGCCACTTCCTCAGGTCTCTGGCACCAAGGCTCTTTCTCTCTTCCCCGGAGCCAGTGTGTTCCCGAGTCTGCCCTCTGGTCCTGTGTGATTTCCAAGCTCTTCCCTGTCACTCACCTGCCACTTCCAAACCTGCACCTAGGAATTTCCCACAGAGGGTGGGTCTCTTCTCTGGGTAAACCACAGGATGTGTTCTTTATCCTCTGTTCTTCCATGGAGTCCCCATGGTTCTCCAGTCACTAGCCTCTGTTCAGCTCTGGTTCTATCAGCCCACGTACCAGGTTTGCCACGTCTTCTTCCTCCTAAGCAAGCTGTAGTTGTGGACCACGGTTTTGGTTTCCCCTTCTGGCTGGTCTCTAGAGTTTTAGATGTGAGAAGAGGACTGGCAGAGTGGTTCAAGTGATAGAACTCCTGCCTAGCAAGTGTGAGACACTGAATTCAAACTCCAGTTACAGCCAAAAAGAAAAAGCCTCATTAGATGTGGAAATATTTAAGTCCGGGGTACGCACCATTCCTTCCCAGGAACACAGATATTAAGAAAGCTGGAAAAATTTCAACCTACCAAAGAGTCCCACACTCTGCCATACCATTGCTGCTGGCTTCAGAAACCCAAGCACCTCATCCTGCCAGGCCATCTAGCAATTACTCCCAAGTTGGGGCACCCAGGAAGAACAATTCACCAGGCTCTGGGCCTTTCCCAGAACATGCATCAAGTACTCTCCTGCCTCCAGGCCTTAGTGAGTGCTGTTACTTCTGCCTGGAATGCCCTTTGCCATGTGGAAAGGTTCTGTATCCTTCACCTCCAGCACTAATGTCCTCTACTGTGAAGCCCCAGCAGCTCCTTCTCCCCACCCCCATCCCATCACCATCAACTTATTCTGCCGTGTTAATGCATCTCCCCTTCCTTTTAGCTGAGATCCCCCTGTCCTAGTGCTTATTCTCCAACAGACATTCCCAGCCAAAGCGGACCCTGAGTACAAGGTCATAGAACATGCCTGATTCTTCTTTGTGTTCTGAGCATCCAGCACAAGGCTTGGCATAGAGTAAGCACCATCAAGCCTTTGTTGAATGAATGAATAAGGAAATAAAAATATGATGGCAGGCTTGCCTTTAAGAGCCCAGTCATACAGGGCTCTCCTCACCATTCACGAAGGCACAGCTGACTGCAGACTGGAGCCCCTCTCATTAGGAAGCACTGGCTCCTTTATTCTGCTTCGTGATTATTATTTTTTTAAAAGAAAACAATATGATGCTTCATTAGTGCTCCCCAAAGCACACCAATCAGCATACTAATCACTCCGAAGTGTCATCTGAATCTGCCAATTTCATACGTTTGCATATTTTCCAAACAGTTCCTCCTTCCCCTCCCCCATCCCTTTTCATTAGCTATTCTTGGAGAAGCTGGCTCTCTCCATATTGCTCAAACTCACTTGATTTTTATTTCACTCTGTAAAGACAGATTTGTGAAATGATGAATTAGTCATTGCCAATTTCAGACGTTTACGCTCTGTGCATTTACACGTTATATTTATTCAACCCCATTCTCCCCTTCTGGCTCCAGATGGTGTGGCAATACAGCCTGGGGTAGAGAGGCAGAAAACTCATTCTCCACTCTCCCCACCCTCCCTACCCCATCCTCCCACGGTTTTTTAGCTCCTGTGCCAGGTTTGAATGGTGCATCGCCCTCTGGCAAACTCAGCTGCGTCTGCAGAATTCACTGTCGCATAGGAGCTGGCAAATGGGAGGGAGACAATAGGAACTGTCAGATACAGGCTCTTTTCGCTCCAGTCACTGCCCCACAAATAAAACCACAGCAGGACCATATTCGATATATTCACAGATGTGGATGTTTTTTCTTTTTCTAAAGGCTTCATCCATTCAGGCAGCAGGCCACAAGTGTCTCAAGAGAAGACAGACACAATACAACCATGAAACAAAAGAGTCAAATCTTTTGATTTTCAAAAGCCCAAAGTTGTAGTGCAAAGAAAAAAAAAGTTGGAAAACCTGTGATCAGGTCGGACCTGCGTCTTCTTGCCTTCTCCTGCCTGAAATGAGTGTCCAGGTAAAAATGTGAAATAAGGAATTGAGAAGGCAGAAGATGGGTCAGCACACCCTGTATCTGCCTGTCTCCAAAACTGAGCAGGGTGGGGGAAGGGAGGGAGAAACAAACCACAGGCATGCAAATTGTGGATTACTGCAGTTTCTGACTCAGGACAAGATACCTTCTTGAAACAAAAGAGTCAGGTTGCGGCTCAGGGAAGTAAATAATTTGTATGGCAACCTGAGATTATAAATTTTCCTATTCTTGCCAGGCATGTTGGTGCATACTTATAATCCCAACACTTAGAAGCAGGACCATTGCAAGTTTGAGGAGAGCATTGGCTACACAGTGAGACCCTATCACAGAAAGAAATCCAGAACAATAAAAAAAGAAAATTTCCCATTCCCATAGTGGGGGGCGGGCAGGACCAGTTGATGGGGTGGGACCCGGTGAGGATAGGGAGTTAGTGGCAGGGGCAGGGGGATATGGGACAATAGCTATAGTTTGGATCTGGAATGACCTCCAAAGGTCCATGGGTTAAAGGCTTGATCTGCAACCCTTGGTGAATTTGGGAGTTGGTAGAACCTTTAAAAAGTGGGGCCTAGTGTGAGATTTTAGGTCACTGGCCATGTGCCATTGAAGGGGATTCTGGGCCCCTCACCTTTCCTCTCTCACTCTTTCTTTCTTTCTTTTTGTGTGCGTGTGCGTGTGCGTGTGCGTGTGCGTGTGCATGTGTGTCCCAGTTATGAGCTGAATGGCTCTGCTCTACCATATGTCCCCCAATGTGATGTTCCAAAATAAACCCTTTCTTTTTATGTTGATAACTTCAGGTATTTGCCACACTGACTGAAAGCTGACTAATAAAAAGGATGATTTAGAATGGTAGACACCCAAAAAACATCAAGGAGGACCTAGAGAACAACCCCCACCCATGATGACATGGGTTCGGAACTTAGACACTGGAAGGGAGCGGGGAAGCAAGGCAGCCCTTGTCTTGGTTGAAGAGACCCTGAACTGATTGATATGGTCTGTATTCAGCTGACATTGCTTAGAATGGCCTGCAGATTGGAGGGTGCAGATAGACATTAAAGCTAGTTATGGAACAAATAGAAGAGATATATTCCTTGCACATGTGTCTCAGGCCTGGGATTGATATGTGTGAGCTGATTTCAACTGTCCTGTGAATCCTAGGCTCCTAGAGGGAAATTCAGAAAATACTGAGGGCAACCATATATATTCTGGTTCTGGTCATTTTGTACACAGATCCTGCCAGTGTCCTGCTGAATCTTCTTGTCCTTCATAGGCAATTGATCATAACAGAAGAGCTGGTCATATTTTTCAATACAGATGTCCACACAAAAGCATTTTACAGCAATGTTTTAAAATATCTGAGGATGTGTGTGTGTGTATGTGTGTGTGTAAAGCGAGAGAGATTGGGGAGAGCGCGTGAGAGAAATGAAAGAATACAATTGCATTGGGGAGCTGGTCTTTGGCTGGCTTACATGGTAGAGTCCCTGAGGGTCATGGCACCTCACAGATCACTGTAGAGAAGGGCTAGCTGGACCAGAAATGATATTGTTGGCAGAAATCGGACCAGTTATTGAATGTTGCCTGTAAGCCTTAAATATAGTTACAATTGCAGGCTCTGAAACATAATGAAATAGAAAAGGAGCCATCAAATTTAGCCCAATTGGCTTCTCTCAAGTTTCCTCATTAATTCTCATTTGTGCTGTCTGCATCCCATATGTCATCTTTGCACAAGCTCAGTGAAAACTGGCACAGAAGGAACAAAGAGAATGTATGGAAAAGTGTCCATCATGCTTTCACTTGCTCTGCAAAATGGGGGTGGTGTAGGAGAGGGGAAACTGGATTATTTGATTTTAGAAGTGTTCAGTAGAAATTACAGAAGTAGGCTGGGGAATGTAGCTCAGTGGTAGAGTGCTGGTCTAACATGCACAAGGCTCTGGGTTCTATCCCCAGCAATGCCAAGAACAATTTTAAAAAATTATATGACACCATTGTTTGGGACTAAACTCCATTAGGCTTCAACAGACCAAACTAACAAAAAGTCAGAATGGAGCCATTCACACTAAAGTTCTGAGAAATTAGAATTAGATAACTAAATTTTCCAAAAAGAGCAGTTTCAATTGGCATGAAAGGAAGTTCCCTCTACTTCAATCCTCACACAAAGAAGGAAACTGCACAATTTCAATGGTCACCAGTTATTGTTCCATTGTTCTATATTTCTGACCTTGCCTTACAGGCAAGTAATTTTGAAGTCACCCGGTTGCTTTTTTGCCTTTTAGCTTCCTTCATCCTTTCTCTGTCCATAAAACCAATATCCTCTGTTCAGACCATTGGAACCCCTTATTCTACTTTATAAAATGAAGTGTTTGCCAGATTTTTGAATCACAAAATAAAATCAATGAAGATCATTAAATTAAATTGCTGCAATTTTGTCCTTTGGTGGGAGCAATATGATTTCATTTGGGAAGTGCTCATTGAGCACAAACTCAAAGCCAACAATTCCAGTTGGTTCTGGGCAGCCAACACCACTGTATTGTCCTCCATCCTAGGAACTGCAAGGCTGTTGTGGCAAGGACTTGAGGTGTCAGGGCCCCTCTGCCTTACACCTATTCAGTCTGACCTGTATGGGGGACTCTATGGCAATTGTAGTTGGGAGACATTAGAAACAAAGAAAGTAGTAGCGGTGTGGAAGGGCCCAGCAAGAGTCATGGCAGAATCTTACTTGGTAATTGCCACTGCTACAATTTGGGAAGAGGGAAAATGTCTTAACTGTACTGACATAAATAAAAACCTGGCTGTTCTTTCCAAGGACTAGGTGTCACATGACCACACCACTGTGGAGGATAATTAGAATAATTGTGGTTGGCCCACAATAAATAAACAGTTAAATTGGACTCCTACCTAACTACTTTACAAAGTCCTTTTGAAATGCGACTCCTTGCAGTGGGGCGAGGCATTCCACTTGCCCATCATAATGACAGGACTTCACAGTACTGATGCAGATCAAGAGGACTTGCTAGCTTAGCTCAGGGTGCCTTACCACTAGATCCCTGGTGAACTTGGGTGGAAAAGGGCAATAAGACAGGAACTTACCACATGTGTACAAGGGGAAGGAGAGTCATTTATTCATTGTTTCTGAAAACAGGAACCTGGTGGAGAAAGAGAAGGATAAAATGACACCCAGCTGCCACAAACTGAAAAGTCTATTCAAAGGTGAATGCTACAATTCACACTTTCATCTTACCTGGGGAAGTTCACACAGCCTTAATTCTTGAGGGTAGGTGGTCAGGTGCTGCTATGTCCCCACACCAAGAGGCAGCTTTGGTGGAATCTCTCCTTTGTCACAAGTCCGATGGCCTTAGAATAGTCAATTCATCACTCTGAGCCTTCCTTTCCTCCTCTGTGGAATCTCTGTGTCAAGCAGAGTTCAGTTGTAGAAGACAGAATCTATGTGGCTTACAACATCTATAAAAGGGTTGAAGAAATGAATTGCAGTGTGTCTTTTCTAAACCCCTCTGTAGAACCAGACAAGCTGTGGCCAAGACAGCTGGGGCATGTGTCATGGTAAGGGAGCAACAGAATCAGGAAGCTCCATTCCAAGTTGTGTCTGCCACACCTCAGCTCCAGATCCATATTGGTTTGGCCATGATGCATATCTCGGAGATAGTGCCCTTGACCCCAGGTAGCTTGGAAGAAAACATTAGAACCATAGCTACACCTGACAGACAAAAGCCAAATGTTCCCCCACTAGCTGCAACTAACAGACAAAACAGCAGAAGTGGCAGATCCTGCTTACCACGTACCAAGTCTAACATCAAATCTTGATGCTGTTTGGCTGGAGTAATCATGTTGGGACCTGCAGGAGCATCTGGGAACAGCAGTGTTTAGCTGTCTGTCCATCCTCTGCAGGATAAAGAGAGGAAAGTTGGAATGGATGTTGACAGTGAATCTGGAGTGTCTGCCACCAGACTGCTTCTCAGAGGGTCCTGGGGATAACCCAGTGGGATGATGAGAAAGGTGCATGGAACGTAGCAGGTTGGTAGCCAGCAAATGCATTCCGGGTGGGGGTAGAGATTGAGATGACTTGATCTGTCATGGGAGCTATCTAATGACCATACACAGATTTTGTTTGGGTAATAAACAGCCATTGCAAAGCCTTTGCATTTTGTTTATTCATTCTACTGTGAAGGTAATAACCCTTAAGTTCTTATCAAGAAGATCAAACATAAAATAAAACAATAATCCAAAGTACAATAGCAACCCTGAGAGGTGGTAACAGGAGAGAGAAGAGAGCGCCACGTGACGTTAGCAAGCAAACCCCCCAAAAGCTTCATAAAACAATAAATTATCTGTCACATTAAGACTCTGCACTTTCACACACTCTATCATTTCATCTTTATTTTCTTTCATTAAGAAATGCTGACTGATAATGACCAACTTGACAAATATGAATAATTATAAGTCCAATTCTAGGCATTTTCTTATGAAAATATATCTTGTAATTACTTTATGAACTTGTATTCACATTGTTTTTGATACTTTAAGTTTTACTTTTTCCTGTTTTTTTTAGACCTGCTTCTTATTTGGGAGCTCCTTTTTTTTTTTTTTTTTAATTGAGGTCTAATTCATAAGGGGCTGTGTTGTTTGAAAAGGCCTCTTATTAACTATGACTGGATGTCTTGTTCCAGGCTTCCACGGAGGACCATTTCATGTTCTAATTACTTATGAAGTCGTGAGGTCATTAACTTTGGGGGTGTTTTGCATATGGGCACTGATACAAATTAAAATCCCAATTGATGCTATTGCCTGTCACCCCATTGATCACAAATAATGGAAGGAACACCTTGCCTGTAGTTCGCTAGGACTTATGGACTGAAAAGTTGGGGAAGAAACTTAATTTTCTTCTTTGAATAGATCAGAAGAAGCTTTCAAATGGCTTTTCCTTGCTGACCTCAGCAGATGACGTGAACAGCTCAGGTTAATTCAGATTTAAGAAATTATCTGACTCATGGTTGGTATGGCTTTGTAATCTACCTGACCTAAATCTGATAGCTTTCTCAGTCCATGTGGATACATAGGTTCCCTTCTACCCTTCAACATCCACTAGTTTCTGAACATTATAAAGGGGACCATAACTTCACTACAATGGTTTGTCGCACTAATTTAATAAACTTTCGCAGTGTAATATGTGTTATTTTTTTTGAGGCAAACCGAAAGTATATTTCTCAAGATTCATGCCACCTTCTTTAGTAGCATTTGATGGAAGTTCCTTTTCACATCTGTAATAATAAAAATAAAAGACTGCATTTTTAAAAATTGTAAAACATGTTCCAAGATTTTGGTTGAAATTGTGTAAATTAGTTAAACTTAAATTTCATTCTATTAACCAATAGGGGTGTATTTCTGTAAGCACAGTTATGTTGAAATGATGTTTTAAAAAGAAAAAGAAAGAAAGAACTCTTGGTTGAGCTTCTAGCAGAGTTGACACTCTGTCAGATTATTACTTCCAGTCTATGCGAACTCATCCCTAAGTCCACAGTGGCCTCCAGTCCAGCAGGCTCCCCAGAGCCCCCTGCCTTGTGTCTGCTGTGGTTGACCAGAGGTAGCAACATCCCAGGTACTTGGGCTGTGAAAGTACAGGACTTAGCTTCCCAAGAGACCCATGCCAAGACGGACAGCTGAGTCCACGTGGATGTGAGGACATGACCATCTTATTTACAGGGTGTCTCTTCCCTCCAGCACTCGTGGTCTGCCAGAGGGACAGAGATTTGAAGAGTGACACTAACAAATTCACTGCCAAAAGTTCGTTTAGCTTTGTCTAATAGGAGCTAAAAAATGGTTCTTAAATGGAGTTATGCCTAAGCTGAAGTGTGAGAAAGACTAGCAGTTGGCCAGTCAAAGAAGACAGGTGGGAAGAGCGTTTGAAGCCCGAGGAATCACATTGGCAAAGGTTCAGAGTCATTTGGCAGTAAGGTGAACGAAGCTGCACAGGCTGGTCAGGAAGGCATAGACATCCTTGAAATTCTCTCCTACCCAGCAGACCTTGCCACAGGCAAAGTGGGGAGCGGCTGGAATGACACTTCATAGAAACCATCCAGACCCAACAAGAGGCCAGATGACACTACTTTTCCATCAGAGCATTGGTTTGACTTTAATCCTGTTAAATGCTTATGTGTTCTCTTAGCACACCTCCGTGGCCAGTTCTAGGTGACACAGAGACTATGAGGAGTGTAAAGATATGGACTCAATCCTCAGGTTGCTTTCCAGAATGATTAATTTTATGTGTCAACTTGACTGGCCAGATAGTTGGTAGAGCCGTATTTTGGGGTATGTCTATGAGGTGTTTCCACCCTCTCTTTTCCAGAAGAGACCTGCGTTTGAATAAGTGGACTGAGTAAGAAAGACCTTCCTCACACAGTGGGTAGGCACCTTGCCATCAGCGAGAGCCTGGATGGACAAAAAGGCAGAGGAAAGATAAATTTACTCACTCTCTCTTCTGGAGTAGAGACACTCACCTTCTCCGGCCCTTGGACACTGGAGTGCCAGCTCCTCAGGCCTCTGGACTCTGGGACTTATTCCAGGAGCCCTCAGATTTCCAGGTTTTTGCTTCAGTCTGAGAGTGATAGCTTTGGGCTCCCTGCTTCTGAGGCCTTGCAACTTAGACTGAACTTCCCCTGGTTCTCCAGTTTGCAGACAGCTGCATTTTATTTGGGCCACTATGTTTTTTTCCTTTTAGATAATGTAATTGCCAATGTTAAAATATCAGAGAAAAAAATGCAGATTCTTGATCTCTCTTAAAAAATAAAACCCTCTAGCCACAATGGCCTACATTTCAGCACACCCCACATGTTTTCCTGGAGCTGCATAGCAGGGGTCTCATTCAGATGCAGGGCTTTTCCTCCAATCCACCTCATGAAGATTTGGATATTCAATTACATTAGCATTAGAAATTCCCATGCACACAAATCCCTGGCCTGGTGTTGTCTTCAGTGGGCACTCAGGTTAGGGATAGTGACAGTGGCTATTACTGTCCTTTCCTTCCTTTCAATGAGTGTCCCCTTATCCTCCTGAAAATCTGGTGATCACTCAAAGCATCAGAGACACAGCAAAGTATGTGAGAAGACCTCAACCTGCTATAACATAGCCCCTCAACAGGAAGAGGGGGAGGACTTCATTGTATTGTGAATAAGCATGTATTGTAATAGCAAGAGAGTCATAGCTGGCGAGAGTCAGCTGCAAGTTCACTTTGCAGCAGGCAGAGCCCAGCTCCAGCTAGGCTGGGAGCTAATTTGTAGCAAATGAGCACATTTCTGACAGAGCCAAATATGGCTCCTTTCTTGGGTTCCATCTACCCAGACACCTGTTTTCTACCATCTTCTTCTCCTAATCAGTGTCCCTGGGGAGTAGCTCAGCAATTACGGCTTCACTACTGCACTGGGGACTTCTTTCCTCCTTAGCCTGACTCTTCCCTCCATCTGGGCTTGTTTCTGAATCCACAAAGCACTTCCACCAGCTGTTTCAGCCTTGTTTTATGAACAGTAACTTCAGTAGGGCAGTGTTCCCTTAAGTATGGTAGCATGCAGAATAGAGTTAGCAGGTAGATGGATGATGTATTAGATTTTCCATCACTGAGACAAACATCTGAGAAAACAAAAGAAGGAATTATTTTGGCTTAAGTTGCAGAGGGTTGAGTCTATCACAGCAAGGGTGGGTGTAGAGAGTAGACTAGCTTACATCATGGTGGCCAGGAAGAAGAGTCAGAGAATGCCTGCACTCCCTGGCTTTCTCTTTCCCCCATTTTATTTTATCTAGACCTCTGATTATGCAATGGTGCCCGACGCTCTCAGCATGTGTTTTCCCCACTCAGTTGATCCTCTCTGGAAACCCCTCACGGACATATCCAGCAGTGTGCTTTGCTAATCTCCTAGGTTCCTTTTCAATTCAACCAAGTTGACAATCAAGATTAACTATCCAGATGAGCACTGGAGATTTAAACTTTTAAAATATGTATTGTGGATTGAATTTTGTCCCCCTCAAAATTGGTATGTTCAAACCCGAACTCTCAATGTGACTGTTATTTGGGAGGTAGGACCTTTGAGATAAAAAGTTTAAGTTCTTAAGAATAGGAACTTGTTGTGGCTTGGATATGGTGTGTCCCCTAGAGTTTCATGTGCTAGAAGGTTGGTCTTCGTGTGACATGTTGAGGTGGTAGAACCTTTAATAAGTGAAGCCTACTTGAAGGTAATCAGGTCATGGGAACATCACCTTTGGAAAGGATTAATGAAGGTCTAATGGGACTGGGTTAGTTTCTCTGAGAATGAGACATTCCTGTGGAGTCTGGGCAGCTCCCCTGAATCTCTCTCTTTTTTTTGCAGTATTGGGGTTTGAACTCAGGGCCTTCATCTTGAGCCACTCCACCAGCCCTATTTTTGTGAAGGGTTTTTTGAGATAGGGTCTCATGGAACTATTTGCCTGGGCTGGCTTTGAACTGTGATCCCCCTGATCATGCCTCCTGAGTAGCTAGGATTATAGGTGTGAGCCACTGGTGCCTGACTGAATTTCTCTTCCATGTGCACTGCTTGATACTGTCTCAAATCCTCCCACCATTGTGATGTCCTTACCAGAGCCTAGCAATCCTGGTGCTGTGCTCTTAAATCTCCAATGTTAAATGTATTTTTTTATAGCAACAGAAAACAAACTAAGACAGGCTCTAATCCAATAGGATTGGTGTCCTTAAAAGAGAAGGAAGATGTTCTCCAGTTCCATCCATTTACCTGTAAATGATAAGATTTCATTCTTCCTCATGGCTGAGTAAAATTCCATTGTGTATAAATACCACATTTTCTTGATCCATTCATCAGCAGTGGGGCATCTTGGCTGTTTCCATAACTTGGCTATTGTGAATAATGCTGCAATAAACATGGGTGTGCAGGTACCTCTGGAGTAACCTGTGTTGCATCCCTTTGGGTATATCCCCAGGAGTGGGATTGCTGGATCATATGGCAGGTCTATGTTTAGATTTTTAAGAGCCTCCAAATTTTTTTCCAGAGTGGTTGCACCAGTTTGCATTCCCACCAGCAGTGTATGAGGGTTCCTTTTTCCCCACATCCTCGCCAACACCTGTTGTTGGTGGTGTTTTTGATGATGGCTGAGCGAGGTCAGCCAGGCTCAGAAGACCAAAAATCATATGTTCTCCCTCATATGCGGACTTTAGATCTGGGGCAAATGCAGCCATGTGGCTGGACTTGGATCACATGACAAGAGGAGAGCACATATGGGAGACATGGGAATAGATAGAAAACCCAAAACATGAAAGTGTTTGATGTCCCCACTCCAGAGGAACTAATACAGAAACCTTAAAGGGACAGAGGTCAACATGAGAAGGGGTTCAGGAACCAGCGTAAAGATCAGCTGGAGATGAACCAACTTAGGTTGTAACACATTTGTACATGGAAGCAATGCTAGGAATCGTTCTGTATAGCTATCCTTAACTCAACTAGAAAAAAACGCTTTGTTTTCCTTATTATGCTTATGTCTTCTCTTCAACAAAATTAGAGATAAGGGCAGAACAGGTTCTGCCTGGAAGTGAGGGGGGGAGGAGAGGAGAGAGTGGGGGAGGGAGGCAGGAGAAATGACCCAATGTACTCATATGTGAATAAATGAATAATAAAAAATTTTTAAAAAAGCAGAATTTCCTAATTTTCCTAAAAAACATAAATAAAAGAGAATGAAGAGATACTAGGAGTGCATGTACAGAAAATAAAAAAGGCCATGCATGATGATAAAGAGAAGATGGCTATCTATAATTCAAGGAGAGATGCTTCACCAGAAGCCAACCCTCCTGGCACCTTGACCTTGGAATTCCAACAACCAAAACTGTAAGAAAATTAATTTCTGCTGTTTAAGGCACCCCATATATGGTATTTTGTCATGGCAGCACTAACAAACTAATACAATGTAATGTATATCAGGAAAAAAAATCAAAATTCAATCTCACAGGATATATTGATAAGTCTTAAAGTTCTGAGATAAAGAAAAGTATTAAATGAAAAAGTACTTGGAGGTACAGAAAATGACAAAAATTGCAAAGTTGTTATCTAGATTATCAAAGATTGGGCAATACTAGTTCTCAAGATAAGTGGAAAAGGGACTTCAGAATAAGGTAATACTGAATTTAAATTTCAGCTTTGCATCTTCTGCGTGAGTTTGAAAAAGTCAGTATCTCTGAAGTTGAGTTCCCAATGGCCAACTACAGGCAATAGAACTTGGAGTTTTAATTTTCTTTTTAATATACCTGTCAGCTTTATAAGCTGTGAGCTCAAGACCCGTGTACTTCTTTGCATCCTTTCCTTTTCTCCAAAGCCCACCCTGGGACTTATCAGTAGCAGAATGGGGAAAGACATGGGCTTTGTCGCTTACTAGTTTTATACCCTTGGGAAAATTATTCAATCTCTTAGAAACTCAGATTTCTCATCTCTGAAGTAGAGGTGATAAAACACCTACCTTAACAGTCTTGTCCTGAGAACTAAATGAGGTCATTTCTGTTAAAGTACTTCACAGTGCCTGGTATATCTTAAGAGCTTAACAACATTTTCTTATTATTATTAGTTCATAGTAAATGCTAGTTAATAAAAGTGAATTACCATTTAGTCAGGTTGATGGATGTGTAGGTGGTGGATGGATGGATGAATGGATGGATGGATGAATGAAGGATGGATGGATTTTTTTCATTCAATGAATATATGTAAGTAGTTATAAGTAAATGAGTTGATTGACAGGTGAGTAAGTGGATGGATGAATGGACGTATGGAGTTTTCTATAAATGAATATGTGTATGCATTTATAGGTGAATGAACTGCTATATAAGTGGATGGATGGATGGATAGATTTTTCAATCAATAAGTGGATGCATGCATGAGTAAATGAGTTGACCGATTGACGAGTAGATGGACAGGTGAATGGATAAACTTTCTGAATGGGGAGTGGTTACATGAGGATGGTGGGTTGGACAGATGGATTGTGGCTTTTCCATTTTAACCACCATCTACTTCTTTGCATAGCTGAGGAGTCCAGGCTTCAAGGTAATGATCAGAACAGTAAAAATAGACAGCAAGTGTGGCCATGGAAGTCAGAGCATTAGATGACAGGTAAAGGCAGTTGGAGACTGCTGTCCCTTTGAAATGGAACACCCCATTGTGTGTTCATTCATTCTTCTTAAAGCCATAGAGTGAGAGGACTGTTTTGAGTAAGGTGTTTCAGCATTTCCAGGGTTCCTAGCCATTCAATGCCCTGCTCTTGGAAGCATATTTGCTTCCATTCTGATAAGCAAAAGTTCCTGAGCAGCATTCACCCATGGTCCCCTGGTGTGGCATTATTTGCGAATAGGCTGTTGGTAATCTATCATACCTTTCTAATTGCCAAGTGTCACCCTGGAGATCACAAGCCTTTCTGTGGAGTCTGGGCAGGTTTTTGAATCAAACTGGAAAAGTACCCAAAGAGCATCTGCTGTAAGAATTTCATCAGAGTCTCTGACTTCTTTCAAATAATCCAGCAGTGGCCTCAGAGCCCCATAAAGGCCAGATTCATGGTGTCCAAATATTTGTGACTTCATCTAAAGAACCCAGCTGCAGTATCAGGGCTTCCAGTGGAGATGGTGCTGGAGATCAGAGATTAAAGATAAGTGTGGTCTCTCCCTCCCCACCACTCATTTCAGTGACACCACTCGAGAATTCTACGAAGCGTTTTTGCTCTGCAGATCACAGCTCTTCTTCACACCCACACACCACATGCTTGGGACTTTCCTGGAGGACTCCCATTTCTCCATCCTCTGTTTTTTCCCTCTGCATCAGAGGCTACAACCCACTCTACCCAAAGGCTGACCTTGGAAGCCGGCAGCCCTAGCTTCTATTTCTGGCTTTATTTCTTCCTATCTTGTGAGGCTTTGGGCTGGTTATATAATCCTTCAGAACTGCTGTTTCATTGTTCCAAAAGATTAATAAACCTTTTTCTCATAAGCTCATTTTAAGAATAAAATGAAATTACCCATACCTTGCAAGCCTCTTTGGAAATTTACAAAAATGTTTCTGATTAGTCAGATCCTGGCCGGCCACAGATGGCAAGTTCAAATGTATACCTGAGGGAAGGCTAACACAAGAGGCTATTTACGGAGGTGTGTGCAGGATTGATGGAACATATGGGGTGGATCCCACTCCTTTGGCCTGTATCCTCCTAAAACCTAAAGGGCCAGGGAGAGGAACTATGTTCCAGAGCCTGTAGACAGCTGGACATAATGACAGGTTGTTTGACAGGTGCTATTCTGGTCAAACAGGCAAACAGTGGTAAGGAAAGAAGCTCTGACCTTCCTTTCTTCCTGGGCCTCCCATTGCCCCTGCCAGAGTCTCCCATTTTCTAGATCCCCAGGAAGCTGAAAGACCAGGGAGCCAATGAAGTGTCCCATAGGTGATATGGGTTCAGGGTAGGGTGGGGTGGGAAGTAGAGAATGACTAGCGCAATGTCCCTTTGACATTTTCATTTTGCTGTGCTTCCCAAATCATGAAATACTCACAGGACCTCTACCACTGCTGTGGTTTGAATGTGTACCCCAAAAGTTCATGTGTTGGAAACCTAACCCTCACATTCATATGCTCATGGTGATTGGAAGTGGGCCATCACGAGGTAATTAGGATTAGGTGAGGTGGTGAGAGTGGTAGAGCCCCCCAAGATGGCATCAGTTGCTGTGTAAGGAGACTTGAGCTAATGTGCTTGCTCAGTCTTGCCACGTGAAACCTCATGCCATGTTATGATGCAGCTTATAGCTCTCATCAGCTGCTGAGTGAGTACCAGTGCCACGATCGTGGGCTTCCCAGCTTCCATGACTGTTAGGTAAGTAAAACTCTGTTTTTGATAAATATCCAGCATTGGGCATTTTGTTAAAGCAACAGAAAACAGACTCAGACAACACTAACAGTATAATTATAATTGCACCATAGGTGCTATCATCATCCCTGTCGCATAGATAAGAAATCTGGCTGGGTGCCAGTGGCTCGTGCCTATAATCCTAGTTACTGAGGAGGCAGAGATCACAAGGATCACGGTTTGAAGCCAGCCCAGGCAAATAGTTCAAATAATTCTCGAGACCCTACCTCAAAAAAAATCCATCAAAAAGCGGGGGGAGGGCTGGTGGAGTGGCTCAAGGTGAAGACCCTGACTTCAAATCCCACTACCACACACACACACACAAAAGAAATCTATAGCAGGTACAGAACCATATTTCTCCCTTGGTTCCCTTTTTGGTCTCCCCCAAAAAGAATACATATCCAATTTTGGGGGTGAGCTGGGTGTTCCCTGTCACCTTTGTTATATAGACAACTAGTCATTTTGCTCTTTGCAGATATTTCCAAATCATGGTGCCCACAACCTTATAGACCAGTAAAAATATCCTATTTTTTTTAAGCCAGTGTTGATTTAAAATCTTGCCAAGTGCTTGAACTTCACAAAAGCATTGACATTTTGGCTGCCATGGATGGCTGCTGTGCCTCTATGGCATCTCTGCCCAGAATCCCTTTCTTCTCCTTGAAAGCTGCAGCTTTGTGATGTCCGCAGAGATGCCAGGTCCAGGGAACACAGCAAAGCTCTTTTAGGCTTGTTTGGGTTTTGATCGTATTTTTTAAACCAAGGATATACATTTTTTTCTACCTGACTTAAAAGAGCTATTTTCTGTTCCTTAAATAATTTGCATATGCTAATCAATAACTAGTAGGGAGAATGAAACAGTGTGAAATTAAGCAGACTGAATTATTCATGGCTGCGTTTTCTGCCATCATCTTCCACTGGCATCTCCATTTGAGAAAGAAAGCTAATAATCAGAGAGTGAAAAACTCTCCCCTTCATCTCTTTCTCTCAATAGAAGCCCATTTACTCTCATGGTTGAACTATGCCACAGTAGAGAGCAAAATAATGATTACAATAATTACAGTCACAATCCAATAGCCAGTGGGGTTTTGTTTTGTTTTGTTTCTGTTTGTGAAAAGGAAATAAAAGGTGGTAATACTTGGCTCAACTTCCCATTCTCTACTTATCTGACAATTTTGTTACCAAATCAGGCCTGGTTTTCTTGGTACACATTATGCCAGCCATTGCAACAATGAATTGTTCAAAAAAGAACAGAGTTTATTCCTAAGGAGTTGAGCAGGGAAGGGGAGAACCAAGTCTCAAATCCACCTCCCCGAGGGTAAGGTTTGGGGATATTTATTATTTTATGGGATTATTTTTATTTATGGGATGAAGATGCAGGGTTAGGGCCTACCATGGGAAATGCCCTGGATTTGAGTCCCACCACTGGAAAAAAAAAAGAATCTGGAAATTTAAGATGTGAGAATAGGTGACTGAAGGTGAGGGATCAGGGGTCTGCACATGCGTACTCAAACTTCATAAACATATTCAGAAAATGGTGTTATTGTATGTCCTGAAAGTAGAGTTTCTGGCTTCCTGTTGTTAAAAGATCAACCATAGGACACTTGTGAAGGCCCAAATGACAAAAATGTCCTCCAAGTCTCTGGAAAGTAACTTAGGCAACCATTATCATCATAACCTATTCATCAGAGACTTTGTCCACAGCAAAGCTAGTGGAAGACTAAGACTATACAGCTCACCGGTGTGACCGCTACAGCTCATGATTTTAAACCCAATTAAAAGGAAGTAACTAAGGGGGAGCACAGGACTCAGAGTCAGAGAAGTGAGAAGCACTGAGGGTTGGTTAGATGTAGGAGACTAGACCAGCTGTTGGTTGGCTGTCGATGATCAGTGAGGATTAGATTTCCCCTGGAGTCTTAGAGACTTTTCCTGGCCTATTCTATTCTTATGATGTACATTTCTGAGAATGGTCTCAGGTTCCTGATAGATGCTTCTGAGCTATAGACACTATGTATTTATACTTGCAAGGCCTTCTTAAGAAATGTCCTGCAGACAATTGTGACCCATCCAGGAAGGGCTTGGTTTTAATTACTTATTTTGATTCTACTGTGTGACAACCCTTGATTCTTAGAAAAGATTCCCAGCCCCTACCCTGCTGGGCCAGAAGCTGTCAGTACACAGCCTGGTAGTTTACCTGACTGTCCCTGACACAGAGCTACATGCTCTGTGATGGAGGGGACAGTGTCCCATTCCCCTTCCACACCCCTGGCATCAAAAAGGGAGACTGATAATTTAGTCAGAAACAAAAGTGTATATAAAAGAGATACAAGAATTTGAAAGTAACCTGGAAAATTTATTCTTTCAATAAATTGCTATTATACATAATACCTGCTAGCATTCCTCTCGGTGCCCAGGATATAACAGGGAACAAAATGGACAAAAATCACTGCCTCCTTGAAACCCACATAAAAAGAAGAGCATAGAGTATGTTAGCAAGTGATAAGTGCCAGGGGGATGCTATGACAAATTACCCTAAACCAAGTAACTGAAACAACAGAAACTCATTCTCTTTCAGTTCTGGAGGTCAGAAGTTAAATCAAGGTTTCAAGCAGGGAAAAAGCCATTCTTGCTTCTTCCAGCTTTTGGAGGCTGTTGACCTTGGCTTGCAGTCACATCACTCTGATTTCTACCAAATTGGTTGTTACTCCTCTATCTTCTTCTCTATTTTATTTCTTTTAAGGACACTTATAGGAACTCTCCATCACATTTACAGGTTCCAGGTCATATTTTTTGGGGAGAGAGGGAGTGTCACCATTTAAAATACATACCCTTTGAAATAGCCAAGGTCACCCTCTCCAAGCTTCCCTTTATCTTCGTAACTACTGCATACATGAGATGCTTCCTCAGCTGTTGAACTTATCCAAATGGGCTGGGGACATGCAGGTAAAACATGAGCCAGGTCATAGCAATTTATGATGAAGGTAGGTGCCTCGGAAAAGTGAGCTGTCTCATTGTATGAACAATAAGCCCAAACACTAATACTACACAGTCTGACAGGAAAAACCAGGTGAACATTCAAAAATTCTGAGCAGAGCTCAGAAAAATGTCTCATCTGAGTTGAGACTGGCCAGTCTCAGTCCAGGAGAAGGTCAGGAAGGAGACCATCAAGCATTTATGAGAATGCTGGTCCCTCAGATGATCCAGTCATTTTCCCTGCTCCTTTCTGATTTCATAAACCTTCTAAGAACCTTTGTATTTTCCCCAAAGACTTTCCTAGAGTAAGAAAAGTTTCTGACTGGCTGTTTGGCAAGGAACACTTGGTCTGTTTAGAATTCTGCACCATTGTGTTAGTCAGCTTTCCAGTACTGTAACAAAATACCTGAGATAAACAACTCACAGCTTCAGAGGTTTCAGTCCGTGATCAGCTTTTGGGCCTGAAGTATGACATCAGGACATCATGGCAAGAGAGCACACATTAGGGCAATGCTGTTCACCTCAGAGTGGCTAGGAAACAAAGAGAGAGAGAGACAGCAAGGGCCAGGGTCCCAGAATCCCAATATTGCCTTTAAGATCCTGCTCCCAATGACTTAACTTCCTCCCAGTTAGCCCCACCTACTAAAGGTTCCATTGCCTCTCAGTGGTGCTGGTGACCAGGCTTTTAACATGTGGACCTTTGTGAGTCACTCAAATCCAAACTATAGAAACTAGGAACTGGTTTCTGACCTGAGTCATAGTCTCATGTGGTTTTGAGTATTGTAATTTAGGCTCTGACACAAATCAACTCTATGTAACTACTAACATTCATTCATTAATTCATCTACTCATTGGACACAGTTTTTTGAGTACCATCTCTATACCTAATACTGGTCAACAGATTCAGAAAACAGACACATCTCTTTCTTTAGCTAATTTGCATCCTTGTGGGGAATAGCCAATAAACAGACAGCCAGTGGATGTTTAATGTAATCTTAGCTGATGATAAGTGTACTGAAGACTAAAGTCTGGTAAGGAGTGGGGGATATGGCTGAGGACAGTATTTCCAGCCCCAAACAGATGAGGCTCAGTTCTCAGTATCATCCAAAGAGGCCATCTGAGCTCCTTCTCTCTGCAGCATGGTCACAGTTAGTAAGCACAGCAGTCTATCCACAGGGTGGGTGCCTGGGAGACGAAGGCTGAGCGGGGCTGAGGAGTCTGGGCACATGCCCAAGAGGACGAGGGATGAACCAAAGTTAGGGAGCACTCCATCTCTATTGGAATGACATACTTGTCCCATATCCTAGAAAGTCAGAAAGTCTTTGCTCAGGAGCGTTCTCTTCCCAGGCCTCATTTTTCTTTTCTCTGAATTTGTATTGATAGATATTTCTATCTACATATCTTTTCAGAAACAGAGGTTTCATGATTCCAGAGCAGTAGTTCTCAACTGGGGCAGGTGTACCGTCAGGATCACATGGCAATGTCTGGCAGCATCTTTGGTTGTCTCCAATGGGAAAGTGTGTGCTGTTTGGTATCTTGTGGCTAAGGTGGTGCTAAACACCCAACAAAACATAGGGGTTATCTGACCCAGCATATCAAGAGTGCTAAGGCCAAGAAAACCAGTTCTAGAGAAATTCTGGATCAAGATTCAGAACTGAATTATAAAATAAAAAAGGAACAGAAAGTGTAGATGGAGAAGCAACCCCAGAACCAAAAGCTCTTAGTTTGCACACCAGGTCAGCCTGAAGCCCCAGGACCCACTCAGGGTAGGGAGGAGGCCAGTTGATTGCAAATCCCAGCTTTGTGGACTTGGTCAAGCGAATTAGTCTGTCAGGGTCTTACATTCCTCATCTGTGAAATGAGACAGGAGTTTTTCATTTTTTGTTTCCCCCACAAGCTACATAACAGAAAATACACCCAACAATTGCCTAGAAAAGAGTGAAATACTATCAGCCACATGCACATTGTTGGGCTCTAGGTCCCCGCTGCACGGTCTCCCCTATCCTGTTTCTGTACCCACGAAACAATTCCTCCCCTCTTCTGACCCCTAGCCCTGGCAACCCCCATTCCATTTTCTGATTCTGAGTGCTCGCTCATACAAGTAAGATCAGGCAGGACCATATTAAGTCTTTTTGTTGTTGTTGTTGCCATTCTGGGGTTTGAACTCAAGTCTTCATGCTTGGTAGGCATACCTCCAACCCTTTTGGCACTGGTTATTTTGGAGATAGGGTCTCACTTTTTGCCCAGTCTGGCCTGGACCACAATCCTCCTATTTTATGTGTTCTGGAATGACAGATGTGCCACCAGGCCCAGTGGTTTTTTTCTGTTGACATGAGGTCTAGCACACTTTTTTGCCCAGACTGACCTGCAACCATGATCCTCTTGATATCTGGGATGACAGACATGTGCCACCTTTCCCAGCTATTGGTTGAGACGGACAGTTCTTACAAACTTTTTGCTTGGGCTGGCCTCAAACTGTGATCCTCTAGCTCTCGGCCTCTTTAGTAGCTAGGATCACAGGCATGAGCCACTGGCATCCTGCTCATATTAGTTCTTTGGTGACTGACTTTCTTCACTTAGCACCAAGCCTTCAAGATTCATCATGTGACAGGATTCCTTTCATTTTCAGTGCTGAGTATTTCATTGTACGAACAGCATACACCACATTTTCTTTATCCATTCTTCAGTCAGTGCACATTAAGGTTGCTCCCACTTCTTGGCTATTGTGCATAATGCTGCTATAAATGTATTTTTCAAGATATGGATATACCTTCAAGAATTGGATATTTTCCATTCTTCCAAATGCATATAAAGAAGTGGGGTTGCTGAATCATAAGTCAATTCTATTTTTAATATTTTGGTGGTACTTCAGGGCCTCACACTTTCTAGGAAGGCACTCTACCACTTGAGCCATACTCCCAGCCCTATTTTTAGTTTTTTTTATAAACTTCCATATTGTTTTTCACAAAGCTTGCTCCATTTTTCAGTTCTAAGAATAGTGCATAAGTGTTCCAAATTTTCCACATCCTCACTGAACATCATCGTCTGCTCTTTTTTTATTTTTGCTATTAGCCATTCCTACAAATTCGAGCTAATATCTTACTGTCATTTTGATTTGTATTTCCCTGATGATTAGTGATGTTGAGTATCTTTCTCTATGTTTGTAGGTCATTTGATATCTTCTTCACAGACACGTCTACTTGACTTCTTTGCCCATTTAAAAATCAAGTTGTTTTTCTGTTGAGTTGTAGGAGTTCCTTATATGTTTATATACTAACCCTTTATCAAATAAATGGTTTGCAAATATTTTCTCCCATTTTTTAAAGTTGCTTTTTACTCTGCTGGTGGTTTTCTTTATGGTGTAAGTCTCGTGTAATCCCATTTGTCTATATTTGCTTTTGTTGTATATGCCTTTTGTGACATTTTCAAGAAATTATTACTAAAGTCAAGTTCTCCCTATATTTTCTTCTAAGACATCTGTAATTTCAGATCTTGTATAAGGCTTTATCTTACTTTCAATTAATTTTTATAATAAAGCATAGAATCAGGGTCCAACTTATTTTGCATATGGATATCCAGTTTTCCCAACATTTGTTGAAGAAACTACCCTTTCTTTGTGTAGTCTTGGCACCCTTGTCAAAGACCATTTAAGCATAAAGGTGAGGATTTATTTCTGGGTTTTATTCAGTTTTGTTGATCTACATACCTGTCTTTATGCCAGTACCCTACTGTTTTGATTTCAGTAGCTTTGTAACATGTTTGAAGTCAGGAGAAGTGAGGCCTCCAGCTTTGTCTTCTTTCTCAGGATTGTCCTGGCTATTCAGGACCCCCTGAGATACCACATGATTTTGATGATCGTTTTCTATTTTTTGCAAAAAATACATTTGAAAGTTTAATAAGCATTGCACTGAATCTGTGGGGCACTTCGAGTATGGACATTTGAACAGCATTAATTCTTTGAATCCCTAAACACAGGGAGCCTTCATTTATTTGTGTTGTATCTAGTGTAATCTCTTTCAGCAATGTGTTGTAGTTTATAGTATATAAGTCTTATTTTTTATTAAGTTTAGTCCTAAGAAGTTAAGAAAGTGAATATGGGTAATGTGTTCTACACAAGAATGAATATAGAATTTTTGAACCTGTTGAAACCATCATAAGAAGAGGAATAAGGTTGACAGAAGAAAAATAGAGATGAACTAATTCAGGTTATAATACATATGCAAATGGAAATGTCACAAAGAAACTTCATGTAGCTATCCTAAACAAACAAAAATGTTATTTTTTTCCTATTACAAAAACAGGAGGGCAGAATAGGTTCTGCCTGGGGGGTGGTACCAGAGGGAGGGGGAGGACATGGCAGGGAAAGGGTGTGGGAGGGTGAATATGGTACATATACTCTGTACACATGTATGTAAATGGAAAAATGAGACCTGTTGGAACTATTCCAGGAATGGGGAGGAGGGAGAGGAAGGAGAATGGTGGAGGGGATGAGTTCAAGTGTGATATATTGTAAGAAGTTTGCAAATGCCACAATGTGCTCCCACCCAGCACAACAATAAAATTTTTTTAAAAGTTTATTCCTAAGTACTTTTGGTGCTGTCATAAGTGAGACTTTTGCATTTGTTTCTTTGGCATACTGTTCTTTGTTAGTGTATGGGAATGCAACTGATTTTTACGTATTGGATCTGTGTGTTGAATTTTGTGTGTTGAATCTGTATTCTGAAAACTTGCTACATTATTTTATTCTAACATGTTTGCGTGGGAACTTTTAGTTTCCACATGTAAAATCACATTGTTGGTGGATGGAGATCATTTTGCTTCTTCATTTCTAATTTTGATGCTTTTATTTCTTTTTCTTGCCTAATTTCTCCTGCTAGAAAATAGTACTATGTAGAATAGAAATAGTGAAAGTGGAGCTCACGGCCTTGATCCTGATCTTAAAATTTCAGTTTTCACCATTGAATCTGATGTTCACTGTGGACCTTTCTTGTATGGACTTCATTACATGGAGGTAATTTCCTTCCATTCCTACCTGGTTGACAGTTTTTGGGGTTTTTTTTTGTTTTTTACTGTTATGAAAGTAAATTTTGTCTGCATCAATTGAAGATCATGTGATTTTTTTTTTTTGGTGGTACTAGGGTTTGAACTCAGGGCCTTGGGCTTGATAGACAGGAACTCTGTCACATGATCATGTGATAGATCATGTGATTTTTGTCCTTCATTCTGTTAATGTGGTATATTTAATACATTGACTGATTTTTCACTGATTGAACAAGTCCTTGAATCCAAGGGACAAATTCCTCTTGGTCATGGTGTATGAGCACTTCAATTTTTTGTTGAATTTTTTTGCTTCTATTTTGCTGAGGAGTTTTAAATCAGTATCTATCAGGGATATTGGGCTGTAGTTTTCTTGTAATGTCTTTGTGTAGCTTTGGTGTCAGAGTCATATAGTTCTCATGAAATGAGTTCAGAAGTATCCTTTCTCCTTCATGTTTTTTGAAAACAGTTTAAATGTTTGGTGGAATTCCCCAGTAAAGTCATTTGGCCTCAGGTTTTTCTGTGTTAGAAACTTTTTGACTAGTAATCTTATCTCTTAGACCTGTTTAAGTTTCTTCCTGATTCAATCTCAATAGGTTGCATTTTTCAGGGATTTATCCATTTCTCCTTGGTTATCCTGTCTGTTGACACACATTGTTCATCATAGTCTCTTAAAGTCTTTTGTAACCCTGTGGCTGCAGCAGCAGCTCTCATTTCTGACTCTTTTTATTTAAGTTTTGTTTTATTAGTTAGTCCAGCTAAGAGATCATCAAATTTGTTGATCAAAAAACCAACTATTAACCTGCTGCAGGGACACAGCTACCAAGGACCTGCTCCATCCCCACCTAGTGACTCCGTGCCACTGCTATATGTTTTTCTTCCTTCCCCTGTCTGGTCCTGGCCTTGAGTTGTTTCCAGCTCATGAGGGCTGCCCAGTGTGCCTAACACTGATAAGCAGGACGAGGAGACTTGCTTAAACCAAGGGACAGTCACTGACCACCAACTTGCATTCCCTCTGAAACCAGAGAGATGGGTCCACAAACAATTCAAGTAAGCTAGATGCTTTCAGTCCTGAGAGATATTGCACAGGCCAGATGACCTCTTAGAAATATGACTATCCTGCCCCCCAGAAAAAAGTCTTTGGCTAAGCAGACTGATTGAAGTCTCCCAGACTGGCCCTGTGGGAGAGGAGTGGCACTACTCAGGCCAGCATTCTATCCAAAGAGATGCTGGGAACACACAGGCTATGTGGCTAGAGATCCATTTCTGGGTCTCTATTAAAAGCAAGGAGGGAACATAGGTAGGCTGGTCAAAGAGCTAGAGCCCATCACCTATGACCCAATCTAGTAGTGTCACACACGTGACAGGAGCTTATCCCAAACAAAATGTTAATCTGCAGGCCTAGGTGGAAAAGGGAAAAATGAAAACAAAAATAAATAAAAGTTCACCATAGACCAGCCAGAGCAGCCATTGATTTTCCTGAATAGGGAAAAACACAGGCTTCAAAAGTTTCAGAGTGTTATCTAAATCCTTGGCTATGCTTGAAGAACCCATAGCCCACCACAATGACTACCCCACACACCTGGAGCTGCACACACCCTACTTCTCTCTAGCAACTGCCCTAATCCAGAGTCCCTGCACCATCAGTTTATATCTGGACAATCCAGGGCCTTGAGGGGACATGTGAGTAAACACAACAAATGAACTGCAGGTGAAAATCTGAGGACCTGAGATTTGAAGGAAGTATCCAGTGTACTGATAGAGCACAGAACACATCCATTCTTCTACTTAATAAGGAAGAAATTCAGGCTTTAACTTTTTTCTTTTCTGTTGGTTTAATTTGTCTAGTCCTCTTCTATTGCCATTTTTTTCTCATTAGTTTTTAAAATTCTCTCCTCTTTTTCTGTTTTCTTTCTTTCTTCTTACTTTTCCTATCTCTTTTTACTAACCACCGAAATAGTGGTTTATCTACCTCCTTCTTATATTACTTTCAACCTTTCTATCCTTCTATAATTTCTGACAATAGCACTCTTCTCCACAACCAAACTATATCTCTCTGCACTAGAGTCTTGTTTACCTGAAGCCCTCACACTTCATACCCCTTCTGCCATCTTCCTTCCTCCATATCTCCTCACCCATCCCCAATATTCTTAATTGCTAAATTTTAATTTCTATGCAAGCAAGTTTTAATTTTCTAATCTCTTTCTATTTATAGATAATACTCCAAAGGTATTGAACTTCATGTAAATATCTGGTTTGGTATTGAATTGGTGAAGTTGTTATTGCTAAGTTATATCCCTATATCTGTGGTCACAAAATACAAAACAACCTAGCCAATAACCAGCTCTGCTAGAACATAGAAAATTCACAGGAAGGACTTCATGTAACTAAAACCTCCAATCTACTAATAGACTAAAAATGAGAAAATCTCAAAATAGAGGCATAGGAAACATGAAAATGCTAGGGAAAATGATTCTCCTAATGGTCAAATATTACACCAACAGAGGATCTGATGGTTAGTGAAGAGGATAAAACCTCAATTTACAAGGTCAATAGAATGATGATAAGAATGATTAAGAAGATGAAAGAAGACATGTAGAAACAAGTTAATGAAATCAAGCAGAATATGGATAAACAGCTAAATTAATTCAATGAAAAAATTAAATTAATTCAAAAAGGATACAAAGAAACATCTGAATGAATCAAGGAGGATACAAAAAATGAAAATAAGTGAAATAATTTAAGGATAAATAAGAACCTTCCATGATAAACAGAAACTAATGTACTTTGTAACCACTAAACCAGCACTCCAAAAGATATTCAAAGGACTCATACACACAGAGGATGAAAATAAATATAGCCATGAAAGTATGGGAATAAATGAATCTCACAAGATGGGCAGATGAGCAAATCAAGAGCAGGAAAGAATCAAAAACACACACTCAGACACACACAAACACACACCAACACAGCAACAAAAAGGCAAGATTTACCACATACCTCTCAATTTTAACACTGAATGTTAATGTTCTCAACTTCCCCATCAAATGACATAGATTGGCAAGCTGGATTAAAAAAGCAATATGCAAGTATTTGTTGCCTACACAAAGCACATCTTTCTACAAAAGCAAACACTGGCTTAGGGCGAAGAATAGAAAAGTTTTTTCAAGAAAATTGATCCTCAAAATAGGCAGGAATAACTATACTTACACTTGATAAGGTAGACTTCAAACAAATTAGTCAGAAAAGACAAAGAAGGTCACTCTATACTAATAAAGGGAACAATACATCAAGAGGAAATAACAATTGTAAATGCATATGCACCTAATGTTGGTACACCCAACCTCATTAAATAAACACTACTGGACTTACAAGCACAAATAGACCCCCAATACAATGATAGTAGGAGGCTTCAGTAATACTGTCACCAATAGATAAAGAAACCTCAGAATTAAATGGCAACATAGACCAAATGTACTTAACAGACATCTACAGAATATTTCATCCACCAGCACAATACACATTTTTCTCAGCAGCTCAAGGAAATTTCCCCCAAATAGACCACATTTTAGGACACAAAGCAAGAATTAACAAATAAAAGAAAATTGAAATAACTCCCTGTATCATGTCAAAACCCAATGGAGTAAAACTAGAACTTTATAACAAAAGAAACTACAGACACTACTCAAAACACACAGAGACTGAGCAACACATTGTTGTACAACCAGTGGGTCATAGAAGAAATAAGGGAAAAAATAAAAAAGTTTCTGAATTCAATGAAAATGAAAACACAACCTACCAGAATCTATGGAATACAGCAAAGGCAGTGCTAAGGGGAAAATTTATAGCTAAGAGTGCCTACATTAAAAACACAGAAAGTTCTCAAATAAATGACATAATCCTACATCCCAAGCTCCTAGCAAAACAAGAAGCAGCTAAACTATTATTAGAAGGAGCAAAATAACACAAATAAGAATGAAAATTAATGAAATAAAGGACAAAAAAAGTGTACAAAGGATCAATGAAACAAAAAGTTTTTTCTTTGAAAAGGTAAATAAGATTGCTAAATCCTTAACCAATCTGATGAGAAGGATGAGAGAAAAGACCTAAATGAATAAAATTAGAGATGAAAAAGGGGATATCACAGCACATAATACTGAAATTCAGAGGATCATTAGGAAATACTTCACAAACCCATGTTCAAATAAACTGGAAAATTTAGAAGAAATAGATAAATTTCTAGATGCATTTGACCAACTAAAATTGAACCAAAAGGTTGTAAATCACTTAAACAGGTTTATAATATGCAATGAAATTGAAGCGGTAATCAAGAGTGTCCCAGTAAAAAATAGCCCAGGACCCAATGTATTCACTACTAAATCCTACCAGACCTTAAAAGAACTAATACCAAGACTCCTCAAACTTTTCCATGAAACAGAGGGGGAGAAACACTACCAAAGTCATTCTATGAAGTCAGTATTACATTCATCCCCAAACTGGACAAGACCACAACAAAGATTATTGGATTATTGAGAACTTTTGCACCTAAGTCCACTAAAGAGATTGGCCTTTAATGGACTTAGATGCAAAGATTCTCAATAATCCAAATTCAATAACACCTCAAAAAGATCATATACCACGATCAAGTTGGTTTCATTCCATGAATGCAGGGATGGTTCAATATACAAAAATCAATAACTGCAATGCAGCATATAAACAGAATCAAGGACAAAAACCACATGATCATCTCAATAGATGCAGAAAACATCTTTGACAAAACTCAACATCTTTTTTATGATAAAAGCTCTGAAGAAACTAGTAATAGAAGGAATGTGCCCCAGCATAATAAAGGCTATATATGCCAAGCCTGTAGCCAACACCATACTAAATGGGGAAAAATTGAAACCATTTCCTCTAAAGTCAGGAACTAGACAAGTGTGTCCACTCTCCCCAATGTTATTCAACATAGCTTTAGAATTCCTAGCCAGAGCAATAAAACAGGAGTAAGAAATAAAAGGAATTCAAAAAAGGAAGGAAGAAGTCAAATAATCTCTACTTATAAATGATATGATCTTATACCTAAAAGTTCATAAAATGTTCACCAAAAAACTCCTGGATATCATAAACACTTTCAGCAAAGTAGCAGGATATAAAATCAATATATAAAAATTAGTAGTTTTTCTACATACCAACAAAGAACAAACTGAGAAAGAATTTAGGAAAAGAATTCCATTTACAATAGCCTCAAAAATACTTAGGAATAAATTTAACAAGGGAAGTGAAAGGCCTCTATAATGGATACTATAAATCACAGAAGAAAGAAATTGAAAAGACATCAGAAGATGGAAAGATCTCCCAGGCTCATGGATTGGCAGAATTAATATTGTGAAAATGGCTATACTACCAAAAGCAATCTATTTTTTCAATGCAATTCCCATCAAAGTTCCAAAAACATTTCTCACAGAGACAGAAAATTCAATCCTAAAGTTATGGAAGCACAAAAGACTTCGAATAGCCAAGGTAATACTGATCAAAAAGAGCAATGCTAACTTCAAACTACATTACAGAACCCTAACAACAAAAAGAGCATGGTACTGACACAAAAACAGACATGAAGACCAGTAGAACAAAATAGAAGAAACAAACAAAAATTGACACACCTACAGCCATCTGATTTTTGACAAAGCAGCCTAAAACGTGTTGGAGAAAAGACAGTTTCTTCATTAAATGCTGCTGATAAAAGTGGATATTTGTATGCAGAATACTGAAACCAGATCCCTGTCTTTCAGTCTGTAGTAATATCAATTAAACATTGATCAAAGACCTTAATGTAAGCCATGAAACTTTGAAACTACAATTGGAAAGAATAGGGAACACTGGAACTTATCAGCATAGGCAATACTTTTCTGAATAGAACACCAGTGGCTCAGCAATTAAGAGAAAGGATTGACAAGTGGGACTGCATTAAACTAAAAAGCTTCTGCACAGCAAAGGAAACAGTTGCCAGACTCAAGAGACAGCCTACAGAATGGGAGGAAATTTTTGTCAGCTTTACATCTGACAATGGGTTAATAACCCATTTACAGGGAATTTACAGGGAGCTTAAAAACTAAACTCCCAAAGAATCAATGACCAAGGGCAAATGGATTGAACAGAAATTGTTCAAAGGAGGAAGTACGAGTGGCCATTAAAAACATGAAGAAATGCTCAACTTCCCTGGCCACAAAGGAAATGCAAACCAAAAGCACTTTAAGAGTCCACCTCACTTAAGTCAGAATGGTTGTTATCAAGCACTCAAACAACAACAAATATTGGTGAGGATGAGGGAAAAAATGGACCCTTAAACACAATTGGTAGGAATGTAAATTAGTACAACCGCTATGAAAAGCAGTATGGAAAGTCAGTCAAAAAACTGAAAACAGAGCTACCAAACGATCCAGTGATACCACTCCTGCCATGACCAGAGGAATGTAAGTCAGGACACAATAGAGGCACTTGCACACCGTGTTCATCACAGCACTGATCACAACAGCCAAGCTGCAGAATCAACCCAGATGTCCTCCAACTGATGAAGGATTAAGAAAATGTGTTGTATGTATTATATTCCATATGTACATGTATATATACATAGAATATTATTTTGCCATAAAGAATGAAATTATGTCATTTGCAGGTAAATAGATGAAACTGGAGATCATCATCTTAAGTGAAGTAAGTCAGGTTTAGAAAGACAAAGTCATATATGGAAGATAGATCCAAAAGACAAATACACAGACACGCACAGACACGCACACACATACACACAGAACTGTTTGAGGAGACTCAGCGGAAGTAGGAGAGGAAAAGAGAAAGAGGGGAAGTGCTAATACAGAGCTAGATCCCGTTTATGTAGGCAGAAGCCACAACAAATCGCATTGAAAGCTGTTGAACAGTAGGGGTGGGGGAAAGGGTAAGGAAGAGTAACAGAGGGGGTCAGACTGGCACAACATACTAAAAGGTGAAATACCATGGGGAAACCCCTCTGAGCAAAGAACATTCATTTAAACAGTGAAGGTCCTGTTAGGGGGCTGGTCCTTGTGGGAGCGGGAGGGAGTGAGGAGGGTAAAGGAGGGTGAAGATGGTCCATGTAACTGATACGTGTATGAAGACAGAACATTGAAGCCTGTCGAAATCATTCTAAGTAGGGAGAGCAGGATGAGGGAGAATGATGGGGCAAATGAACCCAACCAAGGTAAGTTCTAAGTATTTGTGGAAATGTCACAATGAAATCCCCTGTACAACTAATAAAAATATTTAACAAAAGAGAGTGATTTTTAAAAATAAAACTAACTACTCTTAGTGACACTGATTTTTCAGTTGTTTTTCTATTTTTTATTTTGTTTATTATTTTATTCTTTCTACTAATTTTGAGCTTAGTTGTTCTGCTTTTTCTAGTTCTTGGAGGTGTAAAAATAGGTTGTTGATTTGCCATCCCCTCCTTTTTTTTTTTTTGGGTAGTACTGGGGTTTGAACTCAGGGCCTCTCAGTTACTAGGCAGGTGCTCTACCACTTGAGCCACGATCCCCAGTCCTTCAATGCTTACTTTTTAAGCCTCCCTCTTAATATTGCCTTTACTATATCCCAGATGTTTTGCTTTGTTGTGTTTTCATTTAAAAATATATTTTTATTTGACACATATTAATTGTGCATATATATGGGATATTTCAATGCATGGATACAGCGTGTTACTATCAGATCAGGGTAACTGGCATATCTGTCACCTTAAACATTTATCATTCATGTTAGGAAGATTCAAAATCCGCTCTGCTAGCTATTTTGAAACACGACTGTCACCCACCATAGTTATCCTACTGTGTCATATGACACTCCTTCTATCTGACTGTCCCCATGAACTCCTCTCCATCCCCCTTCCTTTAGTTTCATTTGTCTTAAGACAGATTACAAATTTTGTCATTTCTTGTTTGTTTCATCAGCTGTTCCAAAGGGTGTTTAATTTCCAGGTTGGCAACTTTTCCAGTTCTACTTCTGCTGTGAATTTTTAGCTTTGGTTGACTGTAACAGGAAGATGGACAGTTTATGAACAAATCACAACTTATCTGGAAGTTTTTCATCAAAACCTCAGGGGTCAAGGCTACTGAAAACATTCCTGGGGGGCAAAGAATGGCAACTAGAAGGGAACTAGGAAGAGCTTTTTTTAAAAAAAATATATATTTTTTTCTTTTATTCATATGTGCATACAATGTTTGGGTCATTTCTCTCCCCTTCAGGAAGAGCTTATTGTAAATAAATTCAGATATGGGTGTGTTTTTTGTATGCTCTACCTCATGTGCCCACGTTTTGCTAATTTTTTATTCATGTAAGATGAAAGAGTTCCACTGGGTCATTCCCCAACCTTACCCCAGGTCTGCTCTCCAAGACTGGGTCTCACACCTTGGATTCTGATCTCACAGGGAGCGCTGTGCCAGTGTGGTACCAGGCCCTGCAATTACAAAGAGGACCTCATCACTGCACCTGTATTTAACAGGCTGCCCTTGTTTACACTTGCTGTAGGAATGGAACAGGTGGGCCATTCAGAAACAGAAACTAGTGTGTTGCAATTTTAATGTCAGGATATTTAGTTCCCTGATATCCTCTAAAATTGAAATTCTTTTGTTTTGGCCTGTGGCCTGCCTCTGATGGGGATCCTCTTCTACCTCCCTCATGGTTGAGATTACAGGCATGTACTATCATGCCTGGCTTAAAATATGAATTCTTTTTGATGGGTAGATGAGGAAACTGAAGATCAGTTTAGCATCATGAAGCAATCAAATGGCAGAATCAAGACTGGCTTTATGATTCCAAAGCCAGCACCTCTGCAACTGTACTGCTTTCCCCATCACCACTGAAAGGAATGATCTCACAGAAACATACTGGGTGTGAATTCAGTTGAAAAAAAAAGATCTTTACGAATCCCGATAAGCCTACACAACCACAGCACGAATCCCCAAAGTTCCCAAAGTTAACCCTTCCTGTTTCAGGAGAGCATCCAAGTTCTTTCGTTCAGTCTTTGCTGAGGATGTGTTCAAATCACAGTTGACATTTGCCTAGATATTTTCCTGAAATCAGCAACTTAAATTCCCCATTGAATTCTGTAGGAAATGCATTTTGGAAGTCAGAGCAGCTAAATTCAACAAAAATATGTATGGATTCATCTCACTGCACACTTGGTATGCTTTGCTGGACGTGTTTGTGTGTGCCTTTGAAGGAATTAAGAGCACGCCACCTATTGTGCTATGTGCAGAACCTAGAGACCTATATCGAACTCAACCTTGGAGGAAGCTTTGGACTCTAGAGCTGGAAATGACCCCAGGACAGCACGTGCAGGCCCTTGCCTGCTGTGAGAAACCTCTGTGAAACGTTTATAGTGGGACCTTCAGTTTCTGCTTAAGTATATCCAAGAACAAAGAATTTGCTTGTTAAACAGAGAATGTTTATTTCATTGTTAAATAACTCTGTTGCCGAAAAGTCTCCCTAAAAAAAGGGCACGAGACCAGAATTCAGAGGACCTAGTCCCAGCTCTGTCATGCTGTAGCTGAGTGAACTTGGGTAAGCAAGGAAACTCAATTAACTAGAATACTTTTCATGATGACCTTTGGACACACTAAAACATCTGTTGCTTCTCTTCTGTACTGGCCAGTTTTTCATTACTATGGCAAAGCACCTGCTGCATGGTGACTTTATAAAGAAAAGAGGTTTATTTAGCTCATAGTTTTAGAGTTTTCAAGGGCATGGCACCTGTTTCAGCTTGGGTCCACATTATGGTGAACGGTAATGGTAAGAATGTAGGTGGAAATGGGATTATATCCTGAAACAGGAAACCAGGGAGAGTGTGGGTCTGAGCTCAGGCTTATAAAGCACTCTTCTCATGAGAACTAGCTCAATGTGTGTGAGGTCACGTCCCTCAGCTGCTCTAGGCCTCCCACTAGGCCCTGCCTTGTAATGGTGCCATCAACACCAACATGGCCAGACTGGGACCACCCTCTATGAGGGACAGCCACTCCCAACCAATAGGACCCCTGTTTAGTCCTCTGTCCTCTTTCCTCCAGGCCAAGAGTCCACTGAATTTCCAACTATGTCTTATATAACATTTTCAAATCTCAGGGAAGGAACACACTGAACACCTTTTTTTTCTTTGATGACACATGTTCCCCTTAAAAGTAGGTTCTCCCAGGTTCCTAGAGCTGTGATTTCCCCAGCCCATGAGTAACACTTCCTGAACAACCAATACAAACAAATTTACTCTTTTTCCAAACATCCTGCCTGGTTTCAAAGCCATTTTCCAACCAATTTCTGTGCACATCAACCATATCTGCTTATCTTCTGTGATGGTAATCACTACTACTTTGTTACTACTCATACCAAGCTAGCCATTGTTCAGAGAAATTATCAATTAATCAACAGTCCAGCAACACGGTGAACCAGGTGTAGCCGGTGGTTGGGCATCCTTCCTTCCTTTGATGGACTGACAGGCTCTCTGTTCTGAGCATCCTTGGAGTCTTCTGCAATGACTTGACCTTTCCCAACCTCAGGCACATGGCTGGACCTGTGACCTATGTAATAGCAAGAAGAATTTATCCTCCACTTTACATTTAGATTCTTTTTATTTCTACCTCTGCCTGGAGGAAGCAGATTTAACCTCCTACCTGAAACAACCAAAGAAAACCAGATAAAGTCTGTGAAGCAATGGTTTTCAGCCACTGGAGTCAAGCAGTGAAGGATGTCTTAATCCACTTCCCTTTGTTGCTGTGAGATGGCTGTCTGCACCTCCTAGGGCTGCTTATTTTCTCATCCAAGAGAGAAGGAGAGAGAGAGAGAAAGAGAGAGAGAGAGAGAGAGAATCTGTTCTGCCATCCTAAGCAAGGGTAGCAGTGAGATAAGTCTGATTGATTGTTGACTGGACCAACTGAGGTGATAGGGTGACCACAAAGTTTCCCAGGGAAAGGAATGTGATGATTTGGATTCCAGCCTCTAGAACAAGGGGTACACAGTTGCTCTCACAAGCCCTTGAGTTCATGTGGAGAAGATGTGGTCTGCTGAATGAAAAATGATTATATGAATTTTGGATAAACAACCAAGAAAAGTCCATTACCATGTACAACAACAGATCAGTTAATGAACTATAGCACATCCACAAAAAGGGATGTTTTGCAATCAAAGAGTTTTATAGGTCTATGCATATTTCTGTGTTAAAAATCCATTCTAAGTGAAAAATAAAAAGGATACAAGAAAGTTATACATGGAGGCATCCCCATTTTTCTCAAAGAATGGATGGATAGATGGACAGACAATAGACAGACAGATGCTAGCAAAACATCTGAAAAGATTATATAAAATATTAACAATGACTATTTCTGTGTGATAGAAATATGCTTAAAATTTTCCCCTTTTCTGCATAGTTGAATTTTATTTTCCTGTAATGAACTGCTGTTCAAAAGACTAAAAGAAAGAAAAAAATTCCTAAGAAAAATGCCCTCTTTCCAAGTTAGAGCTAGTGTTCATTTTTACTTTAACCAGATGCCCCCAAACACCTTTTCTCCATCCAAAAGCACAGATACACCCAGATGCAGCATTCCACTGGGAGAAGTCAGATGGTGCCTGGAACAACATGGAACATTGAGAAGAATGAGCTCAACACCCCCTCTCCCAAAGTCATTTATCCTTGGACAGCTAAAGATTAAACAGTTGAGAGGAATCTCGGATCAAAGCAAGCACAGGGTTTACAGAGCAGTTCTTCTTGGAAGATTGAAATAAGCACCCAGCAAGCTGGTCAGCAGGCAAAGCCCTTACCCTCATTGGTCATTGAGCAAGCTGATGAATACCCTGGGCCCTCATTGGTCACCCGGCAAGCTGATGCATACCCTGGACTTTCATTGGCCATCCAGCAAGCTTATACACAGCCTGGGTCAACACATCAACTTAGTCTTTCACTTCAGATGTCAGTAACCATACTGCAATTAGTAGCCAATTAATGTGTATGGGATCAACTCTTCCCATGCCTTATTTCATCTAATATTTCTAGTTACATACATTTTCCCCCACACTATGTGATTGCACTGAAGTCATGGAGCTGATGTGACTTACTGGTGGCCTCAGTACAAGTTGAACTCAGGGCAGTCTGTTACCACTGCTCTTTCTACTGCAGCAGGTCGCCTTCTTGAGCTTTGACTCAATGACAAGTAGAACAGGAAGCATTTTCTTATATCGTCTAGGCACTTCCACATTTACTCTCAAGGATTCTGATTGGGTGATGGCATTTGTCTAAGGATTCAATTGTCTGGAGACTGCCTGGTCAATTTCTCTGCCTTGCACAGGTTTGTAGATGTAGTGACTTTCATAAGGACCATTAGCCAAGCAGAATCAAAGTGTCACTGAACTACTGTTTGGGTTCCTACTAAGACTGGTTGGGACTGCACAGCCTAAAATTAAGGCCTAAGCAGGCAGTTGTGCTTTTCCTAAGCTAAGTAAATCTTACAACATGGTTATTATCTCATGAGACATTCAGTAAAAGAACATCGCCACAGTCATTACTATCCTGAGGCATACATGCAGAAAGAGAGAGAGAAAAATATAGCCACATAAATTTGAGGCAAATCCAAATGGTCCAGGGCAGCTTGTCCTCCATCTGAGTGAAAGACATATGACCTTTCTCATCCTCTAGTGAGGTGCCCTGGCTCAACGAAGTCCCCTTAATTATTTCCCTTGGATGGGAGCAGGCAGGGAGGAGGGAAAAAGGACCAGAGATCTTCCACTTTGGACTATGTGCAAACAGCTCACATTAAAGCAATAACATAATGGGGAAAGAGGACCTGTTTTGGTACATTGATCATCTCTAGTCACAAAGTACAAAATCTGAAATGTTCCAAAATTCAAAACTTTTTGAGCACTGACATGACACCACAAGTGGAAAATTCCACACCTGGCCCTCTGTGACAGGTCACAATCAAAATATAAGTGCAAGCAAACAAAACAAAAACCAGAATGAAGAGAAAGTTCACAGAATGAGAGAAAATCTTTGCAGCTCTTCATCAGAAAAAGGATTAATAGCTAGAATATGTAAAGAGGTTCAAAAATTAAACAGCCAACAAACAAAGGATCCAATTAATAGACGAGTGCATGAACAGACAGTTTTCAAAAGAAGAAGTACAAATGACCAATAAATACATCGAGAAGTATTCAACATCTTTGACCATAAAGGAAATATAAATCAAAATAGCACTGAGATGCCATCCCACTCCAGTCAGAAGGGAAATCACCAAGAAAACAAAAAACAGCAAGTGCTGGCTAGGATGCTGGGTCCCTCAGGCCTGCACCACCCAGCAATGACCCACATGCTTACCTGGCCCAGGAGTACAGCCCAGTGACAAAGCAAAAAGAGGAGCAGAGACTGTTGGCCTAGACAAAGAAGAAAGGGCAAGCAAAGGAATGTCCCCACTAAGAGACCATCTGTCCCTCAGCAGGGGCAACACTATCACCACTTTACAGGAGAATAAGAAAAGTCAGTAGCTGGTGACTGCATGTGCTGTAGACTCCATCGAGCTGTCTCCTGCCTGCCCTGTGTTATAAGATCGGGGTCCCTTGTTGCATCACCTGGGGGAAGCCAGGCTGGGATGTCTAGTCCACAGGAAGCTCTGCACCTCCATTTTGACTTCGCCTGGGTGAACTCGAAGACACAGGAGCCCTGGCCAAGCTGGCAGAGGCTATCAGGAACAGGTACAAGGACAGATATGATGAGACCCACCTTTTGTGGTTGACATCGCCATGTTGGAAAAGGCAAAGGTTGAAGAACTCACCACTCACCTGGGTTAAATGTCCACTTCTGAGTTTTCTGTATGTAAAAATCAAAATTGTCCTGCAGCAAATGGGAAAAAAAATCACCTTCAGGCTATGTGTATAAGATATATTCACATAAGTGAATTTTATGTTTAGACTTTGGACCCATCCCCAATCACATATGCAAGTATTCTGAATGCTGAAACCAGTCTGAAATCCAAGGTACTTATGGTCCACAGCATTTTGGAGACCAGAATTCTCAGCTTGTGCAAGGGAGTTGTGCTTGGCTTCTAAACTCCTTTTAAAGCCCTTGGGAAGATAAGCATGTCCTAAATGTAATCAGATGGCTGTGCTGTGGGAATTCCCTTCCCTGGCTTCCTAGTCTGAGAGAAAATGGGTGGTCCAATGGGCCTAACCCCTGGGAGGTTTGTAAGCCCGGACTAGACAGGGCATTGAATGTGTGAGGTCGTGGTAGCAATCAACTCCATTCCCCTCCAAAGCAGGCTGAATTAATTTTTAATTTGCTCTCTATCCTGTCAGTGATGAATAGAGATACCAGAAGCAGCTCCACAGCTGGAGCGGAGCAAGCGTAACGCTGACCTCAGTCACATGCTTTGGGATACAACTTAGCACCATGTTACATCAGTTCCTGGGTTTACATCCGTAACCCCCAGTGGAGGAAACAGGTCATCTACTGACAGTACTTCTGTAGTAAACATGACCATATGTTATGACCACATGACACAGTGACTTCCAGCTCATAACCTGAAAGGATAAGTCATTAGAACAGAATTTTGGGTTATAATGAATTCTCGCTGAATGTGATTCACGCAAATATATTTTAAGGGTGGTAAAAACATATAAACATCTTAATCATCTCATTTTTTAAGAATACAGTTCAATAGAGCTAAATACATACACACCATTGTGCAATTAATCTCAGAGCTATTTCCATCTTGCAAAACTGAAACTCGCAACCCATTAAACAACAACCCTCTCCCACCCCCACTCCCACCCCCACTCCCAACACCCCAACTCCTGGCAACAGCCATTCTAGTTTGGTTTTTTTTTTTTTTTTTTTTGGTGGGACTGGGGTTTGAACTCAAGGCTTCATACTTACAAAGCAGGCATTCTACTGCTTGAGCCAGACATTGACTCTAGTTTGCTCTAGGGTCTCACAAACTATTTGCCTGTTCTGGCCTCAAGCCATGATCCACACAATCTCAGTCTCCCAAGTGGCTAGGGTTACAGGCGTGAGCCACTGGCGCCCAACCTGTTGTTCCTATGCCTCCGTGAATTTGAGTGTCCTCAGCCCTTCATGTAAGCAGAAACACAGTTGTGTGTTTTGGTAACTTCATTTCTCTAAGCCCCATGTCCTCAAGGTCCATGCATCCTGTGGCGTGTGCCGGAATTTCTTATCATCCTAAGATTGAATAACTTTCTATTATCTCTCTACACCATCTTTGCTTATCCGTTTATCCAACAGTGTACACTTGGGTTGCCTATACCCGTTGGCTACTATGAACAATACTGCTATGAACAAGGGTGTAAAAACATCTTTTTCTTCTTCTTTTTTGTAAATTTTAATGGATTTCATCATGGCGTTTTTCATACAGGTACACATATCTTTTGAAGACCTCTCTTTCACTGCTTTTTAAATTCATGGCCGAAAGTGGGATTCTTGATCATCTGGTAATTGTACTTTCAATTAGACATCTACATATTTCCTCATTCACTCTTAAAACAATCCTGTGAGACAGGGATGAGGATGAAGAAACAGGCTCAGAGAGATGAAGTACCACTTCACAATTTCACAGATGAAGAAACTGAGACCCACAAATGACAGTAAATAATTTTTTTCTTTGACGGTACCAGGGTTCGAACTCAAGGCCTCATGCTTGCTAGGCAGGAGCTCTGCACTTCAGCCCCTCCAACCAGCCCTTTTTTGTGTTGGATATTATTGAGCTAGGGTCTTGCAAGCTATTTCCCCGGACTGGCTTTGAACCGCAGTCCACCTGATCTTCTGCCTCTTGAGTAGCTAGGATTACAGGAGTGAGGCACCAGCACCTGGTGTGAAGAAATAATTTTAATAATTTTGAGGTGGTGATCAAAAACTTGGGCTTGGGTGATCAAAAACTTGGGCTTGGAACCGTGGTGGGATGACCTATTTCTCTGGCTCAAACATACTACCTTCTTTGAAAAATTGCATTTTTTGTACTTTCCAAAATTTAATATTTCTGCTTCAGACCATCCTGGAAGTTCACATTTTTTACTTATTCCCAATCATATTGGTAAACAGGCAAGAAGGAAACTTAATAATAACCAAACTTGGGGAAGGTGTCATTTTGTTTCTATTTACATAACATGGAATTTATATAGAAAATATATTTGTAGATCTGGTGTAGGCAGAAAAGCAGAATGGAAGGATGAGGCAGGAAAATGTAGTCGTTGTCTTGGGACATAAAGAATAGCTAATTATATGGAACCAAAATCAAAATAGGTAGCTTCTGGTCAGACAGCACATTGGAGAGGAAATCACGGTAAGTTACTGCATATGGTACCTCTAAATGTTCCCAAATTGTAGAATTATGAGATATATCTCACACAGACACACACATGGACAGTCACACGTCCCTTACCAGTGGGGATGTTTTGGGAAACGAGTTGCTGGATGTTTCATCGTGTGAATTTTCATAGCGTGTGGCTAGTCTGGCCTAGCCACATCCCACGTACATAGCTCTGTGTGTGTACTTTCCATGACTGGAGGTGCAGTAGGGTTATTCATGCCAGCATCACCACAAACGCCTGATCCATGCTATCACAGTACAATGGGCATGACGCCACTTAGCAGCAGGAAACTTTCAGCTCCATTAGAACTTTATAAGACTACTTTATATATGTTCCTCATTAACCCAAATGTCATTGTGCAGCATGTGACCACGGTATGTGTTACTTACATTACAGGACAGAATATGTATAGTTTAGAGAGTAATAAATACCTTCCCAGTTTCAGCAAATGGAGCATTATCAGTACCTCAGGGGCTCAATTTTCCCCTCTCCAAACCCACCCTTCTCCTTTCCAGACACCCAGATGTTTCCCCAAATCTCAGATTCAGTGTAAATTTTTCATTTATATGTCTTCATAGGTTTATTATATATCTAGGTATTCATGTCAAATCAATATTTTATATATTGGTTTGCATTTCTGGTTTTTGACCTTTATATAGATGAAAACCCACTGTGTCATTTCCCTGTTGATCAACATTCTTGTTTTGATATTTAATAATGTAGATCTACCAGCAATATCACTCTTGGGGATATACCCAAAAGACTGTGACACAGGTTACTCCAGAGGCACCTGCACACCCATGTTTATTGCGGCACTATTCACAATAGCCAAGTTATGGAAACAACCAAGATGCCCCACCACCGATGAATGCATTAAGAAAATGTGGTATTGATACACAATGGAATTTTATGCAGCCATGAAGAAGAACAAAATGTTATCATTTGCTGGTAAATGGATAGAATCGGAGAACATCATTCTGAGTGAGGTTAGCCTGGCCCAAAAGACCAAAAATCGTATGTTCTCCCTCATATGTGGACATTAGATCAAGGGCAAACACAACAATGGGATTGGACTATGAGCACATGATAAAAGCGAGAGCACACAAGGGAGGGGTGAGGATAGGTAAGACACCTAAAAAATTAGCTAGCATTTGTTGCCCTTAACACAGAGAAACTAAAGCAGATACCTTAAAAGCAACTGAGGCCAACAGGAAAAGGGGACCAGGAACTAGAGAAAAGGTTAGATCAAGAAGAATTAACCTAGAAGGTAACACCCACGCACAGGAAATCAATGTGAGTCAACTCCCTGTATAGCTATCCTTATCTCAACCAGCAAAAACCCTTGTTCCTTCCTATTATTGCTTATACTCTCTCTACAACAAAATTAGAGATAAGGGCAAAATAGTTTCTGCTGGGTATTGAGGGGGTAGTGGGGAGAGGGAGGGGGCAGAGTGGGTGGTAAGGGAGGGGGTGGGGGCAGGGGGGAGAAATGACCCAAGCCTTGTATGCACATATGAATAATAAAAGAAAAACAATAATGTAGATCTATACATCTACCTATTTATCTATATGTGTCATTTCATTGCTACATATTGGGCTGTTTGCCAACATTAACCCATCTAAAATTGATTTTTATATGAGGAAGGTCCCTGATTTCATTTTTCCCTGCATTGTTATTGAATTAATCTATAATTCTGCATCTGTCATATACAAGTTGTAGCATGTGCGTGAGTGTCTGGGTGCCTCTCTTCCACTGGGCTATTTGATACCTGGTTGGGCAAGTTCTCTCACAGCGCTATTCCTTTTCTTCCCCTCCCCCCTCCTCCTCCGCCTCCTCCTCCTCCTCCTTCTTCTTCTTCAGAAATTTGACTACTTTTGGCCCTTCCTTATTATTTTAGAATCAGCTTATTGTTTTGAAACCATTGTATGTAGAGATCAATTGGAGGAGATTTGATATCTTTATGACATTGATTCTTCCTTTCCATAAACATGGTATACCTTTCCACCTGTCTTTCAGTAAATTGTCCACTTATTTTTTTACATAAACACTTGGCACATCTGCTCAGGTTTTATAATTTTTAGGTGTTCTTTGTTTAAATTTTCTAATTGCTGCTGGTGTATATAGCTGTAATTGACTATATATTCTAATGGTGTATCAAACCATCTTGCTAGACACATTAGTAATTTGTTCATAAGTCCTTTTAAGTTTTCTAAGTGGACATTTATATCACCTATGCAGAATTAAACTTTTTCCTATTTTTCCTCTTACAACTCATGTTTCTTTTCCTTGTCTATGTAACAAATCTCCAGAACGAGACTGAGCACAAGTGGAGACCCCAGCCTTCCTTGCTTTATTCCAGAAAAAAAGAATGTGTTTGTCATTTTACCTTGAGTAGGACATTTCAGTAGGTTTTTTTTTATTATTATTATTGTTACTTTATTTGGTTGGCTTTATGCAAACTTTACCAGATGAAAGCAGATAACTTTTACTTCTACTATAAAAGATTTCTTTAGGTTTTAATCATGAAGTATAGCTTAGCTTTGTCAAATCCTTCTCCTGTATCTAATACAATAACCAAATGATTTTTTTGCTATTTTAACCTGATAATGCTGTCATTTAGAAAAATAGATTTTCTACTTTTGAGTCACCCTTACTTTCTTGAAATAAAACCAACTTAATTATGGCACATTATCTTTTTATCCATTGCTAAAGTCAGATTTTTAGCGTTTAGGTTTGAAGCAGAAATATTAAATTTTGGAAAGTACAAAAAATGCAATTTTTCAAAGAAGGTAGTATGTTTGAGCCAGAGAAATAGGTCATCCCACCACGGTTCCAGGTGTAACTGACTCCCAAGCCCAAGTTTTTGATCACTACCTCAAAATTATTAAAATTATTTCTTCACACCAGGCGCTGGTGCCTCACTCCTGCAATCCTAGCTACTCAAGAGGCAGAAGATCAGGTGGACTGCGGTTCAAAGCCAGTCCGGGGAAATAGCTTGCAAGACCCTAGCTCAATAACATCCAACACAAAAAAGGGCTGGTGGAGGGGCTGAAGTGCAGAGCTCCTGCCTAGCAAGCGTGAGGCCCTGAGTTGCGAGCAGTCCTTTTCTACATTTGACATCAAGGTCATAACAACTCCAGAAAGTGAGTTAGGGAGGTTTTTTTTCTCTGAATTTGTGTGAAGTTTGAAATTTATCTGTTCCTTCAATATTAAGTAGACTTGGTGTTTCATTTGTGAGAAAAAAAACCATTATCTTTACAACCAATTCTTTTAACAACTATTGAACCATTCAAGTGTCTAGTCAGCTTTAATAGCTCATTTTTTAATTATAACATTTGTCTATTATTCTGCTTTAAATTTATTGACACAAAATTATTCATAGTCTTTTATTATTTTTTAAATCACTAAAGAATCTGCACTTACGTCTTTTTATTGTTTGTAAAATTTGAGTGTTCTGTCTCTTTTGACATTTATCAGTATCACCAGAAGTCTGTTAATTTTTTTCAGTTTCAAAGAACAATTTTGGGTTTTATGATACCTCTTTATCTTTGTTTTTAATCTTTTTTTATGTTTTACTTTATTTTTTTATCATTTCATTGTATCTAATTGCTTTGAGTTTATTTGCCTGTGTGTTTTCTAACTTCTTAAGTTGTATGGTTCACTCATTTCCCCCCCTTCTTATTTTCTTCTCTTCTAATATCATTATTGAAAGCCATAAAATTCCTTCTTAAAAACAATTTAATTGCTTCTCACGTTTTTGTTATGTGGCATTTTTATTTTCACTGTGTGAAGCATTTAAAATGTTGCCTTCAACAATTTTTCTTTAATTGGTGAGTTATTCAGAAGTTTGTTTTTAAATTCTAAACATTTGTGGGTTTTATCTCATAAGCTGGTGCTGTGGTTTTGGTGATGGCTAGAGTGTGCCCCACACACCTCCCAAGGGCTGATGTTCAAATTCAGCCCATGGTGTGGGGGTATTGGGACCTTTAAGAGAAGAAGCCTAGGGAGAAGTCCTTAGGTCATGGAGGAGGGGATGCTGCCTTCAGAGGGAATTAAGATAGTGCTTATGGGACTCCTGAGTTACTTTTCAAACAACAGTGATTTTTTTAAAAAATGCTCATTCATCAACGTCTGGCTTCCCATCTCACCAAGTGATCTCTCTCAAATGTGCCCCCATCATTGTGATGTCATATTTCATGAGGTGACAAAGCTGGGGATGGGGATCTCACTACAGGCAGTGCTATGCCATCTGGACTTTCAACCTCCGAAACTTCAGCCAAATAACACTCATTTTTTTTTTGGCAGTACTGGGTTTCAACCCAGGGCTTCACACTTGCTAGGCAGGCTATCACTTGAGCCACTCCACCAGCCCTAATTATTTTAATTATGTTTAACTATGTCTGCTAATTGGTCCTTACCAGATCAAGTGAGGGCAGATGGAAAATTTATTTCAAAGAAATAACAGCTATTAGAAGTTGTACTACAACTTATAATAAACATAACATAACATAATTCTAAAAGAAAGTATTTCAATGTGGTTTTGTTAAAGGGATTGTTCAGACAACTTGGATGTGAGTTTTAATTTCATGAATTTTTTTTTCAGTACTGGGGTTTGAAAGGGCTTCACACTCTCTTAGGAAGGCACTCTAACACTTAAGTCTTTCCACCACTCCTGTTTTGTGATGGGTTTTTTGAGATAGGGTCTCAGGAACTATTTGCCTGGGTTGACTTTGCACTTTGATCCTCCTGATCTCTGCCTCCTGAGTAGCTAGGATAATAAGCGTGAGCCACTGGTGCCTGGCTCCTGTCCTTAGCTCTAATTGACAAATCTGTATAGATTTGTATAGATAATCTCCATCAGCAGGGGAGAGAGTTAATTCCCTGGATTTTATTTCTGGTTCTTGTTACTAGAGAACAGATGAAGGGGCTCCCACAGTTTCCCAGTTTCCATGAAAAATCACAGGTCCCTACGATCCACAGAATTAAAAGCTTTTCAAGGTGTCTCACTACAAGGAGTGTCACAAGATGGGAGTTTTAATAAGGATTTATTTCAGTAGAACAGGATAAAGTATAGACAAGGTGGGGGGGGGGCGGAGAAAAAGAGAGAAATATTTCCTGTTCCCCACATAGGAAATGGGAGCAAAGACTCCAACCTCTTTTTTTTTTTATAAGTACCTAGTCTCTGATATTTTATCAAGGCATCAGAAAAGTGGATGAATACATCCTCTGGCACAATTAATGCCATACCTGTGCCTGGCAACACAAATTGACCTCAGCATCTTTCCCACAAAGCCTAGAAGACTTCTTCATACAGTGGTCCAGGCAGCCCTGGCCAATCAATGGAAGATGAAGTGATAGATGGAAGTTATTCAAACTCAGTCATAGGCTGTGTGCAGAAGCTGCAAAGCAAGTCTTTGTGCTTAAGGAAAACACCCTGATCTAGCGACAATAAAAAAAAAATCAGTCTCCCCCCAACCTAGATCATTTTATTTTAAATCACAGGAATATGGATGCATCAATATAACTCCAAAAGTGTTTATTGAGCACTTGCTATGTTTAATGCAACAGGCTGTAAATAATGAATCAAACTGCTCCTGTCCTCAGAGAGCTGATAGTCAGCCTTTTAATCTGAAGTCTATAACTCTAACATGCTTCCCTGGGGACATTTCTTGTGCCTGGCACTCCTTTCTGTGTGCAATCTCATTTCCCAGCAGCTCTGGGAGCCCACTGGTGTTATCTCTACTTCCAGATAATGAAATGAGGTGTAGAGAAATGAAGTCGCTCATCCAAGGCTGTCCAGCTAGCATTAGAGCTGAAATCCAAAGCTACACTGGTCTGACAGCGTGGCACCATGCTGCCTTCCTGGAAAAGATTACAAGGTTTTATTTTTTTTTTCTTCCATGTGTCCACATGCTCAGCAATGGGGAGTTTGATGGGAATTGATGGATAAGCAGTCAATTCACTTCTCAGCTACGAAAGTGCTCCAGTCTTCAAGCTGCCCTAAATTACACAATGGTGATTTGACTTAAAGAGCTTGCTTTGGAGCCTGTTGTCTGTTTTCCCTATCTCTTCAGGGTGCTTTGGTCAGCCACGCAGAATGCTTATCTTGCAGCTTTAGGGCTTTGAACAAAAGTGTGTTCAGTCGTGCTAAGTGCTGTTCCCTGGAGGCCCATGTGACAGACAGATCTTGTTTCTCTCTAGTCCATACTGCTGAAGCAGAGAAGCCATCAACATTGTGGCTTGAATGCGTGAGGCGCTTAGACCATACCCGCACATATGTTATCTGTCAGTTCACATGGCCTTGGCTGTATATGACAAGTGCACACATGATTTATACCTATGATCCCATTTCATCCTTAATCATGAGTACAAGTGTCATTATCCCCAGTTCGACGATAAAGGCAGGAGATTCAGGGAGCACACATGGCTTATCCAAGGTCACTCAGCTGTTAACTCACAACTGAGCTTAACGCCTCACTCTGTGACACTCTTTTCTGTTAGAGTAAAGATACCTGTTCGTCTGGCATGTGCTACTTCTGTTTCAACAGATGTAAGGGGAAAGAGTGCAGAGATAATTTTGCCCATACTGGTTCCATCACACAGTGATGGTTAGCCTAGCTACAAAACTTATGCTATGCAAACATCACGGTAACTATGATAAGGTTTGCTTTTCCTTAGACCAATAGCATTTTCTTTACCTGGGAGCAAATGCAAATTCTAAGGCTCCCCCTCATACCTACTACAGTTCAACAAGAGTCTCGGGTGATTTGTGTTTGTAAAGAATTTTGAGACTTTTTTAAGAATCCACCCAGGCACCAGAAAACCCATCAATTTTATTTGTCTGTGTACAACCCATTCTTTAATTGTGTGTAGACTCAGCCCTGTAGATCTAGGCATGTGTACCCACTTACTCATCCTCTCAAAAATACCAGCCTGTACCGTGGGAACTGCTAGGTTCTGGATGTTTGTGTCTCCCTAAAATTCCTATGTGGAAATCTGAATGCTCAAGGTGATGGTATTAGAAGGTAGGACCTTGGGGACATGATTTGGTCTTGTGGGCAGATCCCTTATGAACAGGACTAGAGCCCTTATAAGATAAGCCCGGGGGTACTTGGTCATCCTTACTAACACATAAGGACCCAGCAACAAGGAGCCATTGATGAAACAGGAAGTGAGCCATCACAGACACCAAATCTGCCAGCCACCCAAACCAGAATTGCAGAAACAAATTCCTGTTGTTTTAAAACTACTTAGTTTGTGGTTTGTTCTTATGGCAACCCAAAAAGACTAAGACAGAATCAAAGTCAAATACTTCTGATTAACTGGTTAGACTCAAGATTTTATTGTCTCTTTCCATCCTTCCCTTTCTTATCTGCTGATTTACTGATCAGTTCATGACTTCCATACTCTTCGTACTCAATCCACACTCCAAATGATACTTTTAAAATTGAAATATAAGGATGTCCATTCCATGCTTAAAAATCACCATCAGCTCCCTGTTGTCTACAGGTAAACTTTCAACTTCTCTGGCTTCCGTGGTCCCCCAAGGTCTGGTACAAATTTATCTTTTCAAGCTCACTGAGCTGCCATTACCCACCTCACCTCTGGTGTCTGAACCACCTTTCTGCTCATGGGTCCCAGAATACTGCATGGTCTTTTCATTGTAACCATGGTACCTGTTTTGTTCCTTGCTATTGTAGACCTTTTCCTTGTCACTATAACTGAATACCACAGATTAGGTAAATTACAAAGAAAAGGGATTTGTTTGGGCTCACAGACGTGGAAAGACAAAGCTGATAGTCACATCTGCTGATGGCCTTCCATGTGTCCAGAAACCCAAAGTGGTATAGGGCATCCTCAGCAAGAGACAGGGAACATGTGTGTGTCTTTTCTGGTCTCACCATTTTCTTATAAAGCCACCAGGATTCAATCATGGGTCTCTCCTCGATGATCTTACCACTCCAAATTAACTCCCAAAGGCCTAAAGACCACAGTAGGAGTGAGTTTCCACTCTCTTACTACCTCACAATGAGGGTTAAGTCTCACAATGGGAAGCCCACGGGCGTGAACCATATCCAAACCATGGCACTTCTCTTGCCTGGAATGTGCTTCTGCCCCTTGTTGTCTCTCAGCCACCTTCCAGTTATTCAGAAAAGCCTTCCTCATCCATCTGGAAGAGTTGGTTGCTCCTTTCCTGACCATCCCACATTTCACAAAAGCTGTTCTCAAATGTTAGTGTGTGTCAGCCATGACTTGGAGGACTCCTTAAATCCCAGATCTATGGGCTTTTCCCCAGGGTTTCTCATCAAGGGGCTGGGTCAGAGCCAAAGTGCCTGCACTTCTAACAGACTCCAATCTGACTCTAGTGCTTTTGGCCTAGGGTAGGTCCCACACTTCGAACTCTCATAGAGGAGCACCAACTGCGCCATCTGGTAATAAGCAGTTTTCCAAATTTGCCTCTGGCATGGGACTGTGGCTTCCTGAGGAGGCACAGCTGGGCCCGTCTCTCACAGCTGTGCCCTTTGAGCAGATGAAGGAAAATGGCCAGCACAGCCACAGTAGGGTTTGAAATTGTCCTGGCTGGAACCTTATCTCCTTCACTTACCATTATGAAATTACTTCTTCCTGTAAGGAGAAAATGTGTCTCATGAGGCTATAGTGAGGTTCAAAGACAAGGTGTATCAAGTCTCTGGTTGATCAATATCAATGAGCAGGAGGAAGGAAGAGGAAAGAAAAGAAGGGAACAGAAAATTGCTAATGTCCTGGCATCCTGAGCGCTGAGCTTAGTGTACAGGCAGCATTTGACAGGGACATTCTAGTCCCAAGCAAAGCCTGAGTGGAATTTTACAGGAAGAGCCCTGAGCAGCTGCGTGCTTTTGAAATGATCAACCTCTCTAAGCTTGTAGCCTCTGAGGTTGTGGGGAGTGTTTTCCTGTCTGATGAATGACAGAAGAGACATCATCTATTTCTAAGTAGAACTGGAGAATGCTTTCCAGGGGAGATTAGCAATCCCAGGTGCAAAGCTGGCTTTCAAGATTGGCCCAAGTCAGCAAATGCTGAAGGCAGAGGCCAACTCCAGCATGAAACTCAGGAGTCTCTGGGTAGGGAGGCTAGGCTTGGCACATGAGGGGACACAGCCAGTGGCGGGGAGTTGGAGGGAGGAAAGCTGAACAGGGAGAGAGAGTAAGCCCCTGCAGCAGGCTGCAAAAGTATGAGAGATCCTGACCTTCATTTTTCTGTCCCATGTTAATCTATCCTGCCAGTCTTGGACTCTGACGCAAACCCTTCTCAACAGAGCCCAGCAGTGGCTACTGTCACATGATCCAAGTCAGCTCTCTGGAAATCCACACACTCTAATACTGGGAATAAATCTGGAGGAGTGCTGTCCAAGAGAACCACCTGAGATGATGGGAAGGTTCTATGATGTTTGTGGTCTAATACAGTAGCCACTTACCACATGTGGCTACTGAGCACCCAAAATTCAGCTAGCATGGCTAGGTTGTTTGGTTTCATTTTATTTTAAACAATTAAAAGTTAAATTTAAATAGCCTTACTATAGTTTGGATCTTAAAAGTTGTCTGTGAATTAAAGTATTGGTCCCCAGGGAGGCATATTCCTAGGTGGTGGAACATTCAGGAGGTGGGGACTAATGGGAGGTCTTTAGGTCATTGGGGGTATACTTTTGGAGGGGGTTGTGGAACCCTATTCCCTTCCTCTCTCTCTTTTGTTTCTTGGCCATGAGTGAGCACTTTTGCTTCAACACATTCCCTCTGTAAGGTGTTACTTCACCAGAGGCTCAGAAGCAAATGAAGCCAACCAGTCATGGACTGGAACCTCCAAAACTGTGAGCCAAATAAGCCTTTCTCTTTTTAAGTTGATTATATCAATATTTATTATAGTGATAGAAGGTGGAAAGCAAACACAAGCCCTTGTTTTTGGCATATAGATGTTGGACATGTTTTTGTTAAAAGAATTGTCCTTTCTTCATTGATGTACTCTGACATCAGCGTGGTTTCTTTTTTTTTTTTTTTTTTGTGGTACTGAGGCTTGAACTCAGGGCCTACACCTTGAGCCTTGTGTTGGGTATTTTTAAGATAGGGTCTCATGAACTATTTGCCTGGGGCTGACTTTGAACCTCAGTCCTCCTGATCTCTGCCCCCTGAGTACTTGGGATTACAGGTGTGAGCCACTGGTGCCTGGCCAATTTCTATTTTGACCTGCTATGAGATGCTGCCACTTGAATTCACCATGATTTTCCAAGTCTTCGCCTGGCCATTTCAATCTAAATTGATGAAAGCCAAATAGCACTAAGAATTTGGTTCCTATCATTCTGAGTGAGGTTAGCCTGGCCCAAAAGACCAAAAATCGTATGTTCTCCCTCATATGTGGACATTAGATCAAGGGCAAACACAACAAGGGGATTGGACTATGAGCACATGATAAAAGTGAGAGCACACAAGGGAGGGGTGAGGATAGGTAAGACACCTAAAAAACTAGCTAGCATTTGTTGCCCTTAACGCAGAGAAACTAAAGCAGATACCTTAAAGCAACTGAGGCCAATAGGAAAAGGGGAACAGGTACTAGAGAAAAGGTGAGATCAAAAAGAATTAACCTAGAAGGTAACACCCATGCACAGGAAATTAATGTGAGTCAACTCCCTGTATAGCTATCCTTATCTCAACCAGCAAAAACCCTTGTTCCTTCCTATTATTGCTTATACTCTCTCTACAACAAAATTAGAAGTAAGGGCAAAATAGTTTCTGCTGGGTGTTGAGGCGGGGGAGAGGGAGGGGGCGGAGTGGGTGGTAAGGGAGGGGGTGGGGGCAGGGGGGAGAAATGAACTAAGCCTTGTATGCACATATGAATAATAAAAGAAAAAAAAAAAAAAAAAGAATTTGGTTCCTGAGTTGCAGTCTCCAGGCCGCAAGTTCTTACCGCCTCTCATGGCTACAGCATCTTCGCTGGGGTGTTGAGTGACACAGATAAAGAATACTCCCATCATGGCAGGAAGAGCACTTCAGCACCACTGGTCTAGACCTGTAGTCCAAGATGTGAGCACACAGGCCCGAAGCAACAAGGGAAAAGAAGGCCTGGAGCAGAGACCCACGGGGTGAGATCCTGCCACAATCCACAAGCCCTGAGCACTCACTGCAGAAGGCTCCAGTGCAAGGGGCTGCTGAGGGAAGGGAACTTCCCAGGCTGTGTGCCTACTGTGTGTTGCCCTGTGAGGTTAGGATCACTCCCCCATGGGACAGAGCAGGAAACAGAGGCTCAGAGAAGTCTAGTAACTTGGCCAGTTTGCGATGGAGGAACAGAAATCAGCATGGGCTCTAACTCCCATGTCCACACTACTCTTTATTCTGTCACATGGCCCTGGGGTGTACTGATGGGAGAAAAGTCACTTGCGTGGGAGGACTTCTGACACCTATGTCCAATTCAGCTCACCCTTGAATCTTTCACACTACTGATATGCCATTTAAAGTCTCCCCTGTGATCTGTCTGAGCCAAATTCACAGTAAATTTTTATGCTAATCTCCAAGTTCAAAATATAAAACCCAGACTATGAAAGTTAAAAAGAGAGGGAGAGAGGAAAAAAAAACAGAGAGAGGGAGGAAGTGGCCTTTGAAGGCAAATGGTCTTGCAATAGTCCAAGGCAAAGAGCACACTATAGAATTACTATGCTCATAATTAATCTTGGTTGTCAATTTGATTGGATGAGAAGTGCCTGGGTGGTTAGCAAAGCACACCCTGGGTGTGTCTGTGAGGGTGTTTCCAGAGAGGCTCACACCATGAGGGCCCTGACCTTATGAATGCGTTAATCCCCTTTATTTTCACTCATAATTTGTTGACGTTATTGGGGAATGTGGGAGATGGGGCCTAGCGGGAGGAAGTAGGACATTGGGGGCTTATCCTTGGAAGTTATATCTTTCTCCGCACCTTTGCTATAGTCTCCTTTCTCTGCTTCCTATCCACCATAAAGCGAGAACTTCCTCTGCCACACGCTCCCATCTCTATAATGTTCTTCCTGACCATGGGCCCAGACTCAGCCAGACCAACTGGCCATGGCCTGAACTCTCTGAAACCATGAACCAAAATAAATCCTTCCTTCCTTTAGTTGTTTCTGTCAGGTGTGGTCACAACAAAAAAAAGGAATTAATATAACACAATGAAAACTATAATGTATGGGGTTCCTGTAGCTGCCATAACAACTTGCCAGGAACTTGGCTCTGCATGGCAGAAATCCTTAGATCCCAGTGTTACTCAAGTTGTCTTCTTCCATTGGTTCACGGCTCCATTCCCCATCTTCAAAACTCACAGTGTAGCATCTTCCAGTATTTCTCTCTGCTTCCATTTCATCTTTTCCATGTCACCTTTTCTGGCTCTGACTCTCCTGCTTCTACCCTTTAAGGACTCTTGTGGTTATGTTGGCTCTACCTGGATGATGCAGGAAGATATTCCCATCTCAAGATCCTTAGTGTAACTACATCTATAAAGTCCTGTGTGGTATAGTATGAAATACATTTGGTCCTAGTCTCTGGTTTCTGTTACAAAGCATCTAATACCTTTGGAATTTCCTGAGTGATAGAAGTGTCATTTGTTATTCACTTGGCTTCTTCAGATCATACACAAATTTATGCTATTGAGATAACTTAGGATGAGACTTCTAGACAGCCTCAGGTTGGGACCAGCCATCATAAAGACCAAATGACTAGAAGATTTGAGGGCTGTAATCTATAACCACCAACCTCCAGGAATGAGAGAGGACTGGAGATTAAGCTCAACCAAGATCAAAAATTATTATTGAACAAAGAGATGGTTTCTTTGGCAGTAGTAGGGTTTGAACTCAGCATTTCACACTTGCTAGACATGTTCTCTACAGCTTGAGCCATGCCTCCAGCCTGAACAAAGAGATTTGATGATCTTTCAAGTTACTGAACATGTGGAGGTGCCAGGAGGGTGGGTGGTGTGTCCAGAGAAGGAATGGGAGTGGTATCCTGTGGTATCCTTCTCCCATTCCTTGCTCCATTCATCTGTTCATCCAGCCTCTCATCTTGTTACAGGTGTCAGGTCCACTGCTCATCACTCAAAAGCCAATACTTGGGAAATAAAAGTTGGTGGGAAGAAAATCAGTTTTATTCCTGCAAAGATGGAGGGGTGATATCCTCAAAGCTCTATCATGGGGACTCAGGTATCTGAAGAGCTTTTATAAGAAGGGAAAGGAGGAGTGGAGCAGGAAGATTACATACCTGCTGAGAGGAGTCTCCGTCATCCAGGGCACTGTCTCCTTTTTTTTTCCCTCTCTGGTGGGAACATAGCAGTTGACCTTGACCTCCTTGGACCAGTTCCTGTACTTCCTTAGACAGACATTTGCTTCTCCGAAAGTTAAATCTCACAACAATTTACAAGCTTTGTGTTAGGTGTTGCACAAAACTAAAGAATAAGGAGGGGCCTTACACACTCTGATGGCTAAAGGTCACAGATGCTCTGGGTTCTCTACATGGAAAGAAAGGTTATGTAGACATTAACATCTTAATCATTTTCGAATGGCTTTCCTTTAGAATTTGCAATACTAAGCAAAGGAAGGGGAGGTAACTCTGCAGAGGACAACTTATGCAAGTTGTAATGTGCTTTATAAAAACCAGCAAATGCAAGTGTTTCCTTGCATTCTTGATCCACCCTAGCAAATTAATTTAACCAAGGTGGGAGGGGTCCTGAGAACCCCAATTTGCAGCCACTCAATCAGCAATATAGGTGGAAGTATAGAACACCCAGTTAGTGTTCACTGAATAATGTTGAGGATATGATAAACGCCACACAACTGGTCACAGAACCTTTCTGTGATGAGTGTCACAGTGAAAAGGAATAAGGCAGCCTGGCATCAGTGGCTCATGCCTGCAGTCCTAGCTACTCAGAAGGCAAAGATCAGGAGGATTGCAGTTTGAAGCCAGCCCAGATAAATAGTTCACAAGACTCTGTCTCACAAGACCCAACACATAAAAGGGCTAGAGGTATGGCTTAAGTGGTAGAACGCCTGCCTAGCAAGCATGAGGCCCTGAGTTCAAACCCCAGCACTGCCAAAAAAGAAAAAGAAAAAGGAATAGGGCTTGTTTTCTTCCTCAGATCATGTAAGGTAACGTGTTCACATGTTCCAGAGATTAGGACAGGGCACATTTTTAAAAATTTTATTATTCATATGTGCATACAAGGCTTGGGTCATTTCTCCCCCCTGTCCCCACCCCCTCCCTTACCACCTACTCCACCCCCTCCCTCTCCCCCCTACCCCCTCAATACCCAGCAGAAACTATTTTGCCCTTATCTCTAATTTTGTTGTAGAGAGAGTATAAGCAATAATAGGAAGGAACAGGGTTTTTGCTGGTTGAGATAAGGGTAGCTATACAGGGCATTGACTCACATTGATTTCCTGTGCGTGGGTGTTACCTTCTAGGTTAATTCTTTTTGATCTACTCTTTTCTCTAGTTCCTGGTCCCCTTTTCTTATTGGCCTCAGTTGCTTTTAAGGTATCTGCTTTAGTTTCTCTGTGTTAAGGGCAACAAATGCTAGCTAATTTTTTAGGTGTCTTACCTATCCTCATCCCTCCCTTGTGTGCTCTCACTTTTATCATGTGTTCAAAGTCCAATCCCATTGTTGTGTTTGCCCTTGATCTAATGTCCACATCTGAGGGAGAACATACGATTTTTGGTCTTTTGGGCCAGGCTAACCTCACTCAGAATGATGTTCTCCGATTCCATCCATTTACCAGCGAATGATAACATTTCGTTCTTCTTCATGGCTGCATAGAATTCCATTGTGTATAGATACCACATTTTCTTAATCCATTCGTCAGTGGTGGGGCATCTTGGCTGTTTCCATAACTTGGCTATTATGAATAGTGCCGCAATAAACATGGGTGTGCAGTAGGACAGGGCACATGTTGAGGGTAGTATGGTGGACTGGCTGTTATTTGGCTTGCCATAAGTAATAATAACAAAACAACTCTCTTCTTATCAAGTGTTTGCATTTCTGATGACATTGAACTGGGGACTTTAATCACATCAATTCTCATCCACTTACCACCGTACAAAGTAGGAATTAGAGAAAAGAATTGTCCTTTGTCACAAATCGAGTAAGTTCCACAGCAAGGATTCAACTTTGACGCCTCCTGCAAAATCCATTTGACTTTTTAAACCAGCTTGTCATCATGCAGAATTTCCTAAGTACAGAGCACTAGGTTGGTATCTGTACAACTTCTGTTAAATAAAAATTCTTAAAAATTCAGTCTTCTGAAATAAAAGGCTTACTGAACCTTATAGATGCTACTCAAAAAAGGACCCAATCCTTGGGCAAGTCCCACAACAACCAGCAGCAAGGCTAGACAGCACTTGGAAATATGTTTGCTATGCCTCAGCATAGCAGAGCTGTGGAACATTTTTAAAACAAAGTTTGGGAAAGAAAAACCAAAAATGTTCTCTTTTTGTGGTACTAGAGTTTGAACTCAGGGCCTCACGCTTGCTGGGCAGGCACTCTACCACTTGAGCCACCCACCAACCCTTTATTGGGTTGGGAATTTTTGAGATAGGGTCTCAGGTACTATTTGTCCAGTCTGGCTTTGAACAGCAATCCTCCAGAGCTCTGTCTCTTGAGTAGCTAGGATTACAGGCATGAGCCACTTAACTATGATATATCATAAAATTTTTTTGTAAATGTCACAATGAAATATCAGTACAATAATATGAGTTTTTAAAAATGGGACAAAAAAGAAAGACAAAAATTGCTTACAGTTAAATATCATTGACTAGAAATGGGGCAGGATAATGTGATGTGGGGAAGTGTTGGAGTAGAAGGGAAGCCCATCCAGAGAAGTGCTTGTTGCTCTGGATTGGTTGGGTTGGTAGCTCCTATGTAAGCAGGTAGTCATGGTGCCCAGGGAGCAGGGGGGTCAGTGTCTGGGGCTTTGGGTCAAGGTTTCAACAAACATTCAAGAATGTGGGACATCTTTTGGTCGTTTTGGCCTGCAGCTGGTAACTAACTTATTTCATTCCCCCTCTATCCTCCAGTCCTTGCAATTAGATTTAGGACACCTCAGAATTTTTCTTCTATCATTTCCTTTGTGCTTCTTTTCTTCACCCTGACCCAAGGTGTGTGTCAAATGCCTTGCTCCAAGCAGGTAGGTCCACTGATTTGTGCAGTCCAGAGTTCAAATAGGATCCCAGGGTGGGGAGTTTTATATGGTTTATTATCCTTTGTAGTCAACAGCCAGGCAGTCAGCACCCATCGTCTGTAGCAGCAGCAGCAGCTCCCACAGCCTGCTCAGTGCAGTAGGTTTTATACCAATATAGACAAAAGTGGCATCCAGCCAAGTTATTACATCTATTGTGCAATGAATCCAGTCATTAGTTTTAACTAGTTGTCTTTGAGTGGTTACTAAGTAACAGTGTACTTATCTTTCGAGTGTATCTGTACAGGCAACTAGTTTACCAATAACTTTCTCTACACAAGGGTACCTTGTGCCTTCAGTATCTTCAGGGAAAAGGTTCCAAGAGCCCTCCCTATCCCTGCACCCTATACAAATAGATACCAAAATCTGCAGAAGCTCAAACTCCTTATATAGCATTTGCATATAACCTACATACATCCTCTGGATACTTAAGTTACCTGCAGATGGCTTATGAAACCAAGTACAATGTAAATGCTTTGAAAACAGTTTATGTATTTTTTAGTAAATGATAAGAGAAAATGTCCACACATGCTCATATAGGCACAATTTTTAAAAAATAACTTCAGTTCACAATTGGACGAATTCGTGGATTTGCAACCTGGAGATACAGAGGATACCATGCTTCCATTCCCAGCTCAGAGTGAGACAACTGACTGTGAGCCCACAGGACTCACTAAGATCAGAGAATGCGTAGGTGTCAGAAGGTGAAAGAAAAAGCCCCATGCTTTTCCCCTGGACACCAGAGATCTCATTGCCACGACCAGTGGTGGCCCCAGTTGCCCCAGGATGAATGGCCTGCAGGTCGCCACCACCTCCATCTCAGTAAATCTGAGATGCCGAAGTGCTGGGGCTCACTGGGGCTCCACTAGCATGCATTTATCAGCTGGAATGCCTGTATATTCTACTTGCTAAATTGGATTTCTTTCAGAAAAGGCTAGGGTGGCGGATAAAAGCAGATTTTACGGCCCTCTGATCAGAAGAAGCTGAATTTCATGTGAGCAGGTGAGATGGGATGTCTTTCAGCTTTCTCTTTTTAAAACCTGGGGGAAGCACTTGGATGTGGAGTCAATTCATCAGGCTTTAGGAGGTTTTTTTATTAGTCACTTACAGCAAACATTTTCCCCTTTACAGATGGTTACCTATTGCAACAAACATCCCCATCTGGGCTCAGTGCCAAACTGAGTCTTAGCAAGGGAAAGGTAAACAGCAGGATTTCATTCCAAGTCAGCAATGAGAGACTGCACCAAGGTGCAGGGCAAGTCAAAGGGGAAAGAGGAGACTTGGTAACAAATGGTGACAGAGAAATTTGACATCCTCATGCATAACATATGCAAAAGTCAACTCAGAACTGATCATAGAAATGCAAAGCTTAAAAATATGAAATGTCTAGAAGAAAATTTCCATGATCTTGGGCTATGCAAAGATTTTTATAGAGAAGACAAACAAAAAAAAATAGGGTATAAAAGAAAAATATTGATGTCATAGTCTTTTTTGGGGGGTACTGGAGTTTGAACTCAGGGCCTTCACCTTGAGCCACTCCACCAGCCCTATTTTTGTGATGGGTGTTTTCGAGATTGGGTCTCACAAATTATTTGCCCAGCCTGGGTTCAAACTGCAATCCTCCTGATCTCTGCCTCCTGAGTAGCTGGGATTACAGGCATGAACCACCAGCACCTGGCAGATGCCATGTCTTCATAAAATAAAATAAAATGTTAGGCTCTTCAAAACACCTTGTTAAGACTGGGAGTGTGGCATTGTGGGAGCATGCATACTTAAGTGCACTAGGCTCTAGGTTCAATACACAGCGCCAAGAAAGAGAAAATAAAAGAAAGAAAGAAAAAAGACTACCAAGAAAAGGAAAAAAAAAAAAGTAAATCCTGGCAATAAGTGTGAAACATGTATCTGATAAAGAGCTTCTATCCAAAGAAGATAAAGAATTCTTACAACTCACCGACTAGAAATAAACACCATTTAAATGAACAAAAGATGGGAAGAGATACTTATTCAAGTAAAGATACAGGTGCAAATAAGTGGATGAAAAATGCTCAAAGTCTTTAGCTATTATATAAATGCAAATTAAAGCCATATTGAAGTACTCCACACACCTGTTAGAATGGAGAAAACAAAGCCATGAATACCAAGGGCTGTAGAGGATGCAGGGCAGCTGGAACCCTTATACACTGCTGGCAGGAGTATAAAATGGCACTGTCAGCCACTTTGAAAGAATGGCTTGGCAATTTCTTATGTGTTCTAGTTAAATGCACACCCATTTTATGACCCGGAAATCCTATTATAGATATTCACCCAGGAGAAACAAAACTATAGGTCCATAAAAGACCTGTGTATAAATGTTTGTAGCAGCTTTATTTATAATGGCCCCAAATTAGAAACAACCCACAGGTTCTTCAGCTAATGAAGACAAAGATTGTCTCTACCATGGAGTACTACTCAGCAACAAAAAGGAGTGGACCACTGATCTACACAGTAACATTGATCATCCTCACAAGGGCCATGCTGGTTGAAAGAACTAAACAGAAAAGGCACACACTGCATGGTTTTATTTGTATGATAATCGGGAAGGACAGAAGTCAGATGAACAGGCTGGGAGGGGCCCAGGGAGGCAGAGGTTACTGATCACCAAGGTGCATTCGGGAGTTGTCCCAGGTGCTAAAAAATGCTCAGCAGCTGGACTGTGATGGTGATGGTGTTTCTGTGATATTCTGCGTACTGCATTGAGCACTTAAAGGATAATTTTACCCCCTATAAATTATCAATGCAGCTGACTGAACAAAAAGGATAAGAATTCATCTTCTTCTCTTCCCTCCTCCCAATGGTAATATATAAAAGTGATAATAAAGATAAAAATAACAATGTCTGACAATTATTCCAGTTGTGGAAATTCACTCTGTAGCACTTGTGGTTAAGGCCAACCATCATCGTCCTGTCTTCTCCAGAGCAAAGAGCCTGTGGACTTGGATAATCTTCCCTTTCTATTCTGTTTCTATCACAAAACAAAACAAACACACTCAAAAATGGGCTTTTGTTTTCCAAAACATTCTTTTCTGGAAAAAGATAATAGTTTATTTTCTTATACCCTGTTTCAGTCCACAAAGGAATACAGGCAGTTTACTAGAGTGCTTTCAATAAAGTAGAGGCTATAAATCAAAAATAATAGCCAGAGAGAATGTGAATCCCAGGAGAAGGTGAAGAATAAGGAGAAGGTGGGGAGGTGAATGGCAGAGCATGGACCTACCCAGTCATGACTTTCCTGATGGCCAAAGAGGGGGCAAGTTGGAAAAATTACTGGATGAAATAATTTGCACAACATATAACCAGAAACTCTTTAACTCCTTATTGGGAGAAAATAATATTGCTGTAAGCTAAATTGCCAAAGGTATTTCAGCAACTTCTATTTGGAAAACAGGAGCAAACATGATGGCAGAGAGAACCTTTCCCACATGTGGTGTCCTCTGGGTCCCCACGTTGCCGTTCAGAATGCTCATAGGAGAGAAAGACCAGAGCAGTCAGACTGGACTCTGGGTTCAGGTCATGATTCAGAGTCAACACCAATGGTTGGTTGTTGCATAGCTTTGTGCAGGTTTCTTACTTCCCATGCCTTTTAGTCCTTTTTTTGCTGCTATAACAGAATACCTGAGACTGGATAATGAGTAAAGAACAGATTTCTTTCATACATTGCTGGAGGTTGGGAAGTCCAAGGTTGAGTCACTAACATTTGACAAGGGACTCTGTTGTATCTATCTCATGGCAGGAAGCGGGAGGGCAGAAGGATAAGTATGAAAGAACGCAAGAGAGGAGCCTGGCAGAGTGGCTCATGTGGTGAAGTGCCTGCCTTGCAAGCATGAGGCCCTGAGTTCAAACCCCAGTGTTGTCAAAAAAAAAAAAAAAGAGTAAGAGAGGACCAAACATGCTTTTATAACAGCATACTCTCTGGATAACTAACTCACTCCCTTGACGGTGATGCTAATTCATTCGTAGAGAGAGCCTCCATGACATAATCAGCTCTTACAATACTCCATCTCCCGACACTGCTGCCTTGGGGATTCAGTTTCAGCACATGGACTTTGGGGAACACATTCAAATCATAGCGACATCAAATGCAGGTTCTCACATGATTGTTGTGAGAATCTGGTCACCAGATGGGAAAGTGCTTTGAAAGTTGTGTAAGAAAGGAGAGAGGGCGAGCCAAAGGATGGAGGCTCCTGGAAAATAGGGAACTGGTTTTCCAGAGAGGAAGAAATAATCAGCACGCTAACATGACCAGTGTGTTCAAGCATGACCGACCCAGGGGTCTTCCTCTTTTTGTGTCTCTACCCATACTTATCTTTGAGATGAGAAGATACAGATGGCGACAGAGTGACTTCCCATTAGATCTAATAGAAATCGTGAACAATTTTGATATAATTATATAAACTCTTCACAAACAAGGTCTTTAACTGGGCAGAGACAGTTGGCGGCATCATTCCTAAAGCCCCTCCCCTTGGATCGTGCTGTGACAAAGTGCACTGCGCCCCACACTTTCAAGCACTTGGCTTCTCTGGAGCTTTTCTTCGGTGGATAAGTGACCAGACACGTTAAAAGGACGTAGAGCTGGATAAGACCACAGATCCTATCATGGGTTGAATTGCATCTCCCCACCCTCCCAAAAGATGTTGAAGTCCTAGCCCCGTACCTGTGAACAGGATCTCATTTGTAAATAGGGTCTTTAAAGATAATCAAGTTAGGATGAGATCATTAAGGTTCATTAAGCCCTAGTCTGACATGGCTGTGTCCCTATAAAAAGGAGACATCTGTGTCAGACAGATGTGCATAGAGAGATGACGGTGAGGACAAAGGAAGGGTGCCTTCTATAGACCTTGAGAAGACTAGGAAAGCTGAAACTACCAGAGGCCTGCAATGGATCCCCCTCACAACCCTCAGGAGGAACCAGCCCTGCAGACACCTTGATTTTGGACTCCCAGTCTCCACAACTGTGAGGCAAGGCATTTCTGTTCTTTAAGCCACGCTGTTTATGGCATTTTGTTACAGTAGCCTGAGCAGAGTGAAACAACCCCCCAAAGGATGCCTCAGTGCCAACCTGTGAGTAAATTCTTAGGTCTGCAATAAACTGAGAAAAGGAAGAGCAGCATAGATAATTTTTATAATTATAATCCTGTCTGTGTCTTATTGCCACAGATCATGCCTTCTTTTCACACTGTACGTTAGGTTTACTATCGTGCTATCAGTTGGCAAGATGGATCTTTTCCTTTTCTGATATTACTCCAAGAAGTCTAAATAAATCCTCAGAGGGGTCCTTTCGATGGTTCAAGGTCACAGCCACTCAGAATTCACCTCTGGACAGCAAGTAGCTTTGTCTTACACCTCCTAGTATAGATCCTCAACCATGGATGTGCTCTGTGGTTCTATTTGATGGGTTAATACATTGATGAGACACAAGGTGCTTTTTGGACCAAAGGAAAGTGTGACATTGTGAGAAATATCTGGGAATGCCTGAGACAGGACAGACAGGGCTGTCCCCTGCCATATCCCTGATGGAACTTGCTAATCCATCATGGCAACTAAAATGATTCAAATGTGGTTTGTGTGCTGGAAGATTGATCCTCAGTCTGGCTGTGGTAAGCCACGATAGAACCCTTAAAGAGCTGGGCTCCAGGACAGTTGTGGCATACATGCCTGTAATCCCAGTTACCTGGGAAGCAAAGGTAGGAAGACCATGATCTGAGGTACGCCCAGGCAAAAATGCAAGACCCTATCTGAAAAACACTAAAAGCTAAAAAGGACAGGGACTGTGGCTAGAGTGGCACAGCACTTGCCTAGCAAGCATGAGGCCCTGCATTCAAGCCCCCGTACTGCCAAAACAAGTGGTGTCTACTGTAAGATACCGGGATGATTGAAAGCACTGCCCTCAGAGGGATTACCACGGCTGTGGTGGAACTCCAGACACTTCCTGTGAGAGTGAGCTGGATAAAGAAAGCAACCCCAGCCCCGACTGGATTCTCACATGATTTTCCTACCGTGATGTCACCTGTAATACTGTGTCACAGACATTGGGGCTCCCACCAGCGGTCGCACAGATGGCTTTTCACCTTTAAAATGGTGAAATAAATAAACCTCTTTTCTTTAAAAAGTAACCAGCCTCTGGAATTTCATTGTAACAACAGAAAATGAACCAAGACAGCGACCTGTCTCAAAACTCTCAGATATTTTTTTAGGACAGCACAATATATACTAAGACAGTCATGTAAGCTAATATTCACAGCATCCAGGGACCAGAACTTGGGTTTTTTCCTTTAGGTGAAGGTCACTATTCAGTCTACTGCCCTTCCTGACTCTACCCTGCACTCCATCCTGGCCGTGCTCACTATGTGCTAGGCCACTGTGCATTGGACTAGGCTCTGTGGACTGTAGGAAGTCCTTGTGCACTCAGGTCCACCACCGGGGAGGGGAGGGGAGAGGTCACTGATAAGGCTTCAGGGCTGGTAGTTGAAGAGAATAAACTCAGGTTGCTCTTAGGCTTGTCTGGCACAGGTAGGGTGGGAAGCAAACTTTTCTCAAACTCTACCACTCACAGGGATTGAGAAGGAAACTCCACCCTCTCACATCCTGCATGTCTCTGCTACAGCCAAGCACCCCATCCAGGACAGCAGACACAGTGTCACCCTCAGTGACACCCACAACCCTATGCAACTTCCCTGTGCTTACCTCCCTTGGAGCACATAAAGTTGCTTGTCTGTCCAAAGCTTGTTTCTTCCCTTCTTTCTTCAATGGAACTCATGTCCTCCTCAGAGAACCCCCTCTTTCCATAAGGTGTGGGGCTTTGCAGGGGTGGAGGGGCTACTCCTAGTCCACAGGCTTCAGAGACTGATTGATCTTGGCCACCATGGTGGAGGCAGCCCTGGTGGGCACTGCACAATTCGGTGAGCATTGCAGCCGATGTGAAAGTCAGTGCATTACTGCAGACGGCAGACTGAGGGTCCTTAATGAGGCAACTCATCTGCTTACTTAGCCCTCCCAGACCGCTCTCTCCCCAAAGCTCTTGCTGCTGAGATAAGAATTTCCTTTATCATGGAAGACAATCTGAGTTGAAGCCAAAAGTATTCTAAGTCACCTTTTGTCCCAGGACCTCATATGGCTTTGACAAACCCACTTTTCCTTCCGGCAAAGGGAGAAGGGGAATGGTTAATCAATATTGCACAGAGAACCTTGCACTCATTTTTGTGTCAGGACTCATTTTTTATGCAATAAATTGGGGATAATTGAATTCACCAAAGTTCTCTTAGGAAGTCAGGTCTGATAAGTGTATGAAGTCACAGCAGAGAAGACAAAATGTTTTAGTGTGAGCAGATTTTGGGTCTTAAAGACAGGATATTGTTTATTCCTCCAGAGGAGGTACAATGGTAAAATTAAAGGAAAAAGAGAAGGAAGGGAACCAGGAGAGCCAGAGGACTTGGACTGCATGGTAACCAGCATCCACTGGATCTTCTCCACTTCTTCCCACTCTAGCACAATTTTTAAAATCACCAAATGCTAAATAAACCTGAGCCATTTGTAGAAATCAGTAGCACAGTTTATTTTGGTCTTTGGAGAGTCACTGGGTAAAATGAATAGCATTCAAGGGCATAAGAAAGTAAAGACAGAATGAACCCTAATAAACAATTCCCCATGAACTTTCCCAAAGCAAGAAGAGTCTGCGCTCTCCCAGACTTTAGTACTGGGGCCTGAGCAACAGGGAGCCCTCCAGTATATCTCGGTTACTCAACTAGTTCCACTACCACTCTTAATCCTGTTTCTGGGTCACCAGTTCCTGCACTACCCAGCCCACCATCTCCCTTAACTCGGACCCCTAGTCCACCAGGGGACTTGACTTTGAGGAATGTCATTCTATGTTACTCTGCCCATGCAGGCTGAGCTCACCAGTCCCTCCAGGAGAAGCCTGTTTTCTAACACCCACATCTTTCCAATACAGCTTTGCTTTTCCCATTCTCTTTTATGCAGCCATGATATTGTAGCTTCTACACTTTTCAGCAGCTGGAGGGTTTGAATATTGCCTTTCCTAAGGAAATGCCTTCCTAGCAGATTTTCCCAACATGGGCACTCAGACCCGCCATTTGCATAAGTAAGCAGTCGTTTGTAGCGATGAAGTGAGCAGTTACGTATGTGCAGAGAGGTCCTAATAGGTACCGAATGCTTTAACTACTCATTTTCCCAGGCCCCCGGACTGATTGGTTATTAATGCAACAGATGGAGTGATTTAGCAAGAGCAAATTCCCCAAATGCCACCTTCCCCTCCTCTTTCAGACCCACACATTTCTCCTGGCATCCTTGCCTTCTCTGTGAGTGCAGAACGAATGCCGTCAACAGGGCTGGTGCAACACACGCCCTCAGTTCTGCTGACAGCTAAATGCATTTCCTTAGCAGGAGTGCCACACGGGAAACCCAAAGGCCTTCATTGTCAAAGACACTCTCAAGTGACAAAAGATGGGTTTCTAAATGTCATCCTCTGTAAAAGTTGGCCTATTTGGAGTGTTGTCAACTGGAAATTTTCGAACTGTTTGAAGCCCAAGAGAACTGAGTTTGCCAAAATGACTCAGAGCCCAGTGAAATCCTGGGGTTCCTTGGGATTCCTCGCTGGGGAATGCTGGGGGCGTTCAACACACCCCATCCTGGTGTCAGGGACGCAGAGTCCTATGAGGCAAATGCCAACAGGAGTCATTGCAGCTCAGCAGGTTCCAGGCTGTTTTCCTTGGAATTACAGGATCGCCACAGGCTCCTGTGGGTGGGAGATGCCCAAATGGACTAGACCTGTTTGGTTTTTACTTTATAGACTTTATTATTTATCGAACTTATTCATAGGAATAAAAGATTCTGCAGACAAAGTAAATTGAAAACTCAGAGGTTGTTGGCTCCTGACCCGGCCCTCCAAATCTTAGAAGCTCTTGAAGTGACAGGGATAACGGAGTGGTGGCACTAGACCTGTTTTTAAATATTTCATAAAGCTTAATGGTGCTTCTCCATTGGCAAATCACTCTCTGAACAACAGGCTGTGGTCTCATCTGCCCAGCATGATGACTGGGCGACTCACAGGTGTCACAGCATGATGGTGACTCACAGGTGTCCCCAACTCAGACCCCTCCCAGAATCCACCTCTCCCAGTCATCCTCTGCCCCAGGAATGATGTTCTTCCCAGCATTCCTGCCTCAGCAAGAGGCAAGCTCCTCTGTGAAGCCACAGGACCCTGCAAATGCTCCTGGACCATGCCCTGTCCCCTGTCCCCTATCCAGTCATCTGTACCATCACCCTGCTCCCCACCCACCCTTCTTCACATCTCTGTAAAGCACTCACATTTCTCCAGTGTGGTCCTGCTCCAAAATCATTTCAGTAGACACTGTTAGGTTTCTTTGCTTCTCTTCTTCACTCTAAAACCTGAACTACATTGCAACTAAAGCCAGCATTTTCAAGACAAGTCTGCCCATGGTCTTCGTCCACTTATATCACTTAGTATTTGCCCTTCTTTTGAAGGACACACCCTTAACATAGCCCGAGGCTACCCAAGACCCAGGCTTCCCTCTTGCACATGGCCCTGGATCCCTATGGTCCAGTTACTCTGGCTCTTTATTAATTCTTCATAGGCATCAGGCTCCCTCCCACCTCAGGGCCTTTGCTCACGCTCTGCCCTCTGCATAGAAGGCTTTTCCCTCCTTTCTTTATTCAGTCAACTCTTACTCATCCTTCAGAGTTCCACTGCAGCTCTTTCCCTCTGGGACTCTTTTTCAGGTCTCTGGATCCCAGTCCTGTTTGATCCCTATACCATGATTACCAGCACGGTGACAATCCAATTTTCAGATTATTGATGGTTAGCTAACTCTGCTGTGATAGCAAGCTACATAAAAGGAAGGGCCACACTGGCTTTTGTCTATCCCAGAACAGCAAGCTTGTCACCGAGTCCAGCATACAGTGAGTGCTCAGCAACGTGTGAGTGGAGAGGTAGGGGACTGAACGGGTCGTCGCTGTGACCTGTGCTCTGAGATGTCACACGGGTTGTCTTGCTCCAAAGAGAAACTCAAAGAGCATCTTTATTTAAAATGAATGAATAAGGCAACGTCACTCTTGCTGAGCTCTTTTCTTTTGCAGAAAGGACCTTTCAAAAGAAGTGGTAGAAAATATTGACAGATCTCTTGCAGAAGAGCTTCCAGTGCCACTGAGTCCCCTTGTTCATCCCTATTGACTAGGCTGTTTGCATGTGCGTTACCGGCACTAGTCCATCTAATTCTCCCAGTAACCCCAGGGATAGGTATTTTATCTATTTTTCTGTCAGTTAAGAAGGGGATGCTCAGAGAAGTTAAGCAACACACTCAAAGGCACACAGCTAGCAACTGAAAGGTCAAGATTTCCACCTATGTCTGTCCCCAGCCCAAAATGAAGCTCTTTCTACACTTACACCAGCAGCCCAGCTGCACCCTATAGGGAGGAAACTCAAGCAGACAGGAGTTACTTGTCCAAGGTCACACAGCTAGTCAATGACCAAAGAAGAGCAGGATAGAACCCCAGATCCCACACCACCCCTATGTTCTCATGCTCTTTCACTATAATCAGATCTCAAAAAAGTCTGGAAAACATCCGTCATCTGAAGGAGACTTGGGCCAGCCTGGGGACATGATGTTGGACAAGAAAGTTTGCCACAGTCAGCTGGAGCTCCTAGAAAACAGAACCAAGGAAAAGCTGCATGCTAGCAGCATGTAGTGGGGTGGGTGGCGGGGAGGTGCAGTCTCAAAGAAGTCAGGGTAGAGAGAAAGACTGTGCAAGCTCGCTAGGCCGGTTCACTGCTCGGGTGGTCATAGCTTCCTGAAGAAAAAGTTGATTGCGTGGTGCTAGGGTTTGAGTGTGTCCCCCAAAAGCCCACGTGCTGGAAACTTAATTCCCCCATGGGACAGTGTTGGGAGAGGGACCTACTTGGAGGTGTTGGGCCATGGGGGAGGAGCCTTCATGAATGGATGAATCTCATGTGTGTGAGGTCTTACTTTTTGGGGGGTACTATATTAGTTGCCACAAGAGCCAGTTTTTGTAAAGTGAGCACACCCTTTACAGTCTCTCTTTCCCTTCTGATTTTTGCTATGAATTGAAGCAGCTTGAGGACTGCACAATCTTGGGGCTTCTTAGCCTCAAAGCTGAGACAAAGCAAACTTCTTTTCTTTATAAAGTTCCCAGTCTTGAGTATTTTGTTACAGCAACAGAAAATGGACCAAGACACTTGGTCACTTGGAACATTCCAGAAAGTCTATAGGGATCGCTGTGTCTCAGAAGATTCCATTAGTGTTGGGAGAGTGACTCAGTTCAAATGCCCATCTCTGACTGTGTGGGACCTTAATTCTCCCCTTTGACATGGTGTCACTGGCCTCTGCAGCCTCCATGCTAGTCTGTCGGTGCTGGTCTGCAGCAGTTCCAGCTACTCTATTCCCCTCGCACAAAGGACGCCATGGAGGGCACAGTGCAGACTGGCTGAGACCCCAGCAGGGCTAGATTTCCTCCTAAAGGCTGTGTGAATTCCCTAGTTTGAAATGCATAATTCAGGATTTCTGACAAGAACCAAAACAACTCCTATCTATTGAATATGTTTGGTGGGTAATTTGCATCTTGCTAGCTGGTCATCTTGAAGACATCTCAAGGTAAGAATTATTCCCCAGGGTTACAGAGTAGAGAACTCGGGGTCAGAGAGATCAGGTGTCCAACCCCAAGCTCGCTCAATGTATGACAGCTGAGGTGAGAATTTGAATCCAGTTGCTCCTATCCAAAGGGCAGAAGTTTAGTCACCAGGCTGCATGGCTCCCTATGGGTGTGAAGTGCCTGGTACCCAGAAAGGAGGAAAAGTTGTCACCCTCAGCACGTGACAGTCAGCACGCACCACCAGGGACAATTTCTGGGACAGCCATTCCCTGCCAGCACAGCATGGGCCAGGCTGTCACTTGCCAGAGAAATAGCCAGCAGAACCTCACCTCTTGCCCATCAGGAGAACCTAAATCTCTCTCTCTTCCAGCTCCCAGGTCAGCTGGTCTGCAAATCCTCCAGCATCCACCAGAGCGTTAGTATTCAGTGCGGAGTCTGGAGAGGGCGACAGCCAGTGTCTCCTCTTTATTACCAAGATCAACAGCCCCAAAGAGGACAGTAGCCATGGCTACGAGAGAAGCCATTTTGCAGGCTGATGCTCCTTCACGGTACGGGAATTTTTAAAAATTTGCTTATTTTTTATTATCGTATTATTGTTGTACTGGGGGTATGTGGTGGTGTTTACAAAAGTTCTTAGCAAACATATCATAGTTGAATCTCCCCCCACCATTCTCCCTTATCCCTCCCCCTCCCCCATTCCTGGAACAGTTTCAGCAGTCTCATTTTTCCATTGTCGTATATGCGTACATATTATTTCCATCACATTCACCCTCCTACACCCTTTCCTCATGTCCTTGGTGGTCTGAGAATTTAAATAGCCCTTTAATGGAGGTTTTTCTTAACAAGCAACAAAATAAAATAAAATGAGACATTGAGCTTCCGAGCAGAAAGACACTAAACCAAAGGTGATTGCTGTCAACCTGCAAAGCTCTGGTACACAAGATGAGAGTGAACGGTGACACCTGCTTTTCTCTATCCTGGGCTGTCCCCACTTGTGTACGATGGTGATCCCGTTTTGTCCATCCATCTGGGCACCACCCAACCTCTTGCAAAAGTAGTCACCTGCTCTGTTCCAGGTGGTGCTGTGAGCTGGGGAAGGGCCACTCCCATGCCTGGTGACCACTGTTTGAATTAGTGTCCCCAAAAGCCCAGGTGTTGAATGCTTGCTCCCCAGCCTATGACACTCTTGGAGATAGTGAAACCTTTGGGAGGAAGGACTTACTGGAAGGAAGTTAGGTCACTGTAGGGCCTGTCCTCCTTGAAGAGGACATTGAGACCCAGTCCTCTCCCCTTTCATCCTGGCCATGAGGTCAATAGGCTGCTTCCTCCATGAGCTCTCACCAAGATCACTACCTCACCACAGGCCCAAAAGCAATGGGCCAACCCAAAACCTCTGAAACCATAACCCCAAATAAACCTTTCCTCTTTTTAAGTTGTTGAGTTCAGTGATTTTGTTACATCGTGGAACATTGACTGACATGCTGACTTTCATCAGCTGGGGATTAAAGAGGTAGATAAGTGGCCTCACCAAGATCTTCACTAAGCATCACATATGCTGATGAAACAAAGCTGCTTCAACTTGGGACACGCTCCTGAACTTGTCACCTTTTCCTCCTCCATCCCTGACTTGTTTCTCTCACAGGGCCTGGAGTGGCATTACCCTCTATAGCATAAGAAGTGGCTGACGATTCTGAAAAGTTCTGTCACGTGCTATATAATGACGTTTTGATCAATCACGGGACCCTATGTGATGGTGGTCACTCAAGATTATAATGGGGCTGAAAATCTCCTGTCACCTAGTATTTTACCTTTTATGTTGACACATGCTTCTCTCTCTCTCTCTCACACACACACACGCACACACACACACACTCGTCATGGTGCTACAGTTGCCCACAGAACTCCCACAGTAGCACCCTGCGCAGGAGTGTGGCCTGAGAACGACAGGCTATGCCAGGTGTGTGGCAACCTGTACCATCCGGGTTAGCCTGGGCTCAGTCTGGAACATTCCCACAGTGACACAGTCGCCTCACAAGGCATCCTCCTGACACATCCCCTCGTTAAGCATGCACATGTGCCCCGCATCTCACAGGGACCGCATAGTTGATGAGAGGAAGGTCATCTTTACCTCCTGGCAAAGAAGGAAGTTCTAATCAGATGACAGTCATTTGCAAGCCCTAATGAAGTAATGGATTCTGGCACTAATGGTTGAAAGTCGCAAACATCAGGAACAGAGGAGTAATCAGATCTGAGTCGCTTCCTGTGCACAGGGCCATAAAGGCAGCCAACCCTGGCTGAACGGAGCTGCTGCAGTCGGCCCCCTATATACAGCAGAGAGGGATGTGCAATTAGTGAAGTGTACACCAAGGGGGACTCTGAGGACAATGTCTTCAAGTTGCAAGACAATAAAGAATTGTGGAATTTTAAGTCTTCAGACCTGCTAACTACTCACATGGTAGATTTTATTTGGATCCTGATTCAAAAAAGAAAATAAACCCAAGAAAAAACATTTATAAGATAATTGGGAAGTATTAAATGGCTACATGTTTAAGGATACTAAGAAACTGTTCTTGTTCATCTTGGTCTGTGATAAGGTATGATTATATTTTGAAGGGAGGATTCTGCTTTTACAACCACTGCTAAATAGTCACAGAGGAAATGACAAGAGAACTGTATCTCCGTGTGGAGCTTGGGAGGCCAGCATCAGAGGCCAAGGACCTGCGTCTCGTGTCTGTCTCAGACACAGTCAAAGAGGGCTTCTTCATGGAAATGACCACAGGAGCTGTTCGGTGGGGTATTGAGGGATGAACAGGAGTGAGTAGAAATCAGGGATGTAGATGGCGCTGCCTTGGAACCCAAAGCACCACTTCCCAAATCACCAGGACTGTAGATGGCAGAAGCTCATGCACAACACAGTTGACAAATGTCAAAGGTGAACGACAGACACAGGACACTGATACATATTTTCTCTTCTTATTGGTATCCATTTGTAATATGCCATAATTTTTTGTAAACTCTGAGATCTAGTGTCTTGAACAAAATGCATGACCAAATATTTTTCAGCCTCTAACACGTGTTGTGCTCTCTTTGAAGGAGCTTGAAATACACTGGCAGCAAAACAGGCAGAGATGCCTGCTTTGTGGCGCTTCCCTTCAGTGAGGGGAGAGGCTACGGAGAAAAATCACAAGGACCAAGCCAAGGATCCACCATGTTGGAAGTGCTGTAGGAGAAAACCAGGAAGCCAGGGAGGGCGTGACACTTTGTGCAGAGAGCTGGTGGAGCCAAGGTACCTGGGGAAGGGGGAGGCCATGCCTGCTAGGTTTTAGCAATCACAGAGATCCCAGTGTGGTTGAGGCTGAGTGAGGGGAGAAGAGGGAGACAGGGGTCAGAGGGATGGCGTGAGCCTGTTCAGGACGTCCACGCTGCCCTGAGAGGCATGGCAATGCACTCAAAGGTGTAAGGGACTTGACCACAGGCCTTTAAAAAACATCCCTTTGGCTGCTATGATGGGAGTGGCCTGCAGGGGGCAGTGTGGACAGCAGAAGGGCTTGGAGGAGGCCCCAGGGTAGATGGTGGCTCTGCCCAGTTGTGGCCATGAGGTCAAACAGAGCAGTTGGATTCTGAGTATGTTTAGAAAAGAGCCACCAAGATGGCTGGTGGAGTGTGAGGGAACAACAGGAGCCAAGGATAGTCCCAAGGTTTACTGAATAAAAGCTGGAATGCAGAGCTCTTTGTCAAGGCCACCTCCATCGGTGGCACTAACACAGGGCTGGTATTTCTGTCTCACATACAGTGAGTCCAGAATAATCCATCCAGGGATGGTGTGGTAGCTGCACCCCGATCCTGGACGCAGACCCTTCTCCCCATCATCTCCTGGTAACTGAGTTCACCATCCTCATGGCCCAAAGATGGAGGACAGAGATCTAGCCATCACAACCACATTCACACAGCAGGATGAGGAATGAGGACAAGGAGGACGATGACATGCCCACTTTCCAAAGCTACCTGCTACTTACATCCCATCATTCAAAACATGGGTACATGCCATGCCTACTTCCTGGGAAATACAGCCTACACCAAACACTCAGCAGCCTCAGTCATTATCAACTGCTTATCTTCAAGTAGAACCCGTTTAACTCCTTACTAAAATAACACACTTCTCCCCAGCCCGGGCTTTTCTCCAACCCACCCTCCTGGTCACATTGGCCATGTGACCTTGCGTGTTTGCTCTTGTGATACTTTGCATAACTCTTCAAGTTGCACACTCCTATTCATCCCTCAATGCCCTATGCAAATGGCTCCTTGGGGCCATCCCCATGAGGAGGCTGCCCTTGACTTTGTCAGACTTTATCCCTCTCTGAATTCTCCTTCTCTAACTACTCAACCCAACTCATTTCTTTGGGCCTAGCACAGCATTGCCATTGAGTTAGATGTCTCTTGCACTTGACCTGTGTTTCAAAAATTTAAATGCTCTCATGTAGTAAGAATTAAATAAATGGCACTTGTTGCAGCATTTTGGTTGCTATGATTATTACACAAGATTTATACAGTTGCCCAGCTCTTAATCCACCGCCTGCTTGTAAAGCGAGTCCACAGAGTCAAGATTCACTGATGACATCCCAGGTAAAAAAGGGTCTTTGGAGAGTGGTTAAAAGAAAAAAAAGAAAAGGCATGGTGTGTGGGGGTGGCTGCTCTGCCACAGCTCAGTGGGCCTTCATGTTCTCGGCTTGGGATGCAGAGCGGAACCCGAAGTCTGAATCAGAGAGAAACTGCTGTAGCATCAAGTCTGCGTGAAAGGCAGAGAGTGAGATCAACAGTGGGACCCATCAGGCCTCCCTGGAGACCGCTGAGACGAAGGATAGGTTCATTCTTTCCTGCAGGGGTTCAAGTTGTCACCTCTGCCATGCAGGAAGGACCCCTCACCCCCAGAGCTCCAACGAGGTCACACCCTGGATGACCGAGGAGTCAGTGCACACACATGGAGTCCCAGTGAAACCAAAAGGCCCAAACTCCTGAGATTCCACATGCCAGGTCCCTAAACGCCAAATAACCAGACCATTCTGGGAGCAGGAGAAGTGGTCTCCTGCCGTAAGACACCTTCTCTCCAAGCGGGTCAGTGCCGGCGACCTGCGTGGGTATGCTGCGTGAACCTAAGAGCGGTGGGGAATGAGAAATAAGACACAGACGTACAGACATAGAACAGAAAACAGAAAAGCTGGGATCGGGAGGGCTACATGTTCCTGATGGGAAATGCGAGTGCCTACCTGAGCCAGAGTGGTTATTTTATAGGTCAGTACAAGGAAAAGACTCAGGTAAAAATCAAGCTTTAACAATTCTTGATGCAAGGTGAAAGGAATGAGGTTTGTTGGGCTAGTTTTCTTAAGGCTAATGAAGCTTAATGACAGCACATCAGTTCTGGAACCATCAAGGCACGCAGGACACCTTATCTAAGGTATTGATTAATCTGGCATCAGGGAGTCTCCTAAAAGTTCTGGTACGTTATCTAGTTGTGCATCAGGGGCTGGTATGCGGACACAGTAGGTTGTGTTCCTCAAGGAGATGTGAGAACAAAGGTCAAGACAGCAGGTGCTGGGAAGAACGAGTAGGAGAGGCTGTGCAAGCTCCGACCATGGAGAGGCTGTGCAAGTTCCATCATTTCCCAGTCCAGGGTTCATGCCTGGTCCCCAACAGGTCAGGGACTGGGCTTTCCTAGGTCTGGGTTATAAGGGATGGGGGGAGAGTGAGAGTCTTCCAGAGATCAGGAGCTGGCTCTTTTCTCCCCAGTTTGGGAATAGTTAGATCTACTGTGGTGCCATTGGGAGCTTTTTTTCTTACCCTTACAATGAGCTAATAATGAGCCCAAGGTCATCTGAGTGTCAACATGGCACCAGGACCAGAGTGAACCCATCTGGAACCTCCCGTCTGCGGTTCCAGAGTGTGTGATGGCTTGGAGGTGTCAGCTGAGACCATGTGGCTCTAACCTTTCTAAGTGTCACTTGTGCATAAACAGAGCTGAGAGATCAATGGGTGATTTGAAAGTTGAGGGCTCAGGCTGGTGACAAAACTGAGACACTTTTCCCAGCATTGTCTGCCTAGACCACAGTGGTTCTTATTCCCCTTTGAAAGTCCTGTATTTAGTCTGCCAGAAAAATCATGACTTTTTTTTGAACAAGTGTATCCTCAATTTAAATGTAAGTGACAGAAAAATCTTTCCTGGATGTATTTAGCTAAATAATGGGAATTTGTAGTTTCAGTAAACTGAATACTTGGGCAGCTACAGGTAAGGTTTGATCCAGGGCTAAACCCACGTGAGCAGGATGGCTCTCTCCATCCATTTCTGTCTTGCTGTCTGCAGTGCTGGCTCCTTTTCTGTAGCCTCTCCTCTTGCAGTTATAAAGGGCCCTCCCAGGGCTCATGGTCTAGGTTTAAAGCACCCCCAAGAAGGAAAATCTCAATAAATTGGAAATTTTAGGGCACATGGTCACCCTTGAATCAACCAACTACTATCACCAGGAGACATGGCACTGGAATATTCAGTCTTAAGTCTGTCAACTCTGCTGGACACACCAGCCTGAAAGTGGAGTGGGAGGTACCTCACAAGGAAAGCAGGAGGCGGTTAGAAATAAGGTGGTAGGTGACAAGGACAGGAAACCTCCTTCTTCAGCCTCATGTGCAGTGTTTGTGACAGACAACAAAAGGGTTTTAAAAGACAGAGCATAGTTCTCCCTCACAGCAAAGAAAGATGGGTGTGAGTACTGCAAATCTGGGTGACAGTCACCCAGTGCCAGAGCAAGTAGCTGTTCTCAAAACTGCATCATGATGTCAGGTGGGTACTAAAGAACAGCCTGTTATCCCCAGCTGGGGGCCTGGATGGGCAGAGGAAGTGGATATGTGAGGGAGACACAGCAAACAAGTCCCTCCTACCTGAGTTCACAGCTGCCCACACCTCATGGCCGTAGCCAGCTCCCAGGTAGGAAAGGCTGGAAAAATATCCCTTTCTCTTCCAGGCTGCTGGAAGCCAGGACTGTGTTACTGAAACCCTAATCTGAGCTCAAGCTTAGAGTCTTAAGCACATTCTCATCACAGTTCCTGTGGTTCCTTCAGTTCTTCATTAAAAGCAATAACTGTGACCTTCTGGATGCTCCATGTGTCCTTTATCATAGCTGATGGTGGTGATGTCTGGGGCGGGTGTTAAGTGCGCCCACACTGTGAAGATGTGAGGGACCAAGGCCAAGTAACTTGTGCTCCATGTGACAGAGCAAGGCTGAGTAATGCATCTGGGATTTCCTTCCCTTCCTCCCTTCCTTCCTTCCTTCGTTCCTTCCTTCCTTCCTTCCTTCCTTCCTCCCTCCCTCCCTCCCTCTCTCCCTCCCTCCCTTCCTTCCCTCCCTCCCTCCTTCTCTCTCTCTTTCTTTTCTTTCTCTGAGACTAGGGTTTGAACTTGGGCTTCACTTTCTACAGCTTGACAGCTTGAGCCACACCTCCAGAACTTTCTTTCCCCCTCACTGGTTATTTTTTGAGATAGGGTCTCACTTTTGTCCAGATCAGCCTGAACCACAGTTCCCACCATAGCTGGGATGTCATGAGATGGGAGTCTCACAAAATATTTGCCTGGGCTGGTCTTAAATCATGATCTTCCTCATGTCCACCTTCTGAATAGTTTGGATTACATGCATGAGCCACCGAGCCCAGCTGCATCTGGGATTTAAATTACAGTCTGCATCTGTTATTTTACAGACCCTGGCTCCTCTTCACTGCAGATGCAGACAGGGGGAGGGATTCGTTTTCTGCCCCCAGCATTCAGCCCTGAGTGGGGGTGCCACTCTGCTGCTGACTGCATGGTTTGTGTGGAGGGAGGAGAAAAGTGGGTGGTAGTGATGTTATAGGAAAACAACTGAGTGCACACACTGAAAGATTTTCCTGAGCAATTAGTTCTTAAATGGGAAATTGTGCACCAGGGCAGATTCACCTGTTTAATGTGGGCCCCCATGCCCCACTGGAGTAAACTCCCATGGCACAGGCATGATAACAGGTTGGTGGCTATGGAAAGGATGACTTCTTACTTAGCAGGAGCCAGTCATACCTTTGAACTGAATTTGCAGGGGCCACGGGCTCACAATGGCCTTCCATGTGGTTATGGGTATGCATCAGTGTTTTTAAACATGTGTGTCACTTTGGATGTCCTTAGACAATGTTTGAGTCACAACTGCAACCCCCATTGCAGTGGGGTTCCCATGGGGACGGCTCTTGAAGGAGCTTTCAATTTTGATAAGGCTTTTAAACCCTGGCTGTGGATTTGATCTTTTTTTTTTTTTCCCATTTTCCCAGGACTGTAAACATCTGAGTCAATGTGGGGCCATACACAGCCTGGTCTTTAAGCATATTTTTGCAAACTTTGTGCTGCACACATCCTCTCCTTTGTCCCTTTCCCTCCCCTTCCTGTCTACATGGTAAAGCCCTTCTGTGTTCTAGAACCCGATGTTAAAAATAAGAAAAATAAATTGACCTTTCATTTTAGCAACCTCTCATCTAATCTCATGTTCCAGTCCACTTGATTCTTCTCTGTAGCAAAGCACAGCTGGCTGCTTCTTCATTTCTGGGACTTTCTCCATCCTTGACCTTGACTCTTTCTCTGCTCCAGGTCCTAACCTGTGGCCTTTACTCAAATGTTCTGCTCCCCTCCCTAGGGTCTCACAGGCCTGCATGGCTGAGATCAGCATCCCTTGGGAAATTTTCCCTGGCCGATGGAGGAGGGGACCCTGCCTAAGAATCTGACCTGTTGCAAACACAGTCCTCCCTTATATCCTCAGAATAGGCTCCAAGATCCCTAGGGGATATCAAAATCCTGGGATATGCAATCCCTTATATCAGATGATGGAGTCTTTGTATATAATTGGTGCACATTCTCCCAGATTACTTGTAATATCCAATACAAATGCTGTGTGAATTGTCTTGTTATGGAATAATGACAAGGAAAAAAGTCTGCATGTGTTCAGTACAGATGCACTTTTTAAAATATTTTCAACCTCAGTTGGTAGAATCAGGGATGTGGAACCTGTGGATACAGAGGCTGACTCTATAAGAAAAGTCATGCTTTTGAAGTGTTTTCTAGCCCCTTATATTCCACCAAGCAAAGGCTCAGGACAGACAGGATTTAAACAAAGGAAACTCAGGGCCTAGTCTGGGTGGAGAGGAATCAACATTTCTGTGGCTTGTGCTGCAAGAATGGGGAGCTTTTTCTCTGCAGCTAGGAGGCAGGGGGTGGGGACGGGCATTGGGAAGAGATTTGGTTCCAGCTGAAAGGAAGAGGCTGGGCACCCCAGGCAAACTCTGTGGTGGAGGTGGAAAAGGAAGGGTTGGAGCAGTAACTGGATTTTGTGTGTGTGTGCTGTTCTGTTTTTGTTTTTTCCACTTTTATTGCATTTATGTCTTTGAAATTTTTACTTATTTGTTTTGTGGTGCTGGGATGGAACCCAGGGAGCCTCATACCCCCCAGCTTTATTGCACTGCAAATAAACATTGTGCACCTTAAAACCAAGCTCTCTGACTTTCCACCTTCCCCAGTTTCCAGAGGCAATGAGGTCACAATACTACCTGGACAGCGACAGCACTAAAGGGCCCAGCTGAGAAGGTGGAAGTAGGTGTGAGCCTAAGATTTTTCCAGAAACTATTACACATTCAAAAATGCTGAGTTCATGAAATTTTCTATCAAGTTCATTTGAGAAGAACATTTTTGATTTATTTTAATTGGTGACAAACATTTTTTTTGGTAAGAAAACTATACATTTGGAGGGGGGGGCAGGGAGGAGAAATGACCCAAACAGTGTATGCACATGTGAATAAATGAATAAAAAAAAAAGAAAACTATACATTTAAAGTGTATGTCATGATTTGACATGTGCACCTTGTAACATGAGAACAACAATCAAGCTAACTAAAAACTGCATCACTCACATGTGTGTGTGTGTGTGTGTGTGTGTGTGTGTGTGTGTTGGGAACACTTAAGATCTGCTGTCTTTGCAAATTTCAAGTATACAGCAGAGCTTTTTTAGCTACGGTGTATATTAGATCCTCAGTCTACATCTATCCTAATACCGAAAGTCTGGGCCCTTTTCAAGTAGAAAGGTATTTGGATTTTAGCATCCTGCTCTGAACTCCAAGCCCTCTATGGTGACAATTCCCTGCCCATCAGCACAAAGCTTCAGTACAAATCTATCATCCACACATTCTGCATTAGAGGAGGTGGGGATGACAGAGGGGGACAACAGCCTTGGGCAGAGTAGCTAAGGGGGGATCGCTAACCTATTGGACATCAGGAGAATGCAAGACATTCCCTTGAGAATTCTCAGGAGTCCCCAAAGAGGGTGATGGGGGCTTGAGCCAGTGCGTTTGGCCGTTAAGTGTAGTGCCAGAAGCCCAGGCCAGCTGGTTACTTATTCTCAGTGGGAAGCCTAGCAAGAACTCCACACCTCTCCCGAGCTTTCGCTGCACTGTTCAGAGGAGCGGGCGCTGTTCTGCCCTCCACTTGAGGTCCCCTGCCTCCTGTCAGTTCCTCACATTCAGGGAGACTGGGAACTGCTGCCTTCCTGGGTTATCTTTCATCCACTCCAGTCCTGTCTCTCGGTGCTGCTGGGCCCAAGTGGTGCCAGAGATGTGCTGAGACTCGAGTTCTAGGCCCCAGCCCAGACACCAGGGCTTCCACATTTCAACTCCAGCCACTCACCCTCTGTACCAAATAAAGTCACAGTAAAGGTGAAGGGCAGAGAAAGGAGGTTTATTATGTGCCACCCAAGGAGGCAAAGTCAGCACTCAGCCCAGGCACTAGAGATTTAGGTTTAAATAGACAAAGAATTGGGGTGGGGGAAAGAGTTACATATAACTATTCAACAGTCCTGGTCACAGATGTGTTCCCTTGGGTCGTTAGCTCAGTCCTTGCTTTGGGAGGGTTCTGAAGAAGTTATTCCTGTCATCACTGGTCAGATAAACAAGTCATTGTCACCCGGTGGGTGGTCTGTCCTCTGCTCTTTCTTTCCCTGGGGATAGCTTCCTCTCTCCCTCCTTGTAAACATAAGTCCTGTCCTTCTTGGGTTCAAGGTGGCTGCAAGAGTGAATGACTCAGAGCAAAGGCCACCAGGTACAAAATGGAGACAGAGATGTCAAACTTTTCTTCTGCTTTCAGTTAATTCACAGGACCAAGTAAGGAGTCAATGCTTTTCATCAAAAGCAGTTTAGGTACCTCAGTTTGCTGCATGTGGACTCTGCCTCTGGCTCCCAACTCACCCAGGTGTGGTATGACAGGTCCCAACACCTGTCTGAAGCGATTCTTTCATCTATCATGTGGATGGTGATACCTGCCCCCAGGACTGTAGGAGAGGATGCAGATGAGTTAGTTCTTGCTGTCGCCACCCAGCCTTCAGGTGGGCCTTACGCCATCAGACAGGATCCCAGTCCATGTCAGACACGAAGCACTGTGCCCAGCTCTGAGAAGGAGAAGCTGCCAGGAGTTATGGGTGAGATCAGAGCCCTGCCAACTTTGTCTTTTCTAAGGCAGGCCCTGGCATCCTAGCACTCTGGCAACCTGGCAACTCAGGGCCTTTAGCAAAGCAGAAAATCCCACAGGTGGAGGAGGCTGTGCAGCAGAAGGCTCTGGTACCCAGAACCCATCCTTGGCCCACACCCAGGATGCAGGGTCTTCAGCAAACAGAGAACAAAATGACCTGTTCTCCCCATGGTGGTGGCCAGGCTCTCAGGGACTCCAGGCCTACTGAGTTTCTGCCAGCAGCACACACCCTGGGGACCTCTGTTGCTCCCCAGAAGGTGGATAGCCCCAGAGAATCTCTGTCCTCTCCTCCCCTACAAAGTATGAGTAGGGAGGAGGGCTGGGTCTCCCTGAGTTCCCCACAGTAGACTGAAGCCCCCAAGATGAGAGAGGCTCCGTACCCCAGTGACCAATCACAACAGGGACGGGCTCACTCAACAGCTTTAGACTGTGTCCTGCCAAGCAGACCACGGGAATGGGGAGGTGGGACATGGGGAAGAGTGGTATAACAGACTCCAGACTCCACTCCGTCTGCCGAGCAGACAGTGAACATGGTGTTGGTGATAGAGTCAGGTGGACTGGGCTCGGCTTGCCCTAACTGGCTGCACAAAGTTTCCCAAGTCCCAACCATATTAGCAGACTTGTAATGTCTTTTTGTTTTGTTTATTTGTTTTGATTTAGGGGGGGTTTTCTTGGGAGGGACAGGAGCTCATATATAGACCAGACTGTTTTAAAACTCTCCATCATCCTGGTCTCAGCCCCGTAGTGTTGGGATTATAGCCATGCTCCACTGTGCCCGGCTCGACTGATAATGTTGATTGACATCCCACACAAATTCCAGACTGAGCACAGTGACTACCACCTGGCATTGCCTAATGGAGCAGCAAGATTTTCACCAGATGGATTCCATTGAAAAGGATGAAGCACCACCCCCAGCTGACTTAACAACAACCCCCAAAAGATAAAGGACTTCAATGACTGCTGCTACTAACTTCAGGCAGTCCTTGGTTCAGGGGCTGGAATGATGCTTCAGGTGTCTCCTCTTTGTCTATCCCTTGGCTCCAGATCCCACACTTCCCATCACAGCTGCAAGACATCTGCACAGCTGTCTGACTTAGTCCATTGAGTACTGCTAACACAGCAGGCTGAGGCTGAGCAATTTGTAAAGGACAGAGAGCTATTTCTTTCTGTTCTGGAGGCTGGGAAGTCCACATCTGACCAAGGCCCTCTTGCTGCATCATCCCTTAGTAGAAAGCAGACAGACTGGGTGGCTGGAACAAGAGTGAGAGCCAGGGTACCACTGAGTGTGGGGGGGGAGCCCACACCCCCAATCAGGAACCCACTGCCTCAGCCACCAACCTCAGAATAACAGCATTAATCCATTTACAAAGGCGAAGTCCTCATGGTCTAATCACCTCCTAACAGCCCCACCTTCCGACTAGCATTGGGAATCAGGTCTCCAACACATGAACCTGGGGGGACACTCAAACCACACACCCTCCCATTGTAAGTCCAACAGCAAATATGTAAATGCTTCCTCCAAGGTTAGGGCTACAACCCCAGCTCCAGGCACAGACCCTGGTTTGTTCTGCTCCAACAGGCCTGTCCCTGCCCAAGGTTTATGCCAGCCCTTGAGTCAGGGAGGGAGTGGGACATGGATGTGCTGACAAGTGGGGCCAGACCTCCCTCCAGAGACTGACAGTGAGGATCCCTTGTGTCTTAAGACTGAAGGCAGAGTGGATCCCCAAAACAGAATAAGGAGCTCTTACCGGAAGTAGGGTAACCAAGTGCTGGTCAGGAAGACATTGTCCTTTACTGGCAGTCCTCACCCCCATCTTGCAGCAGGATCACATCTAATAAAATATGAGCAAATCCCCTGCCATTCATCATGGAAACAGGCCCCTTCCTGGGAGAGCCGGGACCAAGGCTGTCCTCGTAACAACGGAAATCCAATTATCTTCTCTCCAGAAAGAGAGGAAAAGAGCAGAGAGTGCTTTCTCTAATTAATTGGTTCTGTTGCTTGTGTTGGGCTTCTCAGGGGGCCTGAGATCAGCGTTGTGGGTGGAGGTGAACTGGGGACAAAGGCTTTGGCTGCCCACGGCCTGCCATCACTGAACTCAGCACAGGCCAATCCCAGGGCAGCAGTGCCCTTGTTGCCAGCACTCATGGGAGAGGCAGGGGGCCCTGTCTTCCCTTTCTTTATTCTAACACCTGGGAAAATGTCCCCACTCTGGAGCTGATGAGGTAGGCCGTTAAGGGCAGAGTTACTGGCTTGCTTGCTTTTCCTGGCTCATACATTCACTTTCTCACTTGTCCCTTTGGCTTCTGCAAGTCCTCTCCCCTGCCTGCTTGGCCATAAGTCCAATTCCTTTTGTGAAATTCCTGGGGAGGACCTCACAGGGACTCTTCAAGTCACCCAAGCTGCATGTTGTAGCTTTCCCTAATCCTGGAACCACTGCAACCTCCCCACCAGCAGCCACCAGCCATGGCCACTTTCTAATCTTGGCTATGCTACCCTGGGTAAATGGCTCCCCAACATTATCTGCATCCTAACTCCAGAATCCCTTTATGGGCTTTTGCAGGTGTGATTAAGTTCAAGTTCCTGAGTTGGAGAGCTTTCCTGAATTATCCTGGTGAGTCTGGTATAATCGATCACAAGAGTCCTTATGAGACGGTCTTTTTTTTTTTTTGTGGTATAGGAGTTTGAACTCAGAGCCTCATACTTGCTAGGCAGGTGCTCTACCACTTGAGCCACTCCACCAGCCCCAAGACAGTCCTTATAAGCTGGTAGAAGGCAATGTGAAACAAATGCAGAGACTGGAGTGATGTGGCTATGAGCCAATGCATGCCTGCAGCCTCTGGAAACTAGAAGAGTGGGGAGAAAAGTACCCCAAGATCCCCAGAAAGAATCAGCCCTGCCATTACCTTGATTTTAGCCTCAGAAGATAATCTTTGAACTTCTGACCTCCAGAACTGTAAGAGAAGAACTTCATGCTGTCAGAAGTCATGATGTTTGTAGTAACTTGTTATAGCAACAACAGGAAACTAATACACTGGTCCGATTGACTTCTGTGGAAAGCAGATGGGTTGCCATGCTGGAAAATGATTTGGCCCCCTTTTGAATCGCACCTTACAATGGGGACCTGAAAGCAGTGCTGCTCAAGTCTCCATATTTGTGGAGCTTAAGAGAAGCAGAGCTGTCCGTTATTTTTAATGAGTTGATGTCAGAGAAGGTCTGACCTGCCACCCTGCTGTCCTAGCTCCTGGCATCCCCTTGCATGGCTAAGACATCCTCACTTTGGACATTTAAGTGGCCCAACATGTCCACTTTAATTTAGTGAGCTCTACCTGGCCTGTTTGCCCTGTGATGTATTGTAGTCATGGGGCTCATCAGGCCCTGAGCTGAACAAAGACCTTGAAATGACCTCAAAAGGACCATTAGGGGAAAGGTTTGCTATTCATGTGTAAAGCATCATCCTCAGATATGAAAAGAGGAGTTGCCTGGACAGCAGGGAGACCAAGTTTAGCTCCCTAAACTGGGCAAAGAGGGATACATGCAGCAGGAGGTAAAAAATAAGGTCCATTGTAGCTAAGCCTGAGTCTCACTATCTCCTCTATTCAGCCACACATCCCTCTGCCGCTTGGGAAAGATCATTATAATAGCCCTAACATCTACTGAGCACCAGCTAAAGGCCAAGTCCAAAGTGCTTTGTGTGCAAGACCTCATTTAATCCTTACCATGTACCCTGAGAGGATGGTAATATCACTATTCCCATTTTACAGATGAGGAGATAATGGTCTACCTTAATCCAAGCCTTGGAATCAAATAATATTTGGAAAGTGTCAGGTGCAGTCACACTTAATTGTTGGTAACTGATAAACACTAAAATTTCAGTGGCTTCAATTTTTCTCCCATTTATATAAAATTCACCTGGCGACTGTACTTCATGTGATCATTTGGGGATTTGGACTCCTTTTTAAGACTGCTATCCCCAACACCCTCAGAGTCCTATTCTGTCCATGAATGGAAAAATAAGAAAGGGTTTCTGGTAAGAGGTGTTTCATGAGCCAGGCCTGGAAGTGGTGACACCATTTCTGACCACATCCCGTTGGCCAGCCCTCAGTCATATGACCACACCTGGCTGCAAGGAAGGCTGAGAAATGTAGCTAGCCATGTGCCCAGGAGGAAAGGGGCTGGAAACACTGCCACTGCCTCAGAAACTTAGGGAGAAGAATCTCTAATAAGCCCCCAGTTTCTAAATTAGGTCACCACAGAAATGATGAGTCCATGCATATGTGGTTCACTCCACACCTGCTAGCACAGCCAAGATGAAGAATGCTGACAGCACCAGATGCTGGTGAGGACATGGAGCAGAGGACCTCTCACTGCTGCTAGGAATGCATTTTGGAAGACAATTCAACTATTTCTCATAAAACTAAACATACTCATAGCATATGATCCAGCAGTTGTGCTCCTTGGAATTAAAAGGAATTACTCAAAAGAATTAAAAACAAAAATCTGCACACAGATGTTTTTAGCAGCTTAACTGATAGCTGCCGTACCCTGGAAGCAACATAAGATGTCCTTCAGGAGGTGAACAGATAATTAAAATGGGGCCCATCCAGACAATAGAATAGTATTCCATGCTAAAAAGCTATGAAAAGGCATAGTAGAATCTGAAATAAATTACTAAGTGAAGTTGTCAATCTGAAAAGGTTACATAATCTGTGAGTCCAACCATATGACATCCTGGCAAAGGCAAAACTATGGAGACAGTAAAATGATCAGTTGTTGCCAGGGATTAGGAGGAAAGGTGGGAGGGATGACCTAACAGAGAATAGAGAAATGTTAGGGTGGTGAAACTACTCTGTAAGATACTATACTGGTGGGAAAATGTCCTTACAAATTTGTCCAAACCAAGAGGGAATTCCACTGTAAACTGTGAGCTTTATATAGACAGAGCATTAATGGGGATCAGTGTACCTCTCTGTTGTGAGACATTAATGGGGAAGATGTGCTTGTGTAGGGTAGAGTATATATGGGATCTCTGAACCTTCTGCTCAATATTGTTGTGAGCCTAAACTGCACTATAAATGAAGTCTCTTAAAAGGAGGGAGATGAGATGACCAGGGGGAAGGTGGACAATTAGATCTGTGCATTGTAAGTTCAAGAGTCAGTGGTATGCTTGTTGAACCCTTAGTTCAGGGTCAACTAGAGTTAAAGAGTAAGGCACTGGGAGCCTCTGAGAGAAGTTTAAGACTTACTGGTCTCTACTCGCATCCAAGGGTGATCCCTGGGCCCAAATTGAGCATATCAGATCTGGTGTCATTGTCTCTACAGTTGTTACAGTTGTCCCAGTCATCAGAAACACCTGTAATGAATGAAAACTGTTAAGACAGATGGGGAGGCATGTGTACCAAGACTCTGATCTATGTCAGAATTCTCCAAGGAGAGAGGAATGGTCTATCCATCCCTCTATCTTTTGCATGTTTTCTTACTGTTTTTCCTCATGAAGACACAGTACATGTGCAAGTTATTGGGCCTCCTTTGTTTCTTCAGTTCATCAAACTCACAATGAGTAGAAGAGATGCCAAAGGCTGAAGTTTTGTAAAGAAACAAGGGACTTTGATTTCAGCTTTGAAGAAAAAGGGAAACCCATGGCTCTTGACTCCTATGTCCATGAGAGGCAGGTCCACACTGCTAAGAGGAGCCTGCAAGGCCTCTCTGCATGGCCCAATCTAAGACACAGGTACACAGGGTGTCGTCAGGGTCTTTCTTCCTTAACAATATGTATGCAACCTCCACAATTTAATAGGATAATATTTTAGGACAGGGTCAATTTTACCTGTTTCTCACTAGTACAATTCTTCCTGAATCCTGTGTTTCAAGTCAGCCAGTATGTAGAGTATCTACTCTGTACTTGTTCACACACTTACGAATAAGACATGCACTAGCCCTCAAGGAATTCACAGGCTACAAAGGAGACATGGGTGAGGAGAACCAAGAGACTGCTGACAGCAATCATGATTCAGATACTGGTTGAGAAGAGAAAAGATGCCTTGCTGGTACTCAGGTAGCCTTAAGACAGGAATCCAGAAATACTTCAATCCAGCTCCCTGCTCAGTTTCCTTTCTGCAGATTTCAAAGCAAGAGAGCTGTCTTCGAGGAGCAGGAGCTAAGAGGAAATTGTAGGAGCACTGAACTGGGCAGTTGTCTGATGTCAACAACCCCGGCCATCTCCTTAAGAGTGCAGATCCTTGGGTTTACCTGCACTGAAACAGACAGCTGAGCTGGGAAGTCTTAATGAGCTCTTCCCCAACAGATCACCACTCCTTTCCAAATCTAAATCTCAGGCCAGTATGAGATGGGGCCGCTGGGTAGTGAGAATGGTGATCAGGCCTCTTATGCACATTCATACACTAGCTTCCTGGGAAGGGACTGGGGTCTGTGTCCTGAGAACCAGGTTCCATCTGTCCGGGACCAGAAAGCCAAAGGACACAGTGTCCTGGATGCTGATCTTTGAGGTGCAGTCCCTCCTGGCTCCCAGGAGGGCCCTAGCTGTCATTGATTAGTACCCCATCCTCTCCTAGGGTAGAGCTAGAAAGGAGGGAGGAGAGAATGGAAAGGTTCCTCCCTCTACAGGTCTTGTTCCCATTCTACCCACATGTATGACTCAAACCAGAACTCCTGTGACTTAGCTAGTGTTACACAGCTATTCCATCCCAAGACCACCAGATCAAAGTCACTATGTACGTCACTGCATAGCAAAGAGTGTGCAAGGAGCTTTGAAGTAAAATGAAAAGAGCTGTCAACTCAAAGAGGAATGGGAGACAGGGGTGGTGGGGACATTACAATGGGTCTCCCAAATGGGAATAGAGCAAACAGCATTCCTGGTAGACAAATCCTGGATAGGGCAGGAAGTCCAGTGCATGTTTCTTGCTAGGGTTTGGATACGGTTTGTACCCCAAAGGTTCATGGTGATGTTGGGAAGTGGTAGAACCTTTAAGAGGTGGAACTAGTGGGAGAGATTAGATCATGGTACACCATCTTGGAAGGTCTCATGTGAGTGGATTAATTCTCATGACAGCAGGTTGTTACAAAGCAAGCCCATGCAACATGTTTGGCCTCTCTTGCCAATGACAACTTCCCTTTCTCTGCCATGTTGTGATATAGCCAGATGGTGGCACCATGCTATTTGGACTTTCTAGCCACTAGAATCATGAGCCAAAGAAACCTATTTTCTTTATACATTACTAAACATCAGGTATTTTGTTATAGCAACACAAAACTAAGACACGTCACCAACAGCAAGTCCTCACACAGTGTCTGGGACCCATACTGTACCTAGGGCAAGACCCAGGAGATGAGCCAGGACCTAAATGTTGTATGAAGGACTTTGGATGCCATTCTGTAGTTGCTAGGAGCCACATCAAAGGCTTATAGAAAGCAAAGTGATATTGTCCCATGGGTGATTCTAGCAATGCAGAAGGTGGGAGAGGCTCAAGATGTTCTGTTGGACAAGAAAGAGACCAGAGCCAGGGCCATAGCAATGGAGACAGACAGGAGCTGGCCAGTGTGAGAAGCCTTTTAGAGGACTGACTAGTGGAAGTAACAGACTACATGACGAATGGAGGGAACAAGGGGAAAAAGGAGGAAGCTGGAGATTATAGCTTGGGGTCCTGGTGATAATGCAGTAAGACCAGAACCAGAAGGAAGAAAGTGGGACAGGATCAGACAGTGAGTGATCTGTTTAGAACCACCCAACACTTGCTGAAAGGTGACTGCTGTATTTTGTCAGTTCTAGAAAACATTCACTCACATTCACATCTCTAAAATTGGAGTGTCTTACACTGATGTTTCCAGAAAGCCAAGCATCATAATTCAGTTGGCATCACTTTCTTGTGCTTAGTGTGCATCAAAAACATGTTCTCGCTGTCAACTGCACCCTAGATTGCTTGAAATGGTCCTGAGACACTAGGGTTGGTGGCTGTGGGAAGCACTGGAGGCTAGAATTCTCAGCTTTCTGCTGCTGTGCAGCTCTTAGGTGACCTTGGGTACAAGTTCCATGTCTTCTAGGGACACAGTGCCTTTGTATCTAAAATGGGGCTGGTAACTGGAAAGGACTGTTTTTCAGTCAAAGGAGCTATCCTTGACTCCCTGATCAAGCCCAGGAGATCTGCAGTGTAAGCTACTCTAAGCTAAGCCCATTTTAGAGTCAGCACCTCCTCTGCCAGCTGTACACATTGTCTTGTCCATGAAAAAGCCTCTCAATACCATAAATGTCCATCAACTGATAAATGGACTATTTTAAAGAAGGAAAACATAGCCATACAATAAAGTAGATTTCAGCCATAAAAAGGAATGAAGTACCAATTCGTGCTGTAGCAAGGATGGACCTTAAAGATATAATACCAAAGCTAGTCACAAAAGGCCGCATATTATATCACTCCATTTGTATAAAAATATCAAATCTGTGAAGATAGAAAGCAAATTAGTAGATGAGTAGTTCAGGGAGGGGAGCTAGAGGAACTGCAGGCTGATAGCTGAGGATGCTGAAATTCTCTTGGGTGGTGATGAAAATGTCCTAAAATTGGTCATGGTGAGAGTTGCCCAACTCTGTAAACACACTATAAAGCCCACTGAATTTTATACTTTAAAGGGGTGAATTGTAGGGTATGTGAATTATGTCTCAATAAACTGTTCTTTAAAGTAGTCACTCTGCCTCTGCTTTTGAGAGCTTCCTTTTCTTCCCAACTAGCAAGTCTTATAAACTTCTAAGTGTTTAACTGATCCATGGAGTTGGGGCAAAGGAGAGGGCCCTGGAGCCAGGGATGTAACCGTAGGCCTTAGTGTGAGGCCTACATCACCCCACAGTGATGTGGTGGTCTCCTGGGAAGAGACGTATCCGCCTGTCCTCCACACTCTGCACCTCCCACCCCACTGGGGGGTTGGGAGTCAGCTGCCATGGAGGGCTACTAGCAGAGTGCTGTAGAGAGAGAAGAAATGACTTTGCAACCGTTCTGGCTCAGAAGGTCTGTCGTGGGGCAGGATGCTCTGGCTAGAGTGAGATAAGAGCAAGCATTTGCAACTGCAGGATCTGTAGCCTGCTGGTGTGGATTCAAATCCTGAGTCTCCTCCTTCAAGGTGAACTTGGATCACTAATTCAGGCTTTCTGTGTCTCAGCCTTTTCATCTGGATCAGGGAGACTGGAACCATGTCTTCTGTTGAGGGTTTTATGAACTGGGGCAGGACTGGGGTGAGAGCGAGGGACCTAGAATGTAACATTTAAGGAGGAACCCACTTACTGCTCGCACAAAAGAGCACCTCCATTGATTTTGTAGACCACCCTCAGCCTATTCTCCATTATCTCATAAAGACTTATTGAAAGAAGAGCTTTGCACAGTGCCTAGCAAACTGAGCTCTCAGTGGGGTCAGAATACACAGTAGTTATGGTTGAACTCTTAAGATCCTGGGAGCTGGACTTCCTTTTTCTTTGTACTCTTCTAAGCTATTCCATGATTCCAAAAGGCTACTGAAAGTGTGAGCCTTGGCCCAGGTAACTAAGGTATCTACATTACTTTGTTCTGCCTACCTTTCAGGTAAGACTGAGGGATGGGAACCCTGGTCACAAGGAAATTCTATCCACCTGTTTTCTTCTCATGGCTCCACCCCCTTTCCCTCCCTCTTCTTTCTTTCCATTTGAAGTTCTCTAATATTGTACCAACACTCCTTCTGTTTCTACACACCGATTCTCCCTTCTCATCCCACTCATTCCTCAGTTTCAGGATTTAACATTCTCTGAGATATTTACATATTTGAAGCTTCCCAAAGGGGAATTTTCAGAAGGGAGCGAAAAATGCCTTGGGGAGAGAAGCAAAAAGCAGCCAGGGCTGCTTGCCAGCAACATTTTACCTCTCTCCCACCTCCCTCCCCAAGCCTGAGATCTGGAGGGCTGCCCTTGCTTCTATTGTGGAGAACACAAAGCAGAATCATTCTGGTTCTTTCTTCCACTCTCCTTTTTTTCCTCAGGCTTCCTTGGTACTATCTTAGCATAATTTTCCTCCATGTCAATTTTTGGTTTATTCACTCATCTTTTTATAAAAAACAGAGATTTATTTTGGCTAGTGGTTTCCGTGGTGATAGTCCATGGTCAGCTAGCTCCATTGCTGTGGGCCTGTGGTGAGACAGAACATCTTGGCAGCAAAAGCATGAGGCCAAACAAAGTTGTTCACCTTATCATGACCAAGAAGCAGAGAGAATGACAGAGAGGAAGGAGCCAGGGACAAGATATCCTTCAAAGTCAAGCCCCCGGTGACCTATTTCTTCCACTGAAACCCAATCTATTACGTCTCCATCACCTCCTAATAATTCCATCCATCAGATTGTGACTACATCAATGGATTAATCCATTGAAGAAGTCAGAGCCCTCATGATCCAGTCACCCTCAAAAGGCCCCATCAGTTGGCAACCAAACCTTTAGCACATGAGCCTTTTGAAAGAAACTTCATACTAAAATCATAATACTCTATCTTGGGCCCCAAAAAGTTCATGCCATCTCATAATTCACAGTGCATTTAGTCCTCTCCCAAGACCCCTAAAGTTTAAACCATCCAAGAATTGCTCAAAAGTTCAAGTTCAAAGTCTCCTTTGAAACTCAAAGAAAACTCTTCACTATGAGCCCCTATAAAATCAAAACAGAAGTTACACACTCCAGCTTATAGTGGTAGGGCAGAGTACATATCCCCATACCAATAGGGCAAACATTAAATCCTGTAACTCCAGGGTACCTGGCGGTGTGATGTGAGCCCTGAAGGGCTTGGACAGTCCCAACCTTACAGCCTTGCTAAATGCAGTCCACATGGCCTTCTTTGAGCCTCACTACACCCACTGCCTACAGATTTCCTCAGCAGACTTTTTTTTTGTGGTACTAGGGCTTGAACTCAGGATCTTCACCTTGAGCCACTACACCAGTCCTATTTTTGTGAAGGGTTTTTTGAGATAGGGTCTCATAAACTATTTTCCCAGGCTGGCTTTGAACCACAAGCCTCCTGATCTCTGCCTCATGAGTAGCTAGGATTACAGGTGTGAGCCACCAGCATCCAGTTCTCAGCAGCCATTTGATGTTCCAGGCATCTCCAACTTCCTGGGGTCTCCATTCAGCTTCACTCTCAAAACTTCACACATCAGAGGCTGCCCACAGGAATTCCAACTGTGCTACACATTTCCTAACCTCCCAGACTTTTCTTTGAAATCTGGGTGGAAGCCTCCATGATCCTAAAGCTCTCACATTCTGCATGCCTGTGAACCCAGCATCAGGTGCATGATGACAAGGTTTGCTAACAACTTTGGTAGTAGGTATAGCCACTTGGACCATGATTACAGTGGTCTCTGAGTGCTTGGATGGTTGAGCATGATGAAATGCATCCTAGGGAAATAATTTCCTATGTGATCCTATGTAAACAGGGTGCCTAGTGATGCTTTCTTCTCAAGGGGAAGTCTTTTAAATGAGTTTACACTTTTACACCCTTAAGCATGCAGTGTGTGGAGTCTCTCTGATTCCTAAGGTATCTTCAAATCATCATATGTCCCTTTGCAAAGTATTTGGCTTCTTTTTAATGGTACTAATCTCTTCAGAAACCATGTCTTCCTTAGTTCTATGTTTTCACAGACTTTTTTGAGCAAACTGAAAACATTTCCACTCTCTTTCTTCTTCACTGTAAACCTGGTTAAAAGAATCTAGCAGTCAATATCCATTCAAGAATCTAAAAGCTGGGATGCTTTAAATTTACCACTGCCAGATTAACTAGTCCACCCTTTAAATCAGTCTCACACAAAGTCTTGGGGTAGGGACAAACATAGACAAGTTCTTTGCCAGAAGTTAATGTATAAGGTCTCCAGTTCAATTCCTAATGGAGTTCTCACTCCCATCTGAAACCTAATAAAAAGTCTTTACTCTCTACATTCCTATCGGCATTCTGGTCTGCAGGGCTCCCATCAGAATCACCCATTAAATTCTGCTTGCAGTATTTTTAGGCTTTCTTTAAGCCCATCCCTCCAAAGTTTCCCAAATTCCTCCCACAAACCAGCTCTAAAGTCTCTTAATCATGTGGTCAGCTAGTCACAGCAACACCCTTACTTCTTGGCACCAATTTTCTGTTAGTCTTTTTTTTTTTTCTTTAATCACTGATGCAGGATATCTGAGAAAAACTTAAGGGAGGAAGGATTTATTTTGGCTCACAGTTTCAGAGGTTTTGGTCCATGGTTGCTTGACCCTGTTGTCTCTAGGCTTATGAAGAGGCAGCAGGAACATGTCACAGAAACTGTTCACCTCATGGCAGTGAGGAGGCAGAGAAGGCTCAATCATTCATTTTCCCCCCCAATAAGCACAGGGCAATATGGTGCTTAGCACTGTCAGTGATCTTTCAAGGTTGAGGTTATCCCTGCTTTATAGTGGGAAAATTAAATAGCAGAGATGAATAAGACACAATTATTGACTCCAAGGAATCCAAATGCTAGTAGAGACATCTTCCTAGTGTGTCCCCATAGCTTAGGTCATAGCCAAGTCATTGTTAGCATCCCAATTTTGAACAAGAAAAGAAAGTCCTAAAAGATTTTAAGAAACTTATTTCCATAGCTGGGTGCCGGTGGCTCATGCCTATAATCGTAGCTATGCCTTGGGAGGCAGAACTTGAGAGAATCATGGTTAAAGACCAGCCAGGGAAACAGTTAGTGAGACCTCATTTCATCCAATGGGCGTGGTGGCACATCCTGTGTCATCCCAGCTACATAGGAAGCATGAACAGAAGGATTGTGGTCCAGGCATGATCAGGCATAAATGCAGTACCGTATTTGAAAAATAGCGAAAGCAAAAAAAGATTGGAGTGTGACTCAAGCAGTAGAGCACCTGCTTTGAAAGAGCAAATCCCTATTTCAAATCTCAGTACCACTCCCACCAAAAAAAAAAACAAAACTTATTTTCAGTCATGAAGCAGATTGATGGTATTCTTGGAACAGAACTTGGGTCTGTTGAAGTTTCTTGAATTTGTAAGAGACAAGGATGTTATCTTCTGTATTGGGAATATTTTTTAAATTTTGAATTAGCATACAATAATAATACAAGATTTTATTGTGAAGGGGATTTCATTGTGATAATTCCAGGCATACTTACAGTGTACTTAGAACAAGGTTCCCCCTCCATTGTTTTCCCATTTCTTCCTTTTGACTTCCCCATTTTTCAGTGTTTGGTGATTCTCATTATTCTGTCTTCAAACATATACATGGGACATACTTTGATCCTCTTCACACCTCCGTATCCTTTCCTTTCTCCCTCCCTCCATGCTTCTGCTCCCCACCCCAAAGTTCCTCCTTTCACATTCTTGCCTCTTTGTTATCATCATCATCATTTAAGGTCTACTTCCAAAAATGAGTGAGAACATGCAATATTTGGCTTTTTGAACTTAACTGATCTCATTCAGAATGATTATCTCCAGTTCTATCCATTTTCTTGAAAATGACATACCTTTATCTTTCTTTTTGGTGCAGTAATATTGCATTATATACACATATACAATATATTTTACATCTATAACATTTTCTTTATCCATTCTTCAGTTGCTGGGCACCTTGGCTGATTCCACAGTTTGGTTATTGTGAACAGAGCTGCAATAAGCTTGGGTGTGCAGGGGTCTCCCTTGTACATTGATTCACCTTCCTTTGGATATATGCCCAAGAGTGGTCTATCAGGGTCATGAGGCAGGCTACAATGTACCCCCAGCACAACAGTAATATAATGATAAAAAGCAATTTTAAAAATAAGACAGATCTATTTTTAGTTGTTTGAGGAGTCTCCATAGTGGTTGCACTAGTTTACATTCCCACCAACAGTGTATGAAGGTTCTTTTTCCCCAAATCCTCACCAGCATTTGTTTTTGGTTTTTCTGGTTGCCAGTCTGACTGGGGTGAGATGCTTTTGCCAAGGCACCATCATGACAACTCCACGCTTCAGAGAAGCATAACAGGCTCCTCCCTGGGGCTCCAGGATCACACAGCACAGCGCATCACAAGAGTACAGTGCAGGTGTCATATTTGGCTCTGCCCCTTGCCTGCTCTGCTGGAAACAGCTTTTCCATGTTCTTTTGGTGAAATTCCTTCCCCCACTTAATGCACAGGCTTTGTAAACTTGATTCCACTGCTGGCCCAAGACCTAAGGGTGTGATTAAATCAGGCCAAACAGCCCCCTAGCTCCTGGTTGCAGGTCTGACTTAGCCCAACATTCAGCAATTTTGTGATCTTTTCTGTGGCAGGGAAGTGATGGCCTTCTCACCACTGTGAGGGGAAACCACCTGACACTGGAGGAAGTGGCAGGAGGCGGAGGACAGGCTGCATGCTGAAGCCATTCTCTGCACCCTGGAAATGCCTCATATGGAGCCAAAGACCTCCCTTTGCTGCCTATGCCAGTTACAGGGGGCGCCTATCCTCGGAAGTGCAGAGTCCTGGCAAGCACAAAGCCAGCAGGTATACACCACACCGTTGTGCCTGAGGTCACACCTGATTGGACAGATCACTGATGAGGGAGCTCAGGCAGAGGAGAAGAGGAGAGCCACCCAAGTCGGGAGGATCAGGGAGTGCTTCATGACAGGGGCAGGATCTGAATGCATCTTGAAGACAGATGGAATGGGCCACATGCCGGGGCTCTTAAAGAACAAATTTAGTTCCCACAGAGTATCCATGTTGGAGTCTCCTGCTTCATCTCACCCCTCCATCCCCAGCTCTCAGGATCCCAGTCTCTCCAGGCTCCATCCTTTAAGACCTTCTGTTAAAGAGGCCCTCCTCTGACTCCTTAAGACCTCAACTCAAACACATTTCCAGACAGTGTACCCATTAAGAACCAGAGGCACAGTGCCCTAAAAGTATCATGGACCTCTGGGTCCATTTCCTTTTCTGAAATGTTTAATTTTGATATATTTTAAAATACAAAAAAATAGATAGAATAATAATATATATACAATGATGAATCCAGCCTAAATTATATCCATCTTTATACAAACATACCAACACAGCCACAAAATGATTTTTTGCATTTTTAGTGGTGAAGGAGACTCAGGAAGACAGAAGTATTCAAAGGGCCATGAAAATCATGATATGGCCATAGTGTCTGAGACCGCAGAAGACTTCCATCCTTCGTTGGAGAGGCATTATTTGTTTTTATAGCAATTGTTTGCATTTATATTTGCTTTTTCATTATTCTTCCTACATCACATACTCCATGAGCACAGGCAATTGTGTGTGCTGTGTTTGATTAAACGAATAAATGAACGGATGCATGGATGAGTGAATAAATTTTTGTTTTGAAAAATGTCTGTCCTTCTGCAGCTTCACAGACATAAAGCATCAAGACCCTTCCCAAGCTTCTGGCCTCCAGGACTGAACTCTCCCTTCCAGTGACCCCACACAGCAACTGACCTGTTAGGAAAAGCAGGCAGCACCTGACTCTCCATGGAAAAGTGACCCTGTCAGTTTTGGCCTTATGTCTCTCATCCTATCTTCATTTCATGGCGGTGCAAGGGAGAAGGGAGCAACTGTAAGCAGATTTATCTGCATTCGAGCATCACTTTTGTATGGGCTTCACCTTAGCTCACTTATTCAAAATGACACCGTCAAGGTTTATCACCTGGAAATTTGCCTAACCTTGAAGCTATTTTTCTTGGTGTGGTTTTGCAATGTCCTTGTAACTGTGGTTAGCTTGTTCATCATTCATTTATTTAATAGATAAATATTTATTAGCTCCTATTTCATGGATGCAGGAGATGATATTCAAGATAAGAAGTGAGAAGTGAGTGTTGATTGGATTCTAGCAAGTCCTTACACATGCTACCTTTCCATCTATGGCAAATGTCTGCTGACAACTTCCTTCTTGCTTCACTTGTGTCCTCATCTCTCTCTCTCTCTCTCTCTCTCTCTCTCTCTCTCTCTCTCTCTCTCTCTCTCTTTCTCTCTCTCTCTTTCTGTCTCTCCCCTCCACCCTGCCCTGTAACTCCTCTGAGTACTCAAAAATCTTCTCCTTCCATTAAGCAGAGTAATTCACTTCTCTCCACCTCTTGCTTCATTAAACAAGATCCATTCATTCTTTTCTTTATTCTTTTTTGCTTTCATTCTCCTTTGAAAGAAGTTGCATGGTCATGCAACAAACATTGTTTCTATCTCTCATACACTAAGCCCCACCTCTTCAAGGTTATGCAAGCCTTTAACACAGGTGCCAGTGCGGGATACTTACAGCAGCAGAGATGAAGGACCAAGTTTATAACACTTCGCAGGAACCCTGAACAGCTGCCTCAGAACTGGACTTCTTCTAATTTTTTATTAGCATATATTAGGTGCAGGGAGGGTCATTGTGACATTTACATATGCACTTACAATGTATCTTAATCAGATTCACCCCTCCACCATTCTCCCTGGTCCTTCACCCCTCTTCTTAGAACAATTTCAAAGGTTACATTGTTCGATTTTCGCATAAGTATACTAAGTTCATGGTCCATATTCACCCTCCTTCACCGTCTCCACTTACCCTCCCCTTCCACGGGTAACCATCTCTTTTAACCTTCTTGTTCTTTTTTTAAAAAGGATGTATAGTGATTGTTCAAGGGGGTTTTGCCTTGGTATTTCACAAATGTATATATCATACATTAATCAGATCAACCCCTTCTATTACTTACTCTTTCTCTGTCACCCTGAGAGCTGGACGTTCTTTTGAGGGTGATAGGGTGGCACAGAGGCATTTTGTGCAGGACAACTGCAAAGTCAGCTGCAGACTTTAGGAAGAGCTCCTAGGTGGGGCTGTGTGAATAGACCACAAAGAAAGAGAACAGAGACATTGAGGAGGTGACCAACCTGGGGAGTCCTTGGGAAGCAGCAAACTCAGAAGTTTTCTGGTTGCAAATATTGGTCAGAGACTGGGAGCCTAAAGATCCTGAAAAACCATCAAATCTTGCAAGAGCCGTGAGCAGAGTAGTCCCTGGCATTGGACTTGGGTATGTCCTGCAGATCCGCTTTTACTTAACTTCATGTCCTAATCAAGTTCAGTCAGTTCTCTGAGCCTTATTTTACTCATCTGCAAGGTGGGAGTATATTCTTGATTTTGGAGCACTATGGGGCTCTGCACATTAGTCCCAAGAAATACCGTTGTGGGAAGAAAGTCGGACAGCGAGAACAAGACTCAAACCCAAGTGGTTGGAGGCCAGCACCCTGGATCTCTCCCAAAATGGCTGTGGGATTTTTATGCCTCAGAATGCAAAGGCAAGCAAGCGGGAAGGACAAAAGCAGACATGGCAGTTAGCCTCTTGCTAGGAGGTTACAACATATCACTCTAGCACGTCTGTGAAACCTGGGCCCGGCCCGGGGAGGGAGCTTGCCTTCAGATCTTTCCCCTGGATTTCTTTATCAATACAAAGCCTTTAAAGCCAGGCATGGTGGTGGGTGCCTATAATCCCAGCTACTCAGGCATTGGAGGCAGGAGGATCTGAGCAAAATTAGTGAAATCCCATCCAAAAACCAAAATAAAGAGGGGCTGAGGAAAGTGGGAGGAAGTGGCGACAGTGGTCAGATGCTGCTATTTGGTGTAAATTGCAATTGATCAGGGATCGTTGCTCAGGCAGAAGTTAGAAGTGAGAGTCAGATGGATAAGGCTGCTGTTGCTGCTTTGAACACCTCAGAAGAGGAGAATGGATTTATCAGGACTGAAAAAGAAGAGAAGTCAAAGAAAACAATAAAAAGTCCTGCCCTAAGGCTCCTTCTCCTACCAAATGCAAGGATCACTCTGAGGAGCATTCACTCTGAGGATCACTCAAGGATTGCTCTAAAGATAAAGGGGCCACCAAGGAATGGAACAAGGACCATGGCCAGGATGAGACTTGGGCAGCAGCACCGGCTGGGTCTGAGCAGTGGCTCCCACTCCATCTCTGTGTCCAGCTGGGGGAGTAGTGCACGCAGCTCTCGTGATCACATCCCCTCCTGCTGCAACCTCACGATCTGATTGATCCTTAGCAAACTTATACCCTCCTAAACCTCAACCCCCGTGTGCTTCTCAGAGCAGATAAACTGCCTCAAAGAGAGGAAAGGGGGAGCCCGTCCTCAACCCACCAAAGTGGCCCTCAGGAATGTGGCCAAGAATCACATCAGGAGACATTTTCTTCCTGTGGGAAAATATAAAGGATTGGCGTGCCTCTAGAAAGGATGCAGCCTTACCTGTCAGAGGCCGTGCCTAGGTGGGGTTTCAGAATCCAGACGAATTGGGAAGGTACTGAAGCAAATGGATGGAGGACATATCAATGGCCAGGAGGTCACTTCTATGGCTGAGCTGCCCCCGACCTAGGCTACCCCCCCAAGCAGTTCAGCCCTCCTAGCTGAACACACTTCCCATGTGACACAGGTTACCCCCATTCATGAAGAGAGTGTCACTCTCCCAAGGCACAAGTCTTTCTTGTGCCAACAGTCTCAGCCTCACCACCAGCATAGACACATCAGCCATTCCAGACTCAACTCCTGATAAATGGGGCCCCCGAAGCTTGCCCCTGTACCTTATGTCCCACTCAGCTTAGTGTTGTCACTTCTCTATCCAAAGGAGGATCAGCAGGAGCAGTTTCCTCACCTGGGCAGGCCTTGAGGCAGCAATTGACACTGTTCCTCTGCAGGTGAGTTCCGGCTGTGTCCATATGGTGCCCTGTCGTTTTCACATGGTCTCAGTTCCTGAGAGTTCAGTGGCAGAGCCAGCAGGGACAAGCAAGCTTCCAGGTGGCAATGCCCCCAGCCTTTCCACAGATGACCTGGGGCCAGTCAGGCAACCTGGTCATACCCTTGCTGTTGTTGTGTGGTGTCCTGCAAGAAAGGGGTCCAAGCTGCTCGTCCTGAGAGATATGGCCTTTTGTCCCTTGCCTGAGTCCTCTTCAGATCTCTGAGTCCCTTCATGTTCATTGTTTTAGATGGGTCTGTCTTTCCATATCTTCATGCACACCCCTGCCCAGTGTCACCCTTGCTTTCTGAAACTGGTGAGTAGAGAAGAGTCACCACAGAGTCTGCCCCTCTCCTGCACCATTTCACCTGCCATTCATGGTGGTCCTGTAGGTCACGCTGACAATGAATGCCTTCCTTTTTCTTTCCTTTCATTGCCTGGTTAGCTTTCATTGCCTGGTTAGTGCTATAAAATTTGAGGTCTGTAACTTTGTAGCATTTTAGATAAGGTCGTGTTTGTACTTTGTAATGTAGAGTAAAAGAATTGAATAAGGCTTTGGATTGCAAAAAAAAAAATACAAACAAAAAGGGTTGGGGTCATAACTGAAATAGTACAGCACTTGCCTATCAAGCATGAGGCCCTGGGTTCAATCCCAAATACCACAAAAAGGAGAAAAAGAGAGAGGTGAGAGGGAGGGATGGAGGGTGGGTGGGAAGGAGGGTGGTGAGGAGGCAGGGAGGGAGAGAAGGAAGGAAAGAAGGAAGAAAGGAAGGAAGGAAGAAAGGAAGGGGAAGACTAGGTCCTTTAAAATCAATGTGGCAATGGATGCTCCTTTTGTCTTGTCTCCCTCACACCAAACTCCACCCTTTGTCCACATGAGGATGCAAATCCTCACTGGGTGATGTGAAGAAAAATGACTCCTATCAGTCTAGAATTTCATACCAAGAGCAGTGAATTATCCAGTCTAATTCCCCCAGTTGCCTGTGGGGAAGATTTATTATTGTCATCGCTGTCTTTCAAGTGAGAACACTGAGGCTCAGAGAGTGGAAATATTTCCCCAGCAAGGAAGGTGGCCTGGCCAGGATTCCTAACAACTGGCTCCACAGCCTACCTCTGACTGAGGGTCCCCAGGAAATGCCAGCATGACCCTCAGGTCCTATGGCCATTATCCAACAGGATGGACCAATCTTAGCAGACCAGACCACCTGCTGTTTGCCAAGATGGGCTGGGGGTAAAAGGTCTTTGCTTGAAGTTACTCAACACAGACCCCTGTGGATATCCAAGAGGTTGCAGCTCCTTCCTTTGGTATCTAAACCCAACAAACCTTCACCTCACAGGGCCCACCATCTTCTCAACTTTTTTGTCCCTGCCCCCATTACACCTTTTCCTCCCTTATACCCCCTCTGTCTTCTTTTCAAATGTCATAGCCAACCATCATCACTCCTTAAGACATTCTTAACTCCTTTGGTTAGAGGTCTGTGCTCATTTCAGGGTTGTTGAGCTTAAAAATTAACTGGAAAGCAAAAATCTATCTGGACTTCTATCATCTGGCTGACTGTATAACAAAGGCATTTCTTGGCTTCAGGACTGTATTAGTTTCCTCCTGCTGCTATAACAAATTAGCACAATCTTAGTGGATTAAAATAACACAAGTATGTCCTCTTACAGCTCTGGAGGTCAGAAATACAATGTCTGTGTCACCAGGCTGCAGTCAAGAGGTCAGAAGAGCTATTTTCTTCAGGAGGTTCTAGAGGAAGAACATGAGTCCTTGCCTTTTGGAGCTTCCAGTGTCCCCTGGTTTGTGGCCTCGTCCTCCAACTTCAAAACTCAGCAGTCCATCTCTGCTTCTGGCTTCACATCACCTCCTCCTCTGACTCATCCTTTGTGCCTTTTATGAGGATATTGTGAGTACAGAGATAATCTCCCCTTCCTGAGATCCTTAGCTTCATAACATCTGCAAAACCGTTTTTCCATGTAAGGTACAGGGTTTCAGGGACTAGATGTGGCCTCTTTGGGAGGCCATTATTCATCTGACCACAAGGACTAAAATATCACTGATATTTCTGGGGACTGGTCAATGGCCTTCTAGCACCCTTCATGCATAAGCAGTGAAGGAAGTTGATGGGCAGACCCAAGGTGGATCTGAATGGCTGTGTCATAGAGGAGCCTGGACTTCATGGAGCTCAGCCCTCGGGGACTCAGGGAAACCTTGCTTTGGTACACAGTGTTAGCCTGGCTAAGCTAGAATGTGCTCATGCAATTCCTTTCCCCCCAAATCCCAGAGGCAAAGTCCAGTGGGGTCTGGTGTCTCTCGAGAGTACATGACCCACAACTCAGCATCCTGGGGACTTTGAGCTTGTGACTCTGACAAGCCAACATGAGGCCTCCTCCATGTCTGCTACTGCAGAGGAAGAAAGACGCCAGGAAGACCATATGGGCTTTTAACTTCTCAGAGCTGAAATAGTCCTCACCATTCACATTTTATTGGTGAGGACTGGTCCAAGAGTCAGGCCCAACTACAGGAGACTGAGAAGTGTAATGTTCTGTGTGTCTGAAAAAGGAAGAGGGCTAGATGATGGTAACATGAACCATGGCCACCACCAGAGCCAAGGGATGCCAATCAGTCAGCAGCCATGGATGGATGGGGAGTGAGTACAGAGAGGCAGCCAAGCTATCTCAAGAGCAAGCTCCCATCGTGCACCACACTCTTCTCCTGATCCTCCCACACAACGACTGTTCTGACATCTAAGAATGCCAAACTCAGACCTTGGAAGAGAAAGAGCATTTTCCTTTGTCTTCAGATGTCACCACTTTCATTATGATGCCATCCTTACCCTGTCAGGGGCATGAGCAGAAGATCAGAATTAGCGGAAGAACTCAAAGAGGAATGGAGCCTTCAGACTCTAAATGTGCAACATTCTTTGATTCCCATTTCAACAAGGCAGCTACAGTGAAAAAGATGATTTCTCGCTTTGTGGCAGAAAGGTCAAAGCAAGGGAATTCACAAAAGAGCTTTTGGCATTTGGAGATGGACAGATGTGGGATACAGAGTGCCAGCTCCTCCCTGTCTTGTTCAGCCTCCATGACATGAGCTGAGGGCTTGGAGCCTCATTTTCCCCATACAGTAGGCCCTTCTTATCCAGTTTCACTTCCCATGGTTTCAGTTATCCATGGTCAAGTGTGATCACAAAATACTGATATTCATCTTGACCCTGTGTTGTAAGGACTGCACTTATACTGTCATGCTGTGTTGGTACAGTTGTTCTACTTTATTACTAGTGGTTGTTGTTCACCTCTTGACATGCCTAATTTATAAGATAAGCTTCATTATAGGTGTGTAGGACATGTAGGAAAAGTACAGTGTATGTAGGGTTTGATACTAGCCACAGCTTCACACACTCACTAAGGGTCTTGAGCCCTGAAAGATAAGAGGGGACCCTAAGGTGACACTTGGAGATAACACATGCACCCACATGGCCCCTGCCCTGAACCTCCCTGGGACTGTCTTGTCCCTTCATTCTTGTACATTCTGATTCTTACCTCATAACCTACAAGACTGTGCTGTTGATAGGCCAGATGGAGAGGACACGGGAGACTTGACAGAAGAATAAGTTGAAGAGCTGACTGAAATTTCTCTTGTCCTTGATTCCTTATAGCCTGGTTCCCATACTCACCCAAAGCCAAGGTGGGCATCCTGTGCTCATTACCTCCAAGGAGGGATGCTGAGAAAGGCCTTTCCATCTCAAAATGTGAAGGTCTTAGGGGAGTAGGCAAAATTCTAGACAATATAATCCATGTGAGAGGTTACATAGCTATAGATATATGGATATACAAAGCTATATGAAGATGCAGGAAAACTAGATCCCCACCTCCAAGTCCAGGTCAGGAGTTCCCTGGCACAGGAGGACTTGTAGCCAAGAGAGGAGAGATTAGATGCTGGTGAGTCCCTCAGAAGGCCCTTGTGCCCTGTCTTTCCCTAGAATCTGTATAATCCGAGCACAGGGAAGATGGGAACCCTAGGTCTGACAGCAGTGGACACCACTGATCCCTGGGAGTGGAGGAAGCCACAGGGTGTACTGGACAGGAGGTCCCGGAAGGCCTCGGGGAGGTGTCTGGGAGTAGCTCAGTATGCATAAAGGAGCTCTAATCAGGAGTCTTGTATGATGGTGCCTAGACTACCTCCTCATGGCCTGTTAGTGCACTTATGGCTTCCCTGCTTGACAATAAATTGGTCCCTTTCCCAGACTTCTTGCCACTAGTGACCCTGTGTGCCTCAAGTTCCACATGCTGACTTGCTGGTGACAAGAACACAGGAAGACTTTGGGGGTGTCCTATGGTGAGAAGACCTGAGGAGGGGTCTGCTTCCTCTGGGGGAGCTTCCATGAAGATGCAGGTTGACCATCCCCTAATCCAAAAACCAGAGATCAAAAATGTTCAAAATCCAAGACACTTTAAATACCACCATGATACCACACATAGAAAATTCTACATCATGAAGCTTTATTTTGTGCACAAAATTATGTAAAGTATTATATGAAATTACCTTTAGGCTCTGTGTGTAAAGTACATATGAAATATAAATGAAATTTGTTTAGACTTGGGTCCCATCCCCAAGATCTCTCATTATGTATATGCAAATATTCCAAGATCTAAAAAAAACATCTGACATCTGAAGCATTCTGGTCCCCTGCGTTTCAGATAAGGGCTAGTGGAACTGTAATGGTATCCTGTCCTGCATCATCATCTGCCTGAGTCCTCACGATGCCAGTCCTGAGTACTTGGGCATCTTTCCTGGCTGTGCTGTTTCTGGTTGTACAACATCCACACTCTGTTCTCAGGACCCCAGAGATTCTGAACCACTTCAGACTTAATAAGTCCTGCTCCACTTAAGTTATTGTGTTGGATTCTGCCATTTGTGGGTAAGAATTTTGACAGACATAACAACCTCAGCAATACATGTGCTCAACAATGCAAACCAGTATAGGGTATCAGTGAGCACCCGATGAACATTTCATCATCCACCTGTCCCACACTAGCACCATCAACTCTCCAGAGCTTACACACCACTGTAGTACCAGGAAGCGGCACTAAACTAACTGCAATTGCCTTTCCACCTCTTAGCAGAGTGGAAACTCAAAGCAGACATTAAATAGGCCATATTCAAGAAAGTCACACGTACTTAATGCTTGAGTTAATAGCCTAAGGATTACACCCCCAAAGAAATGCTTGAGTTCACAAAGAGCAAGCAAAGCAAAAGATTTCTCAGTTTTCACTTACATATTCTTCGGGTGGCTTCTGTTGAAAAAAAAAACCCAGAAATTTGGGTCAGCAAGGATGTAGTGCTGGCAGGGATGTAAAATGGTGTGGCTACTATGGAAAACAGTGTACCAGCAACTCAAAAATTAAAAGCAGAATTATCACGTGCTTCAACTTTTGCATGTCCCATTCCTGGACTTTGAGCACATGATAAAAGCGAGAGCACACAAGGGAGGGGTGAGGATAGGTAAGACACCTAAAAAATTAGCTAGCATTTGTTGTCCTTAACGCAGAGAAACTAAAGCAGATACCTTAAAAGCAACTGAGGCCAATAGGAAAAGGGGACCAGGAACTGGAGAAAGGGTGAGATCAAAAAGAATTAACCTAGAAGGTAACACACATGCACAGGAAATCAATGTGAGTCAACTCCCTGTATAGCTATCCTTATCTCAACCAGCAAAAACCCTTGTTCCTTCCTATTATTGCTTATACTCTCTCTTCAACAAAATTAGAGATAAGGGCAAAATAGTTTCTGCTGGGTATTGAGGGGGTAGGGGGGAGAGGGAGGGGGCGGAATGGGTGGTAAGGGAGGGGGTGGGGGCAGGGGGGAGAAATGACCCAAGCCTTGTATGCACATATGAATAATAAAACAATTTTTAAAAAAAGGAACGAAATTCTGACACATGCTACAACATGGTTGAATCTTGAGGACATTGTGCTAAGTGAACTAAGCCAGAGACGAAGAACAAAACTACATGATTCCAGTGGAATTGTCTCCCAAACTAGAGGCAGCAGGTAGGAGGCACTGGCAGAGGCTGGGGCAGTGGGAGGCACAGAGCTTGGGAAGATGAAAGGTTTCTGGAGATGGATGGTGATGATGGATACTCACCAATGTGAACACACACTATTATACATCCAACTGCACACTCCACCACACTGTACACTACCCGAAAAGTGGTTTAGAAAGTGAATTGTATGGATGTTATTTTATCACAATTGATTTCTTTTAGAAAACTGATTTATTTTCTCTTCTTTTTTTTTTTTTTGCTTTTTTTGAGACAGGATCTCATTATGTATTTGAGGAGATCCTCCTGCCTCTGTCTCCCAAGTAATGGAACTATAGGCATACATCACCTTGCCTGGCTGGAAAATGGATTTCTCAGCCTTTCCTGGAGATGAGCAACCTAGAAGACCAGAATCTTAGCATGGGGTGATAATTATGGATGATCCCAATTCCAGAAGGGAAACCTGAGGCGCCGAGAGGAGAGGTGACTTGTCCCAGGGGGATAGATATTTGCCCCAGGCTGTGCTCTTTCCAGTCCCTGACCACTGCAGTGTGAAAAGGTGTTCAGGGAGCAGACACATTTGTCTCCATCCTTGGACACTCTGTCCTGCTCTGTGAGGCTCTGCTCAGCACTGACTCCCAGACAGTGCCAGAAAGGAGTCAGCAGACCCCAAACACTAACTTAATCTTCTAATGCCAGAAAGGATATGCTCACACCATCATTCTGATGGGTACCAGAGAAGCAGAAGCATCATGCCAATGATACCGTGCTGTGGCTTGAATGTGGTTGACGTGGTTCATCCCCAAGGGTTCTCGGGTTGAAGGTTGATTTCCATCATGGAGGTATTCCTCAGTGGAACCTTTGACTGGTGAGCCTTAGTAGCAGGTGACTGGGTTATGGTGCCATCATTTTTGCATGGGATTCATTCTAGTCTCATTGAGTGAGTTATCTGGTCAGATCAAGTTGTTATAAAAGAACGAGTGACTGCACAGACGCTAGCTTCCTACCTCACCATGTGACCTCTCCCTCTTTTCTGAGCTCCTTCATGATGCCATCCACCTTGATGTGACACAGCCAAGGGGACCATTGTCAGAGGCTGAAAGATGTGGCTTCCTGATTTTGGACTTTCAGTCTCCAAAACTGTGAGCCAAATAAACCTTTTTTCTTTATAAGTTCCCATCTTTAGATATTTTGGCATAGCAACAGATAAATACACATGGCTACCCTCTACTTGAGCTTTTACTATATGCTAAATCTTATATGTGCACAACCTTAAGTCCCACCAGTCCTATTAAACGGGTGGTATTATTACAACCTCTCAGAAAATGAAGACACAGAGATTAGAAATATGTGGCAATTCACCAAAGTCTGGAGTGTGGCATGGGCAGAGCTGGAACACTCCTCCCTGATACCTGGAAGGTGCTGGGTACTTGTTTATTAAAGTGAGCTCACCATTTTTGGCCAAGCAACACTTGCCATGTAATGGGATTCACTGACAATTGCATTAAGTGCAGCAGCTATAGGTAAATGACTGATTCTTTTAGACAGTGTCATTAATACACTGATGAATCATTTATGGGTTTCTCCCTCCCAAGCCTTCCTCTGAGAATCTCTTCCCAAAGCGGTGATAGCATTGGAAAAGTTTATGAGCTTGTTTATTGACATTGTTTGTAGAGAATGAATATATCTACCGATTATCTTTTTCAAAGCATATTACAAAATTTTAGAATCAACGTGCCCCTAGGTATCACCACATCAATTCCTCTCCTCATTGGACACATGAGAGGCCTGGAGAGACCTCCATATGAAGGCAGAGGTGAGAGTGTCACTCCACTGCATGGCCTTGGACTTGGGTATAAGAGACCCTGGGCCAATCTCTCCAGGTGGTCTGAACTGAGGACTCCTGGAAGCACCACAGAGTGGACTAGTGCCATATCTCACACCAGAAGCCCTGAACTACTGACATGAGCCAGGCGTCATGGTCACCCATAGAGCAGGGTCATGACGCCATTTCATGGGCAAGGAAGCATCCTGCAAGGGGTAAAGACCCTTTTCCAAGGCCCTAGCCACTCCAGCAGCAGCAAGAATACCATAGCCTGGGTGGCCTAAAGCATCGGAAATTCATTGCCTTACAGTTTCAGAAGCCACAAGGCCAAAATCGAGGTGTCACAAGATGGTCCCTTTCTCAAGGCTGTGAAGAAAGTCTGTCCCAAGCCTCTATCTTGTGCTTGGAGCTAGTCATCTTCTCCTCATGCCTTCATAAGGCCTTCTGCCATGCCTACCTGTGTCTAAATGTCCCCTTATGAAAGGATAACAAGATACTGGATCAGGGTCCACTTCCTTTAATTCATTACTTCTTTAAAGATCTTGCCTCCAAAGTCACATTGGGAGGTGTGAGAGGTACGACCCCAACATGTGGATTGTGAGGGTATACAGTTCAGACCCTAACAGTGAAGAAGCTGAGGCTGGAGACCAGGTGTGTGAACTTTGAAAGTCAGGCTGCTCTCCTCTCTGGCAAAGTCAAGACCATATCCCGTTCTTCAGCAGCTTTCAATGATGAACCATGATCAAGACTCCATTATTTCCGCCAGAACCACAGGCAATGCAACCATCTGGAGTGAGGTACACTGCAGCTCTGGTTCAATGCAGAGAAAGCCACAGAAAATGAAGAACAGATGGCTCCAAAACAGGGGAGATGTCCTCAATCTTATGGTAAGAGGGAAATTAAAACTGGTGGAGAGGAAGCCATTTTTCACCTATTAAACTGACAGAATTCAAGAAATTTGATAATACCCAGTGCTGATGAAGCTATGGGGAAACAGGCATCTGCACCTATTGCTGGTGGGAGGATAAGCTGGGACACAACCGGGGGACTGAAGTGTGGTCATAGCTGTCAAAATCACAAATTCACAGTCCAAATATATGCAGAAGTTACACATCCAAGTAATTATCATATAGCTCTCTTATCACACTCCTGCAAAAAGAACGAGTTCAGTCCAGTTTCCTCTCCTTGTCTTGCTCAGGCTCACTTGCTCTTCCACGATACACCAGAGTACAAAAGCCCTCACCATGCTCTTGAACCTCCCAGCCTCCAAACCCAGAGCCCCAAAAACTTCTAACTTTTATAAATGGCAAAGTCCATGGTATTTAGTTATAGCAGCATAAAATGGACTCAGATAAGGATAAAGTTCTGTATTACAGTATTGTAATATCAAAAAATGCAAAACAGGATCTGGGGGTGTAGCAAATTGGTAGAACACTTGCCTTGCATGCACAAATCGGTGAGTTCAGTCCCCACCACCACCAAGAAAAAAAACACAAGGTTCAAGCAACCTAAGAGCCCATTAATAAGGAGACTGCTTAAATAAATTATGGTAAGAGTCACACGATGTAATACTATCTTTAAGTAAAAAGAATAAGATAATTATTTATGAGCCAATAAGAACAAAAACACACAGAAGAAAAACAGAGTATGAAGAAGTATGCTTTCATTTGTCTAGAAGCCTAATCTATATTTTTATGATTGCAAATAGAGTCATAATGATGGGTCTCCAAAATAAATTGGATGGCCAGGAAGGGGAGTGTGGGAAAGGATAGGACAAGAAAGGCACTTTTTAAAGTCTGTTTTATGTGCTGGAATTGCCTACTTTAAATATAGATACAATTACAAAGAAAGGTTCTTACCAGCAGGCTATAGGCTTTCTTGTGTCTTCTTCCTCCAGGCAAGACTTGAGACTTTTCATGCCTTCCCAAATAAATTCAATTAACTTTTATTCTCATTTAATGAAGCCACATTAAACCAATGTCAGCAAGGATGGGATGGGGGAGCAAACAACAGAAAAGGTTAGAGGTCAAATGCCACTGCCTGGTGTTCCTTCCCCCGACTTCTCTCTGCACTGGGAGGAACTAACCTTTCCCTCTCCCACATTCCCACTGTGGGACTTGGAATATGCTATTCCCAAATATGAAGGATTGGTGAGCAGAGACAATCAAAATAAGAAAAAGCAGAAAAGCTTTCTACCCCCCACACACACCCTCAATTCGCCAAAAAGCAGGATGGAAGTTGGTGAAGGTTTCCCAGTCCCCTGTCTACTAGGAAGGACAGAACTGATCACTGGAGATAGCTGTAGGACCTCGTCAACAGGACAGCAACAAGGCCCCACATAACACAGGCCCTCCCTCCCACCGTCTCCAGGCACCCATCTTTCCATGTCCAGGCCTTGAAAGCCTGAAACTAAATTCCTTCATCTTGTCCCTTCATTAAAATGTGTCATTCTTTGTTAAAGCTGGAGTTCTGAGCTCCTGTTGGAGTTTGCTGTCCTTGTGGTTTCTCCTGCATGACACACACCATATGTGTGTGTGTTGCTTATTTCTCCTATTATTCTGTCTACGTCTGTCAATTCACTTCATAGAGTCAAATATCAAACCTTCAGAGACTAGACAGAAAGTCTCCTCTCCCCTACTTGCTATACCCATGTCAGTGAGTCTGAAAGGGAGTGTGGCTCAGCAGGCAGGCTCTAGTGTCAGACAGAGAGGGCTTGAAGTCTTTGTCTGGCAATGCACATACTGTGCATCTCTAGGAGCTAGACCAACCTCCCTGTTGATCTTCTTCCTTTCTGCAAGGTAGTAGGGAGTATTGCTTGTTCTATGGTAGTTACTTGGTGGGTTTGATGAACCAGGGCAACAAGAAACCCAGTACAATAGCTGCCATCAGTAGCTGCTCAACAGTACCATGTGTGCTCAGGGGATCCACATATCCTGTGGTGCTGGGAGAGGACCTGGGAGATGAAGCACTCATGGCAAGTCCTGGTTCACTGCATGTGCACCTAGCCTCATGGTGGTTATTATTTTTGCCAAGTGTTTTCAAATGCAGAGCTTGTTGCTTACACTCAGAAAGGTTTGGACAAGGACTGTCCATTGCCCTGTCATGCCAGCATTATCCTGGGCCTCCACACTTGCTCCAAGGCTGCTCAGAAAAGCCTGCAGAATACCCTCAGTGGGGCACCTCAGACACCCCTTCTGCAGAGCTAGTAATGACAAAGTGGATCAAACCCCAGCAAGCTCAACATTGCACCCCAACTCCAGCTGGGATAGGAGGTCCAGAAGGAGTGGCCTGTTCTGATGGTTTCTTGTTGGAAGTCTGCCCTGGGACCATGAGTGAGGCAAGCTGCTTTCTCAGCCTGTGTATTAACTCAGGGAAGCCCAAGTAGCCCAGGGTTTACAGCACCCTGTGAGTGCCCTTGTCACCTGCCATTGGGGCTATGATGCAGGGGGGTTTTTACAGATGCCTGTTCAAGAGGGGCTGCTGGGATACCATATCCATGAGGTCCAAAAGAAAAGAGCTGGCTGGGTGATGGTGCTGTGGTTCAAATGTTGTTTGTCCCCTAAAGGTTTGTGTTGGAAACTTGGTCTTCAGGATGGCAGTGTTGGAGGTGGAACCTTTAAGAGGTAGGGTTAAATGGGAAGTCTGTAGGTTAATTGGGGGCAACCCTCTGGCTTCCTGTTTGGCCATGTGATTACTTCCTCCCACACATTCCCCTGACATTGACACCTGACAGGAAATGAAGCAGTCACAGGGAGCTGTCACCAGAGCCTGTGTCATGCTGTCAGGACTTTCAGCTTCACAAACTGTGACCTAAATAAACCTCTTTTCTTTGTAAAGTTAATCTAGCTCAGGTATTTCATTATATATAGTAACAAAAAAACCAGACTAATACAGATGGAGACACAGAGTCTGTGCTTAGTCATTTTGTAGTCTTTAAAGAAGTCTCAAATGTCTATAATTGCACAATTAAGAGCTCTCTTTCATACTTAAGACCATATAAACACTTATGTGATGATTCTATACCTGTCTCTCATTCACATGGTTGTGAGAATCCTAAGAGCACAGAACACTGGTCTTTAGCACTGAACCTGGCACACAGAATGTTCTCCCTCAACATTTGTTGATTGAGTGAGTGTTGATTAAACCTACAAGCTACCAATAGCTGGGAGCCTTTTCCTCTCCAAGTCTCAGTTCCTTCATCTGTCAAATGGACACTGGAATGTTTCCTGCCATAGTAGATAATATGCCAAATCCAAAGTGTCTAGAACAATTGGTCAAGTGTTAGGCCCTGTGCTCTCCTCAGCATAGCTAGATTCTCCCTGTCCTTCCTTCTCTCCCCAAGTCCTAGGTTAAACTTCTTTCCCCATGGGAGTCCAGAACTAAGAATGGATTTTCTGTTCCTTTGCCCAAACAAAACTTTCTGAAATGTGTGATTGCCAAGCTTACTTGGCCAAGACAGCTTGTCTTGTTAATAATAATGAAACCAGTCACCACTTACCAAGCACTGACCATGAGAGGCTCAGAGCTCACTATCTCACTTAATCCTTACATCACCTCTATGAGGATAAAGATATATTTTCCCCAGTGTCCTCAGGGACATCTGAGCTAAAAGGAATAAGGAAGTCTGAGTGTCCAGGTGGGATTTGCACCCCACTCTGCCTGGCTCTGAACGTATAAATGAGTATAAAATTGCTAACCCCATAAGATAAGTACCATGAGAGAACAGAACACAAAGCCACTGACCTGAAGAATGGAGTTGGGGTGGGCCAGTGGACAGAGATCAGATAGGTCAGTTGAAGGGTTTCATTGAAGTCACATGATTTGGTGCCTGTGTTGACAAGAAGCCTCTGCTTTGGGGAGGGGTGTTAAATTTTGTTAACATATTGTCATTGTCCTGTGGTAAATCATGACATTTACAAAAGTTCCTACAATGTATCTTAGTTAAATTCACCCCTCCATTATTCTCCCTGACCCTTTCTCCCCTGCTCTTAGACTAGTTTCAACAGGTCTCATTTTTCCATTTTCATACATGAGTACATAATATTCCCATTATATTCACCCTCCTACACCCTTTCCTCATATCCTCCCCACTCCCACTGGTACCAACCTCCAAAAAGAAGTCTCCAGAGGCTCTGGAAAGAAGAACCAGGGGAGGGACAAGAGGGGGAGATGCAGAGTATGGATGCAGGGATAGGGACGCAATAGTTGAATGTCCCCTCCAAAACTCTCGTTGAAATTTCATTGTCTTTGTGACAGTATTAAGAGGTGGGAGTTTGAAAATGTCATTAGGTCATGAGAACTCTGCCTCCTGAATATATTAATGCTGTTGTCAGAGGATGGGTTAGTGATCTCAGGAGTGAGTTCTTAGAAAAGGATGAGTTTAACCCCTCTGTCTATCCTTCTGTCTATCTGTCTCTCTCTCTCTCTCTCTCTCTCTCTCTCACACACACACACACACACACACACACAATTTCACCTCTCATGTGAGGACGCAACAAGCAGACGCTCATCAAATGCCAGTCCACAATCTTGGATGTCCCAGCCTCTAGAACCATGACCCTGTAGGTTTCTATCCATTATAATTACTGAGTCTCGGGTGTTCTGAGAAGGCAGCAAAAACAGACTCAGGGGATGACACAAAGGGACCAAAAGAACTGGAGTGGAAAACCCATGGCTGCCCAGCTACAAGGGTTTGGTCCACTTCTCCTCCTGAGGAGCCGTGTATTCCAATAACAAGTATTCAAGGCAATTTGTCTTAATTAGTGAGACCAGGACTGAGAGCTTTGTGAGCCTTCTGGGAACTGACGACATGAGACAATGGAATGGATTATGAATCAAGTGTCTGCAAGATGAAAGATGCAGAGAGAAGCTTCTATGTTAAGGCCTCACTCCATGTGTGGTGGATCTCTGCAGCAGTAGCAATCATAATAGAATTCCACTGTAACCCAGGTCGCCTTTTATATTATGAGGTGACCATCCTCCCTTCATCTGTAATTCCAGGGCAGATCATCACAGCAGAACAGAGAACAAATGAACCTAACATTGTCTTTCAATTTCCCAAACATCCAAGTGCAAAAACAAAAGCTGAAGAAGTGTTGTCACAGCCAATTTTCCCACTCCCAAAGCTGCAGTGCAGTTTCACAGCAAAGGGCCCCGTCACCAGCAGCGCTAAGAGCAGTTAGGAAGGCTGCCCTTGCTACGACTGAGACTGGGGGTGACCATAGCTGGCCACCTGCACAACATCCATGGGCATCTGCACCACTTTGACGCTGTTCAGCCCCCATGTGACTTAGCTGGACAGAACACCACCCCATCAGCCACTGTGAGCAGGACCAAGGAAGACTGGAGGAAGACCCGACGCCCTTCCATCTGCACATGCATGGGATGCAGAAGAACCCACCAAGGACTCGCCTCCATGTGCCATTGTGCATCTCATTTTTCTGACTGGTTGGGTTGGAGGGGCTTTTGTTCTGTTTTCATAATGAAGTCAAATCACAGATATGGAGCTGAGGTCTGCTTTACCCAAGCTCACAGTGCATCTTAGAAATCTATCCTAATCAGAGCATACCGGACCATCTTGTGCTTTTTCAACAGCTGCAAACTAATCCATAACATGAAAAGGACACATTTTACCTAATGACCCTCAAATTGATGAGCATTACAATATTTCTATCCTCACCATTGTGTGACAAGGCTTCAGTAAATACCCCATGTGCATGCTTCTATCCTTAATGTTTTGCAGTATGGAATACATGCATCAAGTTTGATTGAAAATGTTGCCCTATAAAAAGGAGTCATAATTATCATCCCTATGTTATAAATGATTTCACCTAGACCTAGAGGGAAAAGGAATTGGCCAAGATCATTTGACTTGTACAGTTAGAGAGAAGACTTGAACCCAGGTCTGCCAGCTCCCAAGGTTGAGAAGTGGGTGCACAGTGGCCTGGATTGGGCATAGCCTCCATTGCTCTGCTAATGAGGGGGCCACAATGAGTTTAGAGAAGCCAGGCATCTTCAGTGCTTTATGGGTGTGTCCCTGACCCTAAAGGCTTAGCCCTGGCTCAGCCCCATACCGTAACACCCACCACTAACCTCCTGAGAGAAGACCCTACCCCCAGAGGCAAAAACTGCCTGATCAGTCCATGAGTCTGGAGTCAAGGTTACCATATAAAACAGATGTGCTGCCCAACAAGCAGATGGCTGAGGCTGTCTTTCTCCTTCAAGCCCCATTACAGATCTATCAGGGATTCGGCTGCAGAGGGGCGCGCACCACTCACCAGATTCTATCACCCAGCCGAAAACATAGTCCCCGTTAGTGAGGTCTAATTAATTCTGTACTCTGGTTTACTTGGCGGCTTCCATTAGCAAGGAAGTGAGCTGAGATGTCTCAGGGCTCTGTTACATGTTCCCCTCTGAAGTTGGGAAGAGACTCTTTCTTTCTTAGAATATGTTACTTAAGGGCTGTATTTAAAGGGAGCAGGTCAGAGATCAGTCAGAGTTCAGCACTAATTGGCAACAGAGAGTGAGTAATTAATTAATCTCCCTTCCACTCAGCAGGCCAGGCTTGCTGCCCATTCCCTGAACCATCCGTTAATTCACTGAAGCCCACACTGACTTCCATCACACCTCCTTATTTATCACCCTGGGTGACAAGTGACTCTTTGCCTTTCTTTCTTAGAATGTGAGCTCCTGAGTGTTCCTGGAGGGCAGATCCCTCCCCATGCCTTGCACAAGGTCAAATGCAGAACTGGTGCTCCTTAAATGTTTCAGGGAAGGAGGCTGGATTCACTCACTGCTTTGATAAATACTCCATGGCTATAATGTGCCCAGCACTGCTCTAGATTCTGCATTTATCTGATTTGGTGTATATATTAGTTAGATTTCTATTGCTGTAGTGAAATATCTGAGATTATCAACTTACAAAGAGAAAAGTTTAATTTTTAAGTGTTTCAAGTCTGTGATCAGGTGATCCATTGCTTTTTGGCCTCTGGTAGGGATGCAGGATGCAATGACGAGAAGGACATGGTAGAGCAAAACCACTCATCTCATGGTAAGGAAGGAAAAGGAAGTAAGAGAAAGAGCCACAATCCCACAATCAGCTCTGAGGGCACGCCTTCAATGACCTAAAGACCTCCCACTAGGCCTTGGCTTTTAAAGACCCCATTACATCCAATAGCACCACCCTTGGAGACCAAGCCTTTGACACATGAACCTTTTGGGAACTTATGAAAACCATAGCACTTTCCAATCAACAAACAAGCAAACAAAAACATTTGATGGTGCAAGGAAAGAGTCCAGTTAGAAGTTGGAGTTTGAGGGTGTTCTCCTGGTCAATTCCCAGCTTCCTTTGCTCTAATACAAAGGCCCAGAAGACCATCAAGACTCTGTAGCCAGCTTCAAGGATGACTTGCTAACCTTCATCACAAGTAGCCAGACCTTCAAAAAGACAGATGTGTTACTCACTGAGTACCCCATGTTAGACAAGAGTCATCAGTGTTGGGGAAGTTAGACAAGCATGTCTAACTGACTGAGTAACCCATGTTAGACAAGAGTCATCTGTGCTGTTTGCAGACAGAAGAGCAGATGTGTCTATACGTGAGCCATTGCCATTGACAGACAAGTGACAGTGGCTGAGACCTGGACAGGATGGGCCAGGAAAGAGTGATAGACTTGGTCTCAGGAAGACCTGGACTTGAAGTCTTGTTTTGCCTGTAATTGGCTGAGACCACTACCCACTCTTTGGAAGGTATTAACCTCTCAGGCCACATCTTACATCCTGCAGGTAAGGTGAGCACTAGAGGAATCAAGGGTAAGAATGGTGAGTACCTACATTCGGAAGCCTAATGGCTCAAGTTCAAGTCTGTACCTTAATATTTCTGACCTTGGACAAATCATTGTCAGTCTTTTGTCATAAAGAAAATAGAGTCATTTTGAAGTCGTCATAAACTCTTAATAAATGGTAGATAGTAACACCCAATTTCCTGGTGCACGGAAAGGGCTAGTCTTTAGGAGAGCCACTTGCATGACTGCTTCCCAATGCCCCACAGGAGTAACCTGGAGTGTGTTGAGGCTGCCCAGCTAACTTTAGGCATCACTGTGTAGTTTCTTGAGATGAGGGAGAATCAGTCTGACTTTTAAGGGCCGAGTGGACCCTATTTCATGGTGGAGTCAGTGGTGAGAATTCCCCTCAAAGTCCTGCAAGAATGGGTGTGTGATACAGGAGAGAGCTTGCAGGCCTTGCTTGGGATCTAAGATAGTTAATTTTGGTTGGCAAATGACTGGATTGGGCAATGTCTAGAACACTAGTAAATCATACGTGTGAGTGTGCCTGCAAGGGTGTTTCCAGAGACCATGACCACTTGCCCCTCTTATACACACTCTTCCTATGTGATATCGTTCACTATGAGTCCCTCACCAGAGACCAACCCATGCTTTTGGACCTTCGGAACTGTGAGCTAATTAAACCTCTTTTTTTCTTTCCTTCTTTCCTTTCCCTTCCTTTCCTCTCCCTTCCCTCAACCCACCCCCCCCCCCAACCTCTCTTTCTCTCTTTCTTTCTTTCCATTACTGGGTATTGGACCCAGAGCCTCATGCATTCTAGGCAAGCACTCTAACCTTGAGCTACACCCCAATATTTTTTTATTTCATTTTGTTATCAGAGAAGAGGTCTCATTAACTTTCTCCAAGCTGGCCTGAAACTCATGAGCCTCCTGCCTCCACCTCCTGAGTAGCTGGGATTACAGGCATGAACTATCATGTCTGGCATTAAATCTCTTTTCTTTATAAATTACTCAGCTTCTATTATTTTGTTATAGCAACAAAAGACAGCTTGAGAGTGGGTGAGTGGGAGAATGGCAGAAGAAGAAGCAAAAGGCAGATGCTAGGGCTGGGTTCAGGACACAGACATTCCCAGCATGTCTGCTAGAACTGACAGTTTGTTTTTCTGAAGAATGGGAGGTGGGGGTCAGAGGGAGGAGGTGGTTCTAAGGCTCCTATTGAGCAGATAATTATAGCATAGTTCAAAGGTCACTGATGCAGGGGCAGCAGAGGGTGGAGGAGGTGCATCTAATTCAGCCCTGTGGGGAAAGGAGCATGGTAAAGATCTTGGAGGAGGTGACATTTTGTTCAGCTCTGGGAAGTACAGTACTTGAGAAAGTATCACAGGCATGGCATCAAGACTCACAGAACTGTCCCACAGTGCAGCATCTGAAGGTGGTTTCCAGTTCTTCCCTGAGTCATTTCACATCACCCACAGCCACAGGTAGCAGATGAGAGTAGACATTTACAGTCACCTGCATGTAACGACATGTGAGTCCACGAAGGACCATGTATGCAGTGGTAGTCCCATAAAATTATAACGGCTGAAAAGCTCTTATCACCTACATGTTTGTGGTGATGCAGGTTTAATCAAACTACAAGACTGCCAGTCACATGAAAGTATAGTGCAAATAATTGTGCACAGTATGTAGCACTGACAATGATAATAAATGACTGTGTTACTGGGTTAGGTGTCTACTATACTATGTTTTCACCACTATTTCAGTGTTTTATCCACTTAAAAATTATTTTTAAGCACTATGCTAAGCTATCATGACAGAAATCTCATCCCTCCTCACCCATCTTCATATCTCTCTTGATAGGGTCAAGAGGCCATGTCAAGTGACTGACCTCAGATCATCTAGGATTTAGTGCAAATATTCTCTATGGCATTTGCAAAATGACAAAATAGCCCAAGAATGCATTTCCCAAGACCAGGCCATTGGCCAGAAACCTCAGGAAGAGCCACTGTGACCTCCCTTGCCCAGGAAGCAACAAGGCCATGCATCCAGCCAAGGCCGGAGATGAGAAACTGAACAGCAGACACAGGGCTGAGCCTGGACATTCCTTTTTCACTTTAGTCCCACCACCATCTTGTTAGGTAAAGATTGTCACCCCCACTTTAAAGATGAGAACCCCGAGACTCAGAGTGGAGAGAAGTGATTTGTCCCCAGCCACATCTCAGCTACTATGCCATGGTGGTCTTCATGCCGCTCAGCTTCTGAGAAAAAGTGGCTTGAACTGAGGTCCAAAGTCTTCCCTAGACTTCTCCCAATTATCTGCCAGTCTCCCTTCTCCCACCTCTTCCCTTCTTGAGTTCCAACTTCCCCATTGGGTGTCTACTTCCCACTGCATGCCTCCCAGACATGAACTTGTCCCTTCTTACCTCCACACTGCCCTTCCTCCCAGGAGTACAATCCTAACCATGGGATCTGGCAAAGCACCAGCTAAAAGACTACAGTTCCCAGCAAGCTTTGAGCTGCAGTGAACTCCTGCCATTCTGGAGCCTCCAAGCCAAGACCAACATCTGCCAATGTGAAAACAGCCCTGTGCACTTCCTCCCAACTCACCTGTTCCAACCAAAACACGGGCCTTATTTCTTGCACACATGGTAGGATTTACAGACCACCACTGAGCCATAGAGAGAGTCAGGTAAGCCTCTGCCTCTTTGCTGTCTCCTTTCTTTTTCTGACCAAGTGTTTCTCGTTGCCTCCCTGCCTAAATTCCCAGGGAATAAACTCAGCAGAATAAAAAGTCCTCTGCTTGGTAGAATCATATGGATTTAAAAGGCAGATCAGGCTCTGATGTGTCATGGAAGCCAGTTATTAGCACTCCCACTATTAGCTCAGGTGTGCTTGCTTTCTACCTGTCCCCTTTCAGTGATTATTAGCGAAGGTAGAGAAGGAGAACCTCTTGTCCCTCTATTGTCTCCAAGCACGAATGTATTTGTGTGGATTTGGTTTTTCACAGCCTCTTCTCTGGAAATCACTGATGACATTTCCTTCTGGCCACTGCGGGAAGCTGTCTTCTCACCTCAGTAGAAAGGCCATGCTGCCAGCAGGAGCCACTCATTGGCAGGAGCCCTGCAGGGCTGGGGTCTCTCTGTGATTCCTTTAAAGTGCATGGGCTCATGAGTAGGGCAGCTGCAAATCCAACCAGGAAATGAGAAGGGGAGGAGGAGGTGGGGACCTCAATGATGACCAGCATGTGTCCTAGCCATGGGTTCATGGCCACTCCCACCCACTGCTCATACTATGGTTTGAAAACTCCATTGTGGTTCTCTCTGGAAACACCCAGAGCCCAGCTTGATCTAACCCCCTCATCAGCAAACTAATGCTGTGCCTTCAAAGCAATATCCCTTCAAGGGACTCAGGGACCATGTCCAGTTCTTTGATCCCTCTGTTCCCTCCAGGGCTTATGAGTCTCACAAAAAATAACAGGAGCCGTCACAAATTCCTGTTACTTAAATAAGAAAGGAGGTGTTACAGGTTGAATATCCCTTATCCCTTCTTAGACCAGAAGTGTTGCAGAGTTCAGATTTTTCTTTGCATGTACATAATGAAGTATCTTGAAGATGTGACCAACTACTAAGCATGAAATTCAGTTATGTTTTATATATACCTCATACACCTGCAAGTAATTTAATGTAATATTATTTTGGAGACAGGCTTTCACCACGTAACTCAGGGAGGTCTTGAACTCAAGATCCTGCTGCCACTACCTCCCAAGTGCTGGGATTATAGGCACGCACCGTCAAAGCTAGGCTAGAAAGGCCTTCCTGACTGGGACTCAAACTCCAGCCATGTTGATGAGAGTGTTGACACAAGATCACCAATATTTCTCAGAATTTTGTGCATGAAACAATGTTTCATGGTATAGATTTTTCCACTTGTGGCATCATTATGGGATCAAAAACTATCAGATTTTGGAGTAGTTCACAGTTCAGATTTTTGGATTAGTGATGCTCAATTTATTCATCTGAAAGGACACTGAAGATATATCATAGATGAAGGAAAAGATGAGACAGTGTTGGCTCAGAGCAGCCTTGGCTGGGCCAGCAGCCTCCTGGTGTTTCAACTTGGAGCCCAACTGTGAAGAATCTCAGTCACTGCTCTGTTAATGGGCAAGGGATGTACAGAGCTGCTGCCTACAGCCCTAGACTCACACAGTTTGTCTGATTCTGTGTTAGTTTGGTTTGGTTTGGTTCTGTGAAGTAGGTTTACCACCCTAGCCAATCCAAACTTTGTGATAAGACTGTTTTCTCCAATCACTAACACATTTGTCTACATCTAGAACTGATCACTGCTATTGCTTGAAAGCAATACAAAGCATTAGGGTTAGCAAGAACCCAGAAGTTTCTTAAGACTCAGTCAAGGTCTTGACCTTTTGGTGAAACAATTAAAACAAAGTCCATTTTTCTGGTTTTAAAAGATCACTTCTGAAGCAAGGGATATGATGGATTTGTCAGGTTCCTGTGGCTTCTATAACAAATTACCATAAACTTGGTGGCTTAAAATAATACAGATTAATTGTCATATGATTCTGTGGACAGAAGTCCAAAATGAGTCTTCTGGAGCTAAAATTGAGATGTCTTCTGGAGCTTCCCAGGGGAATCTGTTCCCTGACTTCTAGTTTCTAGAAGCCGCCTTCATTCTTTGGCTTGTGACCTCATCCCTCCAATCTCTGCCTCCTCATCACATGGTCTTCTTCTGACTCATACTCCGCAGCAGCTGTGATTCCACTGGGCCCATGAGAAAAATCTGGAATGATCATCCTGTGTCAAGACCCATAGTCAAATCTACAAATCCTTTTGTCATAGAAGGCCACATTAAGATTCTTGAGAACAGGGTATGGGCAGATTGAGGGGCTGCATTATTTATCCTACCACAATGGGAATGTTGTCTTAATGTTTTAAATTTTTTTTTGGCAGTGCTGGGGTTTGAACTCAGGGCCTCAGGCTTGCTAGGCAGGCACTCTACCACTGAATCCACTCTACCTGCTCTTGTCTTGATGTTTTAGAATAGCAGATTCGAAGCCTGTGTGTGTGTGTGTGTGTGTGTGTGTGTGTGTGTGTTTGTAAGCATGTGCGTGGGTATGCACACATCTGTTCATGAACATGGCAGGTTCCTCCCTTCCTATCAAATTTTACTACAAAGAAAAAAAAATCCAAAGCTGACCGGAGAAAAACGTACCCATTTCTCACAAATATCCACTGTGAGGTCATGAAGGAAAAGACCTCTTTTTTCAAAACCTGACACGTGTGTGTTTCTTACACATGCATGTAACTTATGCTTCTCAAACCATTCTTCCAGGTTACATGAACATAAGAGGAGGCAACATGTGTGAGAAGTGTTTCATGAGCCTGAGGCTCTGGGAAAACACACACGAGTGGTGGTAAAAGACCTGCTGTCACCAGGGTGTCCTTGGTGCCTCGCTCCTCCTGGCTTCCATTACTAAAAAAGGAACAATAACCTTGACAGGACCTCAGAGCACTTGAGGCTCTGGAGAAAGGAAAGTTTGTGAGCTGTTAATGTGAACATCTGATTGTCCAACTCCAAGCACAGCTGCCACCCCTCTGCAACAGAATCCAAATGTCCCCTCCCATGTGTGCCCACTGGCCCTAGCTTCTGCCCTCCCTGGACACAGCTGATTCAACCATCTCTCTCACTCACTGCCCACCCCTCAACAGCAGACTCAAACACCCCAAATTTACATTGCCTTCAGGTTCAGTGTGACATGCCCTTCTCCCAAACTCTCCATGGCTGCTGGTTCCTTCAGGCCCCTCTGCTCCAGTGTCCCCTCTGCAGAGGCCATCTGACTGTCTAGGGTGAATCATAATCTGAGATTATCTCTTTATTTATTTGTTTATCTCCCAATGGGTTATAAGTCTTGTGACAGCAGGCGCCAGGCTGTTTTTGCCCACTGCTATGTCCCCAGAGTCTAGGATGCTGTTTGAACACAAGGAAGTCAGTCAATGTTTGAATGAATAATTCCAAAATGAGCGAGTGAGTGAGTACAGGGAAAGGATTCCTCCAATGTTTTGCAACCTCATTGTGCAAAGCAGAATGGAGACATACTGTGTGTGTTGTCAGGAATGTCACACCGCTGGTGACCGCACCCAGACATTCTAGAGGGGAATAAAAATGAGAATATCACTGTAGAATTTATAAATTTGATGTATGTTATTTCATATTTCTTTTCATAGCAACCTTTCATAGTAGCAGGTATCATTACCAACGCAAATGCTTCATGAACCTGTGTGTGTTATAGCCTGCAACTTTGCATGGAGACTTGTGTGACAATCATTTTCATAAAATGATGGCAATGAAGGCAGAGAGAGGCTGGGAACTTGCTGAAGTCACATGCTCAGCTATGGTGGACACAGATTGCTAGGGAAAACTGTTGGAGTACTGTATGTGTATGAGCCTCCTCCCTGAAAGACACTGATGTTGGTTCTTTGTTCTGCAAAATGTTTTCTATTGTATTAGTCTATTTGGCATTACTATAATGAAATCCCTGAAGCTGAATATTTTATAAAGAGGTGTATTTAGCTCACAGTCCTGGAGGTTCATCCATCTCTGGCATCTTGATGGGAGCACATTCTCTCTTGAGAACTGACAAGGTCCTATGAGAACTACATCAATTTCTTTCAAGGTCAGCACCTAGTAATCTAATCACTTTCCACAGGGCCCCACCTCCTAAAGGTCACACTACCTCTTACATCCCCACACGGACCAAGCATCCAGCACACAGACTCTTGGGAGCACATGCAAACCACATCCTAAACATAGCTGGTATTAATTCACTCACTTGGCCATTCAACAGTGCCAGCCCTGTGCAGGGTGGGTAGACCTAGGCAGTGCCCTCAGGTGTTCACAGACTGATGGGACAAGCCCCTCTGCTAGGGACCTAGCTGTTGTTTTCTGCAGCACCAATGGCTTCCTTTTTTTGGTCACAGCCCTTGACTTTCCTTAGGGCCGCATCCCCGCCCTATCCATGCTCAGTTCCTGTGACTCTGTGGGACTGCTCACTTGCCCCTGGGTCGGCAGGTGACTTTTTCTTAGCCAGTCACAGAGATCAGCACTGGCACCTGACCCCAGCAAGGCCAGTAAGTATTGGTCCTGAGACTTTTTTCTGGAACTTTAAGACAAAAAAAGGTCTTATTTTCCTGAAGCCACTGCTTATCTGGTGGGACATAAAGTTAGACACCAGAGGTTGGGTAAGACTGAGCCTGACACAAAAATGAAACGATTTTTCATTGCTCTTACAGTGGCAAACTGAATCAAGACATGCCTGAAGGTGGAACTCTGTAGACACTTGAGTTTTGTGAGCCTTAAACCTTGTTAAGTCCTATCAAGATTGCTTTTCTTTTTGTTATTGCTTTTTATAATTGATAAATAAAAGTCATCCATACTTCTGGCACATATTTTGGCATATATATATCCTGATGTACGCCATACTTATGTGTGTGCTTAAGTCAAGGCAAGTAACATATTCATCACCATACATACTTAATTTTTTTATGATGAGAACATTTAGCAATTTTGGAGTCTAAAATACATTCTATATTATTAACTGTAGTCTCCATGACCCCAATGGGCTCCACCTCCTAAAGGTCTCATTGCCTCTCACATCCTTGTGCTGGGGACAAAGTGTCCCCTCTTGGGGCCACACTCAAACCACATCCTAACCATGGCCATTAGTAAATCACTCACCTGGCTCCTTTCCACACCATGGTGCTGTGTAGAGTGGAGTTTGTGATACTTGCAACTGAAAGATTCCTGGTGGGTACAAGGAACTCCCACCCCTGCCCACAGCTGGACAGTGTTGGCACAATGAAACTGTGCTGGGAATAATTGCAGAAGAGAGCAGGCGAGACTGAAGGAAAATCAGAATTCTGTAAGTGTCTTTGGTTCATTCAGACTCAGGAGTCCTCCTGTTCCCCATTCCCCCTGCAGACAAAGTACAAGATCCTGCAAGCTGGTTCTGCGAATTGTAGGGTTGGGGGTGGGGGGCTGCATTCGTCCTCCTGGCAGTGCCCTCAGAGTCCTCATGGAGGAGACCCGCTTGCTCAGAAGTGGGGGTACACATTCCACTGTCCCCCTCTTGACAAAGGAAGACCCTGTATTGAGCAAGAAGCCAAACGCAGGAGGGGAACCCAGAATGTGGGCCGGACAAAATGTGCCTTCATTAACGTCTTTTTAAAAATTACCATTAATTGTACAAAATGGTGGGTTTCATGATGACATTTGCATACCCATATGTAAGGTACTCACCCCTCCCCCACACTAATCCCCCTCCTCCACCTTCTTCCTCTTCCCTAATAATCCGATCACTGCCCTTAGTTTCGTGGTTTTTTTCTAATTCAATATAGGAGAGAAAACGTGATACTTGAATTTCTGAGCTTGGCTTATTTTGCTTAACATGATGATCCATTTTTCTGCAAATGACATGATTGCATTCTTCTTCATGGCTGAATAATACTCACCCATGTAGACATCAGTTTACTGGTACATAGACTGACTCCACAACTTTATTGTGAATTGTGTCTCAATCAACATGGGTGTGTGTTATCTCTATTATGTGCTGATTTAGATTCCTTTGAGTATATACCCAGGAGCCATATAACAAGATCCTATATTTTCAGTTATTTGAGGAATCTCCATCCTGATGTCCATAGAGGGCGCAGTAATTTACCTTCCCACCAGCCACGTTTAAGGCCCTCCCCATCGCCCCAGGCCACCCTCGTCAGTGTTTGTCGTTTTTTGCTAGGGACCAAGTGCTCCACCTCTGTGCCAAATGCCCAGCCCTCAACGTAGCTTCAATTCACACTTCCCTGATGTCTAGAGGAGGAGTAGTTTTTCTTGGGTTTATTCTTCATTTGAAAAGTGTTCGGTTCATTAGCCCGTTTATTGACTGGGTTATTTGTTCTTTTGCTGTTTCATTTTTTGAGTTCTTTGTTTGTTCTAGATAGCAATCCTCTGTCAGATGAATAGCTGACAAAGACTGTCTCCCATTCTGTGGGCTGTTTTTTGACTCTGGTGATTGTTTCCTTTGCCGTGCAGAAGCTTTTTGGTTGAATGCAATTCATTTGGCAGTTCTTCCTTTTATTTCCTGGGCTGTTGGAAACTACTCAGAAAGTCATTTCTTCTCCCTAGAACTTAAGCTGTTTTCCCAATGTTTTCCGGTAGCACCGTCATAGTTTCGGATCTTGCATTAATATCTTTGACCCAGTTTGAATGGATTTGTGTCAGGGGGAGAGTTTTAGTTTCAGTCATCTACATGTGGATATCCAGTTTTCTCCAATGCATGTTTGTGGCACCTGTGTTGAAAATCAGATGGCTGTAGGTGGGTGTGCTCATTTCTGGGTCCTGCACTCTACTCCGTAGGTCTACATGACTGTTTGTCAGTACTCTGCTGTTTTTGTTACGGCAGTCTGTAGTATAATTTGAGGTCTGGCATTGTGATGCCTTCAGCATTACTCTTTTTGTTCAATCTTATGTCCTGCATCAAACTCCCTGAGCCCAAACCTGGCACCAAAGGAACATAGGCTGCGAGAGTCACCTCTGAGCCAATGGGGGACATCATTGTCAACACATACTGTAATCACAGTACCTGCAGTGGATGCCCATGAAGACACCTAGTACTGGGGAGCCTGTTGATGGTGTAGACTGAAGCAGGATGACTGCAGGGTACCCCACTTCCTCCCCACCTTCTCCTGTGCACTCCTGTGCCCTTCATCCACACTCAGCACCCTCTTCTCTTCTGTGCTCACTGCAGGGTTGCCCGCCTCCCCAACCAATAGCCTGACCCTTCTAGCCCATGGGTCCTGGGGTCAGGAAGTCACTGAGCCTGCAGAGTCAATGATTCATGAGGACTGGCACGGAGTGGAGAGCTTGGGATGGCATGTTTCAGGGCTAAGGTGGGAGAAAGGAGTCTCAACATACCCAAGGAGCCTGTCACTCTTAGCATGCTGTTTGCTCTCCCAAAGATCTCTCAAATGTTCCTTCCTCTCTCAGCTCAGACTCAAAGGTCCCCTTCTCCCATCCAAGCACTAACCAGGCCCGACTTAGCTTCAGAGATCAGATGAGATCAGGTGCATTCAGGGTGGTTTGGCTCAATGACCCCAAGACTCAAATGGCCCCTTCTCAATGGAAGCATCCCTGGCCCTATAATTTACAAAGGAGCACACTGGTGTGCTAAGAATTCCCCATCACTCCTTTTGCCTGCTGTCTTTCTCCTCAGTGTCAAATGTACACATGCACAACATACATACATACACATTTTAAACTCACAGTCGGAGTGTGCCCTGTGCAGGCGTGGATGCACACCTATAATCTTGTCTATTGCTGTATGTGAGCATCCGCAGCACATAAACCAGTCCTGATCCAGAGCAATGTCTGAATAAATGCTATGGTGATTAGGATTACAGACACTTCAGGCAGACAGACTGGGGTTGAGTTTTAGCCTTAGCATCTACTAGTTACTTGCATGGCCTGACTGGCATGCTTAGCTTTCTGATCTATCGAACAAGGGGGGTCAGAACAGAAGCTCCATCCTGGTGCTGTGTCACCGTGAGGATCCGTGAATCATGCATGGAAGGACTGAGCAAGTGCTTGGCCTGGACTAAGAACTCAGTGAATATTAGCCATTGTTACTACTTCCACTGTATTGGAAAACCACTTTTTTCCATTGGCTCCCTCAACCTGTGGACAGAGCAAGTGGCATTTCAGAGAGATCCAGTAATTGTTAAAGATTGGACCATTGAGTGAGTTGCCTGCACTATTAGATGAAGTTCTATGTTACCCTTAGACAACAACCCAGAAGTGGAGGTGGAGGGTGCTGGACAGGAAGGGGTGGGAGGAACAATGGGAAGCAGCGCTGCTCTCACCAGAGACCAGAGGAGGACAGGTGAATGGTTCACTCTACAGACATTGCCCAGGGGTCGTGTGGACAGAAGCTTGAAGCTTGTAAGAGAGACCTTCTCCTTACAAAGTCAGTGGGAAAAAGAAACATTGGCATTTTCTTGTATAGGCATCTACAAGCATTACTAAGTGCACATTGGTTCTGCTTCCATCCATTGCCGTACACATCTCTCATGGCCTGCCCTACATCCTTCCCGACTCTTTCAGTTAAAGCATCCTGAGTTTTGCTCTGAGAACCAGCCCTTCCCCATCCCTCATCTGTGTGGATCTGGTGGAGTGACCACAGCCTTGTGCTTCAAGCACACACACTGACAGTGACGGGATCCCAGGTATGTGAGCACCCAGTGCCATCAGAGTCTGCTGCAGGGCTGTTTGCTGGGACTCTGGGAAAACAGGCTGTCTTTTCCCATCGGGATTTCTAAGCCAGCACCCTTTGTTGGGGCTGTGTGGTGTACCATTAGAGAAAGTCAAAATGGGGAACCAAAACACCAAAGCAGATGAAAACCACAGTGAGAGATGATGAGAAAGTTCTACAGGAGCTAGTCAGGAAGTGAAGAAACCTGATGGCTGAAAATGACGGCTTGGAGGTTGATTAAAAAAATCACATCCTAGCTTTCTGACACTGGTGGAATGACTTAAACACACAACAGGGTCTTGTTGACCTGCAGCCCCCAAAGCCTGCAGAAAATGAAGAGCCCCAGCCTGACCATCCAAAGCTAAGAACTCCCCCACCTGACACACAGGAGGAGTTGATGAGATATAACCTAGCTTACCAGTCCTTACCACCCCCACGCCTGCAGATCTCAGTAAAAACCGGAGGTGTCAGGACCCCCAGCATGGCACTCCTTTGTCAGCCTGCCCACCCTCCCATCTGGACAGAGCACTTCTGTTCTGCTTCGCTTTAATCAACTCGCTCCTGCTTATGCCTTCTCTGTGTCTATTCTTAAATTCTTTCTCCAGTGAGATCGAGAACTTTCTGGCCCTGGACCTGGTGAAGTAACAAAGGACAAGTGGGAAAAGAAAGCAATCTGGTGACATAATTTGAGTCCCTGGATCCAGCTGTGGCCAAAGCTAGCCCTAACACCAAGTTTTTATTTGCATGAGTCAACACTTTATTTTTTTTTCTTTTTGCTAAGTCATTTTGTGCTGGGTGGCTGTCACTTGCCACCAGGAGTTCTGATTAATGTACGTACTCCCTACCCTGTTTTAGCCATTGAGCAGCTATAATGTGTTCAAAGAATGAGGAACAATAAAGACCCTGCCAACCTGAGAGCGTTCTAATCCCCACGAACCACCCCAAAACCTATAGCTGGAGGTTATTGTCCCGACATGACCAGGCATGGTTCCCAGACCCAGGCTGTAATGATGAAATTCAAAACCTGGATCTTTCCCAACACAGCCCAAATGATGATGGAGACAGAGCTGTAAAAGAAGGAACTTCTAAGACAGGCCACAAAGAACGACACGGCCCTCACAGGTCAAGATGGGCTGGGAAGGGCACTCTAAGCAGAGAGAATACAAACCAAACTCACAAGTAGGAACACTGAGAACTCTGTTAGAAAACAGCCTGTAGTCCAGATCAGCTGATGTGGGATACAATGAGACAGGAAACCCGGAAGATGACAGGGTCCAGATCACCAAGGCCTTGAATGTCACCCTGAAGCCTTTGACTGTAACCTCTGACTTTGGGGAGCTAGCAAGGTGGAGGAGGACTGGGTGGAGCAAGTCAGGAGGACTACAGTAGAAGCTCTTGCCCAGTCCAGGTGAGAAGTCCTGAGGCTCAGACAGGGCAGGGCAGAGAAGATGCAAATGAAGAGGTAAATGGGAAGAAAGCCATGAAGGGTAAAGGTCAACCTGACAACTGACAGGATTGGAAGAGGACCCAGGGAATCCTCAAAGTGTGCAGGTATTTATAGGACGCATAGAAAACCTTCCTGTCAGTCACCAGGAAGTCAGGTGGGCCTCCACCCTCCACAAAAAAGAGGGTGGCACTGCTTCCCCTACAGTGCTTTGGGTCTGGAGGTAGGAAGTTAGGTAGAGGCACATGACGGGCAGCTGGTGGGCAGCTGGCACTCAGGAAGGAAAGGCAGGGCTGCAGAAGTGAATGTAGTCACAGGCAGTCACACACCACTCTCAGTCTGCAGGACGTGCGGAGGAAGGAACCAGGTGTACCCTCTACTTGGTTGAGGGGCAAGGTTAATAAGGCTTCAACCCTCCCACTACCAATGTCTCCATGCTGGTTCTACTACAGCCCAGCTGTGTGATCTTGGACAAGTGATTTCCCTCTCTGAACCTCAATCTCCAAATCTGTAAAATAGGGATCAGACTCAACTACCCCCCTCAAAGGGCTGTAGTAAGGAAGAGATGAGCACAGAGGGTGTCCACTGCTCTTCAAAGAGGTTCCTTTCCCATCACCATCCCCAATGAAAGACGGGATATTCCAGACTGAAATTTACCTGTAGAGGTGATTGGAACGATGTTTTTATGGCCTCATTCTTCTTGCACCCAGGGCAGGAAAGACATTTTATGGTGCAAGAACAACATTTTCACTCAATTCTTTTAAATCTTCCTCTCAGGGCTCTGCACAAAATCACTTGAACCGTAAACACAATCAAACAGATGACCGAGGCGATTTTCTCTGACATCTCTGGCCTCCCTTCCTCCTCAACTCTGCAGTGTTTGCATTTGCTCTGACAGCCCAGCCCATGAGATGCTGTTGCTGGGAGCTCAAAGTCCTGGGTGGTCCAGCCCTGGGGCATGTGGGGGGCAAGGAGAGGGGAGAACAGCAAATCGAGTTGGAAAAAATCAATGATTATATGCATCAGGATTTGTTCCTGACCAAATGGTTAGCAGTCAATGTGGCTTTGATGTCCTAAGGGACTGCTCTATTTTGATGCCCATTTCAAATGTCTATTTCAAGTTACATTCATTATTGTTTAAATGTAAGTCCTGAAGTAGAGGTTGCAACCTGCAGTCCCTCCAGGGCCAGACTAGAGAAGTGAATCACTAAGTGAGATGATAGGGCATGGTGGGGCCTGTGGCTCACCACCAAGCTTAGGCCCCGTCCAAAGGAGACCTCTTATTTTGGCTCCAACTCATTGCTACCACACACAAAAGTGATTCTAGTGTTGCTAGAACTTTCCAGTTTTCTGGAGAAATTGGAGACAGCTCATTTTGTATGAAGTTTTCAGAGTTACACACAGGTCAACAAAATCTTCAGGCCACCCATTATCAGACTCATCCCAGACCAACAACCATGTTGGCCCCTGCTGGTTTCAGGGCTCTTGGGTTTTGTTGTGTGAGCAGTCACATGATACCATCCTGCTGGGTTGCAGCTCCGTGGTTCCATCAGCCCCTGGCCACAGAGCAGCTGCCTCTTCCCCTCTGCCTGTCTTACCTCGCGTCTGACAGGAGCAGGGTATACTTGTGAACTTGACTTCATCCTCACAGGCAGTAGGTGAGTGTAAAAACATGACCTAGAGAAGTGGCTGTCAGATCTGGTGGCACACTGCGACCAGAGCCACACTGGTGGCTGGAGCCCCAGTCCCATACATCCTGCTGCAATGGATCCGGTGCAAGCTGGAAGTCAGATACTTTATTTGTTTTTTTCCTTTTGGTGATACTGGGGTTTGAACTCAGTGCCTTGTGCTTGCTAGGCAGGCACCCTTCCCTTGAGCCATCCCACCAGCCCTAGAAGTAAGATATTTTAAATCAAATTTATTGTTAGCTGATGTGTAAAACATAAAATTACACATATTTATGGGGTAACGAGGTCTTGTTTATTTCAATGCATGTACATATCGTGTAATGTTTGAGATTAAACATACCTATGGACTCAAACTTCTATCATTTATTCTCTGTCTCTCTGTCTCTCTCTCTCTCTCTCTCTCTCTCTCTCTCTCTCTCTCTCTCTCTCTCGGCAGTACTGGGGTTTGAACTCATGGCCTCACCCTCTACCACTTGAGCTATTTTTCAGATAGAGTCTCACTCTTTTCTCCCAAGGCTGGTCTCAGACCTGATGATGTTCCTACCTCTGACTCCTATTTAGCTGAGATTACAGGCTTGAGCCACACGCTCATTCTTTGGGCTAAGGTCTGGTTAACTTTTTGCCCCAGTCGGCCTGAAACTTCAATCCCCCTTTCTCAGCCTCTCAAGTATCTGGGATTACAGGCATGGCCACCACACCCAGCCTTTCATTTCTACATATGGTGAAAACATCCAAAACCTTTTTTTTTTTAGCTTTCTGAAATTTGCATTACTTGTGATTGTATGCCAGAACTCCCTGCTGCTATCAAACTGTGACTTAGTGTTCACCGATCAGTCTCTCTCCGTCCATCCATCCATCCATCCATCATCCATCTACCTTCCCCCAGCCTCTTAGCCACCATTCTACTTTAAACTTCCATAGGTTGACTTTATTAGAAACGGAGATTTTCGGATTCAAATATGTAGCCCCATGAGTCTCTCAGGCAGTCAGAGCTTCAAACCGCCAGAGAGGAGAAGAGAACAACGTGATTTCTGAATAGCGCTACTGCTGAATCTCATTGCTGCTGAGAGCCAATTTTCTTTTACCATTTTAATGTCTCTGAAGCAAAAAGGAACGTCTAACAGTCAACGGCGAGAAGAAAGAACCGCGTGCTAGCCTAGTTGACAAGGCTCCTTCTGTCTTGGTGGTACTTGAAATAACGGTGTGTATCGTAAGTAGGGATGAAATATCTTAAGTATTTGTTCTTCTTTGCTGGGAGCCAGGGAAGGAGAACTGATTTCCCAAGCATGAGAGTACATCAGAATTACCTGGAGGGCTGTGGGAACAGATAGCTGGACCCCACCCCAGAATTCCTGAATTAGCAAGTTTAGGGTAGAGGGCAAGAGCTGGCATTTCTAGAAAGTTCTAGAAGGTTCTAGTGGTGCTGAGCCTCCTGGTCAGGGTACTTACTTTGAGAATCCTCCATTAAGTGAGAGATACAGGTAAAGATGTCAGCTCACCACTTTTGACATATAGGAGCTGTGCTAAGCGTGTAACATAAGGTGAACCAAATCCTCATACAACCCTATGACATGGGAGCTATTATCCCCCCATTTTGCAGAAAAGAAAACTGAGTCTTCAGGAGGCTAAGATAGCCAGAAAAGCATCAGAGCTCTTGAGCTCAGACAGTTTGACCCCCCGCCATGTGACCACCAAATACTTTTGCAACCCCACCACTTGTAAGTGGTATCAACTTGAAGAAGTCTCTTAACTTCTTCCTCGGTAAAGTGAGGCTGAAGTGCTCCTCCCTAAGGGTTGTTGACAGTCAGTATTCCATCACAGAGCACCATGGCAAGGCCTGTTGTAAGTGCTCAGTAAACAGAGATGCTATTTTTACCTGTTTTCAACTCCTCTTTGTCTACAAAGAAAGTGTGGTGTGGTGACAAGAGCTGCCTCTCAGAGTCAAAAGACTGGATGTTACAATTACTTCTGCCAGTGGCATTCACCTGTGGGCACTCACCTGAGTGGACATGTGCTACCTGCTGAGCTCTCATGGGCCACAGCAGCGGTGGCCAAGACTTAGGATTTCCCAGAGTGACAGAGTGAAAAGGCTCAGGATCAGAGAAGGAAAATAACAACCCAAAGCCACAGAGCCACAGTCATTCAACACTCCCCACAAACCTTCTGGGAACTTTCCAGGTGCAAGTCCCTTGCTGGGCCTGGGTGAGTGACACAAAAGTGCCCCTGGCCTCTGTATTCTAACCCAGAGGGCAAAAGTGGGGAGAAGCAAAAAAATAGAAAAACATACTCACCCATGGTTAAGAGGAACCCTAAGTTCTATGAGGAAAAGAAACCATCTAATCAGCTAGAAGATGGACAGAGCGGTCCAGCCCGGTTTCTCTGAGAAAGTGGTCTTTAAGTTGATAACTGTCCCCAATTATGTGAGCAATCTATCAAGACAGCAAAGTACTTGTTTGCAACATTTAGATGCTGAGTTCTGTGTTAAGTTAAATTAATGTTTGTCGTCTCACTTTGAAGTAATGGCAGTTGGCCCTTCATATCTGAAAGTTCCACATGCGTGGATTCTGCCAGTGGTGGATCATAAATAGTTTTAAATGTGTTTGTACTGAACACACACAGACTGTTTCCTGGCTATTATTCCCTAAACAAAATACAGCACACAACGATATATATACCTTTAGGGTTGGCTAGAGTGTTATAAGTCAACGTGCAGGAGCTTGTGCATAGGTTATGTGAAAATGCTATTCCATTTTCTACAAAGGTTGGGCATCCATGGATTTTGCTACTCACAGGGGGTCCTGGAACCAAGCCCTCACGGATACCCAGGGAAAATTGTTCTTACTATGTCCATTTTATAGATAAGGAATTTGAGACCTGTTATGTATCCTCCCCAAATTCCTTTGTTGAAATCCTCTTCCCCACGGTGATTATATTGGGACCTGATGAGGTCATGGAGGTGGGGCTCTTATGAATGGGATTAGTGCCTTTCTAAAAGAAGCCACAGAGGGCTCCCTCAACCCCATCTACCATGTGGAGACTCCATGAGAAGATGGCCTTCTATGATTCAGAAGTACACACCAAATCTATCAGCACTTGATCTTGGACTCCCCAGATGAAGCAATGATAAACTTCTACCATGTAAAGCAGCCAGTCTGTGTCATTCTGTTAGAGCAGTGCAACTGACTAAGACCAGGTGAAGCAATCCAAGAGGCAAGGACTCAAAGTCAGGGGGTCTGAGTAAGTAACTCATGCTCTCACTACCACAATTTACTTCAGTCACACTTGTGAATGAAGCCCAGAGAAGACTGGTCACGGTCATGGGAGGTACTGCAGTGTGGGGATGGTGCTGAATTGGTGCCAGCCAGATCTGGGTTGGACTCCCTTGAGCAAGTAACCGTGCCTCTCTGGCATGTAGGTTCTTTGACTGTAAACTACAGAAAACAATGGTGGCTCTACTTGCTGGCTCAAGACCTCACCTGTTGGTGTCCAGCGTTGGTTCGGGTCCTCAGAAACTGGCAGTTCTTATTGCTGTTGTTACACATGGTAATGAGCATATGCTTTTGACTGGACCCTAGAGGTCCCTGGGCCACCAGAGCTGCCCACCTGATGTACATCAAGGGCTTCCCAGATATGAAGTCAGCTCTAGTCATTTCACTGATGGCCAGTCTGAGGTTCCACAGCCTTGGAAAGTGATCAGACACAGTCATCTTTCACCAGTGGTTCCTTCACCCTCAGCCATCACAAGTCTTCTTCTTTTCACAAGTCTGGCCTTAAACGATGGTTTCCTGGTGAATTGCTGCATCTGTCAGATGCAGAAAAGTGGTTCTAAATGTTTCCTTTCCTCATTTACCATGAATCCCAACTCCTCCTCCTAGGCTGGGAATGCCTTAGCAAGGAAGACACATGTCTATTTGCTTTTCATCCTTGGCTGGTTCCTTTTGGCTTTGGTCAGACCTGGAGGAATTGCTTGAGTTTCCAGCCAAAATCCTAAGGTAGTTATCACACTTGAACACACATACACGTGACTGTGTTTCTGAATCACTTTAACCACTCAGTTTATAATTTCTCCATCTTCTAACTGTGTACCACCTGCTCCTTTCCACCCACCAGTGAATTCTGAATCATTACTCACTGGGTATTTCTCCAAACCCAAGCCTCAAGCTAGGGCAGGGGACTCTTGGCTGCTGGGCAAATCCCCGGCCTTAAGGAGTGCAAGCCTGAGGCAGGTCAGACTTGGTCCTTTTCTGCTTTAGACCTAGCTGCTTACCACGGTTTCCTCTTCTTTCCCAGCTCACAAAAAAAAAAACAGGTTCCCAGTCTCCTTTGCCATTAGGCATTACCATGGGTTATGGGCTGAATTGTGTCCTACAAAAATTCGTATGTTAAAATATTAACTCCTAGGACCTCATGGTGTGATATTGTTTGGAAATGCAGCCATTGCAGTTAAAACTAGTTAATATGAGGTCAAACTAGAGTGAGGTAGCCCTTAAACCAACATGACTGATGGCCTTATAAAAAAGGGGATATTTAGAGATAGACACATATACAAGGAGACCGTCACAGGAAGGTTAAAGCAGAAATCTGGGCGACACAGCTACAAGACAAGGAACACCAAAGTTTGCCAGAAAACCACCAGAAGCTGGGGAGAGGCAGGAAGCAGATTCTCCTCACCTACTTAGGAGTCAACACTGTCAACACCTTCACTTTGGACTTCAAGGAACTTTGAGACAATAAATCCCTGTGGCTTAAGTCACTTAGTTTGGAGTGCTACCCACTGGTTCTGACAGCCCTACCAATCTGGTAAGCCACGTGACTGAGTTTTAACCAATGCGATGTGATTGAAAGTGGTATGTGCCCTTGGCAACCCTTACCCATAGAAACAGCCCTGGCCGGTGGGTCTATCCGTGAGCTATCCATGACCCTGTGTGGTCTGTCTACCCCATATGCTTCACACTTGAATCTCATGTGTTGAAAAACAGGCTATGGTCTTCATTAGCCTGGGTTTCTAAGCAACTGTATAGAGCAAAGCCCCTTCCTAATTCTGCCTGGATTAACATGGTAGGGAAATGCACTTGTATTTCATAAGCCACTGAGATTTGAGTATTTCTCTAACAACACTACTGAAAGTTTCCTTCACTGTGTTTGTCACTATCTACAGTGATGTTTGGGGTCTGCTCACTCGCTCACTTTCTGCCTCTGCCACCAGGTAGCAAGTGTCACAAAAGCAAAGGGGAATATCTGTTTTGTTAATTATCTGAATATTGAAGCCCTCCTTCAATATTTCTGGATGGATCATGCTATCTGATGGGAGAAATGGACAGGGAAGCAGACAGCTGTGACCCTACCTGTTGTGACATAAAATGACCAGTGTGTGAACAGGTCTGGGGTGGTGATGCCTTTGAAGAAGAGAAAAAAAGGCAGCGAGACCTCCATGATGCTTGAGCAGAGTATATAGGAGACACTGGCCTTTCAGTGGAGGTAGAGAGTCTATGTGACAGAGAGTGGAGAGGGACAATTTCAAGCAGAGGACACAGCTCACCTAGGCTTCCTGGCATTCCAGGAGCCCTTCAGATGGAGGAATGTTCTGGGCTCAGGGTCATCCCCACTGGGACCAATACCTGAGGTGAGTTGCCTCCTTCTAAACCTCTCTGCAGTGAGATCACTGTGCCAACCAAGTACTGCCACACAGCCTCTCCATGGCCCCATGTGCCCTGACTCCTGATGGATTCCTGTGGGACAGGACAGGACCCACATCTCCTTCTGCTCATCACACCTGGCCCTCTGGCCTCCTGTGGGCACCTGCGCGATGTGCACAGGGTGCAGCCTCCCTTTGCAGGTTGTCACGAGGAGCTGACAAATTAACCCACTCATTAGGGCTTTGTCATTTGACATGGTGATGCTAGGCTTTGGGAGAGATCGTGGGGTGTTAGCATCTCAGGCAAGACCCTGGCAAAGAGCTGAGAGTCCAGCATGACCCAGACCTGCTGAGGATGTCAGGTGTGAGCCCCAGCTGCCTGTGGCTGCATAGAGCTCCCTCCTGTCTTCACTGCTTCCTGCTCCCCTCTCATCACTCAGCCATATTTGGTTCTGAATGTGATTCAAAGGAAAGGGAGTAGTGATTGTCCCAAAGAGGACCTCTGGATACTCGCTCTGGAACCCATGCACCTCTGTACCTCCTTTGCCTCAGACCTAAACCCTCCACCACCCTATCATCTTTGCAGCCAGTTCTGCTCCCTGAGCAATGGGGAGGCCTTTCAGGACTAGAATTCTCTTGATGCTTACTGGCACCCGGTTTCCATGGCAACCCAAAGCTCTCTTTTGCCACCTTCAGGAATGTCATTAGGCTATGAGGGGGAGGCAACAAACAAAGCCAGGATGTGTCAGGCTGCAGCAGACATCTGAGAGGCCAGCACTGCGGGGCAGAAGCCCTTTTTGTGGCAGGCTTTTTATTTTGTTTTTTCTTGTCTCTTAAAAAAATACACAAATAATTTCTTTGCATCCAAACAATGAAGGCTTTTCTTTTCTAAAGGAAATAAAAACAAAACTAAATAAAATGTACCTTGCTGCCCAGTCAAGGAGTTAGAAACTAAACACTCATGTTTCCACGCAAACCACACGATGAGGACAGTAGGGACTTTGTGTGCTCTGTCACATTCAGCTCCCCCAACCACCTATTCTATAGACAGGAAAACTGGGCTAAGAATGGAGACATGACCTGTTTAGGGTTGCAAAAGCAGTGGGGTGTAGAGGGGATTCACAGTTTTTTCTGACGCCGAGTTTCATTCTCAGAGCCCTGTTCCTCACGATGGCGTTCACATCGACACAGCAATTATGGGAAACCATTGTCCTGGATTTAGGACCCAGGTGCCTATGGGGGATGTGAAAGGATCCTGGATGCCTTCTTAGCTCTCTTTCTTCAGGCTGGACTGCTGATAAAAACCTTAGTCCATTGCTGTTGCTATAACTGAATGCTACAGACTGAGTCATTTATAAAGAATAAAGGTTTATTTGGCTCACGTCCTGGAGGCCGGGACATCCAAGAGCATGGCTCTGGCATCTGGTGAGGGTCTTGTGCTGCATCATAACATGGCAGATGGGGACACGAAGCTGGCATGCTAGCTCGGATCTCTCTTCCTCTTCCTATAAAGCCATTAATGTCACCACAGGGGCTCTACCCACATATCCTCATTTAACCTAATTACCTCCCATAGACCCCACCTCCTATCAACGTTTCCAATTCGTGAACTTTAGAGGGACACATGCAAGACCCAGGGCTCTCTGGAATCTACTCTTGCACAGTCCTGATGACTTGGACCTCCTCTGACTCAGTTTCCCTAACTTCCATCTCTCCACCCCAATGTCCCCTTGACTGAGGCCACAGAGTCTATCCAAATATGATCTGACCACCATGCCACACCTTTGCTGAGAGAGTGCAGGGTGAGGTCCACATTCCTTAGCATCAGAGTACTTTCTGGTGGGGTTGTATTTGATCCTCGAGTGTTAGCCCCTAGAAATGTGCCCCTGGGTGCAGCTAGACTGAGCTCCAACAGGTTAGCAAACACTCCATGTTTCTTTTGATCTCTCTTCCTCTGTTCTTCTGCCTTAAGAGGAGCCACCCTGGTGGAGCACCCCACTTGAGCCTGGGCCTCTCTGTGGGGTTTCTCCCTCCCTGCCACCCCATGTAGGCTTAAGTGTGTCCTTCTGGAATCCATGCATCTGTACCTGACTCCTCCACTTGACTGAATGCTTTGGGCACAGAGACCACATCTGTTTGATTAGCACATAGCCAGCACTGAGGAACTTCTATGGCTGACTCTGCATGCACACACATGAGGGTGGCGGTGACAAGAAGAGAGTGGGCAAGTGTGGTGGAATGTTGTTTTAAGTGAAGCCAACCAGAGCTTGTGCCGGGATGAGTTACCTTCCAATTTGAAAGCCTGCTTGGATTGTTGGAACATGTTTGTGTGCTATAAACCAGTCTGATCTGCTGTTGGAGTGAGGATCAGGCTCACAGCACAGTTATCCAGGCATGCCGGGATAGTGGTCTTGTCTTATCTTCTTGATCACGTGATCACCTCTGGCTCATCTACTCACTTGCAGAAAAATCTATGTCCTTAAAAGTGTTTATTAGAACAGCACAAAAGTTTACAAGAAAAGAATTTAACATGCATCTTAAAAAAAAGGCAGAACAGAACAAAATCCCTCTCTCTAGAGGAAGCAATTTAAAAAGAAATTAAAGTAGAAATTATTGAAATAGAATACAAGGAGAACAAGATCAGTGCACTTGATCAATGCACCAGAGACAGGCCTTTGAAAAGACTAAATATAATAAACACATTCTGGCAATTCTTATCAAGAAAATCAGAGAGGTAATATTAAAATAGAACTTTAGAAATGAGAGAAAGCAAGAAACCATAGATAAGAGTGATATTAAAAACGTATGTAAGAGTGCCTGGTCCAGGGCTGGCAGAGTGTCTCAAGTGGTAGAGAGCCTGCCTAGCAAGTGTGAGGCCCTGAGTTCAAAACCCCAGTTCCACCAAAATAAAAAATAGAATGTTTGGTCCTGTGGAGTGTGGGTAAGTATGTAACTACCTTTCTCACTGTTTTTCTAATGTGAGCATCTAGATGAGATGAATGACTTCTTAGAGAAATACAAATTATTAAAATTGATTCAAAAAGGAGTAGAAAACCTAAATAGAACAATTAACATTGAAGAAACTAGAAAGTTCACCAAAGACCTATCCCTTAAAAAGAACAGAAACTTAGGTATCCCATGGCAATGTCTTCCAATTTTTCGAAAAAAAAAAGATGTTGTCTATAATATACAAATTAAATATCAAGGAGGTGAAATTATTCTTCTTCATCTCTGAGTAAAAATGACTTAAAAACTGAAAACTGGAGATAGGTACAGTGGGACACACTTGTAATCCCAGCATCTGGGAGACTGAGGCAGGAGGATCGTGAGTTTGAGGCCAGCCTGGGCTACATAGCAAAACCCTACCTCAAAAAAAAAAAAAAAGAGAAACAAATAAAACACACACAAAAAAAATTCCCTGAAAAATGAGATGGGGTGTAGCTCAGTAGTAGAATGCTTACACAGCATGTACAAAGGCCCGGGTTCAATCCCCTGCACTGCAAAAGAGAGAGAGGGAGGGAGGGAGAGAGGAAGGAAGAGAGCAGAAATTCATGGCATATTCCTAGATAAGAATACAAAATATAAAAATGTGAACATTCTTCCCACATAGCTTCATGTACAACGCAATCCCAATCATAATTTGAGCATGCATTTTAATGGATCTTAGCAAGTAGATTTCAAACTTGACAAAAATGCGTAAAAGTTACTAGAACAATTTCAAAGAATAAAGGTATGGAATTTGCCATGCCACATGCAAAACCATACTGCAAAGCTGTAGTGATTAAAATGGTATACTTACTGACTTCAAAACAGAATACAAGGAAACAGATAAACACATTAGAGGATTTATTTTATGAAAACGTGGCGTATTTTTTCTCAGCGGGAACAATAGTGAAATAGTAAAGGTGCTAGGGAATACACCATCGAAAACTCCTTTGAAAGACTGTGACGTACTCACTACCATAAAAAGACTTCCATTCCATGTGGTGTGAAGAGCGTGCTCTAATTCCATTTCTGATTTAAGATGCGAACACACACGGTCCTCAACTTGATGTCCAGATAAACCCGTGGGAAGTTGAAAGGCACGCATGACACTGCACCTACCAAGCATGCTGACGTGGCCTGCTCAGAACCCCGCATCAGCCTGCGTCAACACAGAGCCTATTTTACAGTAAGGGGTTGAATGTCACATACAATTAATCAACACTGCCCTGGAGGGGAAAAACCGAATTGCTACCCGGGTGTCCTGTGGAGCACTGGTGTCCCAGCTCCTTAGTGACAGGAGCTGCCATGCACTGCCACTGCCCAGCATCACCAGAAGAGCTTACAGGGCAATCACCAGCCCAGAAAAGACCCAGATTCAAAGTTAGAAATACAGTTTCCACCACTACGAAGTCAAAAAATCCTAAACCGAGTCATCTCCAGTCAGGGACCTTCTGCACATTTGCATGGATTTGAACATATTTGCATAGAAAAGAGTCCAGAAGACCCATGCTAAAGTGATCACCTTTCTGGGGAGAAAAATGGGATGGAGGGGGCTGTACAGAAATTTCTTTTTTATTTTGTCTGGATTCTTCTAGATTATTTTAATCTTTCATATTGAAAACGCATTTGTGCCTTTCTTGATTTTATGCCTTCACAATTAATTACACCAAAACAGAAACACAAAGGACAACTCTCTCACATTGTACAGGAACGGGCCCAAGCTGTAAGTGAGGTCTGGTGCTATGGTGAGCGCCCAAGCTTTCTGGATTGACCCTCTGCTTTCTCTGTCCGGCCGGCTGTCACCAGACACAGTCCAGTCTCTTTAGGGCAACTTCCACCTGTCTAGCCCCTGGAACCGACCTCCCTTGGATACCTGCCTGGTTCCTGGGCTACCTTCCCTCCTGACCCCCATTGCTCCAACATTCCTTCACTTTGCTTCCCAGCCTTCCGGCTCAAGAAGATCCTCTGTCTGAAGTGTGTAGCCTGGCATCAGTGACCCTGAACCACAGCACCCCTCTCCCAAGAAGCAAAAGACTACATGGCCACCTCTTGACAACCATCTTTCGTCATCCTTCCTGGGCCTTCTGGGTGGAAATCATTTAGAACGAAGGAGAGCACGTTCTTGCTCTTTGATCCCTTCTTGCTGTGGCCCAGAAGGCCTGGATCCTCCTGATTTAGAGCCCATCATGAGCAGACTCTTCTGATTTCTGACCTCCAGATTCAGACAAAGGATGCCCTTCTTCTTCTCTGTATGCTTTTTCTCATTTCTTCTTCTTAGAAGTTTTCAACAATTCTTGAACCACCTATCATGTGGGCCTGAGGCCATTTTTCTCCTCCAAGCCCTCATTTTCATTTCCTGAATAATATAATCTCAAAATCCCCACGTCAAGACAAGCCAGGACTCAGCAGCTAGCACCAGAAGTAGCTTTGGGGGCTGTAGTTTTGGGATTTGCATTTTTCTGCAAGCTTGATCTCATAAATTCTCCCTGCACACCCGGCTGAGGATTCATCAGACTAAAGATTTTCTGTATCTCCTTTGCACAACCAAACTCAAGGAGAATTACTAATGCTTTGCCAAACCCCAGTGCTCCAGAGGGCTTCTTTCCCAGGGCTTTGCTTCTCACAAAGTATTGGTTCCCGGGGAAAAAAACCAGGATTGACCCAGCCTTCCCAGACTAATGAGAAGGGTGCCTGCCACCTGAGCCACTGTCATCTGCATCTCAGTGGGAATCTAGGAGAACTTTCTCACAAGACATGGCCAAGCACAGCCTGCAGGTGGAGGCTCTGACCTGCACCTCATTAAGAAGCTCTTTGGCGTTGAGTCAGAAGAGAGAGGCAGATGGCAGTGTGGAAAGCAGAAAGGAGTATGTGGGGAGAAGAAAAGCAATCCATTTGTAACTGGCAAGGCTTCAGGATGGAAACACACTTCCCTGGAGTCCTCAGTCCCCACATCTGTGAAATGGGCACAACAATGCTTCCGTTCTACAGCTCATGGACTCTTATGTGAGCCAGTGATGGTGAGAGTGCCTAGCACTGACAGGGAGCCCACTAGCTATTTTCTTTCCCTCTGGAGTTTTCCTATAATCCTGCCACTAAAACCAAACCACACACAGTTATAGACTTTTTGATGAGTTTGGAGAGTGTGTGTGTGTGTGTGTGTGTGTGTGTGTGTGTGTGTGTGTGTAAGAAAGTGTTGATTGACAGTGCATTTTGAGCACAGGGTTTGGTTTAGCATTGAGCCAAAGCAGCTGATGGGAAACCTAAGACATGCTTTTAAGAGTTTATGATTTGCTCAAAGACACGAAAGCAAGTTATCTGCCAGCCAGCCATTCCTGATCAGTCAAGGCAGCTCTTTGACAAAAGCCCCAGGAACAGAGCTGCTGTCACCAGCTGTGTTGTGTGCAGCTGACTTGGCCTCATGGAGCTTGGTTCTGTGTCTGTAGATGTAGCTTTTTAACAGCCGCCTTCCAGGGGTATCACATGAGTTTTTAAAAGCATAAATAAAGCATAAATAAAGTAATGTTGGTGAAACATACAGTAGTGTGCCCAGCGGGTAGCAGACTCACAATAAATGCATTTCAAATTTTATAACCAAACAATTAAACATAATTAAGTGCAACCAGAGTCTACGTACAGTGGAACCATCATAAGTGGGAGGAACACAGCACTGCTGTGTGGCCCCCATCCTGATTCACCACATCTTATCTTGCATGTCCTAGATTCTCTCACAGTCACGAGGCAGGGTGAAGTCAAGCAGGTGGCCGGGTACCTGGAGCTGCACACAACTGGGTTCTTAATCCAGTCTCTCCGGTCACCTGCTGTGTGAGCTGGGCTGATGGCTGCCTGCTGCAGTTCCAAAGTGACTTGTCCTCTAAACACATGTGGTGTTCAACCCCCCAAGCCATGTGTTAGTGCTTTGAAGAGGACAGAAACTTAATATAACCCTGACACTCAAGGTGAAACCTTGGGAAAGTGATTGGGATTAAATCTGGTCACTGCGGGGGGTGGGGGGCATGACTGAATCCCTCCCAGTGACTTTATAGAACAGAGAGAGGGGAGGAAGCAAGAGAAAGAGATGTAGGCAACTCACAGAGGCAGCATGCAGGGGTCCAGGAGTGAGCACAGCATCATGCTAGTAAGAAGGGGAGGAAACCCAAGAGCATCCCAGAAAAACCCCAGTCCCAGGCAAGCTGTGACAGTTGGTCCTTTCCACTGTGATTGAGAAGCTGGGCACAGCCTGGAGGATGGTGCAGGAGACGCCAGGGGCGTGGCAGAGGATTCTGGCCAGGAGAACAAAACCCCCAGAGGCATGGAGCAGGAGCTCAGCACACAGGCAGACACTTGCTTGTAAATTCAGCTGGTCGAAGCCCCCCCTCTCCAGGCGCTGCACAACCCCTGGCACCATGCCCTTGTTTGCTATGTGGCACAGACATTTCTCAAATCAGCAAGTAGCTATGAGGTGATCACAGCAGAGATGCTGGAAGAGTTACTGCTCCCCCCAAGGTGCTGTGAGCCCCAAAGAAAACAGGAGCTCAGAAGAAGAAGTAAGGCCTGGGCCCTGGCCTCAGGCAAAGAGCGACAGATGGTTAAAACAGCACTCACCCAGGTGTTGAAATTCTTGGTTCAAGGAACACGTCTGCAAGCCCGGCCTCAGGAGTAGTGATAACCGTGGTGATAGCTAACATCTCTGGCACCTGCTTCTCTGCCAGACTGGCGGGTTAGCTCTTATAAACCTTGTGCAATCCCATTGCACAGGTACCATCTCGCTGCCTACTGCACATGGCAGGAAGCCGTTCACTTGCCCAGGTGGCCAGGACAAATAGTAGTGCTCAGTAGGCTGGCGGTCTGAGACTCGGGTTTCCCTGTACATGTTCAAGAACTATGAGTGAAGGAGGGGTGAAGCCCACCTGAGGACCTGGTCTGTTGGCCAAGAGTGGTAGATGCCAGAGGGGTCAACACCCAAGTCCAAGGCCAGTGCACCTCCAGGCACATCATCTTCAAATGCTGCCTTTTGCTCCCGAGGCATTCAGCTGAAATCCAATATAAAATGAAGCCTTGCCTAAGCCTCTCTGTACTCAGTTACAGAGTCATTAAAAGTAAAAGCCCTCCATATGCAAAGTCGCTGACCACATGCTCCAAGTACCCCAGCTCTGGAAGGCATGTTTTCACATTTCAAATAAACCCGTCATTTCTGACAATTGGTAAAGAACTTTCCCTCAAGCCTACACAACCTATTTTTTTCTTTCTGTCTCTGAGAAAGCAGGGCATGTGATAGCGAGAACCTAATTACCCGATCTTGGGAAAGAACAGGGCTGCTTGGGCTCATCAGCACTGAAAACTTGATTCACAATATGATCTTTATTGCAATCAGTCATGCTACCCTCACAGCAGTAAGTGTAGACCTCTTTTATTAGACAGAAAACAAAGCAAACCCTTCTGCAATAACAAGCAGCAGAATGAGAGACAGCCCAGTGGCCCGAGTGGCACAGAGTACTGGCTCTAGTCCTACTCTGTGTGACCTCAGACAGGTTACCTAACCCTGTAAAGTGTCAGTTTTCCTCATCTGGAGAATGGGATTTAAATGATTTTCCTTATATGCCTGGTGAAGGTTAGCAAAATAATACATGTCAAAGCAAATCGCACAGCCAGGTGTGGTGGTACACATGTGTAATCCCTTTGTAGACTTGAGGAAATCACTTAGTATGCTCCTTCTTTCCTGTAAAAGCTCAGATTACAAAACCCAGAGAGACCCTCAGCTTCCCTTCCTGGGCCCTTCTCATCTGTGAAATGTAACTGATGATCTAAACCTCACTGACTTGATGTGGATGCTGATTAAGCTATAAAAAAATTGTCTTCTCCAGTGCCTGGATCATAATTGCTGCTCCACAAATGAGTTTTCTTCCTCTTGGTGCCATTGTGCCACTCCACCCTTCTGTAACTGCATTGGGTGCACTTTTTGGTAAGTGCAAAGCCAAAATCAAGCACAGCCAAGAAATAAAAGAGTAGAGGAAGATTGACTGCCTGCAGCACAGGTTTTATTTCCAAAGCAATGCCCTCCGTGGACAAAGGAAGTACAGATTGTATTCGAAGAGCCTTCATACAGAAAAGCACTTTAAGGTTATGCACATTATTGAGCACGCTCAGTTTAAAGTAAAGTGCAAGGATAGATGGCAGACATTGGGCGTGCTTAGCTCAAGGTCACGGAGGACATCTTTAAAGGTTTAAAATGGTGAAAAGCTTGATGGTGCCACAAAATGGTGGACAGGAATATCTCTGAGCATGCTCATATTTCTCCAAAAAGTTTTAGCTGAAATAAAAGGAAAGGACACTTGGAAGGTGCATTAATGTAGGAGTTTTTCCCCTAAAGATGCCTGAGGGATGCAAGGCCCCACTGAAGCAGCAAAGTAAACTGACCTCTCTGAGGTCTCTAACTAGATAAGGCTGGAATGTAAACTTAATCTCTGGGTTTCACATTTGCAGTCTCTCTAAGGTTCCGCAGACATCCCACTCTTTCACTCAACAAAACTGGTGTTTCCCCATGCCTGGCAGTGGGCAGGGCTGCTGCAACAGTCCAGGCTTAACTTAATGAGGGCCTGACTCTAGAGCCAGGGCAGCAGAGAAGGGTAAGGGGGCAGCTCTGTGCCTTTTCTCTCTGTGCCTCCTCCTCTCTCCTCCTGACTTCTCCCTTTCATTTTCTTTTCTCCAGAGCTTCAACACCCACCTATACAGCCAGCCACACTCTGATGAAGTTAGTAATCAGGGTGTCAGCTTTAACTACCAGTTAGTTCAAGGCGGAAAGCCTACCTTCAAAGAAAAAGGGAGAAATAAAGGAAAAGACAAAACTCTTGAAAGAGACAAAAGCCAATGGGGTTCTCCATTCTCACAGCCCTGACACAAATATCTGGCACCTGTGAATTCTCAGAGCAAGCATTTAAGAACATTTGTCAGAGGTTAAACATTGTTAAGGCCATAAATCAGCAAAACTTTCTGTAAATGACGATAGTGACATTTTAATGCTTTGTGAACAACGTGGTTTCTCCTTTTCAATGCCTGCCTGTGACATCAATGGCATGGAAACAAACAGGGGTAGCTATGTTCCAAAGGCTTACTTTATATAAACTGAAGTAGCCGAGAGTTTGCAGAATTCTAAGCACCCAGAACCGCACCCAGGCCATGCCCCTGTGAACATCAGTGTGCAGAAATGTGAGAGTGGGCTGTGATCAGAGATACTGGTAGACAGTAGTTCACTATATATTGACCACACACTGTACGCCAGACCTTGGTCTAAGTCATTTCATTTATTTCACCAACATCCCTGGGGAAGTGGCACCCTTTCTCAACATTTACAGACAAAATGAGGCTCAGAAAGGTGACATAACTTACTGGGGTACACAGCAATGACCAGAGCCCCCAGACTTGACTAGCCAGGTCTGACTCCAAAGCTCACCTGCTTAAAAGCTGCCTTAAAAAGGCTCAGAGGAAGGAAGAGGGAATCCACTGGGCTCGAGGAGGTGACAGAAAGTTTAATCAAAGGTTGGTGCTTAAGCTGCAACTCCAAGTACTTGCTGGACCTCCCCAGTAAGGGAGGGTATGGGATTGGAAGACTGGGAAGAGCAGACAGGGCCTCCAAGTGTAAACAGCCAAGTAGCTCCTACCTTACTGCCTTGCAAAAAGCCAGTTTTGACTGGAGGAGCCGCTATTGGCCTAGGAATACCCTGAGGTGCTGGACTTTGTCCATTTTATCTTCTCCCTGCCATGGAGAGGGTCAGGGAAGGCCCACTGACTGAACTGTTGCCAAGTTGCCTCACAAAGGGCACAAGCAGGACTCCTCACTTTCTTACTCCCATCCTGTCCCTCTCATCTTCATGAGAACTTCCTAGCAGGAACCCTCACTTACAACGTGTTCCTCAACTTTCCAGTATTTTCTGGCTTCTGTTCCAGCCCCAACGTTCTCCAGCACCTTGATCTCTGAAACCTAGCAAATCTGATTCTGCACAGTCCACAGGACAGAGGACATTAGCAACCCTGGCTTATGTAACTGAGAACTATCCTTCCACTAGGACTCTGTCCCTAAGAGACCAGTTTAAGTGTAGGTGGTGAGTAACAGCCCACCTGGCCCAGTGAACCTCACTGAACGCATGTCTGCCCTGTGTACCAGCCAGGCCTGGGAAATGTTGCATAGGAGACCCCAGTCTTTCTTAGAGGTTTCTAACTCCACCTGGCTTCTGCTACCAGCTCCTGCTCTGAGACCACCCTTCTGCCCCACTCTTACCTCCAAGACAACACACTTGTCACCACCTGACATACTATCTTTTTATTATTAATTTATTAATACTATCTTTTTATTATTAATTTATTAATACTATCTTTTAATTATTAATTTATTTATTAATAAGCAAACCATATCAACATTTGCTTATTCTTTTATTTTTTCAAGTGAACATTAACAATAATCAAAATTTTAGGCCCATCAAAAATTTACTTCTCAAAAATTATTTTAACTAAGATCAGAAATGCATGGCTCAGAAGAGATGAGTTATCTTTCATTTCTTTTTCACCCCACAATGGCACATGTGTGAGCCTTCCAGAGGTGAAATACAGTGGCCTTTGATCACATTTTAAAGGCTTCTGGTCACAGCACTGATGGGTGTGAGGATTGTGTTTCCAAAGGATATTCCATGTTGGATGGGTGAAGAAATGAGGAGAGAGGCCTCCAAAGGACAAACTTTAAATCACTGACATTGAGTTTTCTGCTCAGCTGAATGTGGATAAATGCGTGTATGCCAAGGAAATGCATGTGTATGCAATGAATTTTAACGTGACAGGAAGTGATATATGTCTTTTGACAATATCTGAATGCCAGAAATAAGTTTCAAACCCTCATCTCAAGCAACGGGAGTCTAGTGTCATTACCGGTAACTTCACGGATACAAACGGAAGAGCTACGTGTAGGAGAATGTGTGTGGCAGGATTTGGTCTATATTCAGAAAGATGAATTTAAAACACTCATTATCTCAATTCTTCTCTTGGGGGAATAAAATCAGGATGTAAGGATGCCAAAAACTGTAACTGTATCTGTTTGCAGGCTTGTTCTCTCCATTTAAAGGAGAACTTTCACAGAGTAAGCCTGAGGATATCACGTTGTTTCCTAGCTTCATGCTTTTGCATGTACTGATCTGTCTGTCTTCAATGCCCTTGCCCGCTATTTCTGCATAGAGAATTTCTCCTTTAAAATCCAGTTTTGAATTCTTCTTAGCATGTAGTGAGCCAGCTATCAGTAGACATTAATCCTCCCAGAAACAACAGTTATAAACAATGCACCAAAAGCAAAAAGCAACTATATGAAAGTCTCTAGGGAGTGGTTAAAAGAAGGTGAATTTTGAAGGAGAGACAAAATGCAGAAAGAACTGGTAGAGCTTGAGCTCCTCACTTTTGCAGCTTTAGTCTGATGGTGACCTGGGATCTTAGAATCTAGGCAACCATGAGCTCTGATAAAAAGCTTCACTGTCTTTCTGAGGAACAGGAAAGAGCCTACAGTGGTCACAGCCTCCAAAAAGTAAGAGAGTGAGGGAGATTCAGTAAAGGAGAGAGTTAGAGGAGGGGAAGGTTCTGTGTGCAAACTTTGTCCAAGAATCTGACCAACTGCCTAAACTGCACATGCACAGAACAGACTCAAATAAGGATTAAATGCTGACCTGAGAATTGAGCTCCCTCCCTCTACGGGCAAACCCAAGATCACAGTTTGAATATAACCAAACGCCCGTTAAAACAACAACAAAATCAACATTCTTGGGAGGAATACAACAGTAATATAGAGTTTTCAAACAATCAAAATGCTTGGGATAAAATGAAAACGACTAAACAAATGATGAACCAGGGAAATGTGACCCATTTCCAAGAGAAAAGAAAAATCTATACTGGTAAACCACAAGATGACTCTAATGTTGAAATTATTAGAAAAAATTCTAATTGCAATAATGAAAGACAGGACTGTAAAAACAGTGCAGTAGGAGAGTAATTGTGGGAGGGGGTGAATAGAGGAGATGAAGGTGAGGGAATATGGTTGGTGGGCTTCACATACACATATGAAATAGAACAGTGAAACCTCTTGCAATTGCTTTAAGTGGGGCAGGAGATGGTTGTGGGGGGAGATTGTGGGGGCCATCTAACCAATGTACAATGTAGTTCTATTCAGAAATTGTCACAATGAAACCCTCTTCCCCCCGTACAATGGATATGTCCTGATAAAAATGGAAAAAATTCTAGTTGCTATCAATGAGGTAAAAGATAATATGTTAATGAATATAAAGACAGGATATAACATCACAGAAGTCAAGTACACATGTATGTGTCCGTGTGCACCAGTAGAAAATCCAAACTGAAATGCACAATATCTGAAATGTATAGTACACTAGCTCGATAATAGCGTACTTCTGATTTTAGCTTATATAAAGCTATAAAGAACACTGCTCACACCTTTACCAAAACAACAAATGACAGTTTAAAAACAAAAACTTCACCACGTACACTGATCACATCACATTCAAATTGCTGAAAACTTAAAAACAATGTCTTCAAGGTAGTCAGAAGAAAAAAAGACACATTAAATATTAGTGGGGGAAGACAAGAATTTCTGCAGACGTCTCATAGGAAACTATACAACCCAGAAGAGAATGGAGGACAAGTTTCAAATTCCTAAAGAAAAATGCTGCTGACACAAAGTTTTGTACCCAACAATGATGTCTTTCAAAAATAAAAGAGAAGTCAAAAATTTTTCAGACAAACAAAAACAGAGAGCACTGACTGCCAACAAGTATAAGAAATGTTCAAAGAAGTTTATCAAACAAAGGAATGTGAACAGACAATAACTTGGAGCTACAACCAAATAAAAAACATAGAAAGTGGGAAAAAGTGGTTAAGTCTAAAAAGGTTTCTTTTTCTTATTTTTAACTCATCAAATTAGAACTATATAGAGAAGCAAGAGTTGCAATTTATTGCGTGTGTGCAGCATATTTAAAAGTAAAATGAAAGACAAGAGTTGCACAAGGATGGAGGAGGGATTTTCAGTACTGTTGTACAGTCCTGATACTACACACAATGTAATATTGAGTGATATAATATTTGAAGACAGATCTGCTTTTTGAAGGACATTGTAAAAACAATGAATAGGTAAGCTAGAGAATGAGAGAAATATTTGCATATCACATGTCTGATACATACTCTGTATCCAGGATATATTTTTAAAACTCCCAAAATTCACCAATGAGAAAACAAACAGTGTAAAGGAAAATAGGCAAAAGATTTGAGCAGATATTCTGTTCAAAGATATAGAATGGGCAAACAAACACATGAGAACATGGTCAACATTTTACCTATTACGGAGATGCAAATTAAAGTCACAATGAGATGCCATTCTACACTTACTAGAATGCAGAAAACAAAATTATTTTAAACTGCAAGTTGTTGATAAGAGATGAGGAGCAGCTAGGACTCTGATGCATGACAGGCAGGAAAGTGAAATGGCACAGTCACTATGGAAACCAGCTTGGCCGTTTCTCATACAGTTAAGTATGTGCTCATCACAGGACCCCCTAAGCCCATTCGTAGGTATTTACCCAAGTGAAATGAAATGCATATGCAAATGTTAATCAACAAAATCTAGAGGCACCCTTCAAAAGTCTTCAATCGGTAAATGGATAACAAACTTTGGTATATCCATACAATGGAACACTACTTAATAATAAAAAAGAAATTGACAGTTATGCCTGGTTGAGATTTATCAGCATGGATGAATCCCAGATTCATTATGCTAAGTGTAAGAAGCCAGACTCTTAAGTCTATATGTCATATAATTCCATTTATAGCCTGGAAAACACAAAACTATAGGGACAGGAACCATACCCATAGTTCCCAAGTTTTCCAGGAGCTGAGTATGGGAAAAGGATTGAATATAGGGTTACAGGGAATTTGAGGGGTGATCATGATTGTTATGACAATCAGACAACTTGAGAAAATTTTCACAACCTGCAGAATTGCATACTGAAAGGGATGAATTTTAGTGTATGTCATACCTCAACCTTTAAAAAATCAGTATACTAAAGAAAGTATCCCTACACATTCTGTGTTATTCTATTCATATAAAATTTAAAGAAAGGCAGATTAATTTACAATAATGCAAATCAGATCAACAGTGTGGCTGGATGATGAAGCAGATGGGGACTGTAAAGCAGTAGGAGGTCTTTTTGAAATATTGGGGAAAATTCTGTATGGTGATTGTCACATCAGATTCATGGGTTCACACTTCTGTCAAAACTCATTAATTATATATCATAAATGGATGCAATTTGTTGTGTATGTATTTTTACCTCAGTAAAGTTGAGCTTTTAAATCCAGATCAATTTCATCTGCATAGGTAGATCTCCCCAGACATCATGAATTCTTTCTCCTCTGGATTCATTGATCAATATATTACTACATTGCTTTCACCACATTGGCCACATGGTTCTGAAATTATTTGTCTCTCTCCCCAAGTTTATCATGTCTCGTTCTTCAGCATACAGAACAAAGCCTGTGTAAACTAAGGGAAGTATCCTCCAGCCAGTCTTACCTTCCACATATGTTAAAAAAACAGTGTTAATAAGCTATCAACCCATGGGATTATTGTAAGATCATGTACAGAGTCTACCAGTTAATTAATAATCTCACCCCCTCCACCTCAGGTGTGCATATTTCAACAAGAATGTAATGGTGCCTATTATAGACTAGTCAATGGCTGTACCTTCATGAAGATCGCAGAGCAGCTGGAGAGAGCAGGTATAAAACAGTCATTGAATAAATAAAGCCTCTCTCAGCTCAGCTTCTTGGTCTGTAAAATGGAGGTGTAACAACCATTGGACTGTTACAAGGATTATATGGAGTAATAAAAGAGTGTTGACATGTAGCAAGTGCTCAGTGTGTGTTGATGAGTGCTATTATTACTGAATATTAAATTATAAAATTTAATTACTGCTGTGTCAATGGCTAGGAAGGGAACTAACCTGATACAGTGACAGAAATCGTGAAAAAGGACATATTGTAGAGAGGGCAATCAGGAGTGGTATTTCTAAGAGTGGATATTTAAGTTGGAACCTGAAACATGAGAAGTCACCAGTCTAGTGAGGTATGTTCTCATAGACGAAAGTCTATGAGTCAGGGAAGTGGTGGGCCTCTTAGAATGACAAGAATCCAGGTAGCTTTAGCCCACAGAGGGAAGAAGAGAAGTAAGATTGAGATAGGCAGGGACCTTACAGGATCTTATAGGCACTGGCATGGTTTTGGCTAATGTTGGATGGAGGATTGATGGATGGATGGATGGATGGATGGAGGGGATGGGGTGAATGAGGGATGAATGCATGGAGGGAGGGATGGACGGATTGATGGATGAGTGAGTGAATGAACGGAAAGATGAATGGACAGATGGATGCACAGACATGTAGACGTATGGATGAATGACCACTCAACACAGAAACCACACAGTTGTGAATGTAAAGCATTTTTGCCTCATATTAGGTGTGTAAACTAGGGAAATAAATTACCTCCCTCCAGCCCAGTCTTAGTTTCCACATATGTTAAAAGCGGTGTTAATAAGAGTATGAACTCTGCAGAATTATTGTAAAAACCAAATAAAATTAAAACCTACCATTAAAAAAATAAGCTCATTCTCCTCCCCCACCTCTCGCCTGTATATCTACCTGAAATACATACATATACACACACACACACACACACACACACACACACACACACACAGAGTGTAACTATGTGGTCAGGAGCCATGCCTCAGCTTGCCAGACCAGTGACTTGGTGAAGTCACTTGTAGTTGATGTGCTCAGAGTCCATCAAATCCACCAGAGACAGGAGCATAAGTCAGAAATTATGTTCTGTTGCCCCTTGGAACAGAGAGGGACTGGGTCATCAAGTGCGAACACTCTCAGGTGTCAAGAGAAACTGACTGAAGGCACAGCAGGACAGGGGAGGGGTGGAGCTCAGCAGCAGAGTGAGGAAAAAGACAGGAAGAAGAGTGAAGGTGTCAGGAGGTCTGTGGTAGAAGCACTTTGTTCATTCTTTCATTTTATCCATGCTACAATTCTAGGAGGATGGTGCTATTTTTGACATCATCCTTGTTGCACGGCCATGGAAACCAGACACAGAGAAGTCATGTCATGCTTCCTCCCAAGGGCTCCTATTGGGTTAGAGTTGTGCTGAGATCATATTGATAGCTTTGGAGACAGTCAGTGAGAAAACCCATCTGTTTGATCCAGGGTGACAAATAAATTTGATCATTTGCTGTGTATTCCTTAAAACAGAGAATGGTGGGATGAACCAGGGTAGTTAATTCACACAAAGTCCCCACTAGTCAGTGGTAGAGGGGGTTTCAAACCTGATAGTCTGGATCCCAAGCCCAACCTCCATGTTAGGAAAAGCCCTGCTCTACACCACCCCCATCCCAAAGACTTGCTCCTGCTCTCCTCCCCTTTTGGCAGCACACAGTCAGCCATGACCATACCTAACCCTCCCACAGATCTCGTAGTAAGCTGTGAGTTAGCCTGGTGTAGAAGACATGGAGTCTCCTACTTATTTAACCTCTAAGCTCTGTCCTCTGCCTATCTACAACAGGGGCGTCATACTGGGATAGATGATGCTTGGCTGGGGTCTGTCTAGTCAGAAGCACTGAACACTAGAAGGTCTGTTGGAAAACTGCCTTTCCAGAGACCAGGAACAGCTTCCAGAATTTCCTGGGGCCCACAGTCATTTTCCCCTTTGTATATCTGGTGATCAAGTCCTCAGACAGCCTTCCAAGCTCAGCTCAAATGTCACCATTTTGTCCCACCCCAGGAGAGCTAGTGGATGTCTCCTCCTCATACCCACAGCAACCTTTCAGAGTACCCTGCTGGAATCACAGTTGGCTGTGCATGGCAATCACATCAAGAGACATGAAGGTATACAGACCTGGGAATGGAGGGTCTGCTCTGCACAGGGGTATTTGGCAGTCAAATATGGGGAATCTGCTGGAGAAGGAGACACGGATACCGCTCAGTCCAGTATGACCAAAGGGGTGAAGGAAGGCAGCTGGGGTATCCACAGAGGTGGACAATTAGAAGTCTCACTAGTGGAGGAATTCCAGCTTCAATGTCATGCCCTCACCAGAGACCTTGGCATGACATTAAAACCTTCGGAAGCAGAGTCAACGCAAGTGCCCTCTTTTCCTCAAGCCACTCACATTTCAAACACCTTTATTTGGATAATGGAATAACCTAGAAGAAGTAATGGGACCCCCTCTCCTTTTCCTTTTGTCCCTCAGGAATTTCCAGTGTGGATGAACTCAGTAGGGGCACATGGCTGGGGAATCCCTTCCTTTTGATTCTGAGACATCCAATGACCATCTCCACTGGTTATGCAGGATGAGAGGGGAAAGTAATATTACGAAGCACCCAGAGTCCTGGGCTAAGATAAGGGCTGGCCTTGAAGTCAGACAGCCCAAAGTATTGCTCAAGGACCATCTTGGTGATGGACTCCAGCTTGGAGTTTCCTTCTCCAAACCCTTTCCTCTGGGATGTCCTGGCTTGCCTGGCACTCTTTCACCTTCTGTTTTCCAGCCATTTCCCTGTGTGCTTTGTCCCACTCTCAGGAAGCAAGACACTCTCCTCTCCCCTCCCCAATGTCCCATGCCTTCTTCAATTGCAGCCACTGCCACATTAAATGACAGCTATGTGCCATGAAGTGGAAAGACTTTGGAGTCAGCTGAGTGCAGTTACCATTCCAAATTCTGCCTTTTCTTGCGCTTGACCTTAAAGAAGTCTCTTGTCACCTTTGGGCCTCTGTTCCCAGTGGTCATGAGATTTTAAACATAAGAAAAAATGTACATACATCATTGGTCATCATGATGGGCACAATAAATATTAGGACCTCAAGAAAACACAGCATTCCAAGTGGTCAGGGGCCCTCTGTGAACTTCACACATGCTGGCTGGGGGCTCAAGAGTTGACCACCTGCCTAGCATGCATGGAGCCCTGGGTTCAAACCTCAGTACACCAAAAATAAGAAAAAAAACATAACACTTGACATTGATGATGAACAACTGTGACTGGTTTATATATTTGCTAGACTATACCTTGTACATTAGTTTAGAGAGTACTCCTACTTGTAATTTTAAAAAGCTCACTGCAAAGCAGCGTTCCATGTTATGCCGACAGCAGCCGGTATTTCTTGTGTTTTATAACGTCTCTCCATTATGTCATTTTCTCTTGTGCTTGATTTAATATCATGTTGTCTTGTGTATCATGGTCCTAGGGGCAATTGGCTGTACCATATGTGCATGTGTGTAGATACATATGTATTTATATGCCTGTGTGTACACATATTTATATATGGGCATGCTTATACATATGCATGTATATGTGTGCATATATGTGTATTGTGTAGACATAAATGCACAAATGTATATATGTGCACCATGCATGTACACATGTGCATGTGTGTATGTATGTGCACAGACACAAATGCACATAGTTGCATACATATATGTATTGCAAACACTTACCTGTGTACACGTACATCTTTGTGTGTATATACATATACGTTTTTGTGTATGTATTTCCAAATAGCCCAGGTGGATAGCAGGCTGCACCATAGAGGTCTGTGTAAGTATACCATATGCTGTTTGCACAACACTGATGAAATCGTCTTAATGGTGCATTTGTCTGGCCGTGTCCACATTGCTCAGCAGCACCTGAGTGTGGATGAGTGAGTGAGAACCCAGGTCTTCTGTAATGTGGAGATACTAGACCTCACTTTTGGGAAAATGGCATGACATGATGAAAGGCACAGGCAGACATTGCCTCTGTTGCTGCCCCTCAGAGGAGGAGTGGGTCTTGGTGGCTTGTCCTCTGCTGACCCCCACTTGCCCTCCACCTGTACTCCCACTGTCCTGGAGTCCACCCATGTTTCCTACAGCACTTTCTGAAAAGATCCACTCCACCCAGGGATGCTGTGGCCCCTGGGAGCAGGGTGCCACCTAGCTACTGGAGGGCAGGGTCAGAGTGGCCTGAACAGGGCTGAGGAGCAAAGACAAGCAGCCACACCAGGCTCCCTGGTTCATAGTTGAGTAGTACGTCTGGCTGGGGCTAGCATTGGGTCAGGGGACCACTGTGCATAGGGTTGAAGAGAGGATGTTCCTCACCACCCAGCCCAGGGAAAGTCCTGGGCCTAATGATGGGGCTGCCTCTCTCTCCTGCATTCCCCAACTCCCTCACCCTCCTGGCTGTGCTGTTCTCCGTGCTCCCCTGCTCCCATCCTCTCCTTGGCCTTTTCATCCTCTGGCAGGTGCTGTCTCAAATCTGAAGGTATCTGCGAGCACTATGGATATGTGAAAATGTCAGGGCTTTTATTTCTGTGCAGTTTCATTTCAAATGCTCTTCAGAGAGACCGAGCTGCAGAACCAGATACACTCAGGCTTGCATGTCGGTATGATGAGTCACAAGCTGGGCTGCCATGGGCAAGTCTCTTCCTGTCTCTGAGCCTCAAGCCCCTCACCTGCAAAGTAGGTATTGGCATGACTGTGTCCTTGGTGACTGTATTTAGTGCTCAGCACAATCCCTGACCCATAACAGAGGCAGATTACATATGAATGCAGAGAATTCTCCAAATCAGTATCAGATCAGACAGCCTAAGATGCAAAGTTCAAAAGCTCAACACCCATGCTTCTTGCATTCATGCAAGAAGCAATTATCAAGCTCCTCTGGTATGCCAGGACCTGGGCTAGGTGTCACAGTAGATAAGGGGGTGAGCAAGGTGTAAAATCTTAGGGCCCAGCAGAAGAGAGCTGGGTGAAGGGGTAGAGAGCAGCCTGGAAGCAGAAAGCCCCCAATTCTCAGGAGGGCTGTGGGTGGTGGTTGGGGGGCAGAGGTTGTTGGGCTGCAACCTGAGGGAGAGTAAAGAACTTCCAAGGTCAAGGGGAATTGTCACTTTCTCTGAGGCCTGCAAGAGCAGGATGCTTAGAGAAAAGGGATCAGAGAAAGGTGGGCACAGAAGTCTAAATCTGGAAGGGTTTGCGAGGCCACCAGAGATCAGGGCATTGAGCCACACACTGTGCTGATTAATCAAAGGACTGGAGACTTTATTCTGAGGACAGCTGTGGGTTGGCTGCACAGGGCCATGCGATCTGATTTACAGTTTTCCAACATCTCTGTGATTGCTTTGAGAGAATGAATTGTATATACAAGGAATGAAACAGGGGGGAAAAATCAAAACTCAGCTGTTCTTCCTCTCTGGAGCCCTGAAATCAGACGGGCCCACGTTTAATTGTCACCTCTACCACTGAGCGTTGGACTTCAATAAGCCCCCCTTTCCTCCTTCGGTCCTGAGCCTCTCGTCTGTAAAATAGGGGTCATTTAGAACATGTATCTTGGGGCTGCTATAAAAATTGAAATGAGTTAATCCATGTATACATCTGGCCAGAACAAGACTCCATAAAAGGGAGCTATTACTGGACCTGCTCCTGACCCTGGCCCTAACCTTACATGTGCACCCCTTGCCCAACACAGCTTGGAACTGGCAAAAGACCCCTCCCCATTTTTACAGTTGGTTCCAAGTCACCACTGTCAACAGCAATGGGATGAGGGGTGAGTGAAACCAAGGCCTCATAGGATTAGTGCTATAGTTCAGTTGCCTAGCAACAGCATCCACATCTGCATCACTGCAGAGCCAGGCTAGATCAGGCACCAGTCAAAACCAAGGTAGCAGCAGTGAGTCACACAGAGGTGGGAGGAGGGCCCTGGCTTTGGTAGAGACCAGATAAAACCAGAATCTCCAGTTTTGGGAAGGTCCCAGCCCCCCCAACTCCTCAGTGAGGCCCATGTTCCTCACAATTCTTTCTGGGGCAAGGAGGGTTAATTGGGTGCCAGCTGTCTGCTGGAGTCCTCTGAATACACTGTGTATTCATGGTCTTCTGATCCCCAATTCACAGGTAAGGACAAAGAGGCTAGGATAAGATTAACATTCAACGTTCATGTCCATCTGCCCTCAAAGACCATGCTCATTTCACTATACCTCTGGCTCTGATCTCTTTGTGGAGCTCAGTCACCTGAAAGCCAAGAACTTCTGAACAAAGAACTTCTGAGCCTCCCCACAGACAGGCTGCAGGCAACTCCCTGGAGATCACAGCTGGGCTCTGCATCTTCCCCAACCAGCCCTCAGTCCCCTCCTCCAGGATGCACAATGCTTATCAGTCCCTGGGCCTGATAACACAAGTGTCATCATGGTGCTTTCTCCTCGTAGAGCTCAGGGCCAGCCAGTCGTCAAAGCCCAGTGAGGGCATCCCTCCCACTCAGCCCTCCGTTCTCAAGACAGGGCCTCTCCAGAGCCTCCTGGACTCAGTTACTTACCTCCCCACTACTGGCCTCCCTTCACATTCTCCATCCAGAAGCTCTTCCTGAAGGGTCAATGTGACCTTGTCACTCCTTTGCTAAAATTACTGTTATGGCTGTGCCCCACCCACAACCTCCAAACCCTGCACAGTCCAGCCCTTAGCTACTGTACCCCTACACACACACACACACACACACACACACACACACACACACACTTACACATTCATCCTCCTCATCCCCACACTGAGTGCCTAAGCGCCCCAGTCCCCTGACAGCAGAGGAGCTGAGGACATCTGGTGATCTCAGCCCCTGAGGTGCCTTCCATATCCACTGCTTGCCATGTGTCATACTCTCAATCAGATGCAACACATCTCCCTCATTTGGATGCCCTAGTCGCCCTCAGGTGATACCTGCTTTCACTTGTGAAACTGACTTATAATGTCACATTCATCCTGAGTGTGGAGACAGAAGGACCCCAGGCTTGTAGAACAGAATGACTCAGGGACTTTCTAGTTCATGACTATGGTGTCTTTAATATATGCTCATAGATTCTTTGACGCTCCCTGAGAAGGTTGGAAGTGAATTCTCCCCCTTTGCATGTCTGCTGGACTTAGTGATTTATCTCTGACAAACAGAGCAGAGTGGAAGCAAGGACAGGTGACATCTGAGACTAGGCCATGAGAGGTCCTCCAGCTTGGTCCTTGCCCTCTGTATTGGGTCACTTGCTCTAAAGGAATAGCTGCCACCAGTAACCCTGAGCAGGGCCTCTTACCACCGCCACGGTAGTCATCCTGGAGAGGTCCCATGTGCCACCAAACTTTAAGACATTGCAACACCAGACTTCATCCTCATTATAGCCTAACAAGAGACCCCAGCACAGAGCCTCCCGACCCTCACAAGCTGAGATAATCAGTAAACACCTGTTATCTGTTGTGAGTTGCTAAGCTGTGGATGAGTTGTACACATATATAGTGCTCCAGAGCAGAGCACATCACAGAACTTCACTTCACCTGCTTCCTCCCTGACTGACTAAGAGAATGTGTATAGTGGCATTGAAAAGACTAGGAGTTGAGCTGGGCACTGATGGCTCAAACCTGAAATCCTAGCTACTCAGGAGGCAGAGATCAGGAGGACTGTGGTTTGAGGCAGCTTGGGCAACAAAAACAATACCCTATCTCAAAAACACTCAACACAAAAAAAATGACTGGTGGAGTGGCTCAAGTGGTAGAGTGCCTGCGTAATTAGTATGAGGCCCTGAGTTCAAACACCGGTACCAAAAATAAATAAATAAATAAAGATTAGGAGTTTATTATTAGGAAGTATTTATCTCAAGAACCAACATGTATTAAACATTGAATAAATATGACTTTTGTTATATATTCTGGAAGGTTTTTTTTGTTTCATTTCAAAAAACTCCAAGACCAAACCAAGGGTCTGGGCCTCCACCCAAATGGGTGTTCTCTACTTATAGCTTCTACCTCAAGAAGCCAGATTCTGCAATGGCTGAAAGCCATGGCCATTACTTTGTTGAGAAATAGTGTCAGACTGAGACACATCTGTTTGGCCAAGTCCAGCTCTGCCCCTCCACCCAGGAGACACCGTAAGAGATGGCTCTCTGTGGCTTTGAACCCTTACAGGGTCATCAAAACACCATCTTCTATGGCCCCTGGATCTGGATCTTGCCAAGGCAAGAAAGACAGAAAAAAGGTTGCAGGAAAAAAGGTTGAGTGTGTCAGATTTTAAAATTGGCCCACCGTGGGGACCAGCTCCCACAAACTTCCTTTGTAATGCAGAGCACAGGAGGGAGTAGCACCCCACCCAAGCACATGGCAAAGAATGCTCATGTTTTTTGCCTTTGTCAAGGAAGTAAGGAAACAGAAGGCCACCCTGTACCTGGAAGGCTCTCATCCACCCAACCTTACTCGAATGAACCCAGAGCAGGGGAAGAACCACGGAGGCTGCATGCAACACCTCCCATCCCATAAGATCCTCTGTCTCCTTGCTGTGGGTGCCAGCCTGGCACTTATGGATAGACAGCTCACTGCCTCCCAAGACAGCCCTTTCTGGAGCCCAGGTTGCAGAGTTAGAGACCCGGGGTGGATGTGCGGTTCAAGTTCATGACCCTGACAGCTGCTTCACTTCCCTGGGCTCCAGATGCCCTTTCCATAAATGAGGCTCCCCATCTCACAGAACCACAATAATGGCTGTCGGTGGATGTGCTTTTGCAACAGCAAGCTGCATAGGAAGGTGAGGGTTATTTTTGTCATAATTATGGTTATTATGAGGATGTCACACAGCACTAATTGTTCCGGAGCTTCCCTTGGTACTGAACCCACGCTCGCTCCCCTTTAGCGCCCACGCACCAGGTCTTCCACCCAGAGGGGAATCGCGTTGGTTGTGGTGATGATGACAAGCTTTTGTCAGCTTTGCTAAGGCCAGATTCCAATCTGAGAATCGTCATTCTGGGAAGATGTGGACGGAGGAGGGAACTCAGGACTCACAATAGTTCACAAGGCCAAGTACATCAGAGAGAGAAGTGCACAGTGGTGCCTCCCCTCCTTCTGCCAGCAAGCCTTCCAGTGCCTTCTATGGGAGATACAGAAGACCTTCCCAGCCCACCCAAGATACTGACACCCCTTCCCCACTTGTCTGTCTCCTGTGGATTTCTTTCCTTCTACAGTGCTCATCACTGTGGGATTTTTTTCTCATTTATTGGCAGTCACCCTCATATCTATACTTTTACTTTCCACAGCTTCAGTTGGCCATGGAAAATTCCATTGTCAAGACAGTGTTCACTGTAGCCATGATAGGAAATCAGCCTAAGTGTCCATCAACAAATGAATGGATGAGGAAAATGTACTATATATACATAAAGGAATATTAGTCAGCTATAAAGAAGAAAAACTCCTGAAATTTGCAGCAAAATGGATGAGCCAGAAGATAACACAGTAAGTGAAGAAAGCCAGACACAGAAAGACAAATTCCACATTGTGTCTCATGTGTGGATGCTAAAGAAATGTCACCTAAGCCATCAGAATGGTGGGTAATAGAGGGTGGGATGCAGGGAGAGTAGATAAGAAGTGCCAAAGCGAGATCTGTAATTCTAGCCACTCAGGAGGCAGATACAGGAGGACTGCAGTTCAAAACCAGCCCAGGTGAACAGTGTGCAAGACTCTATCTCAAAAAAGCCCATACAAAAAAAAGCTGGTGGGGTGGTTCTGAGTTCAAATCCCAGTACTGCAAAACAAGAGTTACCAAAACAGAGTTATGGGGGGGGGTAAGTTCTAGTGCTCCTCAGCAACAGCTCACAGTAAAATCCCACACTGTATATGCTGCTTGCCCGTTGGTCACTGAGTAGCTGTCTCATTTGTCACATTGCCTATCACGTGTCAGAGTGCTGTGTGCACATAACCCTGACACAGTAGCCTAACACTGTGTCACAATGCCTGTGTCATTCATCTCATCACACAGGCATTGAACTGTCTCACTTTATCACAGAAGGATAGCTACAGTTCAATAAGATGCTGAGAGAGAAGAAAGAGACAGAGTGAGAGACAGAGACCTGACTTTTATTAAAATATATGGTTATTATTATTATTCTATTTTATTATTAGTTATTCTTACCCTGTTACTGTGCCTCATTTATAAATTAAACTTTATCACTGATGTGGATATATAAGAAAGTCACAGTAAATACAAGACCCGGCACCATCGTGGCTTCAGACATTCTCTAGGGGCCGGGGAACTTGCTCCTGCAGGAAGGAGGGACAGCCCTGCTCCATTCAACTCTGTGCCCTCTTTCTAGAATGTGGCCACCTTCCAAGGGGGTACCTGGTCTACCTGACTCCCCTGAGTCCCTGGTGCTGGCTTAAAACCTGATCTGTCAGACACTGAATACATATTTGTTGAACGAGTTTATTCAGAAATTAAAGCAAGGTGCAATTTCTGCACCCAGAGGATTTCTATGTGGTGTAGAATGACAGAGAAACACACAGTCAGAATTGAGTCCATGAGATGAGTGCCATGAGTGCAGATGAATAAGAAAAATAGAGACAAAACAAGGAGGACTGTTTCTTCAATGGTGGCCAGAAAAACTTCCCTTGGAAGAGACTTCAGTTGGGCTTTGAGGGATGAGTAGGAGTTGGCCCACTGGATGAAGAAACTATGTACACTAAGAGCCAGAGTGTCAAATGATGAGATGTGTTTGCAGTTGGACAAGTCTTTCACTAGGGCTGGAGCATGGTGTTCAAGGGGGTTCTGCAAGAGAAGGATGATCCTGAAATGCAAGGTCAGAGTGAGTGGGCCTCATCCCAACAGCAAGGAGAAACTCTGCACCTGTCTGGGCAGGAGCGTGGCCAGGTCTGGTTTGTTGGTGGAAATCACTTTGGTGCAGTGGGAGGGAAGGAGGTAGAGACTGGCAGGGGAGACCAGGGAGGAGGTGGGTCCAGCAGAGCAGTGAGGTCCCCTGAACTGGGGTCAGGGCGGGAAGCTGAGGATGCCCCAAGAACAAGGAGGCAGGAGAGTGTTTCCGGAGTCAGGGTGAGAGCAAAATGAAGAGCAAAGAGGAACTGAGAGGTCTGAAAATGGGAACTTTGACTGCCTTACCCAGCAGCACAGTTTGGACTCCCAAGGAAGAAAAGGAAGGGGGTGCAACAGCCTCACGCTGATGCCTTTGATACCTACTGTGTGCCAGGAGTTTCACATCCATTATCACTCAGCCTTAAGCCAGGCATTCTGATGTCCATTTTACAGATGATAAAACTGAGGCTTAGAGAAGTTGAAAACTTGACCCAAGTTTTCACAAGTAGGAAAAGAGGAGCTAGGAATGGAACCAAGTTTCTTCTGACCTGATTCCTTATGCTATCCTCCTCCTCCCCAAAAGCTCAAGGGAACAGGTAGGTATCAGGAGGAGGGAGAGCAAGGCAAACAGTGGGGGTAAAACCTTCACCCCAAGGGATCATTGCCATAGACACCATTTTCCCTTCTGTGCCTAGAAAGTGAAATTGTAGCAGCCTCAACCCTGACCTGCTTTCTCCCTCTCTTCTGGTACCAATCACCAGAAAACTTAGAGCCAGAGTTGAAAATGAGAATTTCAGAGTAGACGTCTAAGCTCTTAAGAGGGAGGGGAAAGCCCAGCACTGAGCTCCCCAGAGAGAGCTGTCATTCTAGCCACCTTTTGTGCAAGAAGGGTCCCCATTTGACAGATGAGAAAACTGAGTCAGGCAGAATTTTCCACAGAAAACTCTACTAGAAAGCTAGAAAGCAAAGACCAAGCCATCCATGCAGCTCCCCTGGGTGCTCCATGTGATGGGGCCCTGGCCTTTGCTCATCCCTGGCCCAGCAGGGCCCAGCATCGCCTGCATGTTTGCAAGATGCCTAAGTCTATGGATGGGTCAGTGTGATCTCATTTGTGCTGACACCCACTCCTGTGTTGGGATTTTCACTTCCAGTTGGTCCAGGTGGAGCAGAAACAGAGCAGCCTCACAGGTACCCCAACACTGCACACATAAAACAACTGTCCCCACAGGCAGAGGTGGCTAGAACCATGGGGGTGGCAGGGGAAGGGCAGCCCATTTCTCTCCACAGCTGGGCACAGAGAAGTCTCCATGTGACCCAAATGTGGAATGTGACTAGATTCCTAGATTCCTTGCCAGGAAATGGCAAGGACAAAGTTCTCAAGGCAAAATGATCAGGTTATGCATTTGAGGAGCAATAAAAAGTGTGTGACATACAGATATATGTATATGTGCAGTGGAATATTATTTGGCCATAAAAAATCAGGAAGAGCTGCCATTTGCGACAACATGAATGAACCTGGGGCATAGGCTAATATGAAATGAGCCAGGCACTGAAGCACAAATACTGCAAAATTCCACTGACTTATATGAAGTATCTAAAAATAGTCAAACTCATAGAAGTGGAAAATTCCACTGAGGCTTGGAAGAGGAGAAATGAGAAATTGTTCATGTGTATAAAGTCCCAGCTACAGGGAAGGAGTGAGTTCCAGACATGTACAAAGCGGTGCCTGCAGGTAATGTTTTGGTATTGGGCACTGAAAGTTTGTTAAGGAGTTAGATGTGGTAACCGTGCTTCCACAGAACAAGAATGAACAAACACAGGTCCGCGGGGAAGTCTCGGCCAGTGTGGGATTTGTCTCCTTGGGACTGGGCTGAGGCTGTCACATGTGTCTGTGTGTCCCACCTCATTACAATGTGCACATTGACATACAATTTTTGATCAATGGCCCCTCAATAAGCCTGTCTGAAAATGCATTTTCGGATCTGAAACCAACTCCTCCTTTTGCATTTGGGGCGGGGTTATCTTTGTGTTTCCCTCACCTCCCCCTCCAGCTCTGTCCTCCTTTGTAGCTCACCACCCTCAAGTCAGGGCAGATTTTCCTACACTGGGAGCCTGAGGACATCAGAGAAGAATCAAGGTACTTTAGGGGGGTCCTAAAGAAAGAGATTTGTTCTTCTCCTGAGTGGGCCTCAGGCTGGAGAAATCCCAAAGAAGGGGATGCATTTCCAGAGCAGAGAGGACCTGCCCTTACTCCCCACAGGGAGCCCCGAGAGAGGAAGGAATTACACAAGGATTCATGGCGCACCTGGGAAGCAAGGCTGTGCACAGCTTCACACAGATGTGCTGGGGACCACATGACATGTGACACCCAGCCAGCGTCCAGCAGAGGGTCAGCACACCAAAGGAGCAGCCTTGACATGCCCCACCACCATACCCAATCTATCAGCAAATCTTGGGCTGGTCCCTCAAAACACAAGTACAGCTACACACCACATAACGACATTTCTGGCTGAGAAAGGACTGGGTATACAATGATCCCATAAGATGATAATGAAGTTTCAGGATTCTTGTCACCATCATCACGACACTTGTATGTGATGCGTTACCCGTGGTGGTGATGCTGTATTCCACCCACAGCACTGCCAGCCATGAAAAGCCTAGCCCATAAAATTACACACAACACAATACTGGGTGATGGAGACAAATGACTAGAGTAGTAAGTGATTTATGTATTTACATATTATACCTTTAAGTCATTATTTTAGAGAGTGTTCCTTCAACTTATAAAAACATGTTTACTGCAGGACAGAATGCTGTGTTATGCCAGCCACTGTCTCATCCACGTCAGATTTACTGAGTTTCTCCGTTCTATTACAAGGCCACGTGAAGTGACTGACCAGGACCACCTGGGTTTGTGTGACCACTCTGAGAAAAAAAAATAGATAATGCTGCATTTCTCACACTGTAACCATCCTTGAGTGATGTGGGACTGTACCTAGGAGATCGTCCCAATTGTGAGTGCAACTATTGCTTCTCACCACCCTCAGACCCTGAACCCAGCCCCCAGTCTCCCACCATCCACCACCAATTGCAGCACCAGCCTCCCAACTTACTTCTTACCTGGTCCTTTCTGCACACAGCAGTCAGATACTTTGAACACAGAGCTATAGATGGTGACATTCCTCTGCTCAGAATCCTCCAGCGACTTCTCATCTCCCTGGCTAACCTACATGGCTTTACCTATCTGCCCCTCAGACCTCGTGTCCCAGTGGGGTCCTTATGCTCTCCTGGTGTGAACTATCTGCCCTCCTGGCTGTTCCTCCAACACACTGACCTTGCACTCTACCTGAGAGCCTTTGCACATGCCTTCGAATGCTCCCAGGAGACACAGGACTTCTTTAATTCTTTCAGGTCTTGGCTCAAACACTAGCTGGGCACCCTAGCCAAAGCTTCTCTTCATCCTCTGAAATGCTTTCTTTGTCTACATAGCCTTTTCATCACCGTATTCAACAGATTCCTTTCTATCCTCCAATTTCCCTCCTTTAGAAGGTAACTCCAAGCTGTGCCTTTGTTTCTTTCATGTCTTTATCTTAGTGTCTAAGACAGCACCTGATGCTTCCTGTGTGATGGTGACAATGGCCCACCCATGTTGAGGGACAACAGAGAACAACAAGATAAAATCTTGAGTAGTGAGTTGATGCTTCAATAGTACTAGAGTCCCCAGATCTCAGATGCTACCCTATAATAAAACAGGGGGACATTTGATTGTTCCCAACACCCTGAGATGGGGGCTACAGAATTAACATAAGTTAGAGTTTTGCTTGTGGCACTGAGTTTATGGACTGGGGTTCATAGTAGATACTCTTTCCCAGAGCTGAATCCCCAGCTGATGGTGACCTGTTGATAGTTTTGATGGCCTGCCAGTTGCACCAGATGGCCTGTGTCCATCATTCCTGAGCACAGTGAACAAGATACTCCATTGCACCTTTGTGTTAGCACCTGGTCCAGCCCAGCATTGATCACAATCAATAATATTGTGAACATTTATTGTGCATTTGCCGTTCCAGAAACCGTGCTGATGGCTTTTCACAGACGATCTGCTTCATCTTCCCAGCTCCACTGTAAGATTTTTAAGGCATGCACTGTGATTAACCACATGGTACAGTGACCAGGGACCTAGACACACTCAAAGTTCCTTGGAAGAGACAAAGATAGGAATTAATGATGACCACATGACCAGAGCTCCAGCAGGAGGAAGTGACACTGCAGCAACACAGGTGGAAAGCTGGTTAACTCTCCCTTGACTGTGGATCCACCAATTCTGCTTTTTGCAACCCTCAGGGCCCTCCTAGCTCCTTGCTCTCTAAGGCCTCCAAGCCTTCTGTTCCCTCTCTCTGTCACCCTCCTCTTGCAGCCCAACTCACCCTCCAACACCACCCTAAAAGTAGGGCCATGTCTCCACACCTCCATTATTTCCTCTGACATCGGTAGGTCTGTCTCCTAAACCGTTTGCTTCTTTCCCATCTCTCCCATTGGAATCTATAGGCCCTGCCTGACAAGCTCATCCCTATATCCCCAAAACGTGAGGTAGACATGACATAGGTACTGAGTGATTATTTATTGCACAAAGTCCTGTGCATGTGTGAGAGAGTTACTTAGAGTGCTGGATTGCTTCCTGTTGAGGTATGTTCTGAGAAATGTATTATTAGGATCATTAGGTGCTCTAATCACTGTGGCAACTACAGAGTGAGGCTACACAAACTAAGACAGGATTCACAGTAGATGGGCACAGACAAATCCTCTGCTTCACTCTGTGTATGGAACCTCACATTCAGCATCTCACAGCCCCACCCCCAGCAGAGATCTCAAGACCCACTAGAGTCTCCCTGATGCCTGGTTAATGTCTGGGTGACTAGGCGTCATCCCAGCTGAACAAACAAATGCCACATGGAGAGATGTGGTCTCTCTTTAGCCTTCCCGTCTGAGTAGCTGGGAAGATCCCTCTTTTTCTTGGTAACACATTCATTGGAAGTTTCCATAGCAGACTAGGATTGAAGCCCCGGCCTCACTACATATGACAAGCTGCTAAGTCCCCAGGTCTGAGTTTCTGTGCCAGCAGGCAAAGGAATAATTCCTGCATGATTGTTGTGGGGATTAAATAAGATAGGTCTGTCTGCAGAGGCCTCTGAGTCACGACTGGAACACAACACAATAAGAGCTCAGCAAGTAATGAATGGATGGATGATGGATGGATGGATGGATGATGGATGAAAGGATGGATGGGTGGATGATGGATGGAAGGATGGATGAGTGGATAATGGATGGATGGATGATGGATGGATGAGTAGGTGGATGGATGGGTGGAAGGATGAAAGGATGGATGAATGGATAGACACAGATGAACAGACAAATGGACAAGTGGATGGATAGATGAATGGATGGACAGACAGATGGATAACAGGAGAATGAAGGAATGATAGTTAATGCGTATTTTATTTATTATTTTATTAGCATATTATTGTTGTACCGGGAGTACATTGTGACATTTAGTAAAGTGCTTACAACATATCTTAGTTAGATTCACCCCCTCTATCTTTCTCCTTTATCTCCCCTTTCCTCTCTTCTTAGAATAGTTTCAACAGGTCCCATTGTTCCATTTTCATACATGAGTACAGTGTTTCCACCATATTCACCTCCTCCACCCTTTCCTTAATCCTCCCCCCTCCCACTGGTACCAACCCCCAGATGGGACCTGTTCTACCTTCTTGTCCTTCATTTTTGAAAAAAGGCAATTTTATTTGTTTAAGATCGCTATATCATTATTACATTTCCATAAATACATGTATTATATCCTGAATTGGTTCATCTCCTCCATTTTTCTCCTTTCTATGTTTAGAAAGGAGAAACCTGTGATTTCAGCAGGTTTTAATGTAGTATATTCATCCTTGTTTGCAAAGTACACCACTCATATTCACCTTCTTAGCTTCCTTCTTTTACTCCCCCTTCTGAGAGTGTTGTCCCCTCAGCATGATGGTTTTCCATTCTTGTCCATCATTATTTAGGTTCATTGTTCAGTGGGACTTTTGCCTTGGTATTACATCTGTACCAGCATTGGGCTTAAATCCATCTAACCCCCTCCACTGTACCTCCTTGCCCTTTTCTCCTATCCTGTGTTGTTTAACAGTTTGTTTCCTTGTGTCTGCTTCCTACACAGATCTGATATATTTCATTATTATGTGCTATCTATCTTTCCTTCTTTTCCTCCTTTCTTAGTCTTCTCTACCAGTCCAACTTTTCAGTATATGTTCTGTATATGCTTGTATATATATATATATATATATATATACACAATATTGCTTGTACTTATATTGGGCCTATAATCTTCATATGAGAGAAACATGTGGCCTTTGGCTTTCTGAACCTGGCTAACTTCACTTCAGATATTGTTCTTCAGTTCCATCCATTTACCTAAAAATGATAAAATTTCATTCTTCTTTATGGCTATATAAAATTCCATTTTATATAAATACCAAATTTTCTTAATCCATTTGTCAGTTGTAGGGCATCTGGGTTGTTTCCATAACTTGGCTATTGTGAATAATGCCAATAAACATGGGTGTGCAGTGTCTTCATTGTAACCTGACTTACTACTCCAGGTTTATCCCTAGGAGTGGAATTGCTGGATGATATGGCAGTTCTATTTTTAGTTTTGTGAGGAGCCTCCATACTGTTTTCCATAGTGGTTGCACTAATTTATATTCCCACCAGCAGTGTACGGTGTACTTGTTGTTTGTGTTCTTAATGATAGCCATTCTAACAGGAGTGAGGTAGAATCTTAACACGGTTTTTATCTGCATTTCCTTTATGGTCAGGGATGTTAAGCATTTCTTTGTGTGTTTTTTTGGCTATTTGTTCTTCTTCATTTGAGAAGCTCTGTTTAGTTCATTTGTCCATTTCTTCATTGGGTCATTGACTTTTGGGGAGTTTAGTTTTTCAATTCCCTGTATATTCCGGTTATTAATCCCTTGTTAGATGTATTGCTGGCAAAGATTTTCTCCCATTCTGTGAGCAGCCTCTTCAAGCTCGTGACCATTTCCTTTTCATGTAGAAGCTTTTAGTTTCATGTAGTCCCATTTGTCAATCCTTTCTCTTAGTTGCTGAGCCATTTGAGTTTTATTTAGGAAGTCATTGGCTATGCCTATTGCTTCCAGTGTACTCCCTGCTCTTTCCTGCACTAGCTTCAAAGTTTCAGGTCCTCTATTAAGGTCTTTAATCCACTTTGAGTTCATATTTTTACAGGGTAAAAGATATGGATCTAGTTTCAGTTTTCTGCATGCAGACATTCAGTTTTCCCAGCAACATTTGTTGAAGAGGCTGTCTTTTCTCCATAGTATGTTTGGTGCCTTTGTCAAAAATCAGGCAGGAAGAGAGATATGAGAAAAGGTAAGACACCTAAAAAATTAGCTAGCATTTGTTGCCCTCAACGCAGAGAAATTAAAGCAGATACCTTAAAAGCAACTGAGGCCAACAGGAGAAGGGGACCAGGAACTAGAGAAAAGGTTAGATCAAAAAGAATTAACCTAGAAGGTAATACACATGCACAGGAAATCAATGTGAGTCAACTCCCTGTATAGCTATCCTTATCTCAACTAGCAAAAACCCTTGTTCCTTCCTACTATTGTTTATACTCTCTCTTCAACAAAATTAGAGATAAGGGCAAAATAGTTTCTGCCGGGTATCGAGGGGGTGGGGGGGAGAGGGAGGGGGCGGAGTGGGTGGTAAGGGAGGGGGTGGGGGCAGGGGGGAGAAATGACCCAAGCATTGCATGCACATATGAATAATAAAAAAATCAGGTGGGCATAGCTGCGTGGATTCATATCTAGTCTTCTGTTCTATTGCATTGGTCTACATGCTTTTCTGTACATGTGTGTCACCTTCTAAGTTAATTCTTCTCAAGCTAACCTTTTCTCTAGTTCCTGGTGCCCTTCTCCTATTGGCCTCAGATGCTTCAAAGTATCTGTTTTAGTTTCTCTGCTTTGAGGGCAACAAATGCTATCTAGTTTTTTAGGTGTCTTACCTATCCTCATACTTTCCTTGTGTGGTCTCGCTTTATCATGTGCTCAAAGTCCAATTCCCTTGTTGTGTTTGCCCTTGATCTAATGTCCACATATGAGGGAGAACATACAATTTTTTGTTTTCGGGCCAAGCTAACCTCACTCAGAATGATGTTCTCCAATTCCATCCATTTACCTGCGAATGATAACATTTCGTTCTTCTTCATGGCTGCATAAAATTCCATTGTGTATAGATACAACGTTTTCTTAATCCATTCGTCAGTGGTGGGGCATCTTGGCTGTTTCCATAACTTGGCTATTGTGAATAGTGCCACAATAAACATGAGTGTGCAGGTGCCTCTGGAGTAACCTGTGTCACAGTCTTTTGGGTATATCCCCAAGAGTGGTATTGCTGGATCAAATGGTATATCAATGTTTAGATTTTTAAGAAGCCTCCAAATTTTTTTCCAGAGTGGTTGTACTAGTTTACATTCCCACCAGCAGTGTAAGAGGGTTCCTTTTTCCCCGCATCCTCGCCAACATCTGTTGTTAGTGGTGTTGCTAATGATGCTATTCTAACAGGGGTGAGGTGGAATCTTAGTGTGGTTTTAATTTGCATTTCCTTTATTGCTAGGGATGGTGAGCATTTTTTCATGTTTTTTGGCCATTTGAATTTCTTCTTTTGAGAAAGTTCTGTTTAGTTCACTTGCCCATTTCTTTATTGGTTCATTTGTTTTGGGAGAATTTAGTTTTTTGAGTTCCCTATGTATTCTGGTTATCAGTCCTTTGTCTGATGTGTAGCTGGCAAATATTTTCTCCTACTCTGTGGGTGTTCTCTTCAGTTTAGAGACCATTTCTTTTGTTGAGCAGAAGCTTTTTAGTTTTATGAGGTCCCATTTATATATGCTATCTCTTAGTTGCTGAGCTGCTGGGGTTCCATTGAGAAAGTTCTTGCCTATATCTATTAATTCCAAAGTATTTCCTAGTCTTTCCTGTACCAACTTTAGAGTTTAGGGTCTGATATTAAGATCCTTGATCCATTTTGAGTTAATATTGGTATAGGATGATAAACATAGATCTAGTTTCACTTTTTTGCAGACTGTTAACCAGTTTTCCCAGCAGTTTTTGTTGAAGAGGCTGTTTTTTCTCCATCATATATTTTTAGCACCTTTATCAAAGATAAGTTGGTTATAGTTGTGTGCCTTCATATCTGGGTCCTCTGTTCTGTTTCACTGGTCTTCATGTCTGTTTTTGTGACAGTACCATTCTGTTTTTATTGTTATTGCTTTATAATATAGTTTGAAGTTGGGTATTGTGATACCTCCAGCATTGTTCTTTTTACTGAGTATTGCCTTGGCTATTCCTGGTCTCTGGTGTTTCAATCTCTTTGATGAATGTCATTGGGATTTTGATGGGAATTGCATTAAACATGTAGATTACTTTTGGGAGTATAGACATTTTTACTATGTTGATTCTACCAATCCATGAGCATGGGAGATCTCTCCACTTTCTATAGTCTTCCTCAATCTCTTTCTTCAGAAGTGTATAGTTTTCCTTGTAGAGGACATTCACATTTTTTGTTAAGTTTACATCTAGGTATATGATTTTTTTCAGGGGCTATTGTAAATAGTCCCCCAATTTATTATTAGTGTATAGAAATGCTAATGATTTTTATATGTTGATTTTATATCCTGCTACCTTGCTGTAGCTATTGATGGTGTCTAGGAGCTTCTGAGTAGAGTTTTTTTGGTCTTTAAGGTATAGGATCATATCATCTGCACATAGGGATATTTTGACAGTTTCTTTACCTATTTTTATTCCTTTTATTCCTTCTTCTTGCCTAACTGCTCTGGCTAGGAATTCCAGTACTATGTTGAATAGGAGTGGAGATAGTGGACATCCTTGTCTGGTTCCTGATTTTAGAGGGAATGGTTTCAGTTTTTCACTGTTAAGTATAATGCTGGCTATAGGTTTGTCATATATAGCTTTTATAATGTTGAGGTACTTTCCTTCTATCCCTGGTTTTCTTAGACCTTTTATCATGAGATGGTGTTGGATCTTATCAAAGGCTTTTTCTGCATCTATTGAGATGATCAAGTGGTTTTTGTCTTTGCTCCTGTTAATGTGGTTTATTACATTTATTGATTTTCATATGTTGAACCACCCCTGCATTCCTGGGATGAAGCCTACTTGGTCATGGTGAATGATCTTCTTGATGTGTTGTTGAATTCGGTTTGCCATTATTTTATTGAGGATTTTTGCATCAATTTTCATTAAGGAGATTGGCCTATAGTTCTCCTTTTTGGAGGTGTCTTTGCCTGGTTTTGGGATAAGTGTAATACTGGCTTCATAAAATGTGTTAGGCAGTTTTCCTTCCCTTTCTATTTCATGGAACAGTTTATGGAGGGTTGGTATCAGTTTTTCCTTAAAATTCTGATAGAATTCAGCATAGAATCCATCAGGTCCTGGACTTTTATTTTTAGGGAGACTCTTGATTGCTGCTTCAATTTCATTTTGTGTTATAGATCTATTCAGGTGATTAATGTCCTCTTGGTTCAGTTTTGGATGATCATAAGTATCTAGAAATCTGTCCATTTCTTTAAGATTTTTGAATTTATTTTAATATAGGTTCTCAAAGTAGTCTCTGATGATTTCCTGGACTTCTATGGTATTTGTTGTTATCTCCCCTTTTACATTCCTAATTCTACTAATTTGAGTTTTTTCTCAACTCATTTTAGTCAGGTTTGCCAGGGGTCTGTCGATCTTGTTTATTTTTTCAAAGAACCAACTTTTTGTTTCATTAATTCTTTGTTTTTTTTGGTTCTATTTCATTGATTTCAGCTCTTATTTTTATTATTTCTCTCCTATTTGTTTTGGGATTTGCTTGTTCTTGTTTTTCTAGGAGTTTGAGATGTGTCATTTGGTCATTGATTTGAGATCTTTCAGTCTTTTTAATATATGAACTCATGGCTATAAACTTTCCTCTCAGGACTGCCTTTGCTCTGTCCCATAGGTTCCCGTAGGTTGTGTTTTCATTTTGATTGACTTCCAGGAACTTTTAAATTTCCTCTTTTATTTCATCAATGACCCATTGTTCATTAAGCAATGAGTTATTCAGTTTCCAGCTGTTTGCATGTTTTTTGTCTTTATTTTTGTTGTTGAGTTCTAGTTTTATTGCATTGTGATCAGATAGAATGCATGGTATAATTTCTATTTTCTTATACTTGCTGAGGCTCACTTTGTGGCCTAGGATATGATCTATTTTGGAGAAGGTTCTGTGGGCTGCTGAGAAGAATGTTTATTGTGTAGAAGTTGGATGAAATGTTCTGTAGACATCAACCAGTTCCATTTGATCTATGGTATATTTTAGATCTAGGATTTCTTTATTGATTTTTTGTATGGATGACCTATCTATTGATGATAATGGGATGTTAAAGTCTCCCACAACCACTATGTTGGAGTTAATATATTCTTTTAGGTCCTTCAGGGTATGTTTGATGAAACTGGGTGCATTGATATTGGGTACATATAGGTTGATAATTAGTATTTCCTTTTGGTCTATTTCCCCTTTTATTAGTATGGAATGTCCTTCTTTATCTCATTTGATCAATGTAGGTGTGAAGTCTACTTTGTCAGAGATAAGTATTGCTACTCCTGCCTGTTTTTGGGGGCCATTGGCTTGGTAAATCTTCCACCCTTTCATCCTAAGCCTATGCTCATTTCTGTTGGTGAGATGGGTCTCCTGTAAGCAACAAATTGTTGGATCTTCCTTTTTAATCCAGCTCATCAAACGATGCCTTTTGATGGGGGAGTTAAGTTCGTTAACATTAAGTGCTAGTACAGGTAGGTATGTGGTGATTCCTGTCATTTAGTTGTCTAAGGGTTTGAAGGTTTGATTGTGTGTACTTAAATCAATGTTGCTATCTACTTTCTTGCTTTTTCTTTTCCTGTAGTTTGATACCACCTGCCTTTTCATGGTTATGTTGGGTTTCACTTTCTGTGTGCAGAATCCCTTGAAGAATCTTTTGTAGTGGTGGCTTTGTGGTCACATATTGTTTTAGTTTCTGCTTATCATGGAAGACTTTATTGTTCCATCTATTTTGAATGATAGTTTTGCTGGGTAGAGTATCCTAGAGTTAAAGTTATTTTCATTCAGTGTCCAGAAGACCTCACCCCAGGCTCTTCTTGCTTTTAATGTTTCTGTTGAGAAGTCTGCTGTGATTTTGATGGGTTTACCTTTGTATGTTATTTGTTTTTTCTCTCTTACAGCCTTCAATATTCTTTTTCGAGTGTCTGTACTTGTTGTTTTAATGATAATATGCTGTGGGGTATTCTATTTTGGTCGGGTCTGTTTGGTGTTCTGGAGACCTCTTGCACTTGTATGAGCAAGGATTTCTCTAGATTTGGGAAATTTTCTGTAATTTATTTTGTTGAATATATTACACATTCCCTTGCTTGCACCTCTTCTCCTTCTTCAATGCCAATGATTCTCAGGTTTGGTCTTTTGATGGAGTCAGTGAGTTCTTGTATTTTCTTTTCACAGGTCTTGAGTTGTTTAATTAATAGTTCTTCAGTTTTTTCTTTAATTACCATTTCATCTTCAAGTTCTGAGATTCTGTCTTCTGCTTGTTCTATTCTGCTGGATTGACCTTCCATTTTGTTTTGCAATTCTGTTTCATTCTCTTTTTTTTGAGGTTTTCCATATCCTGAGTTTCTTCCTCTTTAATGTTGTCTATTTTCGTCCTGAGTTCTTTTATCTCTTTATTAATCGTGTTCTTTGTTTCACTTTGGTGTTTATACAGTGCTTCTATGGTTTCTTCTATTTGTTCTTGTGCTTTCTCAAATTCTGTATTTTTCTTGTCTTAGACTTTCTTGAGTGTCTCCTGCATGTTTTGGTTGACAATATCCAGTATCATCTCTATAAAATTTTCATTATTTGCAGGATTTCTTCTTTCAGGTTGTTCTTGTGGGCTTCATTGGGTTCTTTGGCATAGTTTATCTTCATTTTGTTGGAGTCTGAATCTGAGTATCTGTTTTCTTCATTCCCCTTTGAGTGGTTGACATTGTGAGCTGTGGAGCCTAACTAAATCAGATTCTTAGGCAAGCTACATTACCTCTCCATACTGTGGCTTCTGGATTTGTGAACTGAAAATGATGGCAGTACCTCCCTTGCCGGTCTGTTGTGCAGATTAGTGAGTTTACACATAGAAAAGCTGAGAACAACACCTGGGTACTGCAGATACCCAATGCATGGCTGCCTGAAAGAAAGAGATGTGGGATTAGAAAATAGCCCTCACCAGCATCTGCTCTGTTCTTAGTCCTGGATGTGGAGGCTCTGAGATAAATAAGATGTGATTCTAGTCCCCACATTGCTACAGTTCATGGAAGGAGGCAGCTGCATAAATAGATAGTGGCCCCATTGCATCAGTATCAGGCAGGCTGTGAGCACCCACAGCAAGGACCTAACCCAACCTGGTAATCCATAGGGCCTTTCTGGGAACAGGGGTGGGTGGGGGGACTGAGCCAGGAAGAAGAGAGAGTACATTCTAGATAAAAGGCAGTACATGTGCAATGGCCCAAGAGAGACCTTGGCATGGCCAGATCAAGGGAGGAAGAGAAATACGTGGGCAAGTTGAAAAGTGACCACAGTTAGGAGTTTGCAGATATATGCTATGTGCCAGACTCAGGGCCAGGCACTGAGTGTAGAAAAGAAGACGTAGTAGTGTATGGAGGAGCATACAGTCTAGTGAGAGAAATGAATAAGCAATAACTTTACATGGAATGAAGCATAGCGGAAGCCATGGCTGGGTGTGGAAAGCACATGAGAAGCTTTGCAATGGTTCTCAGAAGACATGGTGACCTGTTATTTTCTTTCTTGCCCTCCTTCTAACAAAATGTAAGATGGCATGGTAATTAAGGGTGTCAGCTTTCTTCCACTTAGCAACTGTGAGACCTTGGGTAAGACTCAACATCTCTATTTTCCTCATAGCGTTGCACAGAAGAATAAACAAGTATTTAAACTACTTGAAACCATGCCTAGGACATAAATAAATGTTCTGTGTCAGACACAATTTCCCATTTATTCAGCAGACCCACATTAAGCTTTACCTGGTGCCAGATGTTGTTCTAATTGCTAGAGACATCCCAGTGACCCAAAGGACAAGCCTTTGGCTTCATGCAGCTTATGTTCTAGTGAGAGAAAACAAGCAACAAGTGTGCGGACAGATAAGTGAATAGCAGATAACAAAGTAGTGGAAAGATGGCCAGGGATCAGGAGAGGGCGACTTAGGTGGTACGCTCATGAAAGGCGACATTGCAGTGAGTTCCTTGAGGGTGAGGACAAGCCATCAGAGGAAGACCTGGGGATACCAAGCTCTGGATGTTGGCAATAGTGGCAAAATGACCATGGATGGTGAGCGGAAGGCTTCTGAGACAGTCCCACACCAGACACCAGCATGACATGTTAGAAGAGGAGGAGGAAGTTCAGTGTGGTTACAGCCAGGTTTGTGAATGGAAAATCAAGAATAGAGATGAATGAGATGTGGCCCAGACAGTGGGAGTCTGAAGGAGCCAGGGCAGAAGGACCATTGGAGGGTGGGGAGATCCTGTGGGCAAAGTCAGATGTGTGGCTTTCACTTACTCATGGCCAGGCTGGAGTCTGGATGGAGAGTGGGGGTGATGGTAGGAGAGAATGCTGCAAGAGAAGTCGCTTTTTCAACTTTGTCCTCCATGTGGTGGGGGTCCCAAGAAAGCAGACAGTGATGAAACCTGGTGTTTGATAAGTATTGCATTCATCTATCAGGCTCCAACAAGCAGGTGCCATACCTGGAATGGCTGAATAGCAACAGAAAGGCATCATCTCCTGCACAGGACTGCAGGCAGGTTTCACTTCTCTGAAAACATAAGGGATTCCTTCCTGGCTTCAGCGGTTTTCTCATCCTTTGCCAGCCATCTTTGTTATTGCTTCCAACTGTGGCTTTCTGATCTTTACTGCCACTGTCAGTGATCTTGCCTCCAAAGTTCTGTATCTTCACATGTTTTTTTCCCTTCTCAGAATGTACCAGTCATGTAACATATCCAGCCCTGTGACCTCATCTCAACTTGATCATCTGCCAAAACCCCATTTATAAAAAGGTGCCGTTCCCAGGTATCAGGGATTAAGATTTCAGCTCAACTTTAGAGGGAACCAAGTCAATTCATGACATCACGTGTATTGTGACAAGATACTGGCCAGGAGGAAAAGACAAAGCCCACGACAACTGAATTTTACAGATTTCAAGTGTGAGCATTGGCCTTGAAGACCTTCTCAGAACAGAGGAACTGGTAAAATTGGCTGCCCGAATCTAAACAATTGTCACTCTCCTTTGATGCCTTGAATCCAGAAGCTTCTGTGAAAGTCTAGAAATGCAGGACTTTTCTCCTCCCAACTTGATGCACCTTAAAGCAAAAACTGTCCACCTGAACAGTAGTGAGCTCCACAGCTCCACCAAGATGAGTGGTCCCTTTGCCTCTCTGTTCTCCACAGTGAGAGGTAGGAGGAGGAGTGAAGGAGACCTAACACACATGAGTCATGAGGTAGGAAAAACAACAGTGTGAAGCCAAATACATTAAACTTGTCTACCTTGATGGGTTTCCCTCCATTGTGCTCACCACACACTTGTCCTGGGCCTCTGAGCCTGCTGCTCACCATGGGCGTGGTAACCTTCTTCTGACACTTTGTGCTTGTCATGATAGATCAAGTACTGTAACAAAGGCCCCTCATTTCAGCTGCCATCATAATATTGTTCATTTGTACGTAAGGTCAGAGTAGGGTTCCTGCATGGTAGATTACCTGGCAGCACTCAAGAACTGTGAGGGTCTGAGACCGCACTCAATTTGCAAGCTAATACATTGGCCTGCCACCATCTTATGGATGATGACAGAAGGCACAGGACTCCCTGGCCATTGAAAAAGGACATAAGTGTCAAGTTCACATTGGTTTCTGGTGCTCCCCAACCCTTTAGAGGCTATGCAGATTGACCCAAGCTGAAGAAGCTGCACCATGGCTTAGCACCACAGATTAGGGATCTATATCTCTTGTGATGGGTGTTAAATTTGCTTGCCCTTTGACCCAGAGGGAACATTGTCTATTATATCAATTGGTAACAACCCTTCACTCTACTCCAGAAGTAGACACAATATCTTTATCTTCCAAAGCTGTTTGTTATAAAAAAAAAAATCCTGGAAAAAGATAGTCTGGAACAAAAGTTGTCAGTGCCTCTGCTCACACGACATGCAGAAATGGAGAAACCCTGTGCAGGATCACCTCCTGACAGCAGCTCCCAGCTAAGCCCAGGCTCCTTCCCTGTTGTAGCAATACCCTCTTCCAGGCTTTAGCACCTTCCCTAGACAACTGGGAAGAGAACAAAAATCAAGAAAAGGAAGGATCTTTTCCATGGACTTCTGAGTCATAAACCCAAACTGGCTGGAACTCTATCACCAAGCCCTATCTGTCCACCAAGGAGACTGGGAAGGACAGTTTATGTGCCCAAAGGAAGAGAGAAATAAGTATTTAGATGAACCACTAGCAAGACTTTGCCCCTCTGTTTTAATTTTAAACTAAATCCCAAGTATCTCTGGAATCTTCTGGGAGGTGTGAGTAGAGGGTAGAAGGTGGGAACAGGACGGAGAAAGAGCAATGGGGGACCATACTTTGGAGCACATGGTAAAATATTTATTTAATAAGCGCGCAGACTTGAAAAATTTCAGCCATGATTTGAAGGCTCAGAGACTACCCTTCCTTGGAATGCCCAACTATTCAAGACTGAAGAGTTTTCTGGGATGTAGAACTATGTTTGTCTGTATTCTGCTGCTGTGACAAAAAATAGGTGAGACTGGGTAATATGAACAAAAAAACTTTTATTTGGTCCACAGCTTTGGAGGTCCAAACGCATGGTGGCAACTTCTACCGGCTTTAGTGAGGATCTTCTGGCTATGTCACGATATAGCAGATAGCATCAAGGGAGGAATGTGTGCAGAGGGAGAGGTCACATGTCTAAACAGGAAGCCAAGGAATGGAGAGCAGTCTTACTCTTTTATAGCAACATTCTCTTATAAGAACTACTGTGGTCCCATGAAAACTACATTAATCCCTTCCAAGGACATCCCAATGACCTTGCATTCAACCCCACCTCTTAAAGATCCCACTATCTCAACATCACTGCACTAAGGACAAAGTTTCTAACACATAACACATAAACCATTGGGAGACACACTCAAACCATATCCAAACAATGGCAAGGATTTCGGCATGAAAACTAGGAATGTCCCAGACAAACTGAAACATTTGTTTCTTAGGTGCAGAGTCTCGGGAAAATGAGACTTCCTTGCTTTCTTCACTTAGAAAGTGAGGCCTAGACCTGTACTCACTATCTGGCAAGTACATGGTGAGGGCTCTACCAAGATCATGAAAATATTTTGCTAAGGATCTCATGTGAGCTGGTCTGTGTTAAAACACAGACCTCCCTTTTAGCACATGGAGGGCTGGGATGGAGCAGAGAATCTTTGAACCAATTTATTTTATAAATGTGTACACAGATGAGACTCCTGGACATAAATGGCGGTGGAGCACCCAAGGCCCTCTAAAATGTTTGTGGCAGTACGGGAACCCAGCACTCTGCAGAGGATTCAGTGCCCTTTTGCCTATGCTGTGAGCATATGCAAGAACTTTGTGGAGTTCAGTGCACCATCCCGAGTTGAGTCTTGCTCACTGTTTATTCCTTACATACAGTGAAATCAATGCTCCTCAACCCTCAGTCCTTGCTGTTGCCAACTGATACATGAATTGAGAGTTTGGGAAATGAAGTTTTGTCGCTGTCATGAGTATTTATTTCTTTCAATAAACTGTGGCATTGTATTACAAAAGCCCCAAAGTATTGATATTCATCATGATTGGCGCCAACAGGGAATAAAATGCTTTGTGCAAATCCTAGTTTATAATCTAGAGATTTAAAAATGAATTTCAGCATTTCTGTTTCAAACTCCAAATGAAAACCTCTTATTCAATCCGCATTTGCCCAAATCCCGACCTTCGCTGGAATGTAGATATTATTTGCTTTCTTCTCTACTCCAAAATTCATTTCACTAAGTCATCCTAGCCATTTCCAAAAAGCTAAATCAGCATAGCAGCAGGCATGAACCCAGGCAGGGAATCTCTCAAATGTGTTATCCAAATGTTTGTCTGCAATGAAACATTCACACACTTTATCATGGATGCATCAATGATTTCATCCTGCACTCACAACTGGAAGGGAACTCATTATTTTCACCCCCAAACACTGTGCTTCTCCAGGGTTACCTGTCCTAGGAATACCAACACAGTCAGAAAACACAAGAAATATTCTAGATGCTTCCTTCTCCCCCAGCCTCTCCACTCAATCCCTCACACGGCCCACCACTTCTCCTCTTCCCACAAATCTCTTCAACATGGTGGGTCATTCTGTGTGCACTGCTACTGACTGGGTTCTTGTCTTACCTTCTTGCGCCCAACCTATTCTATAGCTCACAGCTGGGTTTTCTGACAGTGCTCCCCCACCCACCACCTAGGCTGGTGGTCAAACATCCTCTGATTGTCCACCCTACCACCCCTTTCCTTTATTTTAAATTTCTCCCCTTCCTCCCTAACTACTCACTAAAATTATCCTCTTCTTGATACCAAGACTAGTATGTGTCTTCTTGGTCTTCAGCTGGCATTCCTTTTTGTCAATTGGCAGCTTTGCTTTGTAGACGGTGCATTTTCCTTTAAACATGTAGTATCGTGCAACTTACTGTATCCATTTCCCACTTCTCGCCCTCATTTTTGGTGCAGGAAGATCTTCCCATGCAATTGTGCATGAACCTCATTTGTGTTTCTGGCTGTTGTGTAATATCCCCAGTGGATCCACCACATTTGATTGGTTCTTGCCCCCTCATGACAGGCACCTAGGCTACCTTCAGTCCTGTCCTCCTTTTCCACACACATAGTCTCAGATCATGTTCCTTTGCAGACTTTGAAAGAAGTGAATGGGGGTGTGGCCCTAGGAATGGACTAATTGGGTCATGAGGCACAGGCATGCTTCCTTTGCCAAATACTAGGGATCACTGTCCAGCGGGACTCTGCCAATTTATGTTCTCTCACCAGCAAAAGAAATCTCAGCAAGCACTTGGAATTATTTGCTCACTGATGTTTGTCATGCTAACAGGGGTAAATCCATCATTGCACTCTTGATTGCACTTCTGCTCCTTTCATTGCTGGTGAGTTGGAGTTTCTTCATGCATTGCTTATCTGTTTGCATTTCCCTTCTCTGAAAGAGCTACTCATCCTCTTCCACATTTCCTGTTGATTTCTTTTTTAAAAAATTGATTTGTCAGGGTTCGTTACATATCACAGAATCAATAATTTGTTGATAGGAAACATTGCAAATTGTTTACTTAGTCTGGATTCATCTATTGGTCTTTATGACTTTTCTGATGGAATTCACTAAAAGAGAATCCCCCATCTTAATGTCAAATTCACCCATATTTTGCTTTCTAGCTTGTTATAACCCCTCTTTACTCCCATAATTTGTGTCTGTTCCCAGGTACATAACTGTAACACAGACGTCTATGTGCCTCAATGTCATCTTACCTTCATAGAGACAAGTAATTGATGCACAGATGGACACCTGACCAGGTAGAGACAAGTGATAGGTGCACAGATCAGCAGTGATCCCTGGATCCACGTCCTTATTCATTGGGAATGTGAAATTAGCATCAAGAGCAAGTCAGTCAATCATTTCCCTGGCAGCTGTAAAATTTGGGAGCTGGTGATGGTGACCATATTCTATGATGATGAAGCTGGTCTTCAGGGAAATACCGAAACATTAATATGTGTTTGGAAACAGAGATGGGGCAGAACTGGAGGGCTTTGTGAATTGTCTTTTTATATTTTTCTTGTTCCTAATGCCCACTGACCACTACTTCCCAACTACATTCTAAAAGGTAACTCTTATACTCCCTTTATCTTAGACATATTCTTGTACCACATCAACCATTATTTACCTAATATCTAAACTGATGAAATATATTTGCTTAAAACTTTGTATTTAAAAAGGGAAACTTTGTATCAAAATTATAGGTATAAAATTAGAACCATTTGCTAATGATACTAGAAGTAATGATGAAAAGAAATATGATTTAAACAATATAAATACCAGTTCAGTAACAACACATGCTGAAAGGAGAGAGACGTGAAATACATGAAAACAAAGCAGATCTAAATGGAGACTCTTCTTAATGTGATCAGGATGTAGAGAAACTTAGGAAAAATAATCACATGTTCCTGATGTGTTTTACGTTATTTGATGCCTTTTTCCATCTCCAAACACACCTTTAAAAGTGAGTGTTGTAATAAATCCTCCTCTTCCCCTAAGAGACTTTTTATTTCTCTCTAATCTACAAATGGATTTCTAATCATTGCCACCAAAGACATCATAGCAAAGTGAGGTGTCTATAGTGAAACACACAAAATTTTCTGATTTAGCATTAAGAATCAGGCTGCTGGAAAATGTCACCCATAACTTCTTCCCACACTCCATTGGCCAGAATTTAGTCATGTGATCCTCTCCTAGATGCAAAAGAGACTGGGAAATGTAGTACAAAGCTCAACACCTGCTTCCCTGTAACAATTCTACTCCACCAAAAAGATACATCAGTCTTTTATGGACCGTGTCTGCCACACACTGTCACCTGCAGCTAACACAGAGTTGGACTTATTATAGGGATTCAAGTGAGAGAAAAAAGAAAAGAAAGAAAAAGGACAGAGGAAGAGCAGACAAGCTATTATCTTCTTTTAAGTGAGAAAAGGCTCTTTTACTCTTGAATCTTTTACTCTTTCATATGAGCATGAACTACTTTATATACTGAGAGCTAGAATACCTCAATGAAACTTGATGGTTTATTGGGCAGTTTCATTTTCAACCCCAGAATCTCAATGGGAACACACCACATACATACAGGCAATTCCTAAAAAGGTCAACTTGACAATAGATTTTTACAAAGTAAAAACTGTTTTCCCCTGGAAAACTGCTATCAAAGCCAAGTTCCTTTGGGGACATATTTCTTAGCCATATCATATTTAAGAATTCAGCCAAACATATATCACAAACTTAAGTGTGTTTGTGTCTGTGCGTGGTTGAATGGGGTATGGTTCTTTAAAAGATCAGAAAGGAAAATGCCTTCAGATGAAGAATTACTTGGAATTACTTCTGGAATCCCAAGGCTTCCAGAACAAATTATGACACATTTGATGGCATAAAGAATAGAAATGTATTGTCTAACAGTTGTAGAGCTAGAAGTCCAGGATGGAGATATTGGTGGGTTTGGCTCTTCTGTTGGTCAGCAGGGAGAATCTATTTCATACCTCCTTTCTAGCTTCTGGTGGTTTCTGGGAAATCTTTGGAAGTCCTGGGCTTGTAGATACATCACTGAAATCTTCACCTTCACGTTCGCATGGTGTTCTCCCCATGTGTGTTTCAGTCTCTGCGTTCAAATGTCCCCTTTTTATAATTAAAACCCACCTTAGAGACTTGATCTTAACTTGATCATCTATAAAGACTATTTTCAAGTAACATCACATCCTGAGGTCCTAGGAGTTAGGATTCACCTAGCCAAATATTAGGTGGACACAATTCAACCAGTAACAGCCATTGTTTTAAGATCAAAATAATCAAAGGAGAAACAGCAGGAACCATGTTAGACAGCAAAATCTACCACTCCAAAGCCAACCAGCTCTTTCAAATCCTCACAGTCTACTGCTAGAGAACAGGACAAATAAAATTTGATTTCTCCAACCTTATTTCCCAGGATTTTCAATAGTCACTGACTGCTGAAAGGGCAGGCTTTGAGCTTGGTGTGATGATGGAAGTACGGGTTCCAGAGGTGGGCTGCTCAGGTACCCATCTTGTCTTAAATCTATAGCACTGCATAGTCCAGCACTAGCACTTCCATCACAGAGCTATAGTTATATTTAGGAGAGCTTGACAAACCCTCCCTCATCACAAAGACCTCGCTCATCTCTTGAAAGAGTTTATGATTCAGCTTGATTTTGTTCCTCTGTGTATGTTCCAAATAATCCCAAACTTCTACCAGAACACTAGACAGGGCTTAGACAGTAATTTCATGGGACAAAAAGACCTTTAAGTGTGGAATGTTTTAATATCCATCCTAGTGTATCCTTTTATTAATTCTAACAAGGTTTGACCTATTTAACACCAGTGGGGATTAGTCTGATTTGAGAGAGAGAGAGAAGATTTCTGGTATTTCTCTGTTGCTTTGCCACCCTGCAGTTGAATCCCTGGCTGAGCTCCTGAGCCCCTCAACATCAGGGCTCTGAGAGCCTTCCCAAGAACCTAAGCCTGGAGTTGGGGGAACCAGTCCTCTCAGTGAAGCTGTGAACCCCTTACCATAATTGAATCAATCCCCCTTCTCTACTTATACTGGGAGCCATCCAGTGTAGAAATAGACTCTTAGTGGGCACACCAAGACTTGCACTTGTTTTAGGAATGAACTTCCACATTGCCAGCTTCTAGAAACTCTTGCTCCTAAAGCAGGCCTGCTGGTAACTTCCGAGGGTGGCCTGTTTTCCTTTCGTACCTCCCCTGCACACTTAGCCAAAGGAAGACTGGCCTCCCATACACTCCTTGTGACCATGGCACACCTCCACAAGGAGCGAAGCCCCCAGGCCTGAGGAAAAAGAGAATTGGGATAGACAACTCCAGAAAGTGGGAGAGGGAGTCACTAGAACAAAACAAAGACCTGAAGTAGGGAAGACTGAGGCCAGCTCCTGTCAAGGCTCCTTATGGACTTTGCTTGACCATGTATCCATGTCTGTCTTTCTAATTTAGGATTAGAATTCAGAAAGAAGACAGTTATCTAAAGATCAAGTTTACTTGTTTCAGTCAAATGTTTTCTGACACACAGTTTGAACATGGTAAACAGTGTTCAGAACTAAAAACTCTAGAAACACTTCTTAGTGTTCTAGAAACTGGTAGGAAACTGCACTGTACAGTAGTCTATGATATATTTTAAAATGGCCAGAAAAGAAAAGTTATAAGTGTCCCAGCACACAGAAATGATCATTGTTTGAGGACAGGGAAAGGCTTATTACCCTGGTTTGATCACTACACACTGTATACATGTATCAGATTATCATACTGTATAGCACAATGTGCATAAATATTATGTCTCATAAAAAAGTAGAAAGAACCAAAGATGCAGCTTCAAGCTTGCAAAATGAGTACACGTGATACACAGGCTTGAATCTAGTTACTAGAGTTTCATCCTTTACAACTGTTTAAACTTATTATTTTAAAGATGTGTGTATCATCTTAAAATATGTAAAGACAATTCATTTTTAAAATTATTGTTGTTTTAGGGGGACTTCAAGTAAAAATGTTTGAAGCTTACCTCCTTAGCTTACCTATCCTCCACTATCTTTGCAACGCATTTCTTCTGGGGCAATCTGATGAACTGAATTCTCCTCATCACCTTGCGTTAGGTGAAAAGTAAAGCTGTCTCTTTGCTTTTGGGGAAGGAAATTCATTTGCAAAGAATTCAATCAGCTGCAATAAAGCCATGTGATGGCCTGGACGAGAGACAGAAGTGTTGAGGAGCACCAGATACCCATGATGTGCTTCTCAGCTGGACACATTTTCCCAGAGCTGCAGAAAGGTATCATGGCCCAATTCCTGTAAAGTCTGAACCCCTCTGGGGGTAGTGCTCCTTCCCATGGGGAGGTGTCCATGCTACAGCTACCCCTACGCTTGCTTAGAAAGTGTGGCAGACAGCTTGGAATTGCATTTGGTGTTGGCTTGAGCCCAGCCCAACCAACTTTCATCTGTGTTGCTGAGAAAAGGGTCAAAGAACAGCTAATTAAAAGCACCACTTCTCACGCTGCAGAAATACAATAATGACTTTACATGATTCTCCTGTTTTCATTCCAAATGCAATTAAATGCCAACTACCTTTGTGGGTTTCAAGCCCAAATTGCCTGTGCTGTTTAACTATCCAAGTCATATGATTACAAAAGAGGAGATTGGAAGCCAATACGTGAGGGAGAGAGCTCGAGTTCCAGCTCATCTGGTCCAAATGAAGTACCACTCCCATTTTTACATTTTTCTCCCAGCTAGCTAATGGTTGGCTTGTTACAGATGTAACTGTGGGCATGACGACAATGGCTGTTATTCACTGTGGATTGTCTTCTCCTCATTACATTGTGAAGCTCCCAGAACCACAGGCGTACTGCCTTCATTTGGTCCTCTCCAAGCTTTTTGTAACCCTGTGCCCATCTCACTAATGTCAACCTGGCAGCTTCATAGGGGCGGGAGTTGGGTCCTCCCCTGAAGCATCCAGGCAGCATGGGCACTAGCTGAATGATGGGGGAGGGGGCATTTAAAAGAAAGAAAGAGCCAGATGTGGTGGTTCATGCCTGTAATCCCAGCACTCGGGAGGCAGAGTTCAAGGCCAGCCTGAGCACTATAGTGAAACGTTGTCTGAAAGAGAGAGAGAGAGAAAGAGAAAAGAAGAAGGAGGAGGAGGAAGAGGAGGAGGAGGGAAGAAGGAAGGAAGGAAGGAAAGGAGGAAGGGAGAGAAGGGAGAAAAGGGAGGGAGGAGGGAGGGATGAAGGAATGGCATTACTCTGTAGCTATAAGAGCTTGGCCTCTGTCACTGTCACCTGAAGGTGAGGTCTGTGTGTTAGGTTTTGCTGTCTTCTCCACTCCCAGCGCAGATGTGGGGGGGGGCGGTCAGGCACCACTGATGGGCACAGGCTCTCTGTACTTCATATACGTTTATCACAATGACTGAACAACGAATGAACCTATGAGGTTTCAATGACGTCTGGAACTACCCTAACAAGCACCACAAAAGGCAGCTTCATTTATAAACCAGAAACTCATTGTCTCCATTCTGGAGGCCAAAAGTATAAAATAAAGGTGTGAGCAGGGTTGGTTTCTTCTGAGGGTTGAATGGTCCCTGGCAATCTGCTGTGTACCTTGACTTTCAGAGGCATCACCCCAGCGTTTGCTTTCATGGGGCATTTGTCCTATGTGTTTATCTCTGTCTGATTTCTCCTTTTTGTAGGGCACCAGTGATAGTGTATCAGAGCCCATTGCAATGACCTCATTTTAACTTGGTTATCTACGTAAAAAGCCTTCTTCAAACAAAGTCACATTCTGAGATATTGGGGGTTAGGACTACAGTATATCTTACTGGGGGAAGGGGATTGGGAGGCACAACAGAGCTGGAGAGACCTGCATCAAACCATAACTGCATAGTTTCTAGCGGTGTGACCATGGGCTCGAGTTCTTAGGAGGGTACGTGGCCAAAGTTGACTTTTCTGCAAATTAACATAAAGGAACATTCTTCCTCTATTTCCAAGCATTTGCATATTTTCTCAAATGATCTTCCCAACAACCCTGTGGAAAGAGATTAACACCCTTACTCAGAAATGGGAAAAGGGAGACTCAAAGGGGTCATGTGACCAGCCAGAGCGCCACGGAGCTGGGATTCAGAGCCAGTTCGGTCTCACTCCAAGTCCAGGATTTTCTGGATGTTACTGATAGGCTGACTCCTTCTTCTTTTTTCTCTTGCAGGACTCACTGGGCTGAATTGTGTTGTTTTGCTTTTTTAATTAATTGGACAATTTGCATCGAAGGGAATAAATTAACAACACAGAAAGAAACATCCTTCTAATTGAATGTGTTTATTTAGAGCTGCAGGAGGAAAATGCTGGCCCATGGAGATGTCAGTGGAAGCTGTCAGTCCCGCAGGGGAGTGGGCTGGTGCCTCCGAGTCAGATAGTGGAGGACACAAGAAGATGGAGGCAAACCAGCTTGGACTCTATCCCTGTGTACAGGGGCACTGGAGTAGCAGCACAGAGCCAAACACCAGTGCTCAACCTGTCATAACTCCATTTCTTCCTGGGTAAAATAAAGTAATTACAATACTCAGCATTCCGGTCTGCAAAGACAAGTGGTTGGTGAAGTCATCACACACTTTAAGCAACACAGGAAATAAAGAGATAACCAGTATGTGGAAGAAATAGCATGAAGATTTGGGGGTCTGCTGAGTTTGAGGTGCCTGAAAGGATATACAACAGGAAATAACCATGTCTGGGTCTGGGAATACCAAGGAGAAAGGCATTTAGGGGTTGGTGGTATAGTTTTGTGTTTCTTCCATCAATTCAACCACTCAATCCAGGAGCTCACAGGCAAATAATCCAATGATTATTGCTGTTTCCCACAGAAGCCTGATGCAGCCCTTTATCCAATGATAAAAATAGACCAGTACATTTCTATCACAAAAGGACACAGGATTTGAGAGGACTAAAGTCAAAGAAAGAGGGTGCTTCTCCACTTACTCTCCCAGAGCTGGAAACTATAAGGATCCATGGCATCCATTAGTTCCTTGGGGTGGGGGGGAAGGAGGACAATGCCCATCAGTCTGAGAGATTCCACCTGGACCTCCCAGAAATACACATGGGGTAAGATCTTTACAAGGGGGCCAGGATCCTGCATGAGCAGATGCAGGTAATGATGTATGACTTGTAAGGTAGTATTGTTAATAGGACTCCATCATTACTCTCAATGGTGAGGTCTTGGGAAACTCAGCTTAAATGTAGTGCCATGCATTACTACCCTCCAAAGCTGTTACCTTCAGAGAGTAAAAAGTGGCTTCACATAGAAAGTCTTACAAATAAACACAAAGGAAGATGGCACACTCAAAACAGTGGTAGATGACCCAAAAAGTGTGTCTAGGGATGTCAGAAATTCTAAATGTCAAAAAATGCATATAATTGAAACAACTTTACATGTATACTAGAGGTGGGAAGTGAATAAACATATTGTAGATAATAATACATTTCCCACTATCAAAGAAAGAAGTGATAAGCAAGTAAAAAGGAAATGAGCCCTATAGTTTCGCACTGGAGTGAAAGGGGTCAAGAATAGACTCATGCTTGTTTGAGTCGCATGGCTACATGGATGATATATAAATAGACAGGTATACATCCATAAAAACGTCCTAGAAACAATGACAACTCTGTAGCACTGAGCATACTTAACACCCAGATCTTGGTTTCTAAGTACCATTCCCCCATAAAAGGAACCAGGGCTCCTTGGAGACATTGTTGATTCCAGAACAGGGAAAATACAAGATAAGTTTGAAGTATCTATCTTGTGATAGCAGAAAATAAGAAATTGTTCCAAAAAAAATGGGATTTGTCAAAGAGACACAGGAGCCAACCTGAAAAGGCTCCCAATGGCAAAGGTTGACACAATTTGAGCCACAAAATAAGATCATATTGGATGATAATCCAGAGACAAACTAAAACCCAGGATTTTATACTAACATGAATGAATGAATGAATGAATGTGGAGAGGAACAAATCTTCCTTAATTAATAAATGGAGGAGATGAAATTACCATGACAACACTACAGTAGTAATAACTGCTTCAAACAAGTTCCACAGATGAATGCTAAAAAGAGTGTGAAAGTTTAAGAAGAAATAGGATATTTGCATTACCCTCAAAGTAACTTCTCCTCAACTTTTACTAATTTCAAAAGGAAAATAATAGTAACATTACACTGCAGAAACCTGAACAAAGACATCAAGATGAACATCACCAGTAACAAGACATGTCAATGTCACATATCCCCTGATACAATGCTCTCAGAAGGGCCTGTTGTCTCTGTGTGATTCTTTTCCCCAAATCCATATCCTCAGTGTAATCATGGGAAAACATCAGGCAAACCCAAACTGAGGGACAGTCTACAAAATACCTGACCAGCACTCTTTAAAAGTTTCAAGGTCCTGAACGTAAGACCAAGGAACTGTCACAAATCAGATGTCACTAAAGAGACATCTAAATGCAACATCAAGGCTGGGGATGCAGCTCAGTGGTAGAGCACTTGTCTAGCATGTACAAGTCCCTGGGTTCGGTACCCATCACAGATAGATAGATTAGATAGATGGATGGATGGATGGATCCGATGGATGGATGGATGGATAGATAGATAGATGATAGATAGATAGATAGATAGATAGATAGATAGATAGATAGATGCAATGTGGGATCTCAGATCATATGCTGCAGCAGAAAAAGGATTTCAGTTGAAAAGGATTTCAATGAGGTCTGGATAAAGTTTGTGGTTTCATTTTTAAATGTAGGTAGTTTTATCAAAATTATTTCAGGATATATGACAGATCCCAAAGCAATACATTAAACTAAATTTATCACAAAAAGTGATAGATTTGCATAATTAAATTTATTCATTAAAAACTGTTAGCAGACATGGGGAAATGGGACAGTCTGTGGCTTTGTGTAGGGCATGTGGTATGCAGAGGGCCAAGAGAAGAGGTGGGGCCTGTGAGCCTCCCAGGGGCAGACAGAAAATAACCAATTTCTATACTTACCTTAACCCACAGCAGCCTTGTTAGAATTATAAATAATTTCAATTTACAAATGAGGAAACTGAAGCCAGGTGAGAGACTTATTCACTGTAGCTATGATATGTTGAGTATATGACATAGATAAATCTTTACATATTATTCCATGGAATTCTCATAAAATGAGGTAGGAACAGTTCTTGTCCCCACCTTTAAAATGTGTGTAGAGAGGAAGGGAGTTTGTCAAGTCCAGATCCAGGCTGGCCACCCTCCTCCCAGGGGTCCTGACTTCCCCTTCCACTACTCGCAGCCCAAACCCAGCACGGCACGCACCATGATCCTCAAATCAAAATACAAATTCAAATCATCTCACAGTCTCTGGACACCACTCCCTTGAAGAAAAGAGAGAAAGACAAAGATTGAGAAAGAAAGGAGACAGTGAGAGGTGAGAGAGAAGCGGAGGGTGTCCAGAAAGAGGGAGATCATGCTGAGGCCAACTCTGGGTCTCTGTTCCCAGGGACAAATCATTTCTGACAGAATAGCAGTTGAATAACATCTTCCTGTGCTAGCCTGAGTCTGATCTATGGGGAACAGCATTGATGTTACCATGGAAACCAACCTTCTCCCTCAATTGTTTAGGAGCACTATTTTTTTTGTTCTAAGAGTTAGAATTGTAGGCTTCTTTGAAAAATGGCCAGGGATCTGTTATTCTCTCACATGACTCCTTGATCTGATTAGAACACATCATCAGGGTGGGAGGGAGGTAACTTGACCCATGGAGGCTCCAATAGGTGGTCTTCAATTTTCTAGAGAAATTCATGTCTCCCTAAATAGTTTCTGACCTGATCACCAGCTGAGATCACACCAGTTGCCATTATTGCTTCTCCTGACATGCAGCAATTCTGTGTTCACTCATCCTGTCCCTTACCCAGTCTGTGAGTCCCAGGGGAGCAGGGACAGCTTCCAGAACAGGCACAGGAGAGACAGCCAAGAGCCCTTGTGGAGAGAAGCCCTGGGCTGTCCGTTCTCCTTCACCCCTTTAGGATTCTGTCCTCATTGACTGAGAGGATGACTCTATGGCTTCTTTCCTTCACCCTCCTGAATTCCTCTTTCAAACTGCAGCCTTTCCTTGAAGGCAAGGCCCAGTTCTAAGGCCAGATCCTGCAGGAATACCTGGTGGATACCCACAGAGGTATCCTCCCTTCTAGAACTTCAGGTACACCCAGCTCTGTGCCCATCACCTCTCCTGCACAGCTGTGCTCCCATCTTACCTGGGAGCCTTCAAAATAGGCTTCCAATGTTGGTAAACAGATCAAAAAGTATTCAAAAGCTACCAAAGGATCTTGTTCACTAACCAAGGTGTTATTTTCTTCATTGCCTGACTTCTCCTTTTTTTTTTTTCATTTTTCTTTTATTATTCATATGTGCATACAAGGCTTGGTTCATTTCTCCCCCCTGCCCCCACCCCCTCCCTTACCACCCACTCCACCCCCTCCCGCTCCCCTCCTCAATACCCAGCAGAAACTATTTTGCCCTTATCTCTAATTTTGTTGTAGAGAGAGTATAAGCCATAATAGGAAGGAACAAGGGTTTTTGCTGGTTGAGATAAAGATAGCTATACAGGGCATTGACTCACATTGATTTCCTGTGCGTGGGTGTTACCTTCTAGGTTAATTGACTTCTCCTTGACCCCCTGTGACCCAACAGGGCTCTGTGAAACCCTACCCTCCAAAATTCAGAGGTGTTTTCTCCTAATCAAATCTCCTTGGATTAAACTCTTCCAAATGATCAACCACTCCTTGGATATTAATGGGAAGAGTTAGGTATCCTTTATTCTGAAAAATCATGACTCCAAGAACAGCACATAGCCCCAGGATCTCTACTGAAATCAGAAGTAGCTGTCGCCCATCTCATCTGCCTTCCATCTACTTTTATTTCCAGTTATACAACCTAGCCCATTGATTGCAGAGAAAAGATAGCTTTCGTCTGTTTTTGAGGCAATGGAGTGGCAAATACATTTATGACAGAATGTTTAACATGTGTTCATTAAGACTTTAGTTGACTTTGTGTAATCGAAAAATACATTGTGTGTTTACGTGTTGGCTACATGGATTGTCCAGCCTTTCTGAGTGGGATGACAGCCTAGATCCTTGCCCAAGCCTCCCCAGCTCACCATCCCTAAAGACACGCTGGCTATCCAGGGCTGTGGGGATCTGAACAAGGCTATCTATGCCCTGTGCTCAGCAGCCTGTATGACCACCAAGCACAGGAACACTGTCTTCTTTCTTTTCTCTCCCCTACCCACCCCTGCCATGCTTATTTTACCACAACACCCAGTAAAGTAGTCAGTGTGGAGCCTTCACTTCCAACTCTACCCAAAGTTAATCCTGGTCTCTTCCCTAAATGGCCTGCCAAGCTAAGCTAGAGGTATGTGAACACAAACTATGAACTACAGAGCAAAACAGAGATGTGTGCTTATTGCTGAGAGCTATAGTGCTTAAGACGAGTACCAAAATGTGTGGGTAGAATCATAGCTCTGTCACTTACCACATGACCTTCAGCAAGCTTCTTCTCTGTTCTGTGTCTCCCTTTCTTCACTGTAAAATGGGAGTGATAATGACATTGCCCATGACAGTGGTGTTGAAGGGAGGAGCACTTACCTCCTGCAATTGATGGGAGGGCCATTCTGTGTGAACTAAGATGCATAAAGCATTTAGCATTTAGCGTAGGGCGAGGGGAATTTAGGTGTTTGCTATTCTTATTAATGCTATATTAGCATTGATCAGTGAGACTGACTTCTGGCTTAGAACAAGTAAGTTCACTTGTATAATGGCAACTTGGCTTTCTAAAGAATGAACTAGAACCTTGGCAGTGTTTCTTGGGGTCCTACATGGAAGAGAACCAGCCTGTCTTTAGGGACAGTGAGTTGGAGAAGACGGACCAGGGGTCTGGGCTGTCATCCTTTCACAAAGCCCAGCTGATCCATATGCCACCATGTTTACACAATGCATTTTTCAATAATTCAAAGTCAACTAAAGACTTAAGTAGGCATTGGGGAGAGCAGGTGTCAGAGGATCACATAAACCTGGGCATGAACAACAGCTGCTCTGCTATAGCTCTAGAGCAGTCTCTTCACCCTTCTGAATCTCAGTCTCTCCATCCGTCTAATGAGGTCATAATCCCAACTACCAAGGCCATACAAAGCCTTAAACAAGCTAATCATGAAGAGTCCCACTCCTGGTTCATCATTGTCCTCCTTCAACCACCAAGTGCATCAAAGGCATCATTAGACCCTCCTTTGGCCATCATCTATTTCCACATCCAATTTTGTCTCCAGACTTAAGGGTAGTGACTGTGTGCTGTGTTTTGTTTTGTTTTGTTTCATTTTTCTTTTATTATTCATATGTGCATACAAGGCTTGGTTCATTTCTCCCCCCTGCCCCCACCCCCTCCCTTACCACCCACTCCACCCCCTCCCGCTCCCCCCCTCAATACCCAGCAGAAACTATTTTGCCCTTATCTCTAATTTTGTTGTAGAGAGAGTATAAGCAATAATAGGAAGGAACAAGGGGTTTTGCTGGTTGAGATAAGGATAGCTATACAGGGCATTGACTCACATTGATTTCCTGTGCGTGGGTGTTACCTTCTAGGTTAATTCTTTTTGATCTCACCTTTTCTCTAGTACCTGTTCCCCTTTTCCTATTGGCCTCAGTTGCTTTAAGGTATCTGCTTTAGTTTCTCTGCATTAAGGGCAACAAATGCTAGCTAGTTTTTTAGGTGTCTTACCTATCCTCACCCCTTGTGTGCTCTCGCTTTTATCATGTGCTCATAGTCCAATCCCCTTGTTGTGTTTGCCCTTGATCTAATGTCCACATATGAGGGAGAACATACGATTTTTGGTCTTTTGGGCCAGGCTAACCTCACTCAGAATGATGTTCTCCAGTTCCATCCATTTACCAGCGAATGATAACATTTCGTTCTTCTTCATGGCTGCATAGAATTCCATTGTGTATAGATACCACATTTTCTTAATCCATTCGTCTGTGCTGGGGCATCTTGGCTGTTTCCATAACTTGGCTATTGTGAATAGTGCCGCAATAAACATGGATGTGCAGGTGCCTCTGGAGTAACAGTCTTTTGGGTATATCCCCAAGAGTGGTATTGCTGGATCAAATGGTAGATCGATGTCCAGCTTTTTAAGTAGCCTCCAAATTTTTTTCCAGAGTGGTTGTACTAGTCTACATTCCCACCAACAGTGTAAGAGGGTTCCTTTTTCCCCGCATCCTCGCCAACACCTGTTGTTGGTGGTGTTGCTGATGATGGCTATTCTAACAGGGGTGAGGTGGAATCTTAGTGTGGTTTTAATTTGCATTTCCTTTATTGCTAGAGATGGTGAGCATTTTTTCATGTGTTTTCTGGCCATTTGAATTTCTTCTTTTGAGAAAGTTCTGTTTAGTTCACATGCCCATTTCTTTATTGGTTCATTAGTTTTGGGAGAATTTAGTTTTTTAAGTTCCCTGTATATTCTGGTTATCAGTCCTTTGTCTGATGTATAATTGGCAAATATTTTCTCCCACTCTGTGGGTGTTCTCTTCAGTTTAGAGACCATTTCTTTTGTGTTTTGAAGGTATCACCCAAAAAGTATGTGCTGGAAATCTAATCTCCAGTGCAACAGTGCTGGGAGGTGAGACTTAGTGTTTAGTTCATGAGGCCTCCGCCACCAAGGATGGATTAATGTCCAGTTATAAGGGAACTTGAGGCTGTGAGTTGGATCTCTTGCAACCTCTCACCCTGTCTTTGCTCTTCTTCCATGGGGTGATACACCAGGAAGGTGGTCACCAGATGCCAGCACTTTCGTATTGGACTTTCCACCCTCTAGAATGTGACAAATATATTTCATTTCTGTTATACCAACACAAAAATGACATGCTATGTGTCATTGAGAACTCTATACTTAATGCCCATCTCAGCCCAGACCTCAGAAGCTGACCAGCACAGGCTCACAGAATGAAGGACATTCGGACTTCAAGACAGGTAGGCAGGAGCCTCCCTTGGTCCTTGCTTAGGCCTTTGGTAGCACGTCAGACCCTAGTTGCCCAAAGATGGAGGTCCACCCAGGATCTCAGTGTGCCTCCAGCCTAACAGAACACTCTGCTACAGGGCTTGCCTCCTCTGGGACCCCTATCCCTAGCCTCTTCCCCCGAGGCTCACTGAGCAGAAGATAAAGAAATTTGCAAAGGAAGGTCAAGACTCTCAGACACATCTATCTTTATTTGTTTCCTGTCAGAAAATTCAAGAATTACACCAAAAACTACTTCAGCCTCTGCTACCTACTGACAAAAATACACCACAAAATTATAAAGCGCTCAGCGGTTTGGCTAGGGACAATTTGTTATTCCGCTTCAGATGACGAATGAATTTACAGGTGACTCAAGGTGATGGGAGGGCGGGGTGGAGGGAGGAAAATTCAGATGAGATTTGGCAGGATAGTTTAAGCTATTCTAGTCTTGTTACCCAGCTGTTGTATACAATGATTTCTGCAACACAGCAAGCCACACACACACAAAATACCCTTTAAATGGTCTGTTGGAGACTCATGGGGAAAGAGTGACACATCTCAAATAAGCAATTCTCCCAGTCATTTTGGGCCCTGTTGGGCCTGGAGCCAGCACTCTACAAAATGTACCTCCTTAAACATTAGTGAAAGGAAGAGGGCACCCAATAGGGTTCCATGGACTGGGAGGCCTGGTCAGTACTGGATGCTGCCCCCTGTTCAGAAACTTCTAGAACTTGATTGGACATCTGTCCCCTGTCAACACAATGAAGTGGGCAAAAAACAGTCATCTTTTTCAGTTTCCTTTAGAAATGACTTGACATTGTGGCAGCCCCAATCTCAAAATCTCCTCCTGGCTGTCACTTGAGATTCCTGGTTAGAATCTAATTATTGTTACTGCTGATGTTAGCACTTTGGGAAACAGCAAATAAAAATTTTAAACTCGGGTGCCTGTGCTTCTAGTTTAGCCAAACGTTACATGCCTAATTTGTGTCTTCCTTCTTCTCACAGTGTCTCCTCCCTTCTCTTCCTCTATTCCTGCTGACTCGTAAACATTGGCAATATACAAGTGGCAATCTAAATACAAGAAAAAGACAAAGGAAACCTGCCCATATCTCAGTGTTTGCTGATACAAAACACACACCATCAGTGAGCACTTAAAGGCCAGGCCTTATGGGTTGCCCAGGATGGACATCCATGCAAAGTTTGTGCTCACCTTGCAAAGTGTACTACGGCCAGTACTCTTACTGTGGTATGTACATTCTAGGCTTAGAAATGCCAAAATCAACCCTGCTCTCCAACTTGACCATTCTTGCCTTCCCATACTCCTGTCCGGCAGACCAGAGGCAAACCAAACAGCCCCAGCCTGTGTCATGCACATATTCTGAAACCCACATCAAAGCTATAATTTTTCATCTAAGAAGGTTGTGCTCTTTACTGCCCTGCAGCATCTTCCATGTCATGCTTTTTTTTAATTCATTGTCTTTGTGTCTTTCCTTTTCTGTTTGTAAATTTTCCTAACAAAGAATAAGCAGTGGCTTTGAAAATATCTTACATGGGAACAATCAACACGAAACATGCCTTTGTACATGAGCCTGACTTGGGGACGAATCAACAATACCAAGGGACAAAAAGAAATATCGATTCAGACAACTCCAGTGCACAATATTTTCGGAGAGTGCCACCCCCCCACCCCACCCTCTCCCACCCCCACCCCCATCCCAGGAGTACAGTGTTGTCTTGTAACTCAAGATTGGCTTAGCCAATGGGGGGGTTCCTCTCTCCACCGTCATCACCCCCATTCCGGCTGGAGTAGGCCTCTAATGGCCCTGGGTCTTGGGTGGCTTGGGCTCATGGATGACAGCAGCTGCTGACAGCCATGGCCCGATGGCCCGGGCGGTGCTCTGCTTGGCCACACTGTAGTGGCTGATAACTGTGTAGAAGCGGCTTCTGGAGTTGGGGTCCTGGGATGAGTAGTAAGCATCCAGGGAGGCTGGGATACAGCGCTTGTGCTGGGGAAGAAAGAGACAGAGTTAGGAGTGGTTTTGCAGGCTTCTTCTATCCCATTCAGGAGCCCCGGCCTGATTAAGCAATCAGTCATACAGCAGGTGACAGTAACCCCTGGACCTGGCACACACCAGGCCTTCCCTAACACCATCACCATCATCAAAGCAGCCACTGAGAAGTCAGAAGTGGTGCTGATACTGATGTAAGATCAGCCTCATCTGTGTATTGACTGTACGACAATGATGGCACCTGCCAGACCGCCTTATCTGATCACCAACTGCTTGTCTGGGTCATTGCCCAGGGTAAGTGGCTCTTTATTTTATTTCCTTGATTTTATACATGCGTTTCTCTCCTTGTATCAAAAGTCTTGCTTCCTAACAAATTCATATAATTATGAATTGGCATTCCTACAATATAGAGAGAGACTAGGCACAAAATAATACTAATATTACTGCCCAGAATCATACTGATGACTTTGATATTTCTCTGCAGCTCTCTGTGTCTTTGGAATACAAATAGTCCTGTACTTATGAGGGTCTGACTTGGGAATTTTTTACTTTATAATGGTACAAAAGTTTATCTGTACAACCATTCTGGTTTTTTTTTCATGTTCAGTACAGCGTTCAATAAATAACATGAGCTATTCAATACTTTATATAAGGTAGAGTTTGTGCTAGACAATTTTGCCCAACTGTAGGATAATGTTAGGTTCTGAGCACAATGAAGCCAGGCTAGACTAAGCAATGATGTTTGGCAGGTTAGATGTATTACATGCATTTTTGACTTAGGGTGTTTCTTACTTAGAGTAGATTTTTCATGTCCTAATGTCATCATAGGTTGAGGAGCATATATATCTTCCACTAAAGATTTTCTCTTTGGTGGCACTGGGGTTTGAATTCAGGGCCTCATGCTTACTAGGCATATGCTCTACCACTTGAGCCATGCCTCCAGCCCTCCACCAAGGATGTACAGTCCTATCCTGTATTCTACAGTCATTTGAAATACTTACGTTCTTTGTGAGTTTATGTCCTCTACTTAATATGGAGTTAGTTTCTTTGTTTATATTGTTTTTAATTTTCAGGGTTTATATCTTTCTTATTTATTCTTAAGCGATATATAGAGGGAAGCCTTGCTTCCATCCTTGCCCCTTCCACTTTGCTCCCTCCCTTCCCTTTGAATATCCACTTTGTATTATTTTTAAAACAATTCTCCCTCTAGAATTTCTTTCTGAGAAGATAAGCAAATGCCTTTCACCTGCCCTTTTCTCATGTACAGGGAGACTCTTCCTTCCTTCATTTCCCCATATCAACTTAAATGTCCCACACTGTCCTCTCTGATGGTCCCAGTTGGATCACATTCCATTGTGTGGACATGGATGGTTCACTCCACTGTAGCTTTCCCAGCCTCTCGGAACAGAGCATAATCTTAGGAAGTCAAGCAGCAGAACCAAAAGGAATGTTTTCAAGTTGGAATATCACTACTTGTTCCTTCCACTTTGGAAGGTCACAATAGTTGGGTTTTCTTGGGTAATTCCACTAACTAAATACTCTTAACTCCACTTTCTTCAAACATAAAATGGAGACAATAAAACTTATTTCTCAGAAAGGTTGTGTGGTTTAATTGAGATATTGCTGATGTCTATGAAGGCCTGACATATGATAAATATACTCAAAAATTATAATTATGATTACTAACATTTTCACCTGTGTCCTTTCTAAAACAGACTCTGACTTTATTGCAGCTAACATGTGCTGAGAATCCTTAATCTAGGAGGTTTTTTGCTAACCAATTTGACTAAATTTCTCTCCTTAAGATCTCACAAAAATCCTTTAGGCAGACATTATCAGTGCCTATTTTATATTGCTTTTATTAGCATACATTAATTTTACCAGGAGGTTTCATTATGATAATTTTATAGATGTTAAAGTATACCTCTTTTATATTCCATTTACCACCTTTTTGTAACTTACTTAGATCTTCTTTAGCCCCCAATACCCTCTCCTGTTCTCCCCCCACCACACTGATTCCCCCAGACAGTCTCCATTTTACATTCAGCTTCTGTTATGCTCGTGATCATCACCATCTTAAATCTAGATTTCACATATGAGCAAAAACATGCCATATTTGGCTTTCTGAGCTTAACATGATGACCTCCAGTTCCATCCTCTATCCTTCACCTCCCACTTTTCAGGCAAGGGAACTGAGGCTCACAAAGTGAAGAGGTCCACCACTCAGTACTTTAAAAGAAGTAGCACAATTAAAGTGAGCATGCGTGGGGAGAAGAGTAGGGGCCCAGATGCAGACTAGAGGAGAGAAACTCAGAAACACCATCACCCTGTCTTCACACCCCTTTGGGACATTGTGGAGTAAAGAATTAGCCATCAAGCCACGAAGACTTGTGCCAAGCAGAGGTTTCAGAGATGGACAAGTCAGTATCAAATGACAGTGAGTTTCACTCATTGCTGACATGCTATCCAAAGCTGGGTCACTTCCTGACCCAAGACAGTGCCATCTCGGGAGGGGAACCTCCTGCCTGTTTGAGGCTAAGTCCTTTAGGAAAACTTCTTCCCAGACATATATTACATTCAAAACTGTCTGTAGGGAATTGTGATGCCTCCAGCATTGCTCTTTTTGCTCAGTATTGCCTTGGCTATTTGAGGTCTGTTGTGTTTCCAAATGAACTTAGTATAGATTTTTCAATCTCTGTGGGGAATGTCATGGGGATTGTGATGGGGATTGCGTTGAACATGTAGACTGCTTTTGGGAGTAGAGCCATTTCACGATATTATTATGCCACTCCATGAACACAGGACATCTTTCCATCTTCTGTAGTCTTCCTCAATTTCTTTTCTCAATAGTTTTGTTTTTATTGTAGAAGTCTTTAGCTTCTTTTGTTAACTTTATTCCCAGGTATTTTTTTGACACTATTGTAAATGGAATTGTTTTCCTATATTCCTTCTCAGTGTGTTCATTATTGGTGTATAGAGAGGCTACTGATTTTTATAAATTGATTTTGTGTCCTACTGCTTTGCTGAAGGTATTTATGGTATCTAGGAGTTTTTGGTGGAGTTTTCTGGGTCTTTTAGGAATAAAATCATGTCATGTACAAACAGGCATAGTTTGACTTTTCCCTTTCCTATCTAAATTCCTTTTATTTCTTCTTCTTCCTGTCTTACTGCTCTGGCTAGGAGTTAAGTAAAGCTAATCGAGTTCAAAAAGCCAAAGGCCACATGTTTTCTCTCATATGTGGAATATAGACCCAGTACAAATACAAACAAATATTATATATTCATAGAAATATACACAGAGCATGTACCCAAAGTGGGACTGGTAAAGGAATTCAAGATAGGAGGAAAAGAAGAAAGAAAGATCACAAATAATAATGAAGTACATCATATCTGTGTAAGAACAAGACACAGGAAAACACGCTGAAAACTGTTAAACAACACAGGATAAGGATGGTGGAGTGGGTCAAGTGGTAAGAGTGTCTACCTAGCAAGCACGAAGCCCTGAGTTCAATCCCCAGTGCCACCAAAAAGAAAAAAGGAAGGAAGAAAGGAAGGGAGGGAGGGGAGGGAAGAGAAGGGAGGGAGGGGAAGGAAGGGGAGGAAAAGAAAGGGGAGGGGAGGGGAGGGGAGGGAAGGGGAGGAAGAAAAAAAGGTATAATACCAAGGCAAAGGAAAGGAAAAGAAGGAAGGAAGGAAGAGGAAAGAAGAGAAAGGAAAGAAGGAAGAGAAAGAAAGAAAGAGAAAAAGAAAGAAAGAAAAAATAAGCAACAAAGGACAAGAATGAAAAACCATCATGATGAGGGGAAGACACTGTCAATGTACTTTCTATATAAGAATGAATATAGAAATTTTAAATCTGCTGAATTCTCCCTAAAAAGGGAACTAAGGTAGAAAGGAGAAAAATGGAAGGGATGAACCAATTCGGGTAACAGTACATATATACATGGGAAATGTCATAATGAAACTCTCTGTTTAGATACCTTAAACAAAAATGTCTTTTTTTTTTAATGGAGGACAGGAAGGTGAAACAGGTCCTGTCTGGGGAGTTGATTCCAGTGGGCAGGGGAGGATATAAAGAAAGGGTGTAGGAGGTGAATATAGCAGAAGCATCATACACTCACGTGAAAAAATGGAGAACTGAGACCTGTTGAAACTATTTTAAGAATGTGGGGAAGGAGAACAGAGGAAAACGATGGAGGATGAATTCAGCTAAGATATGTGGTAATCACTTTTGTAAATGTAACAGTGCACCCCCAGCACAACAGTAATTTGATGATGAGGATAATTAATAATGAAACTATCTGTTGGGAGGTTGCCACACCCAACATTTGGCCAGCAATGGAGGGAAGATGCTGATAATCCCACCAACTGAAGCTGACGGTAACCTGGGCACCCAATTACCAAAGGTTCCTTACCTTATAGACAAATCCCTCCGGGCAGCTGTGGTCATAGGTGAAGGCCTTATAAACCACCAGGAACACAATGCAGGCAAGGAAAGCGAGGGCCAGGCTGACAAGGATGGTGACCTGGAGGAAGACAAAGTGGAGAGTTCTAAAGCCCCAGCTCGCCGCCTTCAGCTCCACCATGGCAGTTGTCAGGCCCAACCTCAAAGTCATTCTTGACTCTCCCTTTTCCCAACCTGCATATCCAACTTACAAGGAAAACCTGTCATCTCTGCTTTCAAATGCATCCAGAATCCAGCCACTGCTTACCACGCAATCATTTCCAGCCTGGCCCAAGCCATCAGCACCTCTCACCTGCAGCATGGAAACCACCTGTAACTAGCAACTTGACCCTCTATGGTGTGTGCTGGACATATGGAAACCAGAGAGATCTCAGGAAGATCTAAGTCAAGGCATGTCCTTTTCCTACTCAATATCATGCAGTGGTCTCCAACCCTCTCAGAGTAAAAATTCAACTCCTCTTTATTATCCACAAGCAAGCTTTAAAAAATGATACAACACTAGACAAACCGTGGGCACCATAATTATGCATCAGAATGCACACACAATGTATATAGTTGTTGTATAGAATGCATCAGAATATATATGGATGATTTCAGAGGCACCTGTGAGCTTAGAATGTGCCCATTGCCCCACCTGTATACAAAGAGGAAGGGTAATCCTCATGATACTGGGGCATCTAGTGTTATGAACAGAACTGGGGGGAGTACAACTTTTGAGCCAGTTGGCCTAGAAATATGGCAGATAATTCTAATGGAAAGAAGGCTCCTTTTGGTTTGGAAGAAAAATAAAATCAATGGTTGGGGAACCCATCTCTTCTCCCTCCCATCTTAGCTGTGTCTACAAGGGCAGAAGAAAACAAGAGTCTGTAATGCTCCAAACCAATGGAGGTGCTTGTTGGTGGCTTTAAATACTGGATGGGAGGGATTTGAAAGTGGATATAGGAAGGGTCAGGCTGAAATCCTCCAGGTGGACATAGACTATGAGGAAGCACCATGCACATATGTGCACATAGTTTCGCGTAGTGACATGTGCAATTCAGTTTAAACTATTATTGATGATGCAATAAGCTCCCACCTCCCATTAACTCCAAGCCCTCAGTGGCAGTCTGTTGCACATGTGTCAGCCTCCCAACCTGGATTGGGTAAGATGACAGTGTTGGGTGAGATCGCACGGAAATCAGACAGGAATCACCCAGACACAACATGGAACTGAAATAGAGAAGTTCAAGGAAGCTGAAACTGGAAGGAGAGATGACTCCTCAGGACCCCCAAGATAGCATTTGAATAGTACAGGAAAGCAATGCTGAGGACCCAGGAACTCCAGGCCAACAGATGTTTGAGGTATAATGTTAAGGGACTAAAAATGCCTGGGTTTCCAATAGCTAAACATCCATTGACTGATGAATGGACTTCCAAATTTGTGGATTCCACATCCATGGATTCAACTAGAAATGTCAGAAAAAAATAAATCCTGTCTTTACTGAACAGGTACAGACTCTTCCTTGCCAATGTTCCCTAAACAATATATTATGACAATTATTTACATTGCATTAGGGATCATAGGGAATCTAGCAATGATTTAAAGAACACAGGAGGATGCACTTGGGTTGTGTGCAAATACTGCCCCATTTTGTATAAGGGACTTGGGCATCTGATGACTTTGGTATACTCAAGGTATCCCGGATCTAATCCTCCATGGATCTTGAGGAATAATTGTATGTCCATATAACAAAATATTATTTAGTCATAAAAGGGAATGAAGTATGTGTTACAAATGTGGATAATACTCAAAACCATTGTGATTAATGAGAAAAACCAGCTACAAAAGGTCAAAGATTATGAAATGTTCAAAGCAGGAAAATATAAGAGACAGAAATAGATTGGACTGAGGGTAGGAAGATTGGGGGATGGCCACTATGGGTACTAGTTTCCTTTGGGGGTGACAAAGATGTTTTGCAACTAGATAGGGCCTCACACTTGCTAGGTTCTACCACTTAAGCCACAGCTCTAGTCCTTCTGTGCTTTAGTTATTTTTCAGATGCGGTCTAACTTTTTTTTGCCCAGGGCCAACCTTGACCATAATCCTCCTACTCACGGCCTTCCGGGATCACAGGAGCACACCACCATGCCTAGCTTATTGTTTAAATAGGGTATCACTAACTTTTTGCCCCAGCTGGCCTTGAATCAAGATCCTCCTGATCTGTGCCTCCTGAGTAGCTGGGATGAGGAGTGGGCCCCATGTCCTGCCCCTAGCTAAGCTTGGATTCTTGATGAACCAGTGTGCTTTGGTTATGGGAGTAGGGTGCAGAGCCTATGACTTCTAATTTGGCTCCAGGAGGAGATTTCCTGCAGGTGGATTTCACTGGGCATTCCAGATCTGGCTGCCCTGAGCCTAGCAAATTTGTGGAACTCAGTGACCCCATGAGCTTGGACCCTTCAGTCTAGCTCTGGACAGGAGCTGAGCCTCAGAGGACCAGGAGGGAAGCTCACTTCCTACAAAGTCCCTCTGAACATGAAAACTGGGCATCAATATTTGTTGACTCAGTTTATAGAAGCTCAGTTCTCAGGGACATTCTAAAGCCCATGGTTTTGCCTCTTACATTTAATAATCTGGGACTACCATCAAACAGCTTGTTAGTTTTGCAGTGCTAGAAGTGAAGTGTTTCGCTAGTATGATCCTTGCCACATGCGAACACCATTTCACTCTATGTGTGTGTTGGCTCTGAGCTAGACTCTGAGCCTGTCCAGGCCTCAAGGAGAGTCTAGCCGGCAGTCAAGCATTGAATGAGTAAATCACCAGCAAGGATAACATGGAGCAGAGCAGGATCTGAAACAGCCCGAAGAGGACAGTGCTCAGTCCAGGAAGGCAGGAGGAGCTGGCACAGGGTGACCCAGGTAGAAGTATTCCAGTCCTGCCCTGAGACCCCCAAAAAAGGAAAGGACTTCCCAGGGTCCCAAAGGACCCAGGGGAAGCAGCTATGACAAAGGAACAAACACTGTGAGGTGAGGTGAGAGGAGGCAGGGACAGCCCTGTGAAGGGCTTTGGAGGCCTTTGTCATCTTCCTTCAGCACAGGAGACAGCATCCATCCTGGGCTTTCAGAGAATTGTCCCTGGGTGTTCTTGGCCACCCTTCAGTCTCATGCTGTCCCTCCCTGGCTCCCACTCCCACTTCTCCCTCTGGCCATCCCCAGCCCACTCCCGAGTTTCTCTGGTTCAGCCTGGAACTCCCGTGTGCCCTTCTTCAGGGTCAAAGAGAATGTCACCTCCACCTTCCCGCCCATCCCTGTATACCTGACCCTTGGCTGACCTGACACTTGGGCCAGATTCATGCTGAAGTATGCCTGGTCATCATTCCCATCTTATCCCTTGAGCCCTCCTCCTGCTGGGAATGCCTGGGGAACCAGCAGGTCTCAGCCTCCCCACTGTGGCCAGCACAGTGACTCATGCTCAGTGGGCACCACGCACATTTCCTGAATCACAATGTTGATTGCGTTAAGACCACACATGCATGCATGCTCTCCACCCAGATATGCATAAGCAAGCATCTGTGCAACCTAATCCAAACTACATTGTGCTGGGGTGGGATGGAGCACAGAACTATCTTCACTTGACCTCTATGGTTCTCCATCCCATCTTTGCAACCCCTCTACCAACACCCCACCACTCCCCACACACTTAAACAAAAGCCCCTTCTTGAGAAGAAGCAGAATTGGGTTGCATCCACCAAGATGAACCCAGGCTGGACAGACAGTACTGAAGAGGCCCAGAGGCCCCTGCTCTCTGAAAGTCTACTGTCAGCCCATGGATGAACTTGGTGCTCTGTGGATGGCAAGAGCAACAGCTGCGCCTCGAGAGTTCCGAGGATCAAGTCAGATAATTAGTGAAGTCCTCAGCTGATGGAGCGGCGGTTCCCCAAAACATATGCCGACATCTCGACCTCCAAGAACCTGTGAACGTGAACCTATTCAGAAAGGAGTTCTCAGTGGGGTAATTAAATTAAGAACCTTGAGAACCTTCTGGGTTGTGCAGGTGTGTTCTTCCTTACATGGGACACACAGAGGGGAAAGAGAAGCCAAGTGAAGATGGAGGCAGAGACTGCAGTGATACAGCTACCATCCAAGGACCACCCAGCATCACCAGAAGCTAGGAGAGGCAAGGAAAGGTCCCTCCCTGGAGACCTCAGAGGGTACAGCCCTCTCAACACCTTGCTTTTGGACTTCTGGTCACTGGAACTGGAAGGGGATAAACTTTTGCTGCATTAAGCCACTAGTCTGTGGTAGTCTGTCATGGCAGTAACCAGGTAACCAGGTACACAGTGCCTGGTGTACATGCTAAAAAGGTAAGCTCCCCCCATTTCTCCTATGTGTGCCTCAGCCCACACTTCAAAAGTTCCAAACACTCAGGAGGACTGTTGTATTCTGGTCGTGTATGCCTTTCCAGCCCTTCTGGCAAACTTCTATTCATGCTTCAAAACCCAACAGACCACAAGTTACAGACCACAAGCTTCCTCTGGGAAGCCTTCCCCTACCTATTTGTACTCTCACTACACTGTGCATCCCTTCTCCACTTGGCACTCAGTCCTATTTCACAATTGTATATTCAAGACTCTCTCTCTCTCTCTCTCTCTCTCTCTGTGTGTGTGTAGGAACAGTATTTGGTCGGTCTCTACAGTCCCAACTTCCCGCTCATGACCCCAGACCATGCAGGGGAGCTGCTAAGGCGTGCTCCATACTCCCTACCCACACTCCTTTCTTTGTTTTGGCACAAAGCATTATCTACACTGGATTTTCAGGCACCCCACCACCACCCTGCATAATTTTTATGTTTGTTTTTGAGATAGGGTCTCACTACGTAGCCCAGGCTAGCCTCAAACTCACAATTCTCTTGCTTTAGCCTCCCAACTGCTGGGATTACAGGCATATGGCACCACATCCAGCTCAGCACCCCCAACCTAACTGTTCTACAGCCTTGCAGAGAGCCTGGAAGGGGAGGAAGAGCCAGTGGATAAGATCTCTGTGTATGAACTCTGCCTTGTCTGATGCAGGAAGGACGATTAGTCATCCCTGAAGTGATCCCCTTGCCTGCCTGCCACGCCCCTAGAAGCTTCTGTCTGATGGCTGGCTGAATGCCCTCCATTCCAGGCATATCTGTGCTGTTCTCGGCACTAGCTATGGCACCATGCCAACAGGGTTCCCAAAATGCTCCTGCCTCTGATGAGCTGTGTGTGAGACTTCGGGAAAGGGGCCTTACGTCTCTGAGCTTCTGATTCTTCATCTATGAACTGGACACCAAAAAAATCCCAGTCTTCAGGATTGATGCGAAGATCCAGTGAGAGGATACCTATAAGTTCCCAAAGCTGTCCTGACCCACAGGCATAGCTGGTAATATCAAACACTTACTTGGCCATTCAACAACACACTGGGTACCAGGGCAAGTGGCATTGATGTTTTCTGTCTGTTAAACCTCATGATAGCCCTATAATGCCACGTTATTCCCATCTTACAGTGCTGCAAGCTGAGGCACAGGGAGGCAGTAACTTGTGTGAGGCCACGAGTAATGGAAGGAGCAGAGCCTGTGTGCTAGCCAGACTCTGCAGGCCTTTGTTGTGATCATTGCCCTACCCAGTCTTTGGGAATCCTCTGTCCACCACCTCCACTGTCTCCGTTCTGCACTGTACAAATTGTATGCTTATTCTAGGTGCGTGCGTCACAGCAGACATGGAAACCCTGGGCATTAGAAAGAGAATAGAGAGGAACAAAGTGCCCCTCCATCTGCCGCCAGGCAGCTGAGGTCAGCCCCTTGTCAGCCTGGGAAACGAACTTCAGACCCTGCAGCCTCTCAGCACCACAAGGCCCAACGCGGGCTCCTGAGGAACACAAACCCTGGAAACCTCAAAGCAGCATGACCACTTGCATGACAGAGATTGGATTTGGTGAGGAGATAAAAACAGAGCACCTGGAACTGCCAGAGACAGAATCAGGACCTTTGGCACCTTCTTCCTGGCTAAAGATCCTGACAATAGGGCTCCAGTGCAAGGAGAGAGGGGAACCCAGGCTTTGTAAACTCCATGCAATGGTACCCTGGCCCTTTCCCCATACCAAGAGAAGCCATGTCCCCTACCCACGAGTGCCAGATCCACCACTTACATATGGACCTGGGCAGGCTGCCTGTCTTTGGGCCCCTCTGCTACCTCTTTCTTAAATGGGGTGACATTGGTGACTTCCTCACACTGGTGGTATAGCCTCAGGGCAGACCCAGTCCCTGGTGGGTGGCGGGACTGTCGTAGGAACAACCTTAGCACAAGTGGGGTGCTTCATTATATGTCCTCACTCCCTGGCCTTGCAGCTGTGTGGGACAGGCACCCAGAGGCTGACCGTGTGATCAGCATGCTCATTTTACCAATACCGTGTCACAGGCAGAATGACCTTACATATGTGAGGGGCACAGTGAGGATTTGAACTCAGAAGCCCAGGTGCTCACCATATGTTAGCTTGCTTCTAAACCTGTAACAACATTAGAGTTTTTTTTTAAGTGGATTGGGGCTGGGGATGTAGCTCACTGGTAGAGTGCTTGCCTAGCATGCACAAGGCCCTGGGTTTGATCCTTGGCACTGCAAAAAGTAAATAAATTAAAATGTATTGTACCAATATTATAAAACCAATGTTGGAAATCCCGGAGGATGCCCACTGTAATCCTGCAACCATCCTCAGTTCTATCTTTATCCTTGTCCTAGCTGCATACATCCCAGCATAAATCTCGATTCCTCCTGCTCCGTCCTATTTTACACACCTGAGGTCCCTTCAGCTCTCAGCGGTCACACGGGGCATCCTCATGTGGGTCACCCAAGAACCAAGACAGCTCTCAACGTCGCCATCTATAAAATGGCTTAATCATTGCATCAGTCTTCACTGAAACGCCATGGTGCAACCAAGATGGAGGATGCGAAAGACGAGTGTTGTGCGCGTGCCAACATGGCGACCCCATGCTTCTTGCCACCGCTGCTGTTGTAATTACAGCTCAGTGGGGCTGGATTGGGTTCAGTTACTTTCTCAGCCCTAGGGCCACTGGCTGTTATACTTTGTCACCATCACCTGTGATCTGTCCTCACCAGCTGACTGACAGCTTCTTAGAGGCAAGGCCACTCCCTCTGGCTCTGCACTTCTCCAGGGCCTGACAGTCCAGCTCTCTAAAGGGTCTGCTGGTGGGTCATGTCTCACGTCGATGGGACAGAAAAGCCCCATGGGTGTGAAACATGTCCTCTCAGGTCACTCCTGCCTCTGCTGCTGATCCCTCCTCCCTGCTGGCTCTGAAGGCTCTTCCTAAGTTACCCGCTGAACACTGCATAGTGAAGATGAAAACCCTCCCTGACTCCCACCTCCTGGCACAACAGGTATTAGAACCATTTAAGGAGGTGGTCAGATGCAGAGTCCTCGGCCCTGCACCTATGGATGCCCTTGGTCTGCCACAACACCCGGAAGTCATAATAGTCCACACACACCCTGGAAGCTTGGATGCATGGTACCTGGAGCCACTGGCAGTTTAAAAGCAAGGCCAAAGTTCTCTTCCTGGCATCTGAAGAGAACAAGGAGTTAGCCATCCTTCATTATCTGCGGATAATGAACTCCCTGCAGAGACCCAAGTTCTGCTGCGCTCAAGTATAGTACTGCACAATACTACTTCTGGGGCTCCATTGCTGTGGGTCCCAGCCATAGTCACATACCACTCTGTGTTATCATGACTTCTTAACCTGCCAGCCTGCCCCACCAGGCTGTGGGCTTCCTGAGAACAGGGACACCAACTCTTAGCCTGAGCCTGGAACAAAGGCTGGTCTCCATTAGCTTCAGCCAGTACCCACGGATAGGCCCCAGAGCAGGGCCAGGGCATCTCCTCTGCCCTGAGGGCCATCAACACGGATCCTGGCCGTGGTCAGAGGTACACAACTGTTCTCTGCATCCCCACCTGCCCTCTGGTATAGACACAACCTGTATTCCCATCTCTATGGAGACACAAACCCTGCAGTCCAAACTGCTTGTTCCATTAAGCTACTTTCATTCCTCAATCCCCTTTCTTGGCAGAAGAGTTGATAAAAAAAAATTAGGTCAGTGAAATTGGTTTGGAAAATTAGAAATCTTCTCCAAATTCTAATGGACTGCACTGCTAAGCGTGCCAGTGGAAGTTCCCTCGCCAGATAAACTATTCCACATCTGCCTGTGAATCCTGTGAAGGAGGAAACAATGCAATCCAGTAAACACAGCCATACTTTCCCTGGATTTAAGTCAACCATGTTGGGGGAGGCAGTGTCTCTGCCCCTCTGCTCAAGTCATTACCTTTGACCCAGAAAAGGAAGAAGGAATCTACTGAATCCTCTACCTCCTCACACAGCATACCCTACACACACACACTGGCATAGATACACCCTCCACACACACCTTGACACACAGACACCCTCCACACATGCCCACCCTAATATATAGACACCCTAAACATAGACACCTCACCACACAGACACACTACACACACACCCTGACACATACACACCCTATGCACAGACATATATACAGACACCACAATACACAGCCTACCTACAGACTCCCCAGCACACACACACACACACTCTACCTGGCAGGGGGTTTGGAGAGGATCTTTACAGAAGAGTTCCTGCAGTGGGCCTGGGATGGCTCCCTTGGAAAGGTCTGTTTGAGGGGTGGGTCCCTCATTCTCAACAGGAATGTGGATTTTAGGGCTATCCCCACCATTCACAGAACCGCTGGGAGTGGTGCCCTGTGTCTAAGTTATACATGCCTGCTTTCCTCTCGGGGGGTCTTGAACTCATGTAGATGCTCCACAGAGGGTGACTGTGACCAGCCCCCAGTAAAATCCTAGACAGTTGGTCTCTGATGAGCTTTCCTAGGACACAGCACACACCTGTGCTGTCAAAACTAGGGAAATTCAGCACGTCATGCATAATAGGCCCAGAAGACTTGAAGCTTGGACCTAGTCTCCTCTGGACTCAGCTACATGTGCTCCTTACTCTGTGGTGACTTTACTGTGGGTCTTTCCTCTGTAATAAACCAAAGCCATGCACACAGCTTATACAGAATCATCTAAGGCCTCAGTGAATCACTAAGCTGGGGACAGTCTTGGGTACTCCCAACACAACTCCTTGTCTGGTTTCCCTGCAGGAGACAGCACCAGGCCTCTTATTTCCCAGAGTCCAGCAGGTAGTGAGCTAGATCAGGACCTGAGCCTTAGAGACAGGCACTGTGTTCCAGCCTCTGCCTTTCCCTTCCTGCCTCCCAGAGCCCGGACTCCATTAAAACCTCTTCCTTCCCTTCTTGCTTTGTGAGTCAGGATGAGGATAAGGGTCTTATTCTTTCTATGTGAAGGAGCCTGACCAACTGTCTTGAGGCCTATCCCTCTCCTCCCTATGGCATCCTGACCTAGACTGTGACATGGTGAGCCTGACATTTGACAGTGGAAGCAAACACATGTTCTCCTACATCTTGGCTTACATTTTTCCCACTCTGGGGATGGTAAGTACATTTAGACTGCCATCATCTGGATATGATTTGCTTCTAGTGTTAGAAGCTTGGTCCCAAGGAACTGGTGGTGGGAGATTATGGAACCTTTAAGAACTGGAGTCAAGTGGGAGGTGGTTAGGTCATTGGGAGGCACTGCCTTTGGAAGAGGTTAAGATAGTTCTTTTGGGATCCTGTTTAATTCTCATTAGAGTTGTGTTACAAAACAGCAGGACTGGCCCCTCCCTGATGTCTGGCTTCCCATCTTGCCCTGTGATCTCCCCTTCTTCCACACACTCCCGCCATACCATCCACCATGATGCAATGTAGTTAAGGGGGCCCTTTCCAGAGCAGGTATCATGTGGTTTGGACTTTCAGACTCCAAAACTGTGGGTTAAACAAACCTCTTTTCTTTATAAAGTACCCAGCTTCAAGCACATTGTCAGAACAATCAAATATGGACTAATGTAGCCACCATTTGCATTGCAGAATGAGATCCCTTCCTAGAGTGAAGTGGGCACAAGGGGATAAGAAGCAGAAGACTCATTCAGGGCTCCCTCCTGAGCTTACAGGAGAAGCTGCCCCAGATTTATCGGATGTTTGCCAGGTGACTAGAGCAGCTCTGTGTCTGCCATTTGGAATCATCCTAATATCTAGGCCTCCTTGGTGAGAACCCAAGGACAGTGGGAAGATTCTGGCACCAAAAGCCCCTTCCTAATCCTCATCCATCAACTTATATGGGTGAGGAAGGGCTGCCTCCACGTCCACTTGACCCAGGCAGAGGGCTCACTAATTTCACCTTTGAGCAACACCCCAAGGTTAAGCCTTCCCTCCAAGTTCCTGTGTTCTGGGGTCAGTGTGTGTGTTTTACTGTAAACTGTTCTGTCCTGATAAAGACAGGAAAACAGCATAGGGATCAAAGTCTTGGCTTTGAAACCAGAACCTGCCATGCTTGCACTCCAACCCTCTCGCTTCCTGTCGTACTACATTTCTGTGGCCTCAGCTGTCTCATCTGGAAATTGGGATGATGATGACTGCCTTGAAGCGCTGACGCAGGAAGAAATGAGACGAGTGAGTGCGTAGTGCTGAGGCAGCACGTGGTGCAGAGCAGGAGCCCACACACCAAGGACTTGGGAGGAACGAGTGAGCCTCAGGACTCGAAATCTTATTCCTTTCACCTGTGCCATGGTTCCAGCACCTTAGGTAATTATGTTTCCATGCCTAGCAGACTACAGTCATTCAATGCTGATTAACTTATTAGCGTAAGTTTGGATTCGACTCACGCAGATACCTGAGCTTAGGAGATAATCACAGCCACCATAATGTTTCAGTTGATCTGTTTGGCCTAATCAGAAGAGAAGCAAGAACTTCCTTCGGGTTTTATGAAATATTGGAACAAGGCTGAAGTGCTACTAGCCAGAGCTTGTCTGAAGGCAGGACTCTGAGAGCAGACACACTGGCCACTTGCAGCTTCTCCCCAGCTATCCTCTGCGGGACTTTGAATGGGTTTTGTGACATCTTCAAGTCTCAGTTTCTTCCTCCATCAAGTGGGGATTACAGTGATTTTTAGCACTGAAAGGTGAAATGAGTTCACTGAGGCCACCTGTCTGGCTTTGGTATGAATCATGCATGTCCAGTAGCTGAGTACATCAGCGATTTCTGTAAAGATGCCATCTTTGGTAGAAGAACCAACCCTAAAATGACAGGGCAGGTCTGAGAGTGGACATGCAATTGATAGCCCTGTTTCCTCTCCCTTTATTCTGTTTAATTCTTCACTCAGGGTAATTGCTTTTATTTAATCGCTTTTTTTTTTAAAGCAACTCAGGAGTTGCTTTGTCTGAGAACTGAGCTCCATAGCCAAGATGATTTCATCAGAAAGGCTTAAGATGAATGCTGTGATTTCTTAAACACAGTGTAGCTATTTTAACTTTCTTATTAATGTGTTTTAAACCTTATGTCTTCCCTGTTTAAAAAGTGAAGAAAATGAAACCTAAGATAATTTAAATCATTTTCCTCAGGAATAGAATAGCTGAGATTTGAGTTCAGGTCTGACCCAAAGATGTTGTGCATTTTCTACTTGTTCCCATGCCTGTGGGGTGGCTACTCCTAGAGTGGCTGCCTGGAAATACAAAGGTTTTTTGGATCCCCAAACCAAAAAAGATTGTGTTACCATAACGTTTGGTCAGTTCCCTATGGAACCCCCAAAACCCATTCAAGAAGCCCATTCCCCTGAGCACTGGAGAATCCTGCCGAGTAAATTGCCTTTTGAAAGAGAAAGGAAAATGAAGCCTCTGTACCCTCAAACTTTATATGAGCAATAATTCAAGAGCATCTTTCATAACTCAGAGAGGAAGTTTCCCCGTGGGGCAAGGGGTGCTGTAGCAGTGTGATCCTGGGATGTAAAACCAGGAACTCATTAATATTTGTGGAATCCTTGAAAGAGGAAAAGCACTGTTTAAATTGTAACATTTCAAAGCACTGGTTCATTTCACAATTTAATGTACTATAGGCAAAATCCTTCTAAAAGAAATGAGAATCCAGGGCCTTGATTTTGTAGGAGATAAATCTCTGGCCTCTTGGAGTATTCTTCATGTTAAAAGTTCTAACCATCACTCAGTGTGGGCCAGAGGACATGAAGACCTTTGACAGAGAACGTCTTACAGGACAGAGACAGTGAGGGCTTTACTTCACAAGATTGTGTCTTTATAAGGCGATATGCAAAGTAAATACAAAACAGATCTAAACATGTTTACCTGTATCTGACCAACCTGTCAAGAGATGTTCCTCACCACCTCTCCTGTGTGAGCACAAAGCAGTCAAGCAGCATAAGTAAGTGACAAGGGTCAGGTGGGAGGCAGTGGGCATGCTGGGGACTGTGGGGACCCAGAGGAACCTGCCCATGGGCAGGGGATATCATCTGCTCTCTGTAGGTGACTTGTCAAGGATGAGAATGATTCCCTACAATGGCACTTCTAAGCTTTCAATACAAGACAGAGTTCATGACCTTTATATAAATTTTCACAATTTTTAGACTGTGAAGCAATGTGTTGATTGCTATTTTCATTACTTACTTAAACCTTTGAGTAACTCTGTGAAGCGGAGCTTTTCATTGTTCTCTTATAAGAAGTAAGGCTCTAAAAGTGATTAGTTCAAGGTCAGATAGCCAGTAATCACCCCTAGTCTGTTTTGAACAAGGTTCAGGATGAAACAGGGAGTGAGACTGGTCTGGGGCTAAGTGTAGAGTCCTGATGGCACTGTGGACATCTGTGACCAATTACTGAAAGGGACAGGGTGGGAAGTTAAAGAAGTCTGGAACACACCTCCAAATTGATTCAGGCAGACCTCTTTCTACCATAGTGCACGGATCTGGGGGACCCCTCCTCCCTCTGGAGGGAAGGACTTAACACTAAGCATCTAGTACAAGCCAAGCACCAAGCTTTACACACACTGCTGTATTCTAAGTCCACACCAACAGCAGCCAGAGGAAGATGTTATTATCCCCATCTCACTTAAGTGAGATGAGGGGGCGTCTCAGGATCCCATGAGCTAGACCAGGTGGAGCCCTATCTTTCTGACTTTTGTTCAGCACACCTGGGCCTTCCTTTCACCTGGGCTGTTGAACTTCTACCACAACCTTGTCTATCGCCATCGTTTTGGAGAAATGGTCCAGGTTCATTTTGTACATATGCAACTAGGAAAGGAGGTTGTACAGCATGGCTTCGTCCACAGGTGGCAGAAGTGACTATAAATCTCCCCCAACATGCAGGTAGGGAGCAGTGAGATCATGAGGTTTGCTTATTGCTGCCTGATGACAATATTAACGTATTATTAAGAAAATGAAAGACTACCAGGAGTTCAGGGTTCAGGCAGTGTGGAGATTCATTTCTGGCTTGTCAGAGGCAGGACAGAACAACTGGGAAGGGAAACAGCGGGAGAAAGGCAGGAGAGGGAGTTAGATCCTGGCCTCAAACTGACCTGGGATCCGATGTCTGCTCCGCCATTGACTGGCTGTGTGACCTTAAGTAAATGACTCCACCTCTCCAAACTTCTGTCTCCTTATCAGCAAAACTGGTATTAATCACAACACCCACCCGACAGGTGTATCAGGAGGACTGCCAAAGATGCTGGATGTAAGGCTCCCATGAACACTAGATATCATTACTATCATCATTATTTAAATATATTCTTTACACAGTCACCAATGCAGCCAATTGCTTACCATCCTGCCACTGAAATAAGTGGACACCTGCCTTCATCTCATGAAGATCTGGCAAGCCCCAGCCTTGGTTTACTTTCTCCTGGCTTCACTGGGGCAGGAATTGGACTCATATTTCACCTTCTTTCCCTGACTGTGAGTAGTGGAAGTGCAAATCCCTTACAAACCCTTCTAACTGTACAAACACAAGGAAATCACCCAGAAGATATGGGATTGCACATACAGCCAGCCCGTGAGACCACAGAGACATCGCCACAAGCCTGAAACCAAGGGCCTGCAAACTAATGACATTCACTGCCTTCTCCTTGCAGGGTTCCCCACAACAGTTGCAATTTGGGTCCCCAGTTTGTGTGCCAACTCAACAGTGACCTCCAAAAGCCCTGGCAGGAGGGGTCACCATGGCCCAGAGCCAGGTGTCCATGTCTTGGCCTGTATATGAAAGTGATCTTTGAAAGGCTGTAGACAAACCACAGACTTGGAAGTGAGGCTAAGGTCAGGGATACTTCCTGGACACAGAAAATAAGAGAAGAAAGGGATGCAGAGACTAGGGAATGTCCTTTGCTATAGGTTCCAGTGAAGAAAAACCACAGTAGCCAGCTGAGAAAGCTGGTTTCACATTTGCCTGAGTGAGGCCACAGCTCCACTGGACTGCTGACTCCTTGACAACTGAGGCCTGGAGGCTCCACCTCAAGTAGCCAGGTGGATTTGGTCACATGCACCTGGCCAGGGTGTGGCTGCTGTAGGTGCTCAGTAAACCTGTGCTAAGTAAATGAGTGCCCCCTCGTTAGCTCCATTCCTCTTATTTTGATTGTACCCCATCGTTTTCCACAAACAAGATAAGGCAATTTAACGTATGCTGAGTCCTCACCTTGTGCTGCATTCTGCTCTGAGCACCTTTCATTCTCCATGGTGTCTTCACAGTTTTTATAAATTGAGCATCACTAATCTGAAAATCCAAAGTTCTTTTTAACACCAACATGATACCACAAGTGGGAAATTTCACACCCGACCTCATGACAAGTTACGGTCAAACACAGATATATAAAATATCTTTCAGCTCTGTTTATAAGATGTATATGAAACATAAATGGATTCTGTGTTTAGACTTTGGTGCCATCCCTAAGATACCGATTATTATATCTGAATAACCTGATTATTATATATGAATATTACAAAATCCCAAATCTGAAATGCATCTGGTCCAAGCATTTTGAACAAAGGGCAGTTAAACTATATTTCAGACAGACATTATTATTATTATTGTAGTAAAGTAAGTGGAAGGAACAAAAACGGGCAAATTGAGGGGACTAGTGCCCATACTTGAAGCATATGAGCAATAAGTTGGCTCAAGGTTTTCTAGAAGCCTGACCAAAAATACCTCTGTGATTAACTCCATAGAGTCCAGAAGATAAGAACAAGCCAGCTGCTCAGAAGATGTACAAGTGGCTCCTCTCTTAACTTGTATGGCCCTGAGCAAGCCACTTCTCTCTGTTTCAATCTTCTGTCCGAAGAGAGAAATTCGTCCCCATCCCAGGGCAGTTGTGAAGGCCAAAGACAGAACAAAGACAGCAAGCATAGCGCCTGGAACCCAGAAGACATTCCATCAATTTTCACCCTATCTCTGCCCTTTTTCCCTTCCCACTCACAGAAGGAGGCCTCTTGGAACGTGGGTGGTGAACTGTAAAATCACTGGCATTTCCACAAAAGAAGACAGGAGCTACACAGACGATTTCGGGCTTTTCAAGTGCACCTACTCCTGCGTTTCATGAGCAGTGGGCGGCTGAATGATACGATGAGTTCCAGCCCAAGCTCTGCTGGAAATACTCATTAAAATGGAAGGGGAAATGGCCATCAGAGAGAGGAAAAATTTCTCAACATCACTAACCATAAGGGAAATGCAAATCAAAACCACAATGAGATACCACTTCTCCCTACTTAGAATGGCTAGTCACAAAATGACAAAAAATAATAAATGCTGAAGAGAAGGTATAAAAAGAGGTACACCATTGCCGACAAGGTCAATTAGTACAGCCAGTGTGGATACCAGTATGGATACTCCTCAAAAATCTAAAAATAGAGCTACTGTATGATCCAGCTATCCCACAACTGGGTATATACCCAAAGGAAATGAGGTCATATGTTGAAGAGACACTAGCATGTCCATGTTTATTGCAGCACTATTCACATCAGCCAAGTGATGGACTCAACCTACACATCTGTCAATAGATGAATGGATAAAGAAAATGTGGTCTGTATTACCATGGAATATTATTCTGCCACAAAAAGGCATGAAATTCTGTCATTTGAAAGAACATGAATGGACCTGGAAGACAGTCTGTTAAGTGAAATGTCAAGCACAGAAGGACAAATGTCACATATTCTGACTCTAACATGGACTCTAAAAGAGCTGGGAGCAGAATGGTGGCTACCAAAGGCAGGGAGAGGAGGGGAGGGAGAGGCTGGTCAGCAGGTGCAATGTTACAGTTAGACAGGAATATTAAACTGGTCTTCTATTACTCAGGAGGGGTGAATGTAATTCACAATACTGCATCATATACCAAAGTTAGACGTTAGAAGAGAGGATTCTGAATATACTTGCCACGAAGAAACACTAAAAATTCAAGGTGATGGATGTCCTACTATCCTGAGCCAATCATAGCCCAAGATACACATGAATCAAACCATCACATTGACCCTCGTGACGCTGTAGGAATAAACTTCACAAGTTTATGTGTCAATAAAAAAATTAACTTAAAAACCTAATTAAATAAATCAAGAAACTGACTTAGAAGAGTGAAGAATACATGAATGACTGGTTCTTCAAAGAGTTAAACCGTTCTGATGGTGAGAGAGGAAGGAAGGAAGGAAGGGAGGAAGGGAGGAAGGAAAGAAGGGAGGGAGGGAGGGAGGGAGGGAGGGAGGAAGGGAGGGAGGGAGGAAGGAAAGAAGGGAGGAAGGGAGGGAGGGAGGAAGGAAAGAAGGGAGGAAGGGAGGGAGGGAGGGAGGGAGGAGCCTTCAACTCCCCATCACAGTGTGTACCCTGAGATGGGCTCAGGAAAGTTCCATTTTTTCTGTCATCTCCTGCAGCTAAGAAATGCAATTGATTTTCATGGCCTCATTTTCATTTGTCTTAAAGAACAATTTCCCTTGGCTCCTCAGAGAACTGAGATGGAAAAACTCTCATTTGTACTTTTCCATGTAATCCAAAGCGTAATCATCTACGGGACCACAGATACAGGTCCAGGGCCATACATGGGATGCAGGGATGGCATAAATGTGGCCTTGCCTTTGGGGGAAAGCATTAGAAGGCAGGGAAGAAACACCATGGTGGCTGTGGCAGTCCTGAATCAGCGTGGAAGGAGAACGGAAAGGGCAATCCGGCAGAGAAAGCAGCCTGCACAGAGGCATGAGTGTGGTGTGGTGCATGGTGGTGAAAGACAGGGCTTCCGTAGAAAACAGAGGCAGCCCGAGGAGGGAATGTGTCAGACTAAAGAGCTTATCCAGGATACAAGAGCGCTCCCAGGTGTCAACATCCAATGTTCATTGACAGGGTTCCATTTGAGTCTTAAAAATTACTTTGGCAGTTTAGATGGAAATTGACCAGGAGCAGGCGAACTTGAGAAACCGAAATACTGTCAAGGGCTCTAAAAATAATCCAGATGTGAACAGGTTTTCCATAGTCCCCAGTACTTCAGCCCCCAAGACTGACGTAGATACGTGAGAAGATATCAGGGCCATAAACCTACATTTTCTGGTGCCAACTATGTTTTGACGGTCTATATGCTATCCAAGTATCCTACAAAATTGCTCTTTATATCCAAGGATGACTAATGCATGTCTGAAGGGAAATCTGTAAATACAGAGCCCCAAGCTCTATTAACATTCAATGATAAATGATTTTGCTTTAGAATCAAATCCACATAAATGGAAGCTTCCTCTGCATGACAGCATCCTGGGAATATTAGATTGTGGGCTATGGCTTGTACTTCCATGAATCACCCACACCACTTGCCCCAAAGCTGGAGACACGGTGGCTACTCTATAAATACATATTGACTGAATGGGGCCACTTGGAGAAAAACTGCTGAAGGGAGTTACAATTAAGGAATGACAACAGGAACACTGCAAATATAACCTTTCAAAGTTTCAAAGAGGAAGCTGGGAATAAATAGAATTGGTTTATTCACAGATTTAATGAAAATCACCACACCCTCCCAACAATACTAAGCCAGATGATGTTTGGGTTCGTTCTGCTTTTTTAACAAAAAAAAAAAAACCAAAGAAATGGATTATTTTTCTACTCTTTAAATTTTCTAGATCATAATAGTATACCAGACCTGACAAAGATAGCACAAAGGAGAAAATGCAACCTCATAAATACATTATTTAAGCAAAAAAATCCATTAATATATTAGCAAACAGAACCCAGCTATAAATTATGGCCAAAGGAGGACATGTCAGGATGGCTTAATATTGAAAATCTAATAGTGTAATTTACCAAAATATTTAGATAAAGAAGACAAACCATATGATCCTTTCCATAATGCAGAAAGGGTATGGGGGGAGGGATCCATCAAAATATCGATGGTGAAACACTAGACATAGCAGATCTGGAGTTACAGACCAATGCAATTACACAAGAAAATGGCATTAGAAGTCTAAAATTAGGAACACTAAATGATGTAAGAAATCTAAATATCAGAAAAAGAAAAGCAACATTAGCATTATTCTAGATAAAACAGTCATCTATCTAGAAAAATCCAAAGAATCAATTTTTTTGGTAGTAGAGTTTAAATTCAAGGCCTCACACTTGCTAGGCAGGTGCTGTCCACTTGAGCCACTCCACCAGACTTTTTTTTGTGGGTATTCTCGAGATAGCATCTCATGAACTATTTGCTTGGGGCTGGCTTCAAACCATGATCCCCCTGATCGCTGTCTCCTGAGCAGCTAGGATTACAGGAAGGAGCAACCAGTACCCAGAAAGAATCAAATTTTTAAACAAATCATTAGAAACAATAAGAGAAGTTAGAAAATGCCTGACAGCAAATAAGTACACAAAATTCAAAGTTATGAGCTGGGGGGAGTAGCTCAGGGGCATTGCTAGCTTGTCTGAGCCCTGGAGCTTTATTCAGTATGAATAATAACTATATAGAAAATATAATGAAAGAAAAAGCCCTTTTAGAATATCAACCAAAATAGTAAAATATATAAATTCAACAGGAACTGGAGAAATGATTTTGAAGCCCCACTGAGAAGCATGGAAGAATTCACAGGTATAAAATTAAACCTTTCTAGAGAAGGTTTAAAGATGTAGCTTCTCCTCAAATTAATCTATAAATTTATATAATTCAAATTTTAAAGTAACAGAAATATTTTGGAACCTAAAAATATGTTCATGTGTATCTGAAAAGCAAACGTCCCAGAATGAGTAAGGAGTTTCTACAAAGTACAAAAAGAATAAGGAAAGGGCAGTGTGTGCAGCTATTAATGTGCATTATAAGACTATTAACTGAAAAAATTGGTGTATGATGCCAAGTAATTGTCAGAACAATGGGAAAAAAAGATAGAAGTAAATTAAAATATCTATAAAAGGTTACAAGTTCAAATACAAGTACTGCCAAAAAGAAAAAAAAAAGTCACATATCTAGAGAGGAGAAAGATTAACTAACACTCTTCAACCAACAAGCCAAGTGCCATCCAAAAGAAATAAAATTGGATTTCCAACTCATTCTTTACACAGAGATAAATTCCAGATGGACTAACATTTTAACATAAAAAATAAAATTATAAAAATACCAGAAGAAAACATGAGTATAGCATGAAAGAAGTTCTTAATTTTTATAGAATCAAATGTGTCAGTATTTTTTTATGCCTTCTAGAGTTTGTGATTAACTTGAGTTAAAGCAAAAGTAAAGATCCTTAATCCTGCCTTGTAGGATTAAGAAAGAAGTTATACCATAAACAAAACCAAAAGGCAAAGGACAACTGAGAAAATATCAACAAATGAGAAAGATAAATCTGTATCTTGGAGAGGCAGCTATGCAAATCCATAGGAAGGAACTATAGGTAATCCAACCGTACAGGAAGTTTTTGAGCAAAATAAGTCAAGTTGTCAACTAGTCAAAAAAATTAACAAATGCTGGCAAAGATGTGAAGAAGGAACTTTTTACCCTGTTGGTAGGAATGGAAATTAGTACAACCACAATGGAGAACAGTGTGGAGGTATATCAAGAAACTGAAACTAGAACCAACTATCCCACTTCCAGGTATATGTCCAAAGTCAATAAAATCAGTGTACCAAGCCAGGCACCAGTGGCTCACACCTGTAATCCCAGCTACTCAGAAGGCAGAGATCAGGAGCATTGAGATTCAAAGCCAGCCTGGGCAAATAGTTTGTGAGACCCTATCTCAAAAACACCATCACAAAAAAAGCCCAGTGGAATGGCTCAAGATGGAAGCCCTGAGTTCAAACCCCAGTACCACAAAAAAAAAAAATCAGCATACCAAAGAGACACATGCATGCCCATGTTTATTGCAGCACTCTTGACTAAAATACATAGTCAACCTTGGTAACCACAAACAGATGAATGGATAAAGGAAATGCCATTTATATACTCAATGGAATATTATTCAGCCACGAAAAAGAACAAAATCCTGTCTCTTGAAGAAACATGGATGGTCCTGGAGGACATTAGGGTAAATGAAATAAGCCAGGCATATGCTTTCTCATACATGGAAGCTATAAAAGCGAAAATCTACCTTAATGTAGAATAGTGATTTACAGAGGTTGGGAAAGTTTAGTAAAGAGAGTTTGGATTTGATCAAGGCATGCTAGAGGTGTGTGTTGAAATACCACACTAAACCCTATTAATTAAATGCATAATCAATACAAATTAAGCAAAAAGCAACATGGAAAGACAGTCAATCTCACTGATAATGAAAAAGAAGTAAAAAAAAATTGAAGAGTCATTTCCTATCTATCGTGTGGTAAAACTTTTAAAGTTTTCTTTAAAAGCCTCGCACACACAACATGGGGTCATTCACATTCTTAGGCACTAAAATGTGAATGAAGTATAGACTGGAGAGAAATTTTTAGAAGACAATTTTGTAAAACCCTATTAAATTGAGAACTTACATATCTTCTGACAACCTTTCTGTGATTAAAAACACTCACAGCCTACGAACATACTTGTAAAATATCTGAAAGGTGTCTGGTGTATGTGTCTTAACCCCTTGGGGTTGCTGTTGGAAACGACCACAGACCGAGTGGCTCATAAACAGAAACTGACTTCTCGTGCTCTGGAACCTGAGAAATCCAACATCAGAGCACTTGCAGATTCAACGTCTGGCAAGGGCCACTCTGTGGTTCACAGGTGGTGCCTTCTCAATGTGTCCTCATGTGGTACAAGGTGGGAACAAAGCTCCCTTAGGATTAGTTTTAAAGGTATAAATCCTATTTGTGAGCGCTCCAGTCTCATGACCTGTTCATCCCCAAAGCACCCACATCAATTTGGGAGTTAGGATTTCTACATACAGATTTGAAGGGGACACACATTCGGACTGTAGCAGTGTGCGTGTGTGTGTGTGCGTGTGTGTGTGTGCATGAACACACACTCACACGAGGAAGTTCACTGCAGAACAGTTTTTAGTAGCAGACTGAAAGCTAGAACAATAGTGAGCAATAGTGAAGCAATTGGGAACAATCTATGCAATCAACAAGAACAAAAGAGCCCTCAGTGCACCGATGCCCGATGTGGAAAGATCGCTGAGATGTTTTATTAAGAGAAGAATGCATGCAAAATGGTCCCGTTGGAGAAAAGGAAAGAGGGTGCCAGTGTGCATATGCATATGCAAGCATGAACAGTGACTGGTAGAAAGTGTCTGATGGGAACGTAGGAAATGATTCTGAGGCTGTCCGGTACAAGTCTCCCCACAGATGGAAGGGCACCACAAATCCGAGCTGTTCAAA